>NW_027142388.1:0-684540 GCF_026170545.1 Melanerpes formicivorus
TTGTTGGGGCCCAGCCAGTTTGTAAACAACCAACCTATGGCTGGGGAGAGGGGAGGGGAGGTAAAAATCATGGCCAGGAGCAGAGGAGTACCCCTGCCCCTCCCCCTCCCCCTGCAGGGTCTGTGTGGGACCAGCCGTAGGGAGAGTGAAACAAAGGTACAGCCCAGCCCCCCCAAAAAGTGTGTGTGGGGGTAATGGGTGCTGCTGGGTGCCAGTGAGGGCCCAGGTTGGATGCTGCACCCAGGTTGGGTGCTACTGGGTGCCAGTGAGGGCCCAGGTTGGATGCTGCACCCATGCTGGGTGCTGCTGGGTGCCAGTGAGGGCCCAGGTGTGATGCTGCACCCATGCTGGGTGCCAGTTGGGGGCCCAGGTTGGATGCTGCACCCATGCTGGGTGCTGCTGGGTGCCAGTGAGGGCCCAGGTGTGATGCTGCACCCATGCTGGGTGCCAGTTGGGGCCCAGGTTGGATTGCTGCACCCATGCTGGGTGCTGCTGGGTGCCAGTGAGGGCCCAGGTGTGATGCTGCACCCATGTTGGGTGCTGCTGGGTGCCAGTCAGTGCTGCTGGGTGCCAGTCAGGACCCAGGTTGGATGCTGTACCCACGTTGGGTGCTGCTGGGTGCCAGTGAGGGCTGTGGATGCTGCACCCATGCTGGGTGCTGCTGGGTGCCAGTTGGGGCCCAGGTTGGATGCTGCACCCATGCTGGGTGCTGCTGGGTGCCAGTTGGGGCCCAGGTTGGATGCTGCACCCATGCTGGGTGCTGCTGGGTGCCAGTGGGGACCCAGGTTGGATGCTGCACCCAGGTTGGGTGCTGCTGGGTGCCAGTGGGGGCTGTGGATGCTGCACCCATGTTGGGTGCTGCTGGGTGCCCGTGGGGACCCAGGTTGGATGCTGCACCAGGTTGGGGTGCTGCTGGGTGCCAGTGAGGGCCCAGGTTGGATGCTGCACCCATGCTGGGTGCTGCTGGGTGCCAGTGAGGGCCCAGGTTGGATGCTGCACCCCATGCTGGGTGCGTGCTGGGTGCCAGATGGGGCCCAGGTTGGATGCTGCACCAGGTTGGGTGCTGCTGGGTGCCAGTGAGGGCCCAGGTTGGATTGCTGCACCCATGCGGGGTGCTGCTGGGTGCCAGTGAGGACCCAGGTTGGATGCTGCACCCACGTTGGGTGCTGCTGGGTGCCAGTGGGGGCTGTGGGTGCTGATGTTCTTTGGGGGTCACCACCACAACCCCCCAGGTCTCTGTGGTGTCCCCAGGTCCTGCTCTGGCAGCTCTTGAGTTCCCGTGGGCCTGGGAGGGTGCTGCTGTTTGGCTTTGAGTGGAGGTCTGCCTGGTTGGGGTCTCCTTTTGGGTCTCCTTTTGGGTCTCCTTTGGGTAGATTTTGGTGACTTTTGGTGCTTTTTGCTCTGTTCTGTTGTATTTCACGGTGCCTTTGGGCTCTTCCTTCTGTTTCTTCTCTTGTTTTTGGTGGCCCAGCTGCTCCCTCCCCCCACATCTTGACCCTATCAGCACTTTTGGGACTACTTCGACCCCCTCCCACCCTCCACTTTGGGTGCTTGCTGGGTGCCAGTGAGGACCCCAGGTTGGGATGCTGCACCCATGCTGGGTGGCTGCTGGGTGCCAGTGAGGCCCAGGTTGGATGCTTGACCCAGGTTGGGTGCTGCTGGGTGCCAGTGGGGGCTGTGGATGCTGCACCCATGCTGGGGTGCTGCTGGGTGCCAGTGGGGCTGTGGATGCTGCACTCATGCTGGGTGCTGCTGGGTGCAAGTGGGGGCCCAGGTTGCATGCTGCACATCATGCTGGGTGCTGCTGGGTGCCAGTGAGGGCCCAGGTTGGATGCTGCACCCATACTGGGTGCTGCTGTGTGCCAGTGAGGGCCCAGGTTGCATGCTGCACTCATGCTGGGTGCTGCTGGGTGCCAGTGGGGGGCCCAGGTTGCATGCTGCACTCATGCTGGGTGCTGCTGGGTGCCAGTGGTGGCTGTGGATGCTGCCACTCATGCTGGGTGCTGCTGGGATGCCAGTGGGGGCTGTGGATGCTGCACCCACGTTGGGTGCCGCCTCGGGGCTCCAAACCGGCAAGAGCAATGGGCGAGGAAAGAGGATTTAGCAACCCCCCTCCCGTTTCTTTCCATGTGAACCACTCTGGGGGCTCTGAGACCATATTTTAATGGCTTTCCAGGAGGTGAGGACCTAAAATTGACCCTTGGAGTGCCACAGGAGAGGGAAGTGCAGCGCAGGGCCCAAAGTGACTGACCTGAGCGGGGGGGGGGGGGGAAAGGCAACCTTGCTGCTCCGGTGGCTCAGCAGTAGGGAGAGGAGGAGTTCAGAAGCCCTTTTCTCCCCAGAACAGAGCCAAACATGGAGAAAGGAGAATTTAGTTTCCCCTCTTTTCAACCCCAGATGGGGGAAGAAGTGGCCGGGAGGCTGTGCCCCCAGGCAGCGCCGCCGGCCCCGCTGCGGTCACCTTTCCTCTGCTTCCCGGCAGCCCCGAAGGCACTTTCAGAAACCCTTTTCTCCCAACTTCCCAACCCCCTTTCAACCCTTCCCCCCCCCCTTCCAAACTCCATTTTTTAACCCGTTTCTCCTCCAGCCCACCCCAACCCCCCCATTTTCCCCCTACCAGCCTCCCAGTTCCCGTTTGCCCTCCCCCCCCTTTTCCTACCCCTCCCCCCAAAATAGCGATTTTTGTTAACCCTTCTCTCTCCTCCCCCCTTTTTCCAGCGCCGGTTTTTTTTTGGCTTCCTTTTAAACGTTTCTCCCCCAGCTCAGGAGCAGCTTCCAGCCCCCCATCCCCCGCTGGGGGCTCCCCAGATTTGAGGTGAAATCCCCCTTTTTTTTCCCCTGTTGCCAATATTCCATGACTTGAGGGTGGGTTTTGTGGGGTTTTTTTTGCCCCTTTTTCCGCCTATTTCTGCTGTTTCCAGCCCGTCCCAGCGAGCGGAGACAATGGGCGGCGGGGCGGCGGAGGCCGCGGGGGGAGCTCCCCGCTCCCGCGCCTTGGCACCGCACCCCCCCCTCCAGCCCCCCCATATCAGCCAAAAAAAGGGCTTTTGGGGGACCTCTTTCACCAGAACCCCCAGCCCGACTACCTCACCGCCTGACCCTACCCTCAAAACCCCTGAACCGACCCCAAAATGGGGGGGAGGGGGAGGGGGAGGAGTAGGTGTTTGTGCTGCCAGCGGCCCCGGCCCTGCTCTACTCTCCGCTTTGCCCCTCTCCCCCGCGCGCCCCTTTTTTGCCCTTCTCCCCCCCGCCCCGTGTCCAGGACGTTTGCCCCCTCCCTTTGTGCAGCCTTTTGCCTCCTCTTCTGCTCAGTTCCCCCCCCCCCCCCCCCAAGCTGTTCCCCCCCCCATTTTCCTCGGTTTTTTGTACCATTTCCCCACTTTTTTTCCCCCCTCATTTTCACTTTATTGCCCCCCTCCTGCACCACCACTTCCTCTTTTTAATCCATTTTCCCACCTTTCCCCCCTTCCCCCCCCCTTATTTTCACATTCCTCCCCCTTGTTCTTCCCCCTCCCCCTTCCCGTTCTTCTCTCCTCCCCCTTCGTTCCCCCCCCCCCCGTTTTTCCTCCCTCCCCCTCCCCCTTTTCTCCCCTTTATTCCCATTCCCAACCCTTCTCCCCCTCACTCCCCCCTCAGCAGCCCCCCCCGGGCCTGGGTGCTGGGGGGGATCCCAGGCTGCCTGGCAGACCCCAGCAAGTGTGGGGGGTGCTCCCCTGTCGTCCCCCCCCCGGCTGTCACGTGGCTGGAAAATTCTGGTTGAGAGCTTGCCAAGGCGCATGTCTGGGGGGGGGGAGAGGGGGCTGGAAGTTGGGGGGGGGATGGGGGGGAAACCCCCAAAATGGCAGGATCAGGCCTGGCGAGCAGCTTGCACCCCTGCAGGGTGCCCCCCAAAGGTGGACAGCGGTGGGTGGACGGGGGGGGGGTGGGAATTGGGTGGAAGAGGAAGGGCAGGATTGGGCCCACCCCGGAAAGAGAGCAGGGCAAAGGGAGGGGGTCGGGGGGGCTCGGGCTGGGTGTTATCACCAGGGCCCTCAACTGGTGTCCTTGTCAGCCCACCCCCCCACCAAGGGCCCTCACCCCCACGGGGGAACGGTGGCCTGGGCCTGGGTGTCCCTAGGCTGCTGGCATGACCTGGGTGGTGCTGGCTGTCCCCAGGCTGTCCCCGTGTGGTGCCAGCTGGTGGCCTGGGGCTGGGTGTCCCCAGGCTGCGGCTATGACCTGGGTGGTGCTGGCTGTCCCCAGGCTGTCCCCGTGTGGTGCCAGCTGGTGGCCTGGGCTGGGTGTCCCCGGGCTGCTGGCATGACCTGGGTGGTGCTGGCTGTCCCCAGGCTGTCCCCGTGTGGTGCCAGCTGGTGGCCTGGGCTGGGTGTCCCCAGGCTGCTGGCATGACCTGGGTGGTGCTGGCTGTCCCCAGGCTGTCCCCGTGTGGTGCCAGCTGGTGGCCTGGGCTGGGTGTCCCCCGGGCTGCTGGCATGACCTGGGTGGTGCTGGCTGTCCCCAGGCTGTCCCCGTGTGGTGCCAGCTGGTGGCCTGGGGCTGGGTGTCCCCAGGCTGCTGGCATGACCTGGGTGGTGCTGGCTGTCCCCAGGCTGTCCCCGTGTGGTGCCAGCTGTCTCCCGACCCGCGCGGGTGGGCGCCGGTGCCAATGGCTGTGGCTGCAGCGTGCCCCCTGCCAGCGCCGGCTGTCACCTCCTGTCCCCGTGCCGGCCTTGGCACCGCCCTCACCCCCTGCTGGACCACCTCCCCGCCTCGGGAAAGCCCTCCCTCGGTGGCGAGCCCGGGGGGGTGGGGGGTGTTCCCCGGGCGGCTGGCACCGGCAGCCTGGCACGAGCGGTGATCTCTGGGGGCAGCCAGGTGGTGACGTCAGCAGGGGGGGCGGGCAGGGGACACCCAGAGCCACAGCTGGGGACGTGCCAGCTGCCACCGGGGCCGGCGGGCACAGGGGACAGCCCTGAGCCGGCTGCCAAGGCGCTGGGGGACAGCCGAGGCCGTGACACCGGCAGAGGTGGCACCGCCCCCCGGGGCTGGGGCCTCCCCCGGGTGGCCTCCCTGGCACAGGCACACCGCCGGTGGCTGGCAGCCAAGGGCTGGGGAAATCCTCTGCTGGCAGCTGGGCAGCGTGGCAGGGGCACACTGGTGGCACCGTGACACTGGTGGCCGCCGTGTCAGGGACACAGGGGTGGCACCATGACAGGGACACAGGGGTGGCACCGTGACACTGGTGGCGCCGTGACAGGGACACAGGGGTGGCACCGTGACAGGGATACAAGGGTGGCACCGTGACACTGGTGGCGCCGTGACAGGGACACTGGTGGCACTGTGACAGGGATACAAGGGTGGCACCGTGACACTGGTGGCACCATGAGAGGGGCACAAGGGTGGCACCACAACAGAGACACAGTCATGGCACCATGACACTGGTGGCACCGTGAGAGGGGTGCGGGGTGGGCACCGTGACACTGGTGGCATCGTGAGAGGGGCACAAGGGTGGCACCACAACAGGGACACAGTCATGGCACCGTGATACTGGTGGCATCGTCAGAGGGGCACAGGGGTGGCTCTGTGACAGTGGCACAAGGTGGCACAGTGGCAGGGGGCACAAGGGTGGCACTGTGACAGGGAAACACTGTGACAGGTGCAGTGCTGGCACCACCAACAGTGGCTGGGGAGGTGTCTGCTGGCATCTGGGGACCTGTGTGGTGACACTGCTGGCAGCTGGGGGTGGGCACCAGCTGGGCTCTGGGTGGCAGCATGGTGACACTGCTGGCCGCTGGACTGGTGGCCTCAGGTGGTCTCCTGTCCCTGTCCCCCACCTCTGTGAGACACTGTGGGAGAAGAAGGGGGACACAGAAGTGACCTCAGGGTGGCTGCCACCATGTCCCCATCTGTCCCCATCCTGATGGCCTCAGAGGGGACCCTCAGCCTGGTCCCCTGCCCCTGTCCCCCACCTCCTCTGGTGTCACCCATTGCCAGAGCCCTGTCCCTAGGACCCAGCCCCCACCATGACCCTGTGGCTCCCCCAAGACCCCATAGTTCCCCCTCCTCCTATCTGCCCCCCAGCACCCCATCCTCCGACCTCTGTTCCCCACCTCAGACCCCATCCCCCTGCCTCCAGGCCCCCATCCCCCACCCCAGGCCCCTGTCCCTAGGACCCAGTCCCCCGATAGGACCCTGTGACTCTCCCCCCGGCCCTGTCCCGGTGGCTCAGGCCTTGGTGGTGCCCCTGCAGATGGGGAGGAGGAGCTGCTGCGGGGGCTGGAGGGGGGCCCTGGGGGTGAAGAAGAAGAAGCGAGGCCCTCGCAAGCAGAAGGAGAACAAACCTGGCAAGCCCCGCAAAGAGGAAGAAGCAGGTGAGGGGGGGAGGGGTCCTGGAGGGCACATGGGGTCTTGGGGGGTCTGTGGGGTCCTGGGGGGGGTGTGACAGGGTCATATCAGGGGGCTGGGTCCTTAGGGATGGGGTTCTGGGGTGGGGGTTGGGGCCTTGGGAGCAGGGGATGGGGTCTGGGGTGGGGGACAGGGTCTGGGGATGGGGTCCTGGGGTGGGTGACATGCCCCAGGCAGAGGTAACATCCATGGGGGGTCGTTGGGGTCTTGGCACTCATGGAGGTCCCATGAGGGTCTCCTGTCACCCATGGGGGGTCCCATCGGGGGGGTCCCGTTGCCCTGGGGAGGGGTGAGAGCCCCCGAGGGAGAGTGAGAGCCACTTTGGGAGGGATGCCAGCCCCCCCAGGAGGAAGGTGCCAGCCCTGGGGTGCCCCCCCAGGTGAGCGAGGATGAGCTGGGAGTCGGAGAGGGAGGAATTCCCCCGGGACGAGAGTGGGGGCAGCGACTCCGGGGGGGGCCGCCAGGAAGCGGCGCCGGAAGCACCGCGAGAAGAAGGAGAAGAAAACCAAGAGGAGGAAAAAGGGCGAGGAGGAGGCAGGGGGCAAGGTGAAGGTATGGCTGAAGGGGGGGGTTCCTCTGGGTGGGGGGCACCCAGCATGGTCCTAGCTGGGGAATCTGGTGCGGGTCCTGGCACCCAGGAAGATCTTGGCACTAGTGGGGGTCCTTGTGGGGTCCCTGAGACCCACTGAAGGTCCTCGGAGGGATCTTGGCACCCATGGGGATCTTTATGGGGTCCTGAGACCCATTGAGGGTTCTTGGGGGGGTCTTGGTACCTATGGAAAACCCTATTGAGGGTCCTTGGGGGGGTTCCTGGCACCCATGGGGGTCCTTGTGGGGGTCCCATCCCCCATTTGGGTGTCCATGGGGGTCCATCGCCCACCTTAGTGCCTGTGGGGGTCCCAGCAGCGTTCCATCTCCTCGTCCTCTCGCTGCCCCCTGTACCTTTGTGTTTGTTGTCCCTCCCCCATCCTGGGGTGGGTCCCTGTCCTGTGTGCTCCTCCTGTCCCCCCTTGTCCCATGGTGTCCCCCACACAGTGCGGTGGAGCAGAAGTCCTCGGCACAGCTGCTGGGGGCCTGGGGGCTGGAGGACGTGGACCACATCTTCACTGAGGAGGATTATCACACCCTGACCAACTACAAGGCCTTCAGCCAGTTTATGAGGTGGGTGGGGGACACCCAAGGGTGCTGGGGAGCACCCAGGGCTGCTGGAGGGTGCTGAGAGATACTGAAGGTCCTGGTAGGGGCTGTTGGAGGGCACCTAGGGGTGCTGGAAGGGCCCTCTGTGCCCTGGAAGATCCCTCAGGGGGTGCTGGGGGGGTGCATTTTGGAGCACCTTCTTTGGGCTCCTTGCATGGCCCCCAGCTCCCTGGCATCCCCACTGCTCCACATCTCCTTGGCTGCCTTGATGCCCCCCAGATTCCAGGCTCCTTGGGTGCCCTTCCTTGGGCTCCTGGCTCCTTGGTTGCCCCCCAGCTCCCTGCTACCCCAACTCCCCCCCATCCCTTTGTCTCCCTGGCTGCCTCCCAGACTCCTGGCTCCTTGGATGCCTCCCAGCCCCTTGCTACCCTCACTCCCCCATCCCCCAACCCCCTCGCCTCCGTCTGCCCCCCTGCCCCGGGTGCCATCTGCTGCCTCTACCCAGGCCTCTGATTGCCAAGAAGAACCCCAAGATCCCCATGTCCAAGATGATGACCATCCTGGGGGCCAAGTGGAGGGAGTTCAGCGCCAACAACCCCTTCAAGGGCTCTGCCGCCGCCGTGGCTGCTGCTGCCGCCGCTGCTGCCGCTGCTGTGGCCGAGCAGGTGTCGGCCGCTGTGGCTGCCGTGGCCCCCGAGGCCCCTCCCCAGCCCCTGCGCAAGGCCAAAACCAAGGAGGGCAAAGGTGGGGGCTCTGGGGGGAAGCTGAGGGGCTTGGGGGGGTGTTGGAGGGGCTTTGGAGAGTCCTTAAGGGGTCTTAGGGGGGATTGGAAGGGGTTTAGGGCCTCCTTAAGAGGGTTTGGGAGGGATTGTAGAGGGTTTGGGGGGGATTAGAAGGGGTTTGGGGGCCATTGGAGGGGCTTTGGAGGGTCCTTAAGGGGGTTTGGGGGGCAGTCTGAGGTGGGTTGGGGGGGTTGGAAGGGGGTTGGGGGGGATTGCAGGGGGTTTAAGGGGTCAAAGGGTTTGGGGGGATGTAAGGGGGTTTGAGGGGGCATTGGAAGGGCTTTGGGGAGGGTCCTTAAAGTGGTTTGGTGGGGGTTGGAAGAGGTTTGAGGGGTCTTTAAGGGGGTTGGGGAAGGTCCTTAAGGGCATTTGGTTTCCATAAGAGGGTCTTGGAGGGATGTAAGGAGGTTGTGAGGAATTGAGGGGGTTTGGTGGGCATGTGAGGGGGTTTGGGGGGGTCCTTAAAGGGGGTTTAGGAGGGATTGGAGAGGGGTTGGGGGTGGAGGGGGTTTGGGATGTCCTTGAGGGGGTTTAGGGGGCCCTGAAGGGAGTTTGGGGGGGGATATGAGGTTATTTGGGGGTCCCTTGAGGGGGGTTGTGGGTCCCTGTTAGGGAGGTTTGGGGGAACCTAAGGACATCTTCGGGAAGTTGGGGGTCCCTGGGGGGATTTTATGGGGGTTGGGGTCCATGTGGGGAAAATTCTTGGGGCCCCTGAGGGGGAGTCTGGGGAGGTCTCAACCCCACCCTGGGTGCCCATCAGGCCCTGGGCACAAGAAGCGCAGCCGGAGCCCACGGGTGCCCGAGCTGAAGCGAAAGCTGAAGGGCAGGAAGATGGCACCGCTGAAGATCAAGCTGGGGGTGCTGGGGGGCAAGCGCAAGAAGAGCAGCTCGGTGCGTGCCCACCTGGCCCCTGCTGTACCCACAGGGTGCCACCCGCAGCCCCAGAGACCCTGCTGTACCCAAGGGGTGGCACCCAGACCCTTGGGGACCCTGCTGTCCCCACTCTCCCCATCCTGTCCCTGCTGCGTCCCCACCCTCCCCGCCCTGTCCCCGCTGTCCCCGGCTTCACATGGGTGTCCCCATGCAGAGTGAGGATGCAGGGGAGGCAGAGGAGGAGTCGGAGTCGGAGAGCCCAGGGGCGCTGGGGGCCACCCCCCGGCCCGACCCTGCTATCCGCCTCAAGAAGCTGAAGAGAGGCCGCCCGGGGCGCAAGAAGAAGAAGGGTGAGTGGCCCCCAATGTCCCCATCCCCCTTTTCTCGGTGCCACCACTGACCCCTCCCCCTGGGTGCCCCCAAGTGCCACCAGTACCCCCCAGTCCCCTCTCTCCTTGCAGCCCCTGGCACCGGCCTCAGCCGGGAGCGTGGCCCCGTGGGGACGGGCGCGGCGCCCGGGCATGGTGAGACACTCCCAGCTCGGCCCCCCCGGGGGGGCCCCAACCTCCCTGGCAATGCTGCCCTGTGGCTGTTGGTGGCAGCTCCTGGGGGAGGGGCTTCTGGGTCTTTGGTGGCCTCAGGCCTACCTGGTGCTCTTGGTGTCCCTAGTGCCCCTGTCCCCTGCAGTCTCCATCCCTGCTGTCCCCATCCCCTGATGTTCTTCAGCTCCCATCCTTGATGCTGCCAACCCTCACCCAGCCCTCATCCCCAGTGCCTCCCAGCACCCATCCCTAGTCCCTCCCAGTGCTCCCAGTCCTTCCCAGTGTCTGCATCCTCTGGTGTTCCTCAGCTCCCATCCCCAGTGCTCCCAGTAGCCTTCCCCCTCCCCAGTGCTCCCAGTAACCTTCCCCCCTCCCCAGTGCTCCCAGTAACCTTCCCCCCTCCCCAGTGCTCCCAGTAACCTTCCCCCTCCCCAGTGCTCCCAGTAACCTTCCCCCCTCCCCAGTGCTCCCAGTAACCTTCCCCCCTCCCCAGTGCTCCCAGTAACCTTCCCCCCTCCCCAGTGCTCCCAGTAACCTTCCCCCCTCCCCAGTGCTCCCAGTAACCTTCCCCCCTCCCCAGTGCTCCCAGTAACCTTCCCCCCTCCCCAGTGCTCCCAGTAACCTTCCCCCTCCTCAGTGCTCCCAGTAACCTTCCCCCCTCCCCAGTGCTCCCAGTAACCTTCCCCCCCTCCCCAGTGCTCCCAGTAACCTTCCCCCCTCCCCAGTGCTCCCAGTAACCTTCCCCCCTCCCCAGTGCTCCCAGTAACCTTCACCCTCCCCAGTGCTCCCAGTAACCCTCCCCAGTGTCTCAATCCCTAGCATCCCCATCCCCTGGTGTTCCTCAGCTCTCATCCTCAGTGTCCCCCAGTGCCCCCCAACCCTCATCCTCAATGCCCCCAACCCCCATCTCCAGTCCTTCCCAGTGCTCCCAGTCCCTCCCAGTGGCCTGTGCCAGTGCTGCTGGGTGACAGGAGGTGGCTGGGTGTCCCCGCAGGCCCCGAGGAGGAGGGGGATGGCTATGAGACCGACCACCAGGACTATTGCGAGGTGTGCCAGCAGGGGGGGGAGATCATCCTGTGTGACACCTGCCCCCGTGCCTACCACCTGGTCTGCCTTGACCCCGAGCTCGACAGAGCCCCCGAGGGACGCTGGAGCTGCCCCCACTGTGTGAGCAGCACTTCTGGGGGGCTGGAGGCGGGGCTTGGAGGATGCTGGGAGTGGTTCTGGATGGGGTTTGGGGGTGCTTAGAGGATCCTGGAAGTAGTTCGGGGGGGCTTAGAGGAAGTTTTGATGTCCCTCAAGGTATCCCTGGAAGGTTTTGATGTCCCTCAAGCTGTCCCCAGGAGCTTTTGTTGTCCCTCAGGCTGCGTCCCCAGGAGCCTTAGGAGTCTTTCAGTCTGTCCCCAGGAGCTTTTGCTGTCCCTCAGGCTGCCCCCCCAGGAAGCTTAGGAGTCCCTCAGTCTGTCCCCAGGAGCTTTTGCTGTCCCTCAGGCTGCGTCCCCAGGAGCCTTAGGAGTCCTTCAGTCTGTCCCCAGGAGCTTTTGCTGTCCCTCAGGCTGCCCCCCCAGGAAGCTTAGGAGTCCCTCAGTCTGTCCCCAGGAGCTTTTGCTGTCACTCAGGCTGCCCCCCCAGGAGGCTTAGGAGTCCCTCAGTCTCTCCCCAGGAGCTTTTGCTGTCCCTCAGGCTACCCCCCTAGGAGGCTTAGGAGTCCCTCAGTCTGTCCCCAGGAGCTTTTGCTGTCCCTCAAGATGTCCCCAGGGCTTCCTCTTCTCCCTGAGTGCCATTTCAGGGCCACCCCAGGGGTGTTTGGAGTTTTTTTCAGGGCAGGGGGGAGGTATCTGAGGCCTTTCCTGTGCCCCCCAGGAGAAGGAGGGGGTGCAGTGGGAAGCCAAGGAGGAAGAGGAGGAAGAGGAGGAGGAGGAGGAAGAAGGGGAGAAGGAGGAGGAGGACGACCACATGGAGTACTGCCGGGTGTGCAAGGACGGGGGGGAGCTGCTGTGCTGCGATGCCTGCGTCTCCTCCTACCACATCCACTGCCTCAACCCCCCCCTGCCCGAGGTCCCCAACGGGGAGTGGCTCTGTCCCCGCTGCACGGTAGGCATGTGGGGGAAGGGGAGGGGAATGTCCAGGGAGGTGGTCGAGGCCCCATCCCTGGGGGTGTTTAAGAGCAGGCTGGATGAGGCTCTGTCCAGCCTGATCTAGTGTGGGGTGTCCCTGCCCATGGCAGGGGGGTTGGAACTAGATGATCCTTGTGGTCCCTTCCAACCCTGAATGAAACTATGAAACTATGAAACTATGAATGTGAGGGAGGGGATGAGGGGGATGGTGTGGGGATGGCATGGGAGCAATGATGGGGCAGGGTGGGGATGGCATAGGGGCAGTGATGGGGCAGGGTGGGGATGGCATGGGGGCAGAGTGGGGATGGCATGGGGGCAGAGTGGGGATGGCATGGAAGGGATGGCATAGGGGCAGGGTGGGAACAGGGTGGGGATGGCATGGGGGCAGAGTGGGGACAGGGTGGGGATGGCATGGAGGGGATGGCATAGGAGCAGAGTGGGGAGAGGGTGGGGATGGCATGGAAGGGATGGCATAGGGACAGGGTGGGGATGGCATGGAAGGGATGGCATAGGGGCAGGGTGGGAACAAGGTGGGGATGGCATGGGGGCAGGGTAGGGACAGTATGGGGGGCAGTGTGGGGACAGAATGGGGGCAGTGTGAGGGCACCGTGTCCCCGAGTGTCCCCCCTCAGTGTCCCCAACCTTGTGTGTCCTCCCTCAGTGCCCAGTGCTGAAGGGGAGGGTCCAGAAGATCCTTTACTGGAGGTGGGGGGAGCCGCCCCCCCCCGTGGCTGCCCCCCCTGGCGCCCCCCCAACCCGAGGGCCTCCCCCAGGCTCTTCAGGGCCGTTCGGAGCGCGAGTTCTTCGTCAAGTGGGTTGGGCTCTCCTACTGGCACTGCTCCTGGGTCAAGGAGCTGCAGGTACTGCTGGGGGGGTCCCCAAAACTCATGTGGGGTCCCCAATATTGGAGGGGTTCATTTAGCTCCCCGTTGGGGGGGCACTGAATGTAAGGCAGTGCTGGAGGTCTGTGTCCTGCTGGGGCTGCTTCTGGGTCAAGGAGCTGCAGGTGCTGCTGGGGGGGTCCCCAAAACTCAAGGGAGGGTCCCCAAAACTGGAGGGGTTCATTTAACTCCCCTTGGGGATTGGGCAGTGAATGTAAAGCAGAGCCAATGCTGGGGGCCTGTTGCCTGCTGGGGCTGCTCCTGGAGGTCTGGGGTGTGTATTTAAGACCCCCCCCGCCCCATCCCCCTCTAATTTTGGGGTGTCCCCCCTCCCCCAGCTGGAGATCTTCCACCTGGTGATGTACCGCAACTACCAGCGCAAGAACGACATGGACGAGCCCCCCCCGCTGGACTATGGCTCTGGGGATGATGACCCCAAAAGTGAGAAGAGGGGGGGCCCTGGGGGGGGCAGCGACCCCCTCTTTGGGGGCATGGAGGAGAGGTTCTACCGCTACGGCATCAAGCCTGAATGGATGACTGTGCACAGAATCATCAACCACAGGTGGGCAGCTCCTGGGGGTTGTCCCCCTTCCCTCCCTCTGCAGACATCCCTGGAGGGCAAAGGGAGCCCTGAGAAATTGGGGAGACCACCCCCTGGGAAGCAGGGAACCCCCCAGGAACCGGGGAGCACCCCCAGAAAGCAGGGAGCACACCCACCCCTCCGACCCCCTGTGTGTCCCTGTCCTCAGATGACTTCTCTGTATCCCCTCTGTGACCCTGTCCTCATGTGACTTCTCTGTGTCCCCTCTGTGTCCCTGTCCTCAGATGACTTCTCTGTATCCCCTCTGTGACCCTGTCCCCAAGTGACCCCTCTGTGACCCTGTGTCCCTGTCCCCAGATAACCTGTGTCCCCAGGTGACCCCATATCCCCTTTGTGTTCCTGTCCCCAGGTGACCCTTCTGTGTCCCTGTCCTCAAGTGACCTCACATCCTCTCTGTCCCCAGATGACCCCAGGTCCCCTCTCTGTCCCCATCCCCAGCTGACTCCATTTCCCCCCTGTGTCCCTGGGTGACCCCATGTCCCCTCTGTGTCCCTATCCTCAACTGATGCCATGTCCTCATGTGACTTCCCCCGTGTCCCTGTCCCTGCTGTGTTCCCATGACCCACTTGTGCCCCTTTGTGTGTCTGTCCCAAGGGACCCCTCTGTGTCCCCAAGTGACCCCTATGTCCCCTCTGTCCCTGTCCCCCCATGTCCCTGTGTGACCCCAGGTGACTTCTGCTCTGGGCTGTCCCCAATGGCCCCCTGATGGCAGCTGGTGACACCAAGGGGCCCTTCCCCCTGCCCCATTGTCACCCACACCCTGGTGGCAGTTGGCAGCCTTCACATCCCTGTAGGTACTTGGTGTCACTTGAGGGTGCCCACTGTCTCCATGGGTGCCTGTTGGCACCTAGGGGTGCCCAGTGTCCCCATAGTGCCTTTGTCACCATGGTGCCCAGTATCTTCTGGGGCTCTTTTGTGCCCATGGTTCCCCTTCCCCCCCCCCCCGGGTTCCCCTTGCCCCCATGGCTCTGCTTGCCCCCCCCCCGGTGCCCGCTGGGGCCTGGGGGGTGCATGGGTGACGTGGTGCCCACAGCGTGGACCGGAAGGGGCAGTACCACTACCTGGTGAAGTGGAGAGACCTGCCCTATGACCAGGCCACCTGGGAGGAGGACGAGATGCCCATCCCTGACTACGACCTACACAAGCTGGCATACTGGAAACACCGGTGAGGGCACTGGGGAGGCCAGTCGGGGGGCACGGGGACTGGGAGCACTGGGGAGGGCTCTGGGGATGTGGGGACTTGGACCCTGTGTCCCCATCTGTCCCCAGTGTTCTCTTACTGCCACCTCTCCCTGTTGTCCCCATGTTCCCTCTTGGTGTCCTGATGTCCTGACTCCTCCTGTCTCTGTGTCCTGGCATCCTGTCCTGCATGGTGTCCCCTGTGTCCCCAATGTCCCCTTGAGTGTCCCCAATGTCCCCAGGGAGGTGTTCATGGGGGAGGACCCAGCCCAGCCCCGGCGCTACAAGAAGAAGAAGAAGGAGACCCCAGGGGAGGGCCCTCCTGACTCCCCCACCAATGATGTGAGTGCCACCACCTTGGGGTGGCTCCTGGGCCGCCCATGGTGTCCCCTCAGCCTTGCCTGGCCCCTCCAAGCTCCTTTTGGTGCCTCCAGACCCTTGGGTGCCATCAGACCTCTATGGCATTAGGTTGGGTCTTCAACCCCCTGGCCCTGTGGCACCCCCCTGGCTTCAGTAACCTCCTGGGGCACCTCAGGTGGCCTGTGCCCACCCAGTAGTTGGGTGCCCACCACCCCTGTTCTCTCTGTGCTCCTTTTGGTCCCCACCAGACCCTTGGGTGCCATCAAACTGCCATGGCCTATGGTTTGAGCCTCAACCACCTGGCCCTGTGGCACCTCCCTGGCTTCAGTGACCTCCTGGGGCACCTGGGGTGGTCTTTGTCCACCCCCAGCCCTCGGTGCCCACCCTTGTGCCCACAGCCGACGGTGAAGTACGAGACGCAGCCGCGGTTCATCACGGCCACGGGGGGCACCTTGCACCTCTACCAGCTGGAAGGCCTCAACTGGCTGCGCTTCTCCTGGGCCCAGAGCACCGACACCATCCTGGCCGACGAGATGGGGCTGGGCAAGACCATCCAGACCATCGTCTTCCTCTACTCGCTCTACAAGGAGGTGAGGACACCCCCCAGCTGGGACCAGGCTCAACCACATCGGTCTGGGGTCAACCAGCTGGGCCTAGAGTCAGCCACATAGGTCTAGGGTCAACCAACTGCTCTGAGAGTCAACTATATGGGTCTGGGGTCAACCAGCTGGTCATGGGGTCAACTATATGGGTCTGGGGTCAACCATATGGGCCCAGGGTCAGTCACTGCTTTGAGGGTCAACTCTATGGGCCATGGGTTAACCATATGGGTCTGGGGTCAATCAGCTGGTCCTAGGCTCAACCACATGGGCCTAGGGTTAACCAGCTATCCCCAAGGGCTACTTCTAAGCCCTCTCCCTGTGTTCCCAAATGCCACCCTGTCCCCAGGAGCCCCATCCCTATGGACCACTTCCTAGCCCTGGGCCACCCCCCAGCCCTGTCCCCTTGTCCCTAAGTGCCATCCTATACTTGTGGGCTACCTGCCAGTCCTGTCCCTGTATCCCCATGGGCCACCCCGTCTCTGTGGGCCACCCCCCAGCCCTGTCCTCTGGTCCCCAAGTGCCACCCCCTTCCCGTGGGCCACCCCCCAGCCCCGTCCCCACGTGCCACCCTGTCCCCCAGGGCCACACCAAGGGCCCGTTCCTCGTCAGCGCTCCGCTTTCCACCATCATCAACTGGGAGCGCGAGTTCCAGATGTGGGCCCCGGCCTTCTACGTGGTCACCTACACCGGGGACAAGGACAGCAGGGCCATCATCCGTGAGAACGAGTTCTCCTTCGACGACAGTGCCATCAAGGGCGGCAAGAAGGCCTTCAAGATGAAGGTGAGCAGCTCCCAAGGCCGCCTGGATGCTGCCTGGGGCACCTGGGTGCTGCCTGCGGCCATCCGGCCTCCTCTGGGCACTGCCGGCACCACCCGGAGGCTTGGGCTCCTCTTCTGGGGTCTTGGTGCCCAAGGGTGCTGGTGATACTGGTCTGGGTGAGTCCTGGTGCTGGTGGAGATGCCGCAGGTTGGGCTGTTGGTGCCCTACCTGCCTTGGTGCCCTATGGGTGCTCCATTGTGCCCCAAGGGTTGCTGGTGGTGCTGGGCTGGGTGGGGCTGTGGGTGCCCCAGGTGCCTTGGTGCCCCATGGGTGCCCACTGGGTGCTCCTTGTGACCCTGGGGTGCCCTGGCAGAGGGAGGCCCAGGTGAAGTTCCACGTCCTGTTGACCTCCTACGAGCTGATCACCATCGACCAGGCGGCGCTGGGCTCCATCCGCTGGGCATGCCTGGTGGTGGACGAGGCCCACAGGCTGAAGAACAACCAGTCCAAGGTGCCTGCCACCCTGAAAGGGCACTGGGGGGGCACCTGGGCAGCTGGGAGGGCACTGGGGAGGACATCTAGGAGCCATTGGGAGGGTGCCTGAGCTGCTGGGAGGGCACTGGGAGGGCACCTGGGCAGCTGAGAATCACTGGGAGGGCACCTAGGAGCCACTGGGAGGGTGCCTGGGCAGCTAGGAGAGCACTGGGAGAGCAGCTGGGCAGCTGGGGGGACACTGGGAGGGTTCTGGGGCAGCTGGGTGGGCACCTGGGTATCTGGGAGTCTCTGGGAGTGCACCAGGAGGGCACTGGGAGGGCACCTGGGAGCCTCTCGGAGGGCTTTGGGGGAGGGCACCTGTGCAGCTGGGAGTCACTGGGAGGGAGCCTGGGCAGCTGGGGTCCCTCAGGGTCTGTGGGTGCCCGGGGGGGTCAGGGGGTCTGTGGGTGCCTGGGGGGGGTCAGAGGGTGACCCTGTGCCCCCTCCCCAGTTCTTCCGGGTGCTGAACGGTTACAAGATTGAGCACAAGCTGCTGCTGACTGGGACCCCCCTGCAGAACAACCTGGAGGAGCTCTTCCACCTCCTCAACTTCCTCACCCCCGAGCGCTTCAAGTGCGTGGCCCCCCTTCCACCCCCATCCCATCACCCAGGCTCTTCCTGTCCCCTACACATCCATTGTTTCTCTCTGTGCCTCCTCCCAGCCCTTCAGCACTGGGGGGGGGGGGTGTTCCTGCTGCTTCTGGGTCCCCTCCTGTCCCCTCAGGTCCCCCCAGTGTACCTTCAGGTCCGCTTCACCTCAACCAGGCTCTTCCTGTCCCCTCCTCATCCCTTGTTTTTCTCTGTGCCTCCTCCCAGCCCTTCAGCACTAGGGGGGTTCCTGCTGCTCCTGGGTGCCCTCCTATCCCTTGGTATCCCCTTCTGTCCTCTGGTATCTCCTCAGGTCCCCATGTCCCTTCACCCTGCCGCATGATGACCATCCCCATGTCCCCCCACCATATCCTGGCTGTCCCCACGTCCCTTCACCACCCCACCCCCTGCCCATCCCCAATCCCCAGGTCCCATCTCTTTGTCTGTCCTTCCCCCTCCTTTTTCCCAGCAACCTGGAGGGCTTCCTGGAGGAGTTTGCTGACATCTCCAAGGAGGACCAGATCAAGAAGCTCCACGACCTGCTGGGGCCCCACATGCTGCGGCGCCTCAAGGCCGATGTCTTCAAGAACATGCCGGCCAAGACCGAGCTGATCGTCAGGGTGGAGCTCAGCCCCATGCAGAAGTATGGACAGGGCCAGGAGGGTTCCTCTGGGTTCTGTTGGGTGCTGCTGGGTGCAGGTTGGGTGCAGGTTGGGTGCAGGTTGGGTGCTGCTGGGTGCAGGTTGGGTGCTGCTGGGTGCAGGTTGGGTGCAGGTTGGGTTCTGCTGGGTGCAGGTTGGGTGCTGCTGGGTGCAGGTTGGGTGCAGGTTGGGTTCTGCTGGGTGCAGGTTGGGTGCTGCTAGGTGCAGGTTGGGTGCAGGTTGGGTTCCCTGGTTGCTGGTTGGGTGCTGCTAGGTGCAGGTTGGGTGCAGGTTGGGTGCTGCAGGTTGCTGATTGGGTTCTGCTGGGTGCAGGTTGGGTGCTGCTGGGTGCAGGTTGGGTTCCCTGGTTGCTGGTTGGGTGCTGCTGGGTGCAGGTTGGGTTCCCTGGTTGCTGGTTGGGTGCAGGTTGGGTGCTGCTGGGTGCAGGTTGGGTTCCCTGGTTGCTGGTTGGGTGCTGCTGGGTGCAGGTTGGGTTCCCTGGTTGCTGGTTGGGTGCAGGTTGGGTGCTGCTGGGTGCAGGTTGGGTTCCCTGGATGCTGGTTGGGTTCTGCTGGGTGCTGGTTGGGTTCTCCTGGTGCTGGTTGGGTTGTGCTGGGTGCAGAGATGTCCCTGGCCCCCCTGGTGCCACCGAGGTCCCCACAGGAAGTACTACAAGTACATCCTGACCCGCAACTTCGAGGCACTGAACTCGCGGGGCGGCGGCAACCAGGTGTCCCTGCTCAACATCATGATGGACCTCAAGAAGTGCTGCAACCACCCCTACCTCTTCCCCGTGGCTGCCATGGTGGGGACACTGCAGGGACTGGGCCTTGGGGGCACCTGGAGGGGGTGGAGTCAGCTGGGGACATGTGGAGGGATGTGGGGTGGGTGAAGATGGGAGGGTGGTGGGATGAGGGGGACAGGGGAGTGGGTGCAGGGGACAGAGGAACCTGGGGACCTGGTGGGGCATGGTGACATGGTGGGACATGGAGGGGACATGGTGGGGCATGGTGACATGGTGGGACATGGAGGGGACATAGTGGGGCATAGGGACATGGAGGGGACATGGAGAGGACATGGTGTGGCATGAGGACATGGACATGGGGACTTGGTGGGACATGGAGGGACATGAGGACATGGTGGGGCTGGAGGGACAGTGGCAGGGTTGGAAGGAGGTGGAGGGAACATAGGCTGGAGGGTTGTGGGGCCATAGAGTGGTTGGAGGCCCATGGAGGGGACCCCTGGGGGCCTGGTGACATCACTGATGATGTCACTGATGACATCATGGGTGGTATCCCCAGGAGTCCCCAAAGCTGCCCAGCGGTGCCTATGAGGGGGGTGCCCTGATCAAGGCCTCGGGGAAGCTGCTGCTGCTCCAGAAGATGCTGAGGAAGCTGAAGGAGCAGAACCACCGAGTGCTCATCTTCTCCCAGGTGTGACCCAGGGGACAGACCCAGTACTCATGGGACCCATAGGAATGCACCCAGCACCCATGGCACCCGTAGAATAGAATAGAACAGAATTAACCAGGTTGGAAAAGACCTCAGAGATCATCAAGTCCAACCTATCACCCAGCACCATCTGATCAACTAAACCACGGCACCCCACCTGGAGTACTGCGTCCAGTTCTGCAGCCCCTATTACAAGAGGGATCTGGAGGTGCTGGAAGGTGTCCAGAGAAGGGCCAGGAGGAGGAGCAGAGGGCTGGAGCACCTCTCCTATGAGGACAGACTGAAGGAGTTGGGGCTGTTCAGTCTGGAGAAGAGAAGGCTCCCAGGTGACCTAATTGTGGCCTTCCAGTATCTGAAGGGGGCTACAAGAAGGCTGGGGAGGGACTGCTCAGGATCTCAGGGAGTGATAGGACTAGGGGGAATGGAATGAAGCTGGAGGTGGGGAGATTCAGGCTGGATGTGAGGAGGAAGTTCTTCCCCATGAGAGTGGTGAGACCCTGGAATGGGTTGTCCAGGGAGGTGGTTGAGGCCCTGTCCCTGGAGGTGTTTAAGCCCAGGCTGGATGAGGCTCTGGCCAGGCTGATCTAGTGTGGGGTGTCCCTGCCCATGGCAGGGGGGTTGGGACTAGATGATCCTTGTGGTCCCTTCCAACCCTGACTGACACTGTGATACTAAGTGCCTCATCCAGGCTCCTCCTGAGCACCTCCAGTGATGGTGACTCCACCACCTCCCTGGGCAGCACATCCCCAGGGCCAATCTCTCTTTCTGGGAAGAACTTTCTCCTCACCTCCAGCTTGAACCTCCTCTGGCACAGCTTGAGGCTGTGTCCTCTTGTTCTGGTGCTGGCTGCCTGGGAGAAGAACCCAACCCCCACCTGGCTACAGCCTCCCTTCAGGTAGTTGTAGAGAGCAAGAAGGTCTCCCCTGAGCCTCCTCTTCTCCAGGCTAAGCAACCCCAGCTCCCTCAGCCTCTCCTCACAGGGCTGTGCTCCAGACCCCTCCCCAGCTTCGTTGCCCTTCTCTGGACACCTTCCAGCAGCTCAACATCTTTCCTAAACTGTTGGGCCCAGAACTGGACACAGGACTCAAGCTGTGGCCTAACCAGTGCTGAGTACAGGGCAGAATGACTTCCCTGCTCCTGCTGGCCACACTGTTCCTGCTGCAGGCCAGGATGCCATTGGCTTTCTTGGCCCCCTGGGCACACTGCTGGCTCATGTTCAGCCTACTCTCTACCAGTACCCCCAGGTCCCTTTCTGCCTGGCTGCTCTCAGCCACTCTGACCTCAGCCTGTAGCACTGCCTGGGGTTGCTGTGGTCAATGTGTAGCACCTGGCACTTAGCTGTGTTCAGTCTCATGCCCTTGCACTCTGCCCATCTGCCTAGCCTGGCAAGGTCCCTCTGCAGAGGTCTCCCATCCTCTGATAGCTCAACTCCTGCCCCTAGCTTGGTGTCATCTGCAAATTTACTGATGATAGACTCCATCCCCTCCTCCAGATCATCAATAAAGATATGGAACAGGATGGGGCCCAGCACTGGTCCCTGGGGCACACCACTGGTGCCTGGCTGCCAGCTGGATGTGGCACCATTCACCACTGCTCTTAGGAGCCCACCAACACCAATGTGACCTCTCCAGCACCCACAGGACCCATAGGAACCCCCTCAAGCACCCATGGGACACCCCCAGCACCCAGGAGTGCTCCCAGTGTGCCCAGTGCCCATCTCAGCCCCTAGATTCCTCCTAGTACCACCCCTGTAAGTTCCCCCCAGGCGCTCCCAGTCTAACCAGTGCCCATCCCAGCTTCTCAGTTCCTCCCAGTACCAGCCCTATGGGTGCCCCTGGCCCCACCAGTGCCTCCCAGTCTGCCCAATTCACATCCCAGCCCCCTGATTCCTCCCAGTACCAGCCCTATGGGTGCCCCCCAGCCCCACCAGTGCCTCCCAGTCTAACCAGTGCCCACAGATGACAAAGATGCTGGACCTGCTGGAGGACTTCCTGGACTATGAGGGCTACAAGTACGAGCGGATTGATGGTGGCATCACCGGGGCCCTGCGCCAGGAGGCCATCGACCGCTTCAACGGTAGGCACCCAGCGGGCTGGGGAGGCACCCACAGGGCACCCAGGGCTCCAGGGGGCATCCACAGGGCTCCAAGGGGCACCCACAGGGCTCCAAGGGGGCTCCCAGAGTTAAAGGGGACCAAGATGAATTGGGAGGGAGTCAGGTGTGAGGGCATCCAGGGGGCACCTAAGGGTTTGGGGTAGCATTCAGAGGGTGCTCAGGGGACAAGGGAGGCACCCAGGGGCTGATTGCGTTTGGGGGGTGCCAGGTTTGGGGGGTGTCAGGTCTCGGGGGGTGTGGTTTCAGGGGGGTCCCAGGTATGGGGTTGTGGGTGCTGGGGAGTGTCTGTTTTTGGGGGTGTGGGCTGGGGGTTGCTAGGCTGTGGCTGTGGGGGGCCAGTGCCCCCTGGCTGACGGCGGGGGGGCAGCGCCGGGGGCACAGCAGTTCTGCTTCCTGCTGTCGACGCGCGCTGGGGGCCTGGGCATCAATCTGGCTACCGCCGACACCGTCGTCATCTTCGACTCCGACTGGAACCCTCACAACGACATCCAGGTGGGCACCTGTCCTGGCACCCTGCCTGGCACACTCCCTGTGCCTTGGAAGCTGTCTAGTGGTGCTCATCCTGCACCCTGTACCCTGCCTGGCACACTCCCTGTGCTCTGGAAGCTGTCTAGTGGTGCTCATCCTGCACCTTGCACCCACCCTGGCACCAGCCCTGTGCCCAAGCACCACTCCAGTGGTGCCCATCCTGCACCCTGCACCCAGCCTGGCACCTGCTGAGTGCTTTGTCAGCTGTCCAGTGTCACCCATCCTGGCACATTTCTCCCTTGCTGTCCCCTTGTCCCTGCCTGTCCCCCAATGACCCTGTCCCCACCTCTCTCTCTGTCCCCACTGTCCCCACTCCTGCATTCCCAGCTGTCCCTAGCTGTCTGCACTGATGCTCCCCAGCTGTCCCCAGGTGCCCCCAGCTGTCCCCCTGCCCCCCTAGGCCTTCAGCCATGCTCACTGCATGGGGCAGGCCAGAAAGGGGATGCTCAGGCCTGTCCCCATGAGCCCTGCCATCCCCCCTGACTGTCCCTCTGTCCCCCCAGGCCTTCAGCCGGGCGCACCGCATTGGGCAGGCCAACAAGGTGATGATCTACCGCTTCGTGACGCGTGCCTCGGTGGAGGAGAGGATCACGCAGGTGGCCAAGCGCAAGATGATGCTGACACACCTGGTGGTGCGCCCCGGGCTGGGCTCCAAGGCCGGCTCCATGTCCAAGCAGGAGCTCGACGACATCCTCAAGTTCGGCACCGAGGAGCTCTTCAAGGATGAGAATGAGGGTGAGGGCTGGGGGGGACCTGGGGAGGGGCAGGGTAGGAGGGAGAGGGGACAAGGGAGGGCAGAGGAGGATGTGGTGGGTCTTGGAAGAACGTTGTGGATCATGGGAGGAGCATGGGAGGATGCAGTGTGAGCTGTTGGGGCATGTCAGGCCCCGTTGGGTCATGTTGACTTAGGCTTGGTCATGTTGGGCCCAGTTGGATTATGTTGGGCCATGTTGGTCCACACTGGTTCACGTTGAGCCTATTGCTGGTCCCTGCTGGGCCAGGTTGGGCCACGTTGGGTTACATTGGGCCAGGCTGGGTTACGTTGGGCCATGTTGGGTTACGTTGGCTTATGTTGGCTTACGTTTGGCCACGTTGGGCCGTGTTTGGGTTATGCTGGGTTACGTTGGGCCATGTTGGGTTCCGTTGGGCCCCATTGGGCCAGGTTGGGTTATGTTGGGCCATGTTGGGTTATGTTGGGCTACGTAGGGCCATATTGGGCCAGGTTGGGTTACGTTGGGCCGTGTTTGGGTTATGTTGGGCCATATTGGGCCATGTTAGAATCGAATAGAATAAACCAGTTGGGTTACATTGGGCCACGTTGGACCAGGTTGGGTTACGCTGGGCCAGGTTGGGTTACGCTGGGCCACGTTGGGCCAGGTTGGGTTATGTTGGGCCATATTGGGCCATGTTAGAATCGAATAGAATAAACCAGTTGGGTTACATTGGGCCACGTTGGGCCAGGTTGGGTTACGCTGGGCCAGGTTGGGTTACGCTGGGCCAGGTTGGGTTACGTTGGGCCAGGTTGGGTTACGTTGGGTTACGTTGGGCCAGGTTGGGCCACGTTGAGCCAGGTTGGGCCACGTTGAGCCAGGTTGGGCCATGTTGGGTTACGTTGGGCCAAGTTGGGTTACGTTGGGCCAGGTTGGGCCACGTTGGGTTACGTTGGGCCATGTTTGGGTTATGTTGGCTTATGTTGGGCCACGCTGGCTTACGTTGGGCCATGTTTGGGTTATGTTGGCTTATGTTGGGCCATGCTGGCTTACGTTGGGCCATGTTTGGGTTATGTTGGCTTATGTTGGGCCACGTTGGGTTACGTTGGGCCATGTTTGGGTTATGTTGGCTTATGTTGGGCCATGCTGGCTTACGTTGGGCCATGTTAGGATAGAATAGAATTAACCAGTTGGGCCACGTTGGGTTACGTTGGGCCATGTTTGGGTTACGTTGAGCCAGGTTGGGCCACATTGGGCCATGTTTGGGTTACTTTGAGCCAGGTTGGGCCACATTGGGCCATGTTTGGGTTACTTTGAGCCAGGTTGGGCCACATTGGGCCATGTTTGGGTTACTTTGAGCCAGGTTGGGCCACATTGGACCATGTTTGGGTTACGTTGCGCCAGGTTGGGTTACGTTGGGCCAGGTTGGGCCACATTGGACCATGTTTGGGTTACGTTGGGCCATGTTGGGCCACGCTGGGTTACATTGGGCCAGGTTGGGTTACGTTGGGCCATGTTGGGTTTCATTGGGCTACGATGGGTTACATTGGGCTATGTTGGGCTATGTTGGTTCATCCTGGGCCCTGTTGGGCCTACGCTGTTGCGTGCTGTGCAGGCGACAACAAGGAGGAGGACAGCAGTGTGATCCACTACGATAATGAGGCCATCGCCAGGCTCCTGGACCGCAACCAGGATGCCACCGACGACGCTGATGTGCAGAACATGAACGAGTACCTCAGCTCCTTCAAGGTGGCCCAGTACGTGGTCAGGGAGGAGGACAAGGTGAGCAGGAACCACAGGTGGGGGAGGGGAGGAGGACGAATGGGTGGAGAGGGTGTGGGAGGTGGGAAGAGTGGGGATGGTGGAGGTGGGGTGGTGGGGATGGAGATGATGAGGAAGATGGGGACGGCAGAGCCACTGGAGGTGATAGAGGAGGGGGTGGAAGTGATGGAAATGATGGAGGTGCAGATAGTGAAGGTGATGAGGTTGGTGGTGATGGAGAGGATGAGGCTGTGGATGGTGTGGAGACAATGGAGGCAGGGTGATGAAGGCGATGGAGTTGCTGAAGTTGCTGAAGCTTCTGGAGGTGCTGCTGTCTGTGGAGCCCTCCAGGCTCCAGGGAGCCCATCTGATGTCTTTGGGGTACCCTCCAGATCGAGGAGATCGAGAGGGAGATCATCAAGCAGGAGGAGAATGTGGACCCTGACTACTGGGAGAAGCTCCTCAGGCACCACTATGAGCAGCAGCAGGAGGACCTGGCCAGGAACCTGGGCAAGGGCAAGAGGGTCAGGAAGCAGGTCAACTATAACGATGCTGCCCAGGAGGATCAAGGTGGGCACTGGCACTGGTGGCAACTGGGAGGTCACTGGGAGCAACTGGGAGGAGCTAGGAGGAGCTGGTGTGGAGCCTGGACAAGGAGGTCCAAGAGTAGGGCAGCCTGAAGAGTGATACTCAGGACGACCTGGGAGGGCACTGGGAGGCTCCAGGTGGGCACTAGAGGGCACTGGTTCTGCTTGTGCCCTGCAGACAACCAGTCTGAGTACTCGGTGGGCTCTGAGGAAGAGGATGAGGACTTTGACGAGCGGCCCGAGGGTGAGTGGCCCCCAGGGTGTCCCCAAGTGTCCCCAAGTCCCTTGTAGTCCCTCCATGTCCCCCACGGTGTCCTTCTGTTGTGTGCCCCCACCGTCTGGGGAGGGCTCTGGGTTGGCACTGGGGGGAAGGGGGAGGGAGGCTCAAGGTGCCCTGAGCAGGGGTCAAGGTATGGGGGGAGTCAGGGTGCCATGGGGGGAATAAGGGTGCTATAATGGGGGGCTTAGGGTGCCATGGGGGGGAATAAGGGTGCTATAAGGGGGGGCTTAGGGTGCTGTGGGGGGGTCAGGGTGCCATGAGAGGGAATAAGGGTGCTATAAGGGGGGGTCAGGGTGCCATGAGGGGGAATAAGGGTGCTATAAGGGGGGGTCAGGGTGCCATGAGGGGGAATAAGGGTGCTATAAGGGGGGGTCAGGGTGCCATGAGGGGGAATAAGGGTGCTATAAGGGGGGGTCAGGGTGCCGTGGGGGGGAATAAGGGTGCTATAAAGGGGGGGTCAGGGTGCCATGGGGGGGAATAAGGGTGCTATGAAGGGGGGCTTAGGGTGCCATGGGGGGGAATAAGGGTGCTATAAAGGGGGGCTTAGGGTGCGGTGGGGGTCCAGGGTGCCATGGGGGGGTCAGGGTGCCATGGGGGAGAATAAGGGTGCTATAAAGGGGGGGTCAGGGTGCCTTGGGGGGGGAATAAGGGTGCTATAAAGGGGGGCTTAGGGCACCATGGGGGGGAATAAGGGTGCTATAAGGGGGGCTTAGGGTGCGGTGGGGGTCCAGGGTGCCATGGGGGGGTCATGCCAGTGATGCCCCCTGCAGGCCGGCGCCAGTCCAAGCGGCAGCTGCGGAATGAGAAGGACAAACCTCTGCCCCCGCTGCTGGCCCGGGTCGGGGGCAACATCGAGGTGGGACCCCCGGGGCAGCACCTGGGG
The DNA here is from genome assembly GCF_026170545.1 of Melanerpes formicivorus. Lineage (NCBI taxonomy): Eukaryota > Metazoa > Chordata > Aves > Piciformes > Picidae > Melanerpes > Melanerpes formicivorus. Next base: position 26,297 of record NW_027142388.1, read on the forward strand.
GGGACACCCCAGGCATTGGGGGCTACTGGGGAAGGGGTGGGCAGGGTCCCTGGGGGGGGCATATCTGGGTATTGGGGTCCCCACAGCCACCTGGGAGCGCTTCTGTATGACACTTCCCCCCCATCTCAACAATGATCCTCAACCCCTGCCCCCAGTACTTGGGGCCCCCCCACACCCACCCTTGACCCCTGCCTAGCTAGCTTGGACACCCCCCCAGACATGAAAGACCACCCTGACTACTGGGACCCCACATGGATCTCTCCTGGGCCCCCCCAATTACTTGATTCCCCCCAAACCCCTGGGTCCTCTCTGACCCTTGTGTCCCCCCTGATCCTCCTGCCCCCAACCCCTGTGACCCCCCCCCACCTCCCTGTGTCCCCCTTGACTTTTGGGGTCCCCCTTAACTTTTGGGGCCAACCACTGACCTCTGGGGACCCCCCCTGTACACACTCCCCCCCCACCTACTTGACCTTCTCCCCAACCTCTTAGGGCTCTCTTTAACCCTTTTGTGTCCCCAAGCCTACCTCCATCCCCCTGGCTCCCCCTTGACTTTTGAGGCCCCTCTTGACTTTTAGGGTTCCCTCTGTCCCCTGTGACCCCTGGAGACCCCTCTGCCCCCCACTTGACACCCCCCCAGCCCCCCCCTTGACACCCCCCCCAGCCCCCTGGGCCCTCTCTAATGCTTCTGCGCTCCCAACCCCTCTACCTGCCAACCCCTCCCCAACACCCTGAGTTCCCCTTGACATTTGGGGTTTCCCCTGCTCCCTGTGACCCCTGGGGACCCCTTCTGTGCCCCCCCCAGGTGTTGGGGTTCAACACCAGGCAGCGCAAGGCCTTCCTGAACGCCGTCATGCGCTGGGGGATGCCCCCCCAGGACGCCTTCAGCTCCCAGTGGCTCGTGAGGGACCTGCGGGGCAAGAGCGAGAAGGAGTTCAAGTGGGTACTGGGAGCAGAGGGAGCGCTGGGACTGCCCCCCTGCATCCCTCTGGGCTCTCAGCTCCACCAGTAAGGGGCACTGGGAGGGCACTGGGGGCAGTGGGGGACCTGGGAGGAAGGAGGGTCTGGGGGTGCTGAGGACATGGCAGGCACTGGGGGGACATGAGGACAGGCAGGGGTGGGAATTGGGGACAGGTGGTCGCACCAGGGGCAGGTGGTGGCATCGGGGCCACCTTGTGCTATGTCCCCTGATGGCCCTGTGTGTTGCTGCCCCCTGCCACCCCCTGCTGCCCTGTGCTCCCCCCTTCTTCCCCCTGCTGCCCCCTGCTGTCCTGGTGCTGCGTGATGAATCCTTACTCAGCTGAGTGCTGCCCCCTGTTGGCCTTCCTGGGGAGCGTCCAAGTTCGTGTCCCCCTCAGCCCAACACAGAACCACCCCTGGGGGTCCCCTTTCTCACCCCGGGGGGTCAGGGCTGGCCCCAGGGGCATCAGAGTGGTGACAGCACCCAGGCCAGAGCTGGCACAGCCCCACACAGGCACCATGAGGAGGGGACAGGCTGATGGCACCGGGACAATGGGGACACTGGGGACAGGGTCTGTGGGGACAAAGATCTTGGGACAACAAGGGACACTGGGGACAAGGGACAGTGGGGCCAGGATCTCTGGGGCCAGGGGCCACTGATGTCCCTCACGGTGTCCCCAGGGCCTATGTGTCCCTGTTCATGCGGCACCTCTGCGAGCCTGGCGCCGATGGCTCTGAGACATTCGCCGATGGAGTCCCCCGGGAGGGGCTGAGCCGGCAGCAGGTCCTGACCCGCATCGGCGTCATGTCCCTGGTCAAGAAGAAGGTGCTGCCCTCTGCTGGCCGCTCCTGGCACTGCTGCTCCCCTCCTGGCCCCTACTGCCCTCTGCCGGCCGCTCCTGGCTCTGCTGCTCCCTTCCTGGCCCCTACTGTCCTCTGCCAGCCACTCCTGGCCCTCCTGGCGCTGCTGCTCCCCTCCTGGCTCCTGCTGCCCTCTGCTAGATGCTCCTGGCCCTCCTGGCACTGCTGCTCCCTCCCTGGCCTCTGCTGCTCTCTGCTGGCTGCGCTTGGCGCTGCTGTTCCCTTCATGGTCTCTGCTGCCCTCTGCTGGACATTCCTGGTTCTGCTGCTCCCTTCCTGGTCCCTGCTGCCCTCTGCTGGCAGCTCCTGACCCTCCTTGCGCTGCTGCTCCCTTCCTGGCCCCTGCTGCCCTCTGCTGGCAGCTCCTGACCCTCCTGGCGTTGCTGCTCCCTTCCTGGCCTCTGCTGCTCTCTGCTGGCCGCTCTTGGCGCTGCTGTTCCCCTCCTGTCCCCTGTGACCACTCCAGGATGCCCCTGAGTCCCTTTCTCCCCTGTGTTCCCCTCCCCGATCCCTGGACCCTCAATGTCCCCAAGTCTCTGCCTCTCATAACCCAAACCCTTGGATCTTTCCTGACCCCTCTGACCCTCCAACCCCTTGGTTCCACCTGACCTTTGGGGACTCTCCTGTCCCCTCTGACCCCTCCTGACCTACCCCTTACCCCTGTGCCCCCCCCAGGTGCAGGAGTTTGAGCACATCAACGGCCGCTGGAGCCTCCCGGAGCTGGCCCCGGAGCCCAGCGCCGACTCCAAGCGCTCCTCCCGAGCCTCCTCCCCAGCCAAAACTGGACCCCCCAGCCCCGAGCAGAGCGGCCCCCCCAGCCCAGCGCCCCCCACGCCCGGTACTGGCACACACTGGGACTGTCTGGGAGCTGCTGGGTTGCATTGGAGGGGGGTGGGACACACAGATGAGGGATGCAGCAAGAGGGGGGAAATGGGGGATGGAAGGATATGGGGACAGCATGGGGACACGATGGGGATATGGGAGGACATGGGGACACCGTGGGGGGCATGGGGATGTGAGGACAGCATGGAGACAGGGGGGTTATGGGGACAGGGGGATGTGGGGACACCAGGGGGGTGCTATGGGGACGTGGGGGGCTATGGGGACACTATGGTGATATGGGAACATGGGGGACATGAGGATGTGGGGACAGCATGGGGACATGGAGATACCATGAGGGACAAAATGGGACACAGGGGACATGGATCATGGGGACAGGATGAGGACAGGGACAGAGGGGGCAGGAGCATGGGAAAATGGAGGACAGGATGGGGACATGGGGAGAGGGCAACAGGAGTTGAGGGTGGCCAAAGGATACCCAGGGACATGAGGATAAGGACATGGGAGACACCATGGGGACAGGATGGGGATACAGGGAAGGGGCCATGGGAAGGGGCCAGAGAGGACACAAAGGACAGGGACGTGGGGACGTAGGGAGCAAAGGAGTTACGGTGGGGCCAGGGAGCCACCCATGGCTTCATGTCCCCTGTCCCTGTCCCCAGCCACGCCGGTGCCCAGCGAGCGCGGGGAGGGCCCAGGGCCACCCCCGGACAGGGACGATGGCGACAGCAGGGACGAGAAGGAGCCCAAAGGCCCTGAGAAGATGGAGACTGAGGTGGGTGACAGCCCTGGGCTCAGCCTTGTCCTCAACCCTGGCTTGACCATCCCCATCCCTGGCACCAGCTGTGTCCTCATCCCTGGCACCAACCCTGTCCCCATCTTTGTCCCCAGCCTTGTCTTTCCTGTTCTCAGTCCTGCCTCTAATGTTATGTTCCCTGTCCCCAGCTGTGTTCTCCCTGTCCCCAACCATCCCCAGTCTTATCTTTGCTGTCCCCATCCCTGTCCCCTGCTTCCTGCTGTCCCCATGGCTGCCCCCAGTCACCCCAACAGTAGCAGTGGGACGAGGGAGGATGATGTCACCAGGGGGTATGCCAGGTGCCTGTGGTGACATCACCTCCCCCTTTGTCCCCTCACTCCCTCAGCCTCCTGTCCCCGAGGTGCCACTGTCCCCCGGTGATGGCAGCGAGGCCGAAGGGTTGCGGAAGGGGGAGGAAGATGAAGGGACCCAGAGGGACCCCGAGGCCGAGGGGACCCCAGCCCACGACGAGCGGCCAGGTGAGACCCCACCCAGGGTCACCCCCCAAGGGTCACCCAACCCCTCTGGGTGTCACCCACCCAGGGTCACCCAACCTCTCTGAGTGGTTCCCCCCAGGTGTCACCCAAACCCCCTCTGGGTGTCACCTCCCCTCTCTGGGTGTGACCTTCCCCCCTTCCCCCAGGTGCCGATGCTGAGAAGGGTCCCGGGGCAGAGAAGGGTGACGAGAAACCTCTTGAGGAGGAGTCCAAGGAGCGGCCAGGGGACCCCGATCCCAAAAGAGGTACCTGAGGGGGACAAGGTGACAAGGGGGGTGGAGCCAAGTCCCCTCCCAGCCTATCCTAAGCCAGAAATGTTGTGGTTCAACCAATGGGCTGCTCACAGAGTGCTGTGCTCTTAATTTGCTGCCCTTCACTCTGAAGCCTGCTGCTGGCTGCAGACTGCTTACTGGGAGAGAGAGGGTGACCAAAGGGGAGGGGCCAAGTCCCTCCCAGCTTACCCCAAGCCAGCAAGGCTGCATCTTAACCAATGGGCTGTTCCCAGAGTGCTCTGCTCCCAATACACTGCCGTTCACTCTGAAACCAACCAAGGGCTGCGGTGTTCACTCTGAAACCTACTGATGGCTGCAAACTGCGTCCTGCTTACTGGAGGCGACTTGGGGGGTCCCAACCAGTGGCTGTGACCCCTCTGTGTGTGTCCCCTCCCTTCCCCTCCTCCAGCAGAAGAGCTGAAAGCAGAGAAGGAGCCCAAAGCGGAGGCCAGGGCCAATGGCCGGCGGGAGGAGAAGGTGGAGAAGCCGAGGTTCATGTTCAACATCGCCGACGGCGGCTTCACAGGTCAGGCTGGGGGACGGGGACAGGGGCTTGGGGACTCAGGGGAGGGGGTCCCCCACTGACCTGTGGGCGTGTCCCCAGAGCTGCACACGCTGTGGCAGAACGAGGAGCGCGCTGCCATCTCCTCTGGCAAGCTCAACGAGATCTGGCACCGGCGCCACGACTACTGGCTGCTGGCTGGCATCGTCCTGTATCCTTCCGCCACCCCTGGCTGCCCCTCCAAGGCCTCAGGGTGACCCCCACCTGGCTGGGTGCCACCTGATCCCCTGGGTGCCACCTGACACCTCTGGGTGATCCCCACCTGGCTGGGTGCCACCTTATCCCCTGGATGCCACCTGACACCTCAGGGTGACCCCCACCTGGCTGGGTGCCACCTGAGCCCCTGGGTGCCACCTGACACCTCTGGGTGACCCCCACCTGGCTGGGTGCCACCTGATCCCCTGAGTGCCACCTGACATCTCTGGGTGACCCCGACCTGGCTGGGTGCCACCTGAGCCCCTGGGTGCCACCTGACACCTCTGGGTGACCCCCACCTGGCTGGGTGCCGCCTGAGCCCCTGGGTGCCACCTGACACCTCTGGGTGGTACCCTCCCCCCATGGGTGCCCCAGGGGGACACAGTGACATCACAGCAGGGTACTAGGGTGAGAAGGTGCCAGGGTGACGTGATGAGAGGATGCCAGGGTGACACAGGGACAGGATGACAAGGTGCCAGAGTGACACAGTGGCAACATGGCAGGGTGCCAGGGTGGCATAGTGAGAGGGTAACAAGATGAGAGAGAGAGTGCTAGGGTAACAAGGGTGCTAAGGTGCCAGGGTGAGAGGGTGAGAAGGTGCCAGGGTGACATCATGAGAGGATGACGGGGTGAGAAGCTGACAAGGTGCCAGGGTGATGTCGTGAGAGGGTGGCATGGCAGGGGGCCAAGGTGCAGGGTGAGAGGGTGACAAGGTGCCAGAGTGACACAGGGAGAGCACAGCAGAGTGCCAAGGTGCCAGTGTGAGAGGGTGATAATTGCAGAGTGACATAGTGAGAGCATGGCAGGGTGCCAGGGGGAGAGGGTGACAAGGTGCCAGGGTGCCACAGTGACAGCATGGCAGGATGCCCAAGTGTCAGGGTGAGAGGGTTACAGCTTGACAGGGTGCCAGGGTGAGAAGGTGCCAGGGTGCCACAGTGAGAGCATGGCAGGGTACCAGGGTGCCACAATGACAGCATGGCAGGGTGCCAGGGTAAGAAGGTGATAAGGTGCCAGGGTGCCACAATGACAGCATGGCAGGGTGCCAGGGTAAGAAGGTGACAAGGTGCCAGGGTGAGGTGAGAAGATGCCAGGGTGACACAGTGACAGCGTGGTAGGGTGAGAGTGTGCCAGGGTTTCAGGATGAGAGGGTTGAGCATGGCAGGGTGCCAGGGTGCCCATGTGGCACGGTGCCAGTCCTTAGCGCGCAGCCACGGCTACGCCCGCTGGACGGACATCCAGAACGACTCAGCCTTCGGCGTCATCAATGAACCCTTCAAGGGGGAGGCCTCCAAGGGCAACTTCCTGGAGATGAAGAACAAGTTCCTGGCTCGGCGCTTCAAGGTGAGCTGCCTGGCTCCAGGGTGGGCACCACGGCCTGGCATGAGGGCCTGGCACCAGGGCTGTGCCCATGTGGAGTTCGTGCCAGGGTGAGGATGCTGGTGCCAGGGCCTTGCACGGGGGATCTGGCACCGAGTCTGGGAGCAGGGTTGTGCCTGTGTGGGCTTCATGCCATGGTGATGATGCTGGTCCAGGGCTTGGCACCATAGCCTGACATGAGGACCTGGCACCAAGGGTCTGGCACCAGGAGTCTAGCGCCAAGTGTCTGGGACCAGGGTTGTGCCCATGTGAGGTTCACGCCAGGGTGAGGATGCTGGTGCCAGGACCTTGCACCAGGGGGCTGGCACCAGGGTCACCTCTGCCTGAGGGTTGTGCCCATGTGGGGTTTGTGCCAGGGTGAGGATGCTGGTGCCAGGACCTTGCACCAGGGTCACCTCTGCCTGAGGGTTGTGCCCATGTGGGGTTTGTGCCAGGGTGAGGATGCTGGTGCCAGGACCTTGCACCAGGGTCACCTCTGCCTGAGGGTTGTGCCCATGTGGGGTTTTGTGCCAGGGTGAGGATGCTGGTGCCACGGCCTTGCACCCAGGGGGCTGGCACCAGAGGTCTAGCACCAGGGTCACCTTTGCACTAGGGTTGTGCCCATGTGGGGTTGATGCCAGGGGCAACCATGGCAGCTGCTTTTGAGATGGGGGCTTGCACAAGAGCCTTGCACGAGGGTTGGGCTCATACAGGGGCCTTGCACAAGGGCTGCTGACAGCTGGGTCTGCTCCCTTGCACGAGGGCCTTGCACAAGGTTAGGGCTTGCACAAGAGGCATGAGAGTTCGGTGCTCGAACCCCCTGAGTCTTCCCTTGGCCTTGCTGGGTGTGAGGTCAGAGTTGAGTGCTTGGACCCCTGGGTTCTTCCATGCCCGTGTTGGTCCTGAGCTCAGAGTTGGTTCCTTCTGTGGTCTTGTTGGTCTTGAGCTCAGAGTTGGTTCCTTCTGTGGTCTTGTTGGTCCTGAGCTCAGAGTTGGTTCCTTCTGTGGTCTTGTTGGTCCTGAGCTCACAGTGGCCTCCTTCCGTGGTCTTGTTGGTCCTGAGCTCAGAGTTGGCTGTTTCCAGGGTTTTGTTGAGTGTGAGGACACAGTTGAATGCTAGGACCCCTGGAATCTTCCATGCCCTTGTTGGTCCTGAGCTCAGAGTAGGCTCCCTCCATCCATGCCCTTCTTGGTCCTGAGCTCAGAGTTGCTTCACTCCACGCCCTTATTGTGAGCTCAGAGTTGAGCGCTTGGACGCCTGGGTCCATCCATGGCATTGTTGGTCCTGAGCTCAGAGTTGCCTCCTTCCGTGGTCTTGTTGGTCCTGAGCTCAGAGTTGCTTCACTCCATGCCCTTATTGAGTGTGAGCTCAGAGTTGAGTGCTTGGACGCCTGGGTCCATCCATGCCATTGTTGGTCCTGAGCTCAGAGTTGGCTCCTTCCGTGGTCGTGGGGGCTTGAGATGACAATTAAGTGCTTGAACCCTTGGGGTCTTGCTTGACCTTGCTGTGTGTGAGCTAAGAGTGGGTTACACATCTCCTGGCTACATCCCTGCTCTTGTGGGTCCTAGGCTTAGAGGGGGCTCCATGCCAGTTCTGGCCCTGAGCTCCATTCAAGAAGGTGTAGGGAGCAGTAAGGTCTCCCCTGAGCCTCTTCTTCTCCAGGATGATTCGGTGGTGATACGTGACACCTCTTGAGGCTTCTGTGAGGAGCCTGTGAGGCTTCTGTCAGGCTGCTGTCAGGCTGCTGTCAGGATTCTCTGAGGAATCTGAGAGGATTCTGTGAGGATTTTGTGAGGACTCGGGACATTGTGAGGATGCTGTGAAGACTGTGAGGACTCGATGAGGATTATGTCAGGATTCTGTGAGGATTCTCTGAGGATTCTGTGAGGACTGAGGAATCTAAGGACTCTCTGAGGATTTTGTGAGGATTCTGTGAGGACTCTGTGGATTCTGTGAGGATTCTGTGAGGGCTCTGAGGGGCCTGTGAGGACTGAATGACATCGAGACACTTGTATGCGTCCAGAGAAGGGCAACGAGGCTGGGGAGAGGCCTTGAGCACAGCCCTGTGAGGAGAGGTTGAGGGAGCTGGGATTGTTTAGCCTGAGAAGAGGAGGCTCAGGGGTGACCTCATTGCCCTCTACACCTACCTGAAAGGTGGTTGTAGCCAGGAAGGGGTTGGTCTCTTCTCCCAGGCAACCAGCACCAGAACAAGGGGACACAGTCTCAAGCTGTGCCAGGGGAGGTTTAGACTCGAGGTGAGGAGAAAGTTCTTCACCGAGCGAGTCGTTCGTCATTGGAATGTGCTGCCCAGGGAGGTGGTGGAGTCACCATCCCTGGAGGCGTTCAAGAGGGGATTGGACGTGGCACTTGGTGCCATGATCTAGTCATGGGGTCTGTGGTGACAGGTTGGACTCAGTGATCTTTGAGGTCTCTTCCAAACTTGGTGATACTGTGATACTGTGATTTTGGGAGGATTCTGGGAGGACTTTGAGAGGACTCTGAGGATTCTGTGAGGATTCTGAGAGGACTCTGAGGTCTCCCCTGAGCCTCCTCTTCTCCAGGATGATTCTGTGGTGATACATGACAACTCTTGAGGCTTCTGTGAGGCTTCTGTCAGGATTCTGTCTCAGGATTCTCTGAGGACTCTGAGAGGATTTTGTGAGGACTCTGAGGATTCTGTGAGGACACTGTGAGGATTCTGTGAAGACTGTGAGGACTCTCAGGATTCTGTAAGAGTTCTAGGAGGACTCTGTGAGGATTCTGTGAGGACTCTGAGGATTCTGTTAGAATTCTGAGAGGACTCTGTGAGGAGTCTGAGGACTCTTAGGACTCTATGAGAAGACTGTGAGGACTCTGTGAGGATTCTGTGAGGGCTGCCATGATTAAGGGTCGGGGCTCAGCCTGAGTCAGGCCAGGTGTCCACTGCATTATGCACAATCTTTTCTTTATATAAGCTAACAGAACAAAGCAGCAGTTTGTGATTGGTTACAGAAAATGCATCACATGAGTGCCTATATCTTATGAGGGTTTTAAGAGGCATCAAAGGAAAATTAAGAGAGCAGGGACTCTGTTATAACAATCTATGATACGTGTGAAGTCTTACACGTTCAGGTCATGATAACCGTTTGTAATCAGGTAGTTGTGCTCCTCCAACTACACTGCTGCACCGTGTTCCCGTGGCTCACAAGCCATCAAGGCTAACCCTGTCTCCTCTTACCAGTCTAGCAGTGCTTGGAGCTCTGCTCTCCCAGTTTTAACCCTTCATTTCCCCCTTCAGTTACATGACAAGAATCCCCTTAGCAGAGCGATTAATCCAACCTCGTGAGCATTACAATGGACAAGGTAAAAACGTAGCGAGAAAGAATAAAGCGGTAACAGCATTCAGCATATTCCTGACCCCTTCTGGCAAGCTCCTGCTGCTGCAGCTAATTCTGCTGTCTGAGGCGAGCCAGGAACCGTAGCAATATCTGACTCCCATGTTAAGGATTGATCATTCCACCAAACAATGACAGACTTGTGAGTCTTCCCCGATCCACCTGTGAAAACAGTGGGGGCAGACAGTGGTTGTTCGCTCCTCCGAGGCGCAGGGGATGAAGAGAAGTCGAGAAGAAATGATTGATGTGAGGGCGGGTGCATAGAGAGTCGACCTGCACAGGCTGTTAAAGACATAACAAAAACATCTGATGGCTGAAAAAGCCACTGCAAGTAAACCTCTTTAACAGGAACGTAGATACAGTCCAGTTCTGGGCCCCTCAGTTTAAGAAGGACATCGAGACACTTGAACGTGTCCAGAGAAGGGCAACGAGGCTGGGGAGAGGCCTTGAGCACAGCCCTGTGAGGAGAGGCTGAGGGAGCTGGGGTTGTTTAGCCTGGAGAAGAGGAGGCTCAGGGGTGACCTCATTGCCCTCTACAACTACCTGAAAGGTGGTTGTAGCCGGGAAGGGGTTGGTCTCTTCTCCCAGGCAACCAGCACCAGAACAAGGGGACATAGTCTCAAGCTGTGCCAGGGCAAGTTTAGACTCCAGGTGAGGAGAAAGGTCTTCACCGAGCGAGTCGTTCGTCATTGGAATGTGCTGCCCAGGGAGGTGGTGGAGTCACCATCCCTGGAGGCGTTCAAGAGGGGATTGGACGTGGCACTTGGTGCCATGGTCTAGTCATGAGGTCTGTGTTGGTAGGTTGGACTCGATGATCCTAGAGGTCATTTCCAACCTTAGTTATACTGTGATACTGTCAAAGTCTCTCCCTGCTAAAGTTAACAGTCTCTGTCTGGCCTTAACGACTGAAAAGGCAAACATTTCATGCTGCACAGAAATTGTCCTAACAGGCTGCTTAGGAAGAAAAACCCACTCAACTAAAAGCAATGGGGCTGTTTTACCTGTGTCCCACTGAAAAGTGAAAGCATGTGGCTGGCGAGCAGGATTCAACAGAATTAAGGCCAAAGGTAGTTCAGGTGCGCATGGATGAGCCTGCCTCAAGGCAACAGCTGTGGCCACGCTCTGCAAAGACTGAAGTGCTTCAGAATTCAAAACTGGAGGAGAACACAGATTGCTATCACCCTGTAGGAGTTCAAACAAAGGACTTAAATCTGCATTGGAAATGCCCAACAGAGGACCAACCCAATGTATGGTTCCCAGCAATTTGTGAACACCATGAAGTGTTTTCACATGTGCACTGATTTGTAAAGGCTGTGGAACAATTGTTTGGGTCCGAATTCTCCACCCTAAATGTTTCCAAGGTGGTTCATTCTGAATTTTCTCAGGGGCTACACAAAACCCCACTTGAGTCACAGTGGATACAGCAAGGGCTAGGGCTTTCTCCATGAGCTCGGGGCTTTGTGCTGCCCCTAGGATGTCATCCATGTAATGATATATCAGCCCATGGCTTGGGCGGGAGCACACTGCGATGGGTTAGGAACTGGCTGGAGGGCCGAGCCCAGAGAGTGGTGGTGAATGGTGCCACATCCAGCTGGCAGCCAGGCACCAGTGGAGTCCCCCAGGGATCAGTGCTGAGCCCCATCCTCTTTAACATCTTTATTGATGATCTGGATGAGGGCATTGAGTCCATCATCAGTAAATTTGCTGACGACACCAAGCTGGGGGCAGGAGTTGATCTGCTGGAGGGTAGAGAGGCTCTGCAGAGGGACCTGGACAGGCTGGACAGATGGGCAGAGTCCAAGGGCATGAGATTGAACACATCCAAGTGCCGGGTTCTGCACATTGGCCACAGCAACCCCAGGCAGTGCTACAGGCTGGGGTCAGAGTGGCTGAGAGCAGCCAGGTAGAGAGGGACCTGGGGGTGCTGGTTGATGGTAGGCTGAACATGAGGCTGCAGTGTGCCCAGGCAGCCAGGAGGGCCAATGGCATCCTGGCCTGCATCAAGAACAGTGTGGCCAGCAGGAGCAGGGAGGTCATTCTACCCCTGTACACTGCACTGGTTAGGCCACACCTCGAGTCCTGTGTCCAGTTCTGGGCCCCTCAGTTTAGGAAGGAGGTTGACTTGTGGAGCGTGTCCAGAGAAGGGCAACGAAGTTGGTGAGGGGCCTGGAACACAGCCCTGTGAGGAGAGGCTGAGGGAGCTGGGGTTGCTTAGCCTGGAGAAGAGGAGACTCAGGGGTGACCTTATTGCTCTCTACAACTACCTGAAGGGGGGTTGTAGACAGGCAGAGGTTGGTCTCTTCTCCCAGGCAGCCAGCACCAGAACAAGAGGACACAGTCTCAGGCTGTGCCAGGGGAGGTTCAGGCTGGAGGTCAGGAGGAAGTTTTACACAGAGAGAGTGATTGCCCATTGGAATGGGCTGCCCAAGGAGGTGGTGGAGTCACCATCACTGGAGGTGTTCAGGAGGAGACTTGACAGGGTGCTTGGTGCCATGGGTTAGTTGATTAGGTGGTGTTGGATGATGGGTTGGACACGATGATCTTGAAGGTCTCTTCCAACCTGGTTTATTCTATTCTAAGTTATTCTAAGTTATGAAATGCCTCTCGAACAGGACTGAGAATTTTTGCTCCATAGCACTGACAAATTGTAGGACTATTTTTCATTCCTTGTGGAAGCACAACCCAGTGGTATCTCTGCAAAGGTTGTTGCATGTTGACGTCTGGAACCGAGAAAGCAAATTTAAGAGCATCATTTGGATGTAAAGGAATGCTAAAGAAGCAATCTGTCAGGTCAATAACAGTTAAATGCCAATATCGTGGTATCACTGTGGGTGAGGGTAGCCCTGGTTGGAGGCTCCCCATATCACAGTATAACTAAGGTTGGAAGAGACCTCAGAGATTGAGTCCAACCTATCAACACAGACCCCATGACCAGACCATGGCACCAAGTGCCACGTCCAGTCCCCTCTTGAATGCCTCCAGGGACGGTGACTCCACCACCTCCCTGGGCAGCACATTCCAATGACGAATGACTCGCTCGGTGAAGAACTTTCTCCTCACCTCGAGTCTAAACCTCCCCTGGCACAGCTTGAGACTGTGTCCCCTTGTTCTGGTGCTGGTTGCCTGGGAGAACAGACCAACCCCTTCCCGGCTACAACAACCCTTCAGGTAGTTGTAGAGGGCAATGAGGTCACCCCTGAGCCTCCTCTTCTCCAGGCTAAACAATCCCAGCTCCCTCAGCCTCTCCTCACAGGGCTGTGCTCAAGGCCTCTCCCCAGTCTTGTTGTCCTTCTCTGGACACGTTCAAGTGTTTCAATGTCCTTCTTAAACTGAGGTGCCCAGAACTGGACATAGGGCTCAAATTTTCATGCCCTACGTACTCCGCAGATGAATGACACAGCCAAGTGCTGCTGCTTGCCCTTGCTGGCAGTTCCTGCTGTCCCTCTCTGCAGGCTCCTCAGACATCATCTTTCCAGCTCTGACTGTAATCACACTTGGGGCTGCTACAGGGCACCTCTCACAACTGGCTTTTCACATGGAAAAACATGCAGGGACAACAATGGGGGGAAAATTATAAGGCTGAAACACAGGACACCTGGGAAGGGAGTAATTTATCTATCATGGCAAAAATGAGTAGCCTGTGGGACAGAGATGAGATACTTGACAGCTACGGTGTCTTCTCACCATAACACTGTGTAAAGCAGGGCATTCTACATGTACTTGACCTGTGTGTGATATAGATGAGTCATATGCCCAGCACATCTTCCATATCATCATTATCATCACATTATCGTCACATATCTTCCATAACATCATTAATCTTTCTGAGATCATGGAGTAAGCGCCACTTGCCTGTTTGGTTTTTGATGACAAAACCAGGAGAGTTCCATGGACTCGTGGAGGGTACAATATGCCCTTTCCCCATTTGCTCTGTGACTAGTTCTTGGAGTGCACAAAGCTTTTCCAATGGTAGGGGGCCATTGATCCACCCAGACAGGGGGGTTTGTTTTCCATGTTAACTGGAGGGTGTCGCGCACCGCAACGGCCCCCTCCAAAAATGGCTGTTCATGGTCACCCCGCATTGTGAAAGCACATCACGACCCCATAGCACCCTGGGCACAGGCAAAACAGAAGGTTTCACAGAAGCTATATGTCCCTCTGTCCCTGAATCTGAATGAAATTCAGGCTCTGATGACTTTCTCCAGCTCCCCCTATGCCTGCCAGCGCCTGAGATGCACTAGCTACAGGCCAGCGGGGGGGGGGGGGCATTTAGCTTTAGAAATCACTGACATCTGCTCCAGTATCAATAATGCCACTAAGCACGATTTCCTGCTGACCATACATCAGGACACCTTGACAGATAGGATGTTTTTGAGAGATAGTCTGTGCCCACAGAATCTGTGGATCCCCAGTAGACCTGGATCCTCCTTCATTTCTTAAAGGTCCCTTTGCAGGGGGCCGTTCCGATCCCAAGGGAAGCAATAATAGCTGTGCAATACGACTGCCCTTCGGTACCGTGCAGGGAGGAAGCGGAGTCCATGCCAGGATCTGACTTTTATCTGTGCTGTCAGACTCGACAACCCCAGGAAGCACACAAAGCCCTGATAGCGTTGTTGATGATCTACCTAATATTAATGCCTGAGTTTTTACTGGGAGAGGGCCTGACACACCTGTTGGCAACAAATGTACCCTGCTGTCAAGTAAAGTTACTGTGTCAGAGGTTGCCAGGTCCAGCCCTGCGCTGCCTGCTGTTGCTGGGCGGAGGTCAGAGACGCTGCCGGCATCTGGCTGGCCGGTGGTGGCTGGATGATTTGTGTCTGCGAGCGGCGCTGTCCCGTGCTCCGCGTCCGGTTTCCCTGCACAGGCTGCCCTTGAGAATTATACTCAGATCGACACTGGTTAGCATAATGCCTCCCCTTCTGGCACTTAGGGCAAATCCCAGGCGCTTTAGATTTGGCTCTGGTATTAGCTACCAAACAATTCTTTCTGAGATGACCCGGTGTCCCACAGCCATAACAAACTCCTGTATTCATTGGACCATTCATAGCTGCAAAAGCTGCAGCCGTAGCTTCGTACTTACGTTCCATCCTACCTATCTCATTACATGCATCAATCATTTCTTGCAAGGTGGGGCTTTGATTAGGCAAAGATTTGAACAGCTTCTTACAATCTGCATTTGCATTTTCCACAGCTAATTCCAACCGTAATATTTCCCTTGGCTCCCCATTATCGAGTTGGCATTCTAAGGCCAGTTTAAGCCGGTCTATGGATTGCACTTAAGGTTCCCGTGGCTCCTGAATGTTATTTGTAAGAACTTTCTGTGGCTTTTGAGAGTGTAGGACTTTAAGAGAAGCCTTTCGTGCCTCCTCTCGTGATGCTTCCAGGGCTTCCCGCGGGCAGTCGCGGGCTTGCGCTGCCGGGTCGGTGTGTTGACCTGTGCCCATCAGGTGATCCAACGTGAGTGCTGCTAGAGCCTGATTGTTATGTTTGCATATGTAAGTGAGGGTGCTTGGAGCCCTTTTCTCCACTGGAACTTTAAGAAGGACATCGAAACACTTGAACGTGTCCAGAGGAGGGCAACAAGGCTGGGGAGAGGCCTTGAGCACAGCCCTGTGAGGAGAGGCTGAGGGAGCTGGGGTTGGTTAGCCTGGAGAAGAGGAGGCTCAGGGGTGACCTCATTGCCCTCTACAACTACCTGAAAGGTGGTTGTAGCTGGGAGGGGGTTGGTCTCTTCTCCCAGGCAACCAGCAGCAGAACAAGAGGACACAGTCTCAAGCTGTGCCAGGGGAGGTTTAGACTCGAGGTGAGGAGAAAGTTCTTCACCGAGCGAGTCATTCGTCATTGGAATGTGCTGCCCCGGGAGGTGGTGGAGTCACCGTCCCTGGAGGCGTTCAAGAGGGGACTGGACGTGGCACTTGGTGCCATGGTCTAGTCATGGGGTCTGTGTTTATAGGTTGGATTCGATGATCCTTGAGGTCATTTCCAACCTTAGTTGTACCGTGATACTGTGATACTGTAACTCCCATAGAGTATACTGAGACGGAGTTAGCAACAGTTGCGCTAGAGATTTTAAGTCGTATGGTGTCATTACGTGATTGTCGAGTACAGATGATAAAAGATCTGTGAAATAAGGAGAGGAGAGCCCATGCTCAGCGGCCGTACAACAGAGTTCTATAATCACTGGGAAGGACAATGCCTCCCATTGAGGGTTACCCCCTCTGACCACGTACGGTATAGGAGCCACGATTCTTGTGGCAACCTCAGTGTCTCCATCCTGCAAAGCTTGGCGCTTAATAGCAGCCCACACATCGTGAGGATCCCGGGGATAAAGGTCTGGTTCCCATTCAGGATCGACAGGACCTGGATCTAGGAGGTCTTCCTTGGGGGGTATTCTGCTGCGTATGTACCCAAAGTCTCAGTCCGCAGCTTCGGCTTTGGTGGCAGCTTAGAGGGTAACGGAGGAGGGGTCTGAGCTCCCTCAATACTCTGTTCCAAGTTCCCTTCTTGCGCTTTAAGCATCTCGAATACAATCCGCCACCATGGGAGCACACGCTGCGCCTCAGCATTCCCTGTGGTAGCAGCATCCCATAACTTCACCCCCACTTGATCCCAGATTTCACTCCTGAACATGCTAGCTGTTGGAACTGTCGGGATGTTCTCCTGCACCCACTCCAGCATCCCCTTTAAGATCACGGCCACCGATGACTTTACCATGCTTCCTAAGGAGTTCCTGCATTAATTCCTAAGTGTCTCTTTCTGAGGAGCTCTCCTGGTTCCCCATGTTTCCCACGGCTCACCTCTCGTCCGGCAGGAGGGATTGCTCTGGCTGGCTTTTCCTGCTGCCTTTCAGCAGCTCAAAGTCCCGAGGGAGCGCGCGGCAGGACGCAGCTTAGCGTTTCATCGCCCCTGTCCCCTTTGCCGCGAGTAAGGGTCGGGGCTCAGCCTGAGTCAGGCCAGGTGTCCACTGCGTTATGCACAATCTTTTCTTTATATAAGCTAACAGAACAAAGCAGCAGTTTGTGATTGGTTACAGAAAATGCATCACATGGGTGCCTCTATCTTATGAGGCTTTTAGGAGGCATCAAAGGAAAATTAAGAGAGCAGGGACTCTGTTATAACAATCTATGACACGTGTGAAGTCTTACACGTTCAGGTCATGATAACCATTCGTAATCAGGTAGTTGTGCTCCTCCAACTACACTGCTGCACCGTGTTCCCGTGGCTCACAAGCCATCAAGGCTAACGCTGTCTCCTCTTATCAGTCTAGCAGTGCTTGGAGCTCTGCTCTCCATGTTTTAACCCTTCAGAGGACTCTGTGAGTACTCGGAGGATTCTGTGTGGACTCTATGAGGATTCTGCAAGGACTCTGTGAGGACTCGGTGAGAATTCTCTGAGGATTCTGTGAGGACTCTGAGGATTCTGTGAGGACTCTTGAGAGGATTCTGCGAGGATTCTCTGAGGACTCTCTGAGGACTCTCTGAGGATTCTGTGGGGAATCTGAACATTCTGTGAGGATTCTGTTAGCATTCTGTGAGGATTCTGTGAAGATTCTGTGAGCATTGTGTAAGGACTCTGTGAGGATTCTCTGAGGACTCTGAGGATTCTGCGAGGACTGAGGACTGTGAGGATTTTGTGAGGACTCTGTGAGGACTCAGGATTCTGTGAGGAATCTGTGAGGACTCTGATGATTCTGTGAGGACTCTGAGAGGACTCTTGTGAGGATTCTGAGGATTCTGCAAGGATTCTGCGAGGACTCTCAGAATTCTGTGAGGACTCTGAGGATTCTGTGAGGATTCTCTGAGGACTCTGTGAGGAGTTTGTGAGGATTCTGTGAGTATTCTCTGAGGACTCTGTGAAGATTCTGTGAGGACTCTGAGCGCTCTCTGAGGATTCTGTGAGGACTATGTGAGGATTCTGTGAGGATTTTGAGGACTCTATGATGATTCTGTGAGGATTTTAAGGACTCTGTGATGATTCTGTGAGGACTCTGAGCACTCCATGAGGACTCTGTGAGGATTCTGTGACGACTCTGAGCACTCTGTGAGGATTCTGTGAGGACTCTTGTGAGGACTCTGAGGACTCTGTGAGGACTCTCTGAGAACTCTGTGAAGACTCTGAGGACTCTCTTAGGACTGTGTGAGGACTCTGTGAGGACTCTGAGCACTCTGAGATGATTCTGTGAGGACTCTATGAGGACTCTGTGGACTCTCTGAGGATTCTGTGAGGACTCTGAGCACTCTGTGAGGACTCTGTGCGGATTCTCTGAGGGTTCTGCGAGGATTCTGGGATTGATTCTCTGATTTTCTCACCTCCCTTTCTCCCCCTTCCCACACCCCTCCTCTAGTTGCTGGAGCAAGCCCTGGTGATCGAGGAGCAGCTGCGGCGAGCGGCCTACCTTAACATGACGCAGGACCCAAGCCACCCAGCCATGGCCCTGAACTCGCGCTTCGCCGAGGTCGAGTGCCTGGCCGAGAGCCACCAGCACTTGTCCAAGGAGTCCCTGGCAGGCAACAAGCCTGCCAACGCCGTGCTGCACAAGGGTAAGAGGCGGGCGGGCCGGCGTGCCCGGCGCGGACGCCCCCTGTAGCGCCCTGCACTGCCCCCGTCCCCCCCCTTTTTCCCACCCCCTCTGTATCCTTCTCTCCTACTCGATCAATTAAAGTGGGGTCTGCTCCTCCCAACCGGCTCCCGGTGTATCCTTGCTCTTCTTGCGTGCGCTGCTTCTCTCTTGGCAACAACAAAACCACACGGGGCAGGGGGTGGGGGAGGTGGGGGAGGGCCTAAAGGGGCCAGGGAAGCCCTCCAGTGGGGTTTTGGGGTGCGAGTAAAGCACGAGTAAAGTGCAAGTAAATGTGGAGAAAGGGCAGGGGAAGGGAAGGAGGGGGAGTGTGTTGAAGGGGGCGGGAGAGAGGGAGAGAGGGGGGTGTGGGATGTGGTAGGAGCAAAAGGGTGGGGGTGAGGGGGTGTGGGGGGGTGTGCCTCTATCGCTTTGCGCTAAGGTGTATCTGTTGTGTAAGGCTGCTCTGTGCCCCCCCCTCCCCATCCCCACCCCTTCTGTGTGTTGTTTTGGGTTACTCGGAGGAGTTTGGGGGTGTGGAAGGTGGAGAATGAGCTGAGTATTGCCCCACCCCCCCTGCCCCCCAAAGTGGCCACAGTCTCCCTTGGTGCATGCAGTGAATAAGCCTGGAGGGAAGTTGGAGGATGGATAGGTTGTGTCTTCCTCCCTGGCCCAAGGTGTAACATCTGAGCAACTTGGGGGACAGAGTGTTGGCCCAGAGTACTTCTGGGGTATGCTTTTAGTAACTCTAGTGGAGTTAATGAGTAATCCCAGGGTGTGCCAGAGGAATGTCCTGAGTAAGCCCCGAGTATCTCTGGCATCTGAAATGGCTTTGCCAGCAGGCTTGCCTGGAGTAAGCAGTGAGTAGCCTTGGTGTAGGTGGATGGGTCTGTGCAGAGCATCTCAGGGCTCTGTAAAGAGTAACCCTGGAGTTACAGCAATGTGGCTGCAGCCTCTTAGCCCTGAGCAGCAGCAACTGATGAGGAGCCCCAGAGTATCTCTGGTGTGGCTGTAGCCTGGAGCTGGAGTATCTCAGGTGTACCCAAGGAATAAATGTGGAGTATCTTTAGTGTGTGTCTATGTCCACAGTATGTCCAGAGAGGTTCAAGAGAGTATCTTGAGGAGCAGACCCAGAGTATCTCTGGTGTAGCTGCAGACTGCCCTGAGTAAGGAGTAAACCCAGAGTATCTCAAGTGGGGCTAAAGGTTGCACCTGGAGTAGTCTGGTGTGCCTAGGGAGTAACTGGGGTGTGAGGAGCAAGCCTGGAGTATTTCCAGTGCTGGCTCTCAACCTGGAGTATCTCTGGTGTATCTAAGACTGTGCCAGAGTAGCTTCAGCGTATCAAGACAGTAGACCTGAAGTGTGTAAGGAGTGTGCCCAGAGTATCTCTGGTATGTCTCAGGAGCAGACTCAGAGGGTAAAGAGTAACTCTGCAGTATCTCCAGTCTGTGCAGAGTACACCCAGAGTACTCTCAGTCTACTCAAGACTTGTACCCAGAATAACTTCTGAGTCCTCCCACCCTGGAGCATGCTCCCTCCCCCCAAGTAGGTTCATCCTGTGAGCAGAAGACTGAGGTGGTCTAGGTGCAGCCCTAGTGTATGGTCATTATTCTTGGAGTAGTTGCCTCCTTGAGGAGGTGCATCCCTTGAGTAGATTCCTCCTCTGGGTGCTTCCCTGAGCAGGTCCAGCCTTGAGCAGACTCGTCCCTTGCTCATCCTCTGAGTAGGTGCATCCTTGGGTAGGTTCATGCTTTAAGTAGGCTCCTCCCTTGAGTAGATGCCTCCGCTGAGTAGTTGCATCCCTTGTGTAGGTTTCTCCCTTGAGTAGGGTCATCCTCTGAGTAGCTGTGTCCTGTCAGCAGGTTCATCCTTTGAGTAGCTTCATTGAGTAGCTGCCTCCTTGAGTAGCTCCCTCCCCTGAGTACCCCTTGAGTAGCTCACCCCCCACTCCCCACCCCCCTCCTTACTCCCACCTCACCCTCTCCACCTTCCCCACCCCCACCTCTCCGCAACCTCCGAGTAACCCTTGAGCAACCTATGAGTAACCTCCCAGTAACCTGTGTGTGACCTATGAGTAACCTGCGAGCAGGCTCGGGGCGGCCCCCCGGCGCTGACGGGCGCCCCCCGCCCCTCTCTCTCTCTCTCCTCTCTCCTCTCTCCCCCCCGGGCCGCTGCCCCCCCGCGGTGGCAGTGCTGAACCAGCTGGAGGAGCTGCTGAGCGACATGAAGGCCGACGTCACGCGGCTGCCGGCCACCCTGTCCCGCATCCCCCCCATCGCCGCCCGCCTCCAGATGTCCGAGCGCAGCATCCTCAGCCGCCTGGCCAGCAAGGGCACCGACGCACACCCCCCGCCCGTGAGTCCCCCTCCCCACCCCCCCGGGGCGGCCAGCCCCCGCCGGGGCAGCCTAACCCTACAGACAGCGCCCCCCACCTGTCAGTGACCCCTGGGGGCCCACACCCCCGCCCCGGGGCAGCCTAACCCTACAGACAGCGCCCCGCACCTGTCAGTGACCCCTGGGGGCCCACACCCCCACCCCGGGGCAGCCTAACCCTACAGACAGCGCCCCCCACCTGTCAGTGACCCCTAGGGGCCCACACCCCCGCCCCGGGGACAGCTTAGTCCTGGGGGCATCCCAAGCTAGGAACTCTTCCCAGCCTCCCCCGGGGTGTGTGGGGGGGCCAGGGGACCCTCCCCCAGGGCCACTCTACTGGGGACCACCCTGAGCCCTTCCAGAAAGCTTCTCCTCCCTGCCCCCCCCCCGACACTGGTGGCATTGGGTGGGGGTGAGGGGTGGGGAGGTGACACTGGGGTTGGGGAGGGGAGGTGTCAGCAGTGTCCCCAATGTCCCCAGACCTTCCCGCCGGGGCCCTACGCCACCCCCCCCGAGCTATGGGGGCACCTTTGGGACTCCCCCGGCCGCTGCCCTCCCCCCTGGAGGGGCCAACTACAGCCAGATGCCTCCAGGCTCCTTCATCACCGGTGAGCACCCCGCGGGGAGGGAGTGGGGGGCTGGGGATATGGGAGAGCAGCCTGGGGACATGGCAGGGGATGGGGATGGTGGGGCAGGGCTTGGGGACATGGGGGAGGAGCCTGGGGATGGGGGGGGGATGAGGATGGTGGGGCTTGGGGACATGGGGGAGGAGCCTGGGGATGGGGGGCGGGATGGGGATGGTGGGGCAGGGCTTGGGGACATGGGGGAGGAGCCTGGGGGGGGCAGGATGGGGATGGTGGGGCTTGGGGACATGGGGGAGGAGCCTGGGGGGGGGCAGGATGGGGATGGTGGGGCTTGGGGAAATGGGTGGAGGTCTCTGCCCCATAGCTCTACCAGAGGAGGGTCCCAGGCCCTATAGCTCTGTGGCTGCTTCTCATTGGTCGCTGGTGCTGGGGTGGGGCATACCTGGCCCTGCCCCCCCCCCCAGCTGACCCCTGGGTCCCTGTGCCCCCCTCCCCTGCAGCAGCCAACGGTCCCCCGGTGCTGGTGAAGCGCGAGGCCGAAGGCCCCGAGAAGAAGGAGCCGCGGGGGGGGGAGGTCATTTGCATTGATGACTGAGGGCTGGGGGGGGGGGCATGGGAACCCCCCCCCCCAACCCCCTCAACCCTCTCCCCCCCACCCCCCCTTACCCCTCCTCAAAGCCCCCAAGGGGAGAGGAAGGGGTTGGGGTCTACAGGAGGGGGGGAAGGGAGGGAAGTTCTCTTCCTCCTCCTCCTCCCCACTGCCAAAAATGCCTCAAAAGGCCTCAAAAATGTTGGGGGGGGGAGGGGGGGGAGGGGCAGCACCCAAATTGGGGGTGGGGGTAGCACCCCTGAGTGGGGGAGGGGGAGTGATGAGGACCACTATAAATATGAATATAAATATATATAGCCCCGGGGTGGGGGGTGGGCACCTTCCTGGGCACCCCCCCTGACCCAAGACCCCCCCCCAGCCACCACCACCTTGGGCATCCCTCCCCTCAAAGGGGACCTCCCCTCCCCCCCCCCCAAAACATCCTCCCCCAACCTCCCCCCTCCCCCCCCCCAGCCCTGGGCTCTTGTTAACCACAGCAGAATAAAACCTGGACCTTGGCTACGGCAGTGCCAGTGCTGGGGGTGGGCATCGAGCTGGGCACCGTGCTGGGGGGGGGGCAGGGTGGGAGGAGGGTTGTGGCAATTCAAATGGGCAGGGGGATGGGCACCTGGGGTGGGGGTGGTTGTGCAGCGAGAGGGCATAGGGGTGGGCACGGGGAGGGGGTGGGCACTAAGATGGGCACCAGGGTGGGCATGGAGTGGGGGCTTGGGAGGGGACCTCGTGGCTGGCACTGGCCAGCCCAGTCCATGCCAGTAGCCATCAGTGAGGCGACCAAAGGCCTTTAATGCAGCCAGCACCAGGTGGGGCACAGTGGCACTGGGACCCTCCCCCAACCCCCTGGCTCCACCCCCGCGGGGCACCGTGCCTGGCACCGGCAGGCTGACAACCTGAGGCCTCCAGAGAGGCAGCAATTGGTGCCCATAGGCCTGGGGGCACCGTGGGAGGTGACAATTGGTGCCCATGGTCCAGGTGTCCGCAGGGAGGTGACACTCGGTGTCCCCAGCTCCGCTGTCCTCGGGGTGGCGACAGTCCGCAGCCGCGGTTCAGCTGTGCTCCGGGGGGTGACCCTCACTGTCCCCAGCGCCACTCTCCTCAGGGGGGGGCCACGTGGTGTCCCCGCTCCAGGTGTCCTCAGGCCAGCTGCCAGGTCCCCACCACCAGAGCTGGAGCCGATTGTCCCCTCCCAGCGGGGGGCTCTGCTGCTCTGCCCCCTCCTGGCCGTCGCTGTCACTGTCCTCGGCCCAGGGGGTGGGGAACAGTCTCTGGCCTGAGGCCGTGGCCAGCAGGGGGAGCCCTGGGTGCAGGCTGGCACAGGGGGGGGCACAGGAGGCAGGGGGTTATGGGGAGCACTGGGAGAAGAGCTTCCTACTGCTCCCAGTTCCCTCCCACTCCTCCCAGTTCCCTCCCAGTATGCTCTCAGATCCCTCCCACTCCTCCCAGTTCCCTCCCAGTATGCTCCCAGTTCCCTCCCACTCCTCCCAGTTCCCTCCCAGTATGCTCCCAGTACCCTCCCACTCCTCCCAGTTCCCTCCCAGTATGCTCCCAGTTCCCTCCCACTCCTCCCAGTTCCCTCCCAGTTCCCTCCCAGTTTCTTCTCACTCCTCCCAGTTCCCTCCCACTCCTCCCAGTTCCCTCCCAGTTCCCTCCCAGTTTCTTCTCACTCCTCCCAGTTCCCTCCCACTCCTCCCAGTTCCCTCCCAGTTCCCTCCCAGTTCCCTCCCACTCCTCCCAGTTCCCTCCCACTCCTCCCAGTTCCCTCCCAGTTCCCTCCCAGTACCCTCCCACTCCTCCCAGTTCCCTCCCAGTATGCTCCCAGTTCCCTCTCACTCCTCCCAGTTCCCTCCCAGTTCCCTCCCAGTTTCTTCTCACTCCTCCCAATTCCCTCCCACTCCTCCCAGTTCCCTCCCAGTATGCTCCCAGTTCCCTCCCACTCCTCCCAGTTCCCTCCCAGTTCCCTCTCACTCCTCCCAGTTCCCTCCCAGTTCCCTCCCAGTTCCCTCCTAGTTCCCTCCCACTCCTCCCACTCCTCCCAGTTCCCTCCCAGTTCCCTCCCAGTTCCGTCCCAGTGCCACCTGGTGCCGTTGAGGCAGTCGTGCAGTGCCCGGAAGCGGAGGGTGGGGGGCAGCAGGGGAGGGTCCCCCGGGCCAGGGGGGCTGAGTGTGTCCCAGAGGCTGAGGAAGCCTTCAGTGTCCCCTGCCAGCAGGAACCTCCCGGACCTGCGCCCCCAGGACAGACCAATACAGACCAGTAAGAATGAGGAAGCCCCCTGGGGGCTCCTGGTGCCCCCAGTAAAGCCTCCCAGTAACACCCAGTGACCACCACCCCCCCCCAGAGACTCCCAAGTCCCTCCCAGGATCCCTCCTCTAAGGGCCCAGCCTGTCCCAGCCTGTCCCAGTACAGACCAGTAAGGACCAGCCTCGTCCCCACGAGCCTACAGCACTCCCAGTACCCTCCCAGTTCCTTTCCCAGTGCTCCCAGGCCCCCCGGGGTCACTGACGGGTCGAGGTCAAAGGTCAGGCGCTGGTTGGTGGTCACTTTCCGCTCCACGGCCAGCAGGGGGCGCTCCGGGCGACGCAGGTCCCAGCAGCGGATGTGAGTGTCCTGGGGGCGGGGCCAGGGGCTCAGACTTCTGGTCCAGACCCTGCCCACTTCCTACCTAAGCCACACCCCCGTGTCCCTAAGCCACACCCCCGGCCAGGAAGCTCCCAGTCTCACCTTGCGCCCCCCAGCGTACAGCAGGTTGCCATCGGGGCTGAAGCGCAGGTGGGTGGGGCCGGCAGGGAGGCGTGGCCAGAACGCCAGGGCTCCGCCCCCCTGCAGCGGGTACAGCGCCAGGCTCCGCCCATACGAGCCAGCAGCCACCAGCGATTGGCTGGGACTCACCGCCAGGCAGCCAATCAGGCCGTGCTGCCCCTGCCCGCCCCCTGCAAGGAGGTGGAGACAGGACAGTGAGGCCACGCCCCCCGCCTCTAGGCCCTGCCTCTAGGCCATGCCTCCGGCAGCCCAGTGCCCTCCCACTGCTCCCAGTGCCCTCCTACTGCTCCCAGTGCCTCCAGTGCCCCCCCCAGAGCTTCCCCAGTGCCCTCCCACTGCTCCCAGTGCCCCCCCCAGAGCTTCCCCAGTGCCCTCCCACTGCTCCCAGTGCCCCCCCCAGAGCTTCCCCAGTGCCCTCCCACTGCTCCCAGTGCCCCCCCCAGAGCTTCCCCAGTGCCCTCCCACTGCTCCCAGTGCCCCCCCCAGAGCTTCCCCAGTGCCCTCCCACTGCTCCCAGTGCCCCCCCCAGAGCTTCCCCAGTGCCCTCCCAGTGCCCTCCCACTGCTCCCAGTGCCCCCAGTGCCCCCCCCCGAGCTTCCCCAGAGCCCTCCCACTGCTCCCAGTGCCCTCCCACTGCTCCCAGTGCCCCCCCCAGAGCTCCCCCAGTGCCCTCCCACTGCTCCCAGTGCCCTCCCAGTACCTCCCACTGCTCCCAGTGCCCTCCCACTGCTCCCAGTGCTCACGGTGCAGCTGCCAGTGCTGGCAGTGCCGCCCAGGCCGCTCTGTGGGGAAGATCCTGAGGGCTCCATCGAAGCCTCCCAGCAGCTGAGAGCCATCAGGGGTGAAGGCCAGGGAGTGAGGAGCCACCAGCTCCTCCTGCAGCAGCAGCGTTACTGGGAGCACTGGGAGAGCCTCACCAGCACCCCCCAGGGTCCCCAGCCGGTGTGGGAGGGAAGCTGGGGGGACTGGGAGGAGGTGTGGGGACACTGGGAGCAGACTGGGAGGGACTGGGAAGAGCTGGAAGGCACTGGGAGGGTACTGGAGGTTACTGAGAGGGTACTGGGGGATAGAGGAAGGGTACTGGGGGATACTGGAGGACACTGGGAGGACATTGGGGGGATACTGGAGGACACTGGGGGATACTGGGGGGATACTGGGGGACACTGGGACATCACCAGGTGGGTGTAGGCTCGGAAGGAGCCTCGCAGGGTCCCATCGAAGGCATCCCAGAGGTGCACAGGGTTGTCCCGGCTGCTGGAGGCCACCCTGACCAGTACAGACCAGTAAGAGCCAACAGTGATACTCAGGCAGGCCCAGTGCTCCCAGTAAGCCTCCCACAGCCCTCCCAGTAACACCCAGTGTCCCCCAACCCCTCCCAAGCTCCTCTGCTAAGGCCCCAGGTTCTTCCCAGTATCTCCCAGTAACAACCACTGCCACCAGCAGCCCTCCCAGGGCTCTCCAGCCTCTTCCCAGTGGTGCCCACTCCTCCCCAGGGCCTCCCAGTCCCTTCCAGCCTCCTCCCAGTCCCCTCCCAGTCTCTTCCAGCCTCCTCCCCAGGGCCTCCCAGTCCTTTGCAGCCTCCTCCCAGTCCACTCCCAGTCCCTTCCAGCCTTCTCCCAGTCCACTCCCAGTGCCTTCCAGCCTCTCCCAGTCTGTTCCAAATCCTTTCCAGCCCTCTCCCAGTGCCTCCCAGTGCCCCCAAACCTCCTCCTATTGCCTTCCAGCCCCTCCCAGTCTGCTCCCAGTGCCCCCAAAGTTCCTCCCAGTCCACTCACAGGCAGGTGTGGGGCTGGTTGGAGTCCATCAGTGGGAACCAGGTGAAGTCGTAAATGCAGTCACCCTCAGGCAGCCTCAGCGCTGGGGCCTGCCCCATAGCAACCCATAAGTGACCCACAGGAACCCACAGAGCCCTATAGGGACCCACAGAGCCCTATAGGGACCTCTATGGCCCCACAGAGCCCCACAGGGACCCACAGACCTCTATAGGGACCCATAAAGCCCTGCAGGGACCCACAGAGCCCCATAGCAACCTGCAGGGATGCACAGAGCCCCATAGGGACCCATAGAGCCCCCCAGAAAACCATGGAGCCCTATAGGGACCTATATGGACCTACAGAGCCCTGGAGAGACCTACATGGACCCACAGAGCCCCACAAGGACCCATAGAGCTCTACAGAGCTCCACAGCAACCTATGGGACTCATAGAGCCCCACAGGGACCCACAGAGCCCCAGAGTGGCCCACAGCCTGCCTCCCAGTGCCCTCCCAGTACCCACCAGCTCCGGCAGGGGCAGGCCGGGGCAGGGCGCGGGGGGCGAGGGGAGGTCGAAGATCCGCAGGACGTTGTCATCGCTGCAGGTCAGCACGCAGGAGCCGTCGGGGGCCCTGGGGACAGCGGCGCTGGCAGCACTGGGACTGACCCTCTGCCTCCCTCGGGGTCCCAGTGCCTCCAGGAGGGGGCGCTGGCAGCACTGGGACTGCTCCCCTACATCCCTCTGGGTTCCTGAGCACCTCAGTAAAGGTCCCTGGGAGGCAAGGGGGCCCTGGGGGGCCCTGGGGGGCCCTGGGGGGGTCTCTCACCACTTGCAGCCCCTCAGGAAGTTCTGGGCCCTGTGGGCGAATTCCTGCCGTGCCCCCCAGACGGGCCGGGGGGGAGCCCCAAAGTCGAAGTAGGGAAAGCTGGAAGGGGAGGGCGAGAGGGGAAGGGCATCAGGGGCACACCCCTCCAGCCCCTCCCCCGAGCCCCACCAACTCCTGCAGCCCCTCCCCCATCCCTCATCTCCCCCCAAGTGGGGGCTCAGGACTCAGAGACACCGCCCACCCCGAGCCACGCCCACCCATAAACCCTCCCCTTTCATTGGCCACTCAGGACCCCCCTGCCGCCCCTCAGGCCACGCCCCCCACCTTACCCCCCGCCCAGCCCCTAGACCCTGCCCTAAGGCTCTCCCATCAGTCCCAACCCCCCGCCGCCTCCTTTGATTGGACGCTCGGCTCCCGTAGACTCCGCCCACCCCTCAGCAGGACACGCCCCCTCCGGTCACGCCCCGCCCACCACTCCAAGCCCCTCCAAGTGCTCCCCCACCCCCCTCTCACCGCCACTCCTCCAATGGCGGCTCAGTCTCCGGGGTGTCCCCGCGCGGGGGGGAGGCCTCCGCGCGCTCTGGGGGCGTGCCCAGCTCCTCAAGCCCCGCCCCCGGCTCTTCCCGCCCGGAGGCGCGAGCGCTGGGCGCCTCCATGGCAGCGCCGCGGACCCGCACCCCAACCCCTCCCCCTTCCCGGCGTGCTCCGCGGCAGGAAGGGGCGGGGACGGGGCGGGGACAGGCGGGGGTGGCGGGAAAGGGAGCGCGGGGGGCGGGGGGCAGGGGGCACCTCCCAGGTCACCTC
Source organism: Melanerpes formicivorus (assembly GCF_026170545.1). NCBI lineage: Eukaryota > Metazoa > Chordata > Aves > Piciformes > Picidae > Melanerpes > Melanerpes formicivorus. The sequence goes on from NW_027142388.1 coordinate 54,269, forward strand.
CCGGTGCCCTCCTGCTGCTCCCAGGACCGCCCCCAGGACCCTCCTAAAGCCTCCCAGTCCCTCACAGCGCTCCCAGTGCCAACCCAGCGCTCCCAGTCCCTCACAGCGCTCCCAGTGCCCTCCCAGCACTCCCAGTGCCCTCCCAGCGCTCCCAGTGCCCTCCTAAAGCCTCCCAGTGCCCTCCCAGCACTCCCAGTGCCCTCCCAGCGCTCCCAGTGCCCTCCTAAAGCCTTCCAGTCCCTCTCCAGCGCTCCCACTACCAACCCAGCGCTCCCAGTGCCCTCCCAGCGCTCCCAGTGCCCTCCTAAAGCCTTCCAGTCCCTCCCAGTACCCTCCCAGTGCCCTCCCAGCGCCCCCAGCAACCACTTCCAGGACCCCCTCGGCCCCACCCCGTCCCTCCCGTGCCCCGCCCCAGGAGGGGCCGCATGGTGCCGACTCCCCCCGCGCCGCGGGTGGTAGCGTGGCCGAGCGGTCCAAGGCGCTGGATTTAGGCTCCAGTCCCCTCGGGGACGTGGGTTCGAATCCCACCGCTGCCACAGGGGGGCACCCCCACATTTTATAACCCTTCTCCCACCGCTTCCTTTCTACCTTGCTCCTAACCCTTTCGGCACTCCCACATCCTTCTACCGCCCCCCACCTTTCTAGGCCCCCAACTCTCCTTTTCCCAACCCCCCCAAGGCTCCCCACCTTTCCCACCCGACACCCCCATTTTGCACCCACCCCCCGCGTTTTTCCCACCCCACGTCCTGTGGCAACCTCTTTACCCACCCGATACCCCCGCATTTTCCACCCGACCCCCTCTCTCTTTAGACCCCCGCCCCCATTCCTGCACCCCCGCCCCCTTTTGCACCCCCTTCCTCCAACCTCGCCCCCCTTTTTCCACCCCCACCCCCCCTTATTTCCCACTCTCCTCTAAGGCACTCACTCCCCCGGGGTCAAATAGGAGGCTTTGAACTCAGGGGACCCCTGAGGTGCGACTCGGCCCTACAGGGGCAGAGGTTTGAGCTCTCGCTGGAGGCAGACTCTGTCCCTGCTCCGGACAGAGAGGAAAGTTGCTGCCGAGGGGCAGAGAGCTGCGGTCCCGCCCGCTCCCGGCTCGCCCCCCGCCCCCTGCTCGCCCCCCGGCCCCGGCTCGCCCCCCGGCCCCTGCTCGCCCCCCGGCCCCGGCTCGCCCCCCGGCCCCTGCTCGCCCCCCGGCCCCGGCTCGCCCCCCGCCCCCCCGCAGTCCCTCCCAACTCTCGGAGCCATCATTGGAAATCTCTAAAAGCTTTTATTTCACCCCAAAAAAAGCAGCGCTCCCCTCCCCCACCCCCCAAATCCCCCCCAATACAAGAAACCGGCAAAGATCTGAGTGGGGAGGGGAAGGGAGGGGAAGCCCTTTGCCCCTCCCCCACCTGAACATGCCTCAGATCACCCTCAAGATGTACTCCACCCCCCCCCAGCTTCCTCCCCCCCTGGCTGTCCCCTCCCCCCTCATTACCTAAGGACCCCTCCCCATAAATTACAACACCCCCCCCCGTTGTGCCCCCTCCCCACCCTACACCTCCTGCTCAGCCCCCAGCTCAGGGGTGAGGCTCACTCCCTGGGTAGGTGTCACCACCCCTGTGCCCAGCCTCCCACTTGGGGTCACCCCTGGCATTTGGGGGGTGGTCACCTGTCCCCAGTCGGAGGCCCCACCAAGGCCAACCAACCCCCACCCCGGGGTCATCACCCCCAGTCCTGTGGTCCCCCCCCAATTTAAAGGTCCCCCACCCCCAATTGAGGGGTCCCCCCCCAAATTTAGGAGTCAGGCCAAGTTGGGGGTCACTCCTTGGACGCCAGGAGGTGACACTTTGGGGTCACCCTGCCCCCAACTTGGGGGTCACCTCCTCCCAATGTAGGGGTTCCTCCTCAAGGTGGTGACACTCCGCTTCGGGGTCACCCCCGAGTCCAGTCCTACCCCACTTTAGGTGTCACCCCCCCCAAACTTGGGGGTCAGTCCCTGAGGAGGTGACACAGCTCAGGGGTCAACCCCCAAACTTGGGGGTCAGTCCCTGAGGAGGTGACACAGCTCAGGGGTCACCCCCCCAAACTTAGGGGTCAGTCCCTGAGGAGGTGACACAGCTCAGGGGTCACCCCCCCCAAACATGGGGGTCACTCGTGGCTCGAGGGGGTGGTGACACCTACCTGTGGGCTGACCCCCGAGTTCAGCACGCCCCCCCTTAGCCCCCCCATCAGTTGTCACCCCCCAGCCTGGGGCTCACTCCAGGACCTGAGGAGCTGGCACCCGAGCTGGGGGTCACCCCCACAGCCTGGCCCTGGGGGTCTCCCCTCGGCCCCCCTCAGTTGTCCTCGTCGCTGTCGTCGGGGCTGATGGCAGGGCTGGTGAGGCTGTAGGTGGGGCTGGTGGGGCTGTAGCCTGGGCTGGTGGGGCTGTAGGTGGAGCCCTTGGGGCTGGTGGGGCTGTAGGTGGGGCTGGTAGGGCTGTACTTGGGGCTGGTGGGGCTGTAGGTGGGGCTGGTGGGGCTGTACTTGGGGCTGGTGGGGGTGTAGACAGGGGAGGTGGGGCTGTAGGTGGGGCTGGTAGGGCTGTACTTGGGGGTGGTGGGGCTGTAGGTGGGACTGGTGGGGCTGTACTTGGGGCTGGTAGGGCTGTACTTGGGGCTGGTGGGGCTGTACTTGGGGGAGGTAGGGGTGTACTCTGGGGAGCTGGGGCTGTAGCTGGGGCTGGTGGGGGTGTACTTGGGGGAGGTGGGGCTGTAGCTGGGGCTGCTGGGGCTGTAGCTGGGGCTGCTGGGGGTGTAGGTGGGAGACTGTGGGGTGTAGCGGGGGCTGGAGGGGGAGTAGCTGGGGGAGGTGGGGCTGTAACTGGGAGAAGTTGGGCTGTAGCTGGGGGAGGTGGGGCTGTAGTTGGGACTAGTAGGAGTATAGTTGGGGCTGGTGGGGCTGTAGCTGGGGGAGGTGGGGCTGTAGCTGGGGGAGGTGGGGGTGTAGTTGGGGCTGGTGGGGCTGTAGTTGGGGCTGGTGGGGCTGTAGCTGGGCGAGGTTGGGCTGTAGCTGGGGGAGGTTGGGCTGTAGCTGGGAGATGTGGGGCTGTAGCTGGGGGACGTGGGGCTGTAGCTGGGGGAGGTTGGGCTGTAGCTGGGACTGGTAGGGCTGTAGCTAGGACTGGTGGGGCTGTAGCTGGGAGAAGTTGGGCTGTAGCTGGGAGAGGTGGGGCTGTAACTGGGGGAGGTGGGGCTGTAGCTAGGAGATGTGGGGCTGTAACTGGGGGAAGTGGGGCTGTAGCTGGGGGAGGTGGGGCTGTAACTGGGAGAAGTTGGGCTGTAGCTGGGGGAGGTGGGGCTGTAGTTGGGGCTGGTGGGGCTGTAGCTGGGGGAGGTGGGGCTGTAGCTGGGGGAGGTGGGGCTGTAGCTGGGGCTCTGTGGGGTGTAGCCCCCGGGGGAGCGCGGCTCGTAGGCAGGGGAGGTCGGGCTGTAGCTGGGCGACATGGCACCGCCTGTGGGGAGACAGAGCAAGGAGAAGGGGTCAGGACGGGGGGTGGAGAGCTGCTGTGGGGGCTGGGGGGCTGTGATGGGGTGCTGAGAGATGTTGGAGAGGTGTCATGGGCTGTTACAGGGTGCTGCAAGGGAGCCATGAGGTGTTCCAGGGTGTGGAAGAACGTTGTAGGGCTGTTGCTCAGGGCTGCTGTGGGGCTGTTGGAGGCCTGTTCCAGGCTGTTGTGGGGGGGGTGTCTGAGCCCTTTTAGGGCTGTTAGAGGGCGTGGGAAGGCCGTGGGAAGGTGGTAAGGAGTGTTGTGGGGGTGTTGCAGGGCTGTTGCAGGGTGTGGGAAGGCTGTGGGGAGGTGTTTGGGTGTTGCTTGGCTGTGACGGTGTGCAGGAAGGCTGTGGGGAGGCATTAAGAAGTGCTTGGGGCTGGTGTGGGGTGGTTTGGGGCCTTTAAGGGCAGTTGCAGGGCGTGGTAAGGTGGTGAGGAGTGTTGTGGGGGGGTTGCAGGGCTGTTGTGGGGTGGGTTTGGCCCTTTAAGGGCTGTTGCAGGGGGTTGGGAGGCTTTTGTGAGGTGTTTGGGTGTTGCTTGGCTGTGACGGTGTGCAGGAAGGCTGTGGGGAGGTGTTAGGAGGTGCTTGGGGGTGGTGTGGGGCCTTTAAGGGCTGTTACAGGGCGTGGTAAAGTGGTGAGGAGTGTTGTGGGGGGGTTGCAGGGCTGTTGTGGGGTGGGTTTGGCCCTTTAAGGGCTGTTGCAGGGGGTTGGGAGGCTGTTGTGGGGTGTTTGGGTGTTGCTTGGCTGTGACGGTGTGCAGGAAGGCTGTGGGGAGGCGTTAGGAGGTGCTTGGGGCTGGTGTGGGGTGGTGTGGGGCCTTTAACAGCAGTTACAGGGCGTGGGAAGGTGGTGAGGAGTGTTGTGGGGGTGTTGCAGGACTGTTGTGGGGTGGGTTTGGCCCTTTAAGGGCTGTTGCAGGGGGTTGGGAGGCTGTTGTGAGGTGTTTGGGTGTTGGAGGAAGGCTGTGGGGAGGTGCTGGGGGTGCTTGAGGCTGTTGTGGAGAGGTGCTTGGGGCCTTTTAGTGCTGTTGCAGGGTGCTGCAAGGCATTTTGGCATGCTGCAGGGGTGTTATGGGGCAGAGGAAGGGTGTTGGGGTCTGTTAGGTGGTGTAGAGCTGCTGCAGTGCTGGCAGGGGGTGTGAGAGCAGTTACAAGGGGGTGTAGAGGTGCTGCAGGGCTATTGCAGGGTGCTGTTAGAAGGTGGTGCAGAGCTGCTGGGCTGGTACAGGGCAGTGGGAGCTGTTACAAGGTGTTGTGGAGCTGCTGCAGGAATGTTGGGGGGTGCTGGGGGCAGATATTAGGTGGTGTAGAGGTGTTGCAGTGCAGTTGGGGGCAATGGTACAAGGTGGTTAGTGTTGCAGGGCTGCTGGGGGATGTTACAAGGAGGTGCAAAGCTGTTGTAGAGCTGCTGGGGGATGTTACAAGGAGGTGCAAAGCTGTTGCAGAGCTGCTGGGGGATGTTACAAGGAGGTGCAAAGCTGTTGCAGGGCTGCTGGGGGATGTTACAAGGAGGTGCAAAGCTGTTGCAGAACTGCTGGGGGATGTTACAAGGAGGTGCAAAGCTGTTGCAGGGCTGCTGGGGGATGTTACAAGGTGGTGTAAGGCTGCTGGGGAATGTTACAAGGTGTTGTAGAGCTGCTGGGGGATGTTACAAGGTGGTGCAGAGCTGCTGGGGAATGTTACAAGGTGTTGTAGAGCTGCTGGGGGATGTTACAAGGTGGTGCAGAGCTACTGGGGGATGTTACAAGGTAGTGCAAAGCTGTTGTAGAGCTGCTGGGGGATGTTACAAGGTAGTGCAAAGCTGTTGCAGAGCTGCTGGGGGATGTTACAAGGTAGTGCAAAGCTGTTGCAGAGCTGCTGGGTGATGTTACAAGGTGGTGCAAAGCTGTTGCAGAGCTGCTGGGTGATGTTACAAGGTGGTGCAAAGCTGTTGCAGGGCTGCTGGGGAATGTTACAAGGTGGTGCAAAGCTGTTGCAGGGCTGCTGGGGGATGTTACAAGGTGGTGCAAAGCTGTTGCAGAGCTGCTGGGGGATGTTACAAGGAGGTGCAAAGCTGTTGCAGGGCTGCTGGGGGATGTTACAAGGAGGTGCAAAGCTGTTGCAGGGCTGCTGGGGGATGTTACAAGGTGGTGTAAGGCTGCTGGGGAATATTACAAGGTGTTGTAGAGCTGCTGGGGGATGTTACAAGGTGGTGTAAGGCTGCTGGGGAATGTTACAAGGTAGTGCAGAGCTGCTGGGGGATGTTACAAGGTGGTGTAAGGCTGCTGGGGAATGTTACAAGGTGTTGTAGAGCTGCTGGGGGATGTTACAAGGTGTTGTAGAGCTGCTGGGGGATGTTACAAGGTAGTGCAAAGCTGTTGCAGAGCTGTTGCAGGGCTGCTGGGGGATGTTACAAGTTGTTGCAGAGCTGTTGCAGGCTGGTGTGTGGCACTGGTGCCGTTGGGGGTGTCAGAAGGTTGCTGCAGGCTGCAGGAGAGGCTCTGGGCTGCAGCTCAGCATCTGGCAACATTCCAGCATGCAGGGAGGGAACCTGCAGCTCTCTGGGGGCACAGGCAGGGAACCTGCAGCTCTCTGGGGGGGCAGGGGGGTAACTTGCAGCTCTCTGGGGGCGCAGGGGCAGATACTCACCAGGGGAGGGGATGTAGGGGCTGGAGGGCCCGGGGGAGCCAGGAGAGCCTGGGGTCGGGGACCAGGCCGGGGAGTAGCCTGGGCTGAAGCCGGAAGCATCAGAGGCAGCGCTGGGAGAGAACCCTGCCCCCCCCGGGGTCATGCCACTGCCTGGGGGGCAACAGAGAAAGGGAGGGGAGGGAGAGCTCAGCACACACAATTGTGTTCCCCCCCCCCCCCCCCCCATTATCCCCTCCTCTCTCCCACCAATTACCCCCAGGGTATCAAAACTCTCTTCCCCCTGCCCTGGGACCCCAGAACAGCCCCCGAGATTCCAACAGCCCCCCCAGACTGCCCCCAGACTCCCCATGTTCCCCCCAAACCACCCCAGTGGCCCTCAACCCCCCTCCCAGCCCCCCAAAACTCACCCCCACGCCCCTCCCAGTGCTCCCAGTACTCACCCACACTGGGAGACCAGGCCCCATAGGCAGGAGTGGCTCCTTGGTTCCAGGGGGTCATGGCTGGGGACAGCCCCCCCATGGGGCTGGGGGCAGAGCCAAAGAACATCCCTGTGGCTGGGGGGGACACACAAATGGGGGCAGGATGTTAGAGGGAGCTGGGGGGACCATGGGGTGGTGGCCTCACAGCAACGCTGTTGATTCCTCAAGCCACAACCCTTATGGTGTTCCCCCCAACCCTGCCCCACCTCTCTCCTCCCCCCTGGAAGCCCAGGTCCTTGGGGCACCCCAACATCTGGGGGAGCCCAACATCTGGGGGGCCTCCTCCTACCACAAGGCCCCCCCAGAGCCCCAGAAGGACTCAGCTGGGCAGGTGCCGTGGAGCCCACAGCGATGCCGCCGACGCTCCTCAAGCCACGACCCTCCTGCTGCGCCCAGCAGGGCTCCTTGGGGGGCTGCCCCCCAAGCCCTGTGCCCCCTCCTACCGACGCCCCCCAGCAGGCACCCCCGGACTCACGTCCCCCCACGCCAAGGCCGGGCAGGGCGCTGGGGATCTCCATGCCATGCTTGCACTTCTCAGCGTCCAGCAGCAGGTCGAAGCAGCCGGTGCCCGCCGGTGCCAGCTGCCCCAGCATGATGTTCTCCGACACCCCCTTCATGGGGTCGCTCTCCCCGTGGGCTGCTGCCTCCATCAGCACATCCACCTGCAGGGGGCACCCCAGAGGGCAGGGGGGAAAGGAAGGAAAGGGTTCAAGCGGGTTGGGCACCTGTGCAGGAAAGGCTTCGAGGGAGGAGGCGAAGAGGAAGCAACAGAGGCGAAGATGCTACAGGCACCGGCACCGCCGTGGGCACCGCCGCGGGCACTGCCCATCCAAGGTCACCCCCAGCTCACACCCACCACACCCCCAGCCCCAAGACCACCACACACCCCCTGCCCCACATCTCCTGGAAGGAGCACATCACGAGGGGCTGGTGTCCCAGATGCCCACCCCATGCCCACCCCACGCTGTGCCCAGCCCGTGCCCACCGTCTCCTCGAAGGAGCACTTCATGAGGGGCCCGGTGTCCTGGCGGTTGACGCCGTGGCGGGTGATGGCCATGAGGTGCCCGCGGCAGGTCATGGTGTCGCAGAGCAGCGCCAGGTGCCGGTAGTTGACGTAGGAGCCGTCGAAGGAGATGACGTGGTACAGCTCCCGCTCCAGCGCCTTGCGCACCGCCTCGATGCCCAGCACCTGCGGGCACCAACGCCGCAGGCACAGAGGTCACCACCCAGGGGGCCTCAGGTGAGAGGTGACTGACACACAGAGCCAGGAGGCAGGGAGGTACCAACAGCTGGGAGACCACCACCCCTGGGACCTGGTGCTCAAGAAGCTACCAACCAACCCCTGGGACCTGGTGGTCAAGAAGCTACCAACCCACCCCTGGGACCCAGTGGTCAAGAAGCTACCAACCCACCCCTGGGACCCGGTGCTCAAGAAGCCACCAACCCACCCCTGGGACCTGGTGCTCAAGAAGCTACCAACCCACCCCTGGGACCCAGTGCTCAAGAAGCTACCAACCAACCCCTGGGACCCAGTGCTCAAGAAGCCACCAACCCACCCCTGGGACCTGGTGGTCAAGAAGCTACCATCCCCTGGGACCTGGTGCTCAAGAAGCTACCAACCCACCCCTGGGACCTGGGGGTCAAGAACCAACCACCCATGGAGCCAGCTGGTCAAGAAGCCACCAACCCTGGGACTCAGAGGTCCATGCCCTCCACCCCCCACCTCGTGTCCCACCCCTGGCAGGCCCCCAACTGACCGTGAAGATCTCCACGATGTCATTGGAGGTGGTCCTGACAGGGTCCACATCCTTCTCGCTCAGGACCCTCATCAGGCTGACACCATCGGTCTCCAGGATCCACTCCTGCAGCGCCTTGAACTCTCCATCCTCAGTGATGATGATCTTCTTCTTGTTGTCTGTCTGGGGCAAGTGCATGTAGACCTGGGGGGGCACAGAGCACCATGGCATGAAGGACCCCCACCAGAGGGCACTGGGGACACCCCTCAGGTAGCTATGGACCTTCCAGTGAGGCTGCAGGGATCCCAGGAGCATCCCAGGACACCTAAGGGGCTCCAAGAAGAACTTCCAGATGCTCCTCAAGGTTCCCCAAGTGTTCCTCAGGGTCCACCAAGAGCTCTGGCACCCATGGGTGCTCCTCAAAGGGCAGTGGGGACACCCCCAGGTAGCTATGGACCTTCCAATGGGGCTTCAGAGATCTCAGGAGCATTCTGGACCACCTAAGGGACTCCACGGAAAACATCCAGGTGCTCCTCAAGGTCCACCAAGAGCTCCTCCTGGCAGCCATGGACCTCCTTAGGCATCACTGCGGCCGTCCTGGACCATCTAAAGCTCTCCGTGGAGAACTTCTGAGTGCTCCTCAAGGTTGCCCAGGATCTCTTCAAGGTGCCCCAGGCTCCATGCCCACCCCTGGGTGCCCACCTTGCTGATCTGCTCAATGCCCTGCAGGGTCATGTCGGTCAGCATGTTGGACTCGATGCAGCGCAGGAAGACGTCGTCGTCCATCTTGTCCACCACCTCCTCCTCCTGGGGACACCCCCAAAAAGTGAGGACAAGCCAGGGAGGGGGGAAGGTGACATCATCCCCACACCCCCAGGGCCCCTTGGGTGCCCACCTCCTGCATCTTGTTCTCGTCGCTGTTCATGATGCGGATCCTCAGCACCAGCTTCTCGGCGTTGTCGTCATTGAAGATGCAGTTGAGGTCATCTCCAAAGCCTTGGGTGGGAGGGGTGGCAGGGTGGGCATGGGCACTCCTCGGCACCTCCTCACCACACACAGCCCACCCATGGTCACCAAGGAACCACCAAAGCCACCCAAGATGACCCAAGTCCCCCTCAGGTGTCCTCAAGGTTCAGCCAAGAGCCTTCAGAGTCCTCTGAGATGCTCTCCAAGTACCTTCAGATGCCCTCAGCTCCCCCCTTAGATACCCTCAGCCCCCTCTTAGGTACCCCCAAACCCTCCTTAGTTACCCTAACCCTTCCCCCAACTCCCCTAAAACTCTCTCAACCCTGCCTTAGATGTCCCCAAACCTTCCACAACCTCCTTGAACCCTTCTTAGATACCCTCAAAACCCCTTTAGACAGCCTCAAGCCCTCCTTAGACAGCCTCAAGCCCTCCTTAGACAGCCTCAAGCCCTCCTTAGACAGCCTCAAGCCCTCCTTAGACAGCCTCAAGCCCTCCTTAGACAGCCTCAAGCCCTCCTTAGACAGCCTCAAGCCCTCCTTAGACAGCCTCAAGCCCTCCTTAGACAGCCTCAAGCCCTCCTTAGACAGCCTCAAGCCCTCCTTAGACAGCCTCAAGCCCTCCTTAGACAGCCTCAACCCCCCCTTAAGACAGCCTCAAGCCTTCCTTAGATGCCCTCAAACCTTCTGCAACCCCTTCAAACATCCCTTAGACCCCCTCCAAGCCAGCCCCATGCCCACCAGCATTGACCTTCTCTGTGATCTGCTCCAGGGTGAGCTTGCAGTCGGTCATGTGCTTGGATACCCTTCAAGCACCCCTCAGACCTCCTCAGATGCCCTCAAACCTCCTTTAGATACCCTGAAGCCTCCTCACAGCCCCCCCAGACCCCCCCCAAGCCCTCTGCAAGCCCCCGTGGTGCCCACCAGTGTGGGCAATCTGCTCCATAGTGAGCTTGCTGTTGGTCACGTGCTTGGATACCCTCAAGCACCCCTCAGACCTCCTCAGATGCCCTCAAACCTCCTTTAGATACCCTGAAGCCTCCTCACCCCCCACTCAGATCCCCTCCAACCCCTCTGCAAGTCCCCGTGGTGCCTGCCAGCGTGAGCGATCTGTTCCATGGTGAGCTTGCGGTCAGTCACATGCTTGGATACCCTCAAGCACCCCTTAGACTCCCTCAGACCTCCTCAGATGCCCTCAAACCTCCTTTAGATACCCTCAAGCCTCCTCACCCCCCACTCAGACCCCCTCCAACCCCTCTGCAAGCCCCCGTGGTGCCCACCGGCGTTTATCTTCTCGGTGATCTGCTCCAGGGTGAGCTTGCGGTCGGTCATGTGCTTGGATACCCTTCAAGCACCCCTCAGATGCCCTCAAACCTCCTTTAGATAACCCTGAAGCCTCCTCACCCCCCCCTCAGACCCCCCCCAAGCCCTCTGCAGGCCCCCGTGGTGCCCACCGGCGTTGATCTTCTCGGCGATCTGCTCCATGGTGAGCTTGCGGTCGGTCATGTGCTTGCGGTCGAGCTCGACGCGCAGCAGCCAGGGCGAGATGCGGCTGACGTCGAAGTCCGGCATCTCGTAGTAGACGTTGACCCACTCCTGGTCCTCGGCCACCACCGTGCTCTGGGGGTTGGGGTCGTAGTAGATGGCGGTGTTGGCCGTCACCTTCCGCAGCGTGGTGTGCTCCAGCCGGCACAGGATGTCCTGGGGGGGCAAAGGGGGAGGGGTGAGGGTGGGGTCAGAGCGAGGGGAAGGAGGCCTGGGGGGAGAGGACATGGGGGTGAAGGCATCTAAGAGAGGTTGGAGATGGAGAAGGTGGGATTGGGATGGAGGAGGACATGGGGGTGAAGGCATCTAAGAGGGGTTTGAGATGGAGCAGGTGGGATTGGGATGGAGGAGGACATGGGGGTGAAGGCATCTAAGAGGGGTTTGAGGTGGAGCAGGTGGGATTGGGATGGAGGAGGACATGGGGGTGAAGGCATCTAAGAGGGGTTTGAGATGGAGCAGGTGGGATTGGGATGGAGGAGGACATGGGGGTGAAGGCATCTAAGAGGGGTTTGAGGTGGAGCAGGTGGGATTGGGATGGAGGAGGACATGGGGGTGAAGGCATCTAAGAGGGGTTTGAGATGGAGCAGGTGGGATTGGGATGGAGGAGGACATGGGGGTGAAGGCATCTAAGAGGGGTTTGAGGTGGAGCAGGTGGGGGTGGGTGGTGGTGGCAGCTAAGGGGGGATTGGGATGGAGGAGGGCGTGGGGGTGGTGGCACCTGAGGGGAGCAGATGTGGAGGAAGGGAGTGGTGGTGGCACCACAGGAAGACAAAGCCACAGGGACCACCACCATGGGGACCACCAGCACAGGAAGAAAACCCCAGGGAGGCCACCACAGAGCCACCTTTATTTAGAATAAACCAAACCAGGTTGGAAGAGACCTTCAAGATCATCGCGTCCAACCCATCAACCAATCCAACCCACCCAAACAGCTAACCCATGGCACCAAGCACCCCATCAAGTCTCCTCCTGAACACCTCCAGCGATGGTGACTGCACCACCACCCCAGGCAGCCCATTCCAATGGGCAATCACTCTCTCTGTATAGAACTTCTTCCCAACATCCAACCTAAACCTCCCCTGGCACAGCCTGAGACTGTGTCCTCTTGTTCTGGTGCTGGCTGCCTGGGAGAAGAGACCAACCTCTGCCTGTCTACAACCTCCCTTCAGGTAGTTGTAGAGAGCAATAAGGTCACCCCTGAGCCTCCTCTTCTCCAGGCTAAGCAACCCCAGCTCCCTCAGCCTCTCCTCACAGGGCTGTGTTCCAAGCCCCTCCCCAGCTTTGTTGCCCCTCTCTGGACACGCTCCAGCAAGTCAACCTCCTTCCTAAACTGAGGGGCCCAGAACTGGACACAGGACTCAAGGTGTGGCCTAACCAGTGCAGTGTACAGGGGCAGGATGAGCTCCCTGCTCCTGCTGGCCACACTGTTCCTGATGCAGGCCAGGATGCCATTGGCCCTCCTGGCTTCCTGGGCACACTGCAGGCTCATGTTCAGCCTACCATCAACCAGCACCCCCAGGTCCCTCTCTACCTGGCTGCTCTCAGCCACTCTGACCCCAGCCTGTAGCTCTGCATGGGGTTGTTGTGGCCAATGTGCAGCCCCTGGCACTTGGATGTGTTCAATCTCATGCCCTTGGACTCTGCCCATCTGCCCAGCCTGTCCAGGTCCCTCTGCAGAGCCTCTCTACCCTCCAGCAGATCAACTCCTGCCCCCAGCTTGGTGTCATCTGCAAATTTACTGATGATGGACTCAATGCCCTCATCCAGATCATCAATAGAGATGACCAAAGACCCCAGAAGGGCCACCCAGAGCCTGTGGAGGCGGCCAGTGGGCAGGAGGTGCCAGCCCCGGTGCCCACCTTGGCCCTCTCGGCGTCGCGGGCGCTCTGGCCCAGCAGGAAGACGGTCAGGGAGGGAGTCTTGGGCTTCTTGGAGATGTTGATGAGCTCCTTGAGGCGAGGCACCCCCAGGGTGACGTTCTTGGCCGAGACCCCGGCGTAGTGGAAGGTGTTGAGAGTCATCTGGGTGGCAGGCTCCCCCAGGGACTGCGCCGCCAGCGCCCCGACCATCTCCCCGGGGTGGGCCTGCGAGGGGCACAGAGGGAGCAGCAGCTCAGCACCACCCCAGGAGCTGCTGCAAAGCCCAAAGCCCTCCTAAGATGTGGCTCCAAGAGAAGCTTGATGCTGCAGCACAGATGGCCACAAGGTGCTCCTCAAGCCCCCAGAGCCGCTCCCTCTGTCCCCCTGGAAGTCCCAAAGCCACAACAAAGCTGGACCCAGAACCCTCCCAGATGTGGCTCCGAGAGCAGCTCGAGGCTGGAGAACAAACTGAGTCCAGGTCTGGAGCACAAATGGCCTCAAGTTGGTCCTGAAGCCCTCAGAGCGGCTCCTGAAGCCCCCCCCAGCAGGCCCCCCAATGCCCTCAACTCACAATGGCCTTGTTGAACTTGGGACTCCATCTCCCCCAGCAACGCCCCCCCCGCCCCCCCCAGGCCCTCTTCTTGCCTCCAGCAGCCCCTCAGGCCCCCCTAGCCCCCCACTCACAATGGCCTGGTTAAACTTGGACTCGATCTCCCCCAGCAGCCAGTCGAAGGCCTCCCCACTGAGCCGGAACTCCTCCACCATGCGCCGGCTGCAGAGGGTGGACCGGAGGTGGATGTTGAAGAGCAGAGTTGCATTCTCCTGGGCCTGCCTGCTCAGGGGGTCATCCCCATTGACGATCACCAGCTTCCTGCTCAGCTCCTTCACCCCTGCAGGCACACACAGGGGGGTCACAAGGGGTCCCTCAAGGGTCGTAATGAACTCCAGAGAGGACCCGAGGTGACGCAAATCCTTCACTCAGGGCCTTGAGAACCAGGAGAATCTTCTTGGAGGGCCTCAAGGTCCCCAACGGCCTCCACAGAGGGCCTCAAGGTCCCTAATAGCTTCCAGAAAGGGCCTCAAGGTCCCCAATGGCCTCCATGGAGGGCCTCAAGGTCCCCAATGGCTTCCAGAGAGGGCCTCAAGGTCCTTAACAGCCTCCAGGAGAGGGCCTCAAGGTCCTTAACAGCCTCCAGGAGAGGGCCTCAAGGTCCTTAACAGCCTCCAGGAGGGGGCCTCAAGGTCCTTAACGGCCTCCAGGAGAGGGCCTCAAGGTCCTTAACAGCCTCCAGGAGAGGGCCTCAAGGTCCTTAACAGCCTCCAGGAGGGGGCCTCAAGGTCCTTAACAGCCTCCAGGAGGGGGCCTCAAGGTCCTTAACAGCCTCCAGGAGAGGGCCTCAAGGTCCTTAACAGCCTCCAGGAGAGGGCCTCAAAATACCCAACAGCCTCCACAGAGAGGGCCTCAAGGTCCTTAACAGCCTCCAGGAGAGGGCCTCAAGGTCCTTAACAGCCTCCAGGAGGAGGTCTCAAGGTCCTTAACAGCCTCCAGGAGAGGGCCTCAAAATCCCCAACAGCCTCCACGAGAGGGCCTCAAGGTCCTTAACAGCCTCCACGAGGAGGCCTCAAGGTCCTTAACAGCCTCCACGGAGGGCCTCAAGGTCCTTAACAGCCTCCACGGAGGGCCTCAAGGTCCCCAACGGCCTCCACGGAGGGCCTCAAGGTCCCCAACGGCCTCCACAGAGGGCCTCAAGGTCCTTAACAGCCTCCACGGAGGGCCTCAAGGTCCTTAACAGCCTCCACGGAGGGCCTCAAGGTCCTTAACAGCCTCCACGGAGGGCCTCAAGGTCCCCAGCGGCCTCCACGGAGGGCCTCAAGGTCCCCAACGGCCTCCACGGAGGGCCTCAAGGACCAGCAGAACCTTCTTGGAGGTCCTAAATGTCCAATAAACCCCAAAGAGTGCCTAAGGTGCTATAAATCCTTCACAAGTGGCTTCAAGAACCAGCAGAAACTTCTTGGGAGAACCTCAAGGTCCATAATGACCTCCAGAGAAGACCTCAGGTGCCATAAATCCTTCACAGGGGGCTTCAAGGCACAGCAGAAGCTTCTTGGAGATCCTAGAAGTCCTCCAGAAGCCTCCCAGAGATCATTTGGGACCTTCAAGATTCCCCCAGAACCTGCTTGGAAGTCATGGAAGGTCCCACAGGTCCCACCAAGAGCCTTCCTAGTGGTCCCCCAAGTACTCCAGGACCTCCCTGGGGGCCATTGGGGTCCTTCGAGGTGCCCTCCCCAGAACCTCCAAGTGCATTGTTGAGGTCCTCCAGGTGCTTCAAAACCTTCCTGGAGATCTGCAAGTCCCTTAAGGCCTTTTCTCAAGAGGTTCCAAGGCCACCAGAAGCCTCTGCTGACCTCAGGGGAGCACCCCCAGGACTCACCTTCCACCACCTTGACTGGGTGGAGGTCTGAGGGCAGCCTGGAGTTGATGTGGAAAATCTTCTGAGCATTCCAGATCATCCTCAGCAGGTTGCAGGGGAGGACAACCTGGGGACGACACAGGCCAGGGTGGGTCAGGGACCCCCAAAATGGGGGGGCAGGAGCTCAAGGCTAGGGGTAAAGAACCCCAAAAGGAACCCCAGAACCGGGATTCAAAGATGGGTGTGAGTAACCTCCAAAACTGGGGGGAGGGACCCCAAAACCAGGCCACCAGCTGCTTCCTGGCCACCTTGGTGGGGCTGGGGTGGGTGTCCCCTGGGTGGTGGCAGTCACCTTGCTGTCCCCTGTGGGGAAGATGACCCTGAGGACCTCTCTGTCTTCTCTCATCTTCTCAAACTCCCTCTCCAGCTCATTCTGGATGTGAGCATTGGAGAGGATCTCCTTGACCAGCTCCTCCTGCAGGGTCCTGCGCAGGGCTCGCTCGTTGGTGTAGTCAAACTTGAACCTGGGGGCACCAAGACAGGGACCAAGGTGAGGAGGAGAAACTTGAGGAGCATCTAGGTGGGCTTCAGGGTGGGTCAGGAGGAGCTTGGGGGACACCAAAACATGACCCAAGTTGGGTCAAGGGTAGCTTGGGGACACCAAAACATGACCCAAGTTGGGTCAAGAATAGCTTGGGGACACCAAAACATCACCCAAGTTGGGTCAAGGCTAGCTTGGGGACACCAAAACATCACCCAAGTTGGGTCAAGAACAGCTTGGGGACACCAAAACATCACCCAAGTTGGGTCCAGAGTAGCTTGGGGACACCAAAACATGACCCAAGTTGGGTCAAGAATAGCTTGGGGACACCAAAACATGACCCAAGTTGGGTCAAGAATAGCTTGGGGACACCAAAACATGACCCAAGTTGGGTCAAGAGTAGCTTGGGGACACCAAAACATGACCCAAGTTGGGTCAAGGCTCGCTTGGGGACACCAAAACATGACCCAAGTTGGGTCAAGGGTAGCTTGGGGACACCAAAACATGACCCAAGTTGGTGTCTCCAAGCTTCTCCTGCCCAAGGTGGGCTCCAAATCATGGAAATGTGACTTTGAGGAGCTCAAGGTAGGTCCAGCTCTTGACAAGAGCCATTTGAGGACCTCAAGATGGCTTCCAAGTCACGGAAGGAGAGCTTTGAAGACCTGAGGAGCCGCCCCACAAGCCCAGGGCTGGTCCCAGTTAGTTGGTGGGAGGGTCAGGAGGGGGCCTCACTTCTTCTCAAAGGACTTGTTGGAGGGCTTGAGGGTGGCCAGGTTCTGGAACTCGACGCTCTCCCCGGCCAGGCCGTCCTCGCCGTAGCGCAGCTGCACCACCTGGTTGATGGAGTTGCGGACGGTGGCGTCGTACTTGACCATCACCGACTCCATCGACTTGATCAGCCGCCGCTGGATGTACCCTGGGCGGGGGGCAGCGGGGACGCCAGGTCACCCCCATGGGCCTGGAGGACTTTCTTGGGGTGAGAGGGGGGCTCTAGGGAGGGTTTGAGTAGGATGGAGAGCAGGGAGGGTGGGGGGCAGAAGAGGGAGGGCGGGGGGCAGAAGAGGGAGGGCGGGGGGCAGAAGAGGGAGGGCGGGGGGCAGAGGGAGGGCGGGGGGCAGAGGGAGGGCGGGGGGCAGAGGGAGGGCGGGGGGCAGAAGAGGGAGGGCGGGGGGCAGAGGGAGGGCGGGGGGCAGAAGAGGGAGGGCGGGGGGCAGAAGAGGGAGGGCGGGGGGCGGAAGAGGGAGGGCGGGGGGCGGAAGAGGGAGGGCGGGGGGCGGAAGAGGGAGGGCGGGGGGCGGAAGAGGGTGTTGAGGAATGGCTTGAATTGCAGGGACATGGTTCTATGGAACAGCTGTTTAATCAGAGTGTATAGGCCAGACTCCATCTTGTTGTTTACTGCTCACAGCTTAGCTGGTATGCTGATGTAGCAAGGTCACCGCAGCCCTGTGACTGTGATTGTAACTTTTAGAAGATAGCACCGTGTGAAATAGCTACTTACAAGGTTGTAGTATGTGAAACAAAGTATATATGTGAAACAAAGACCTACTGAGAATGGAGGTTGTGGAGTTGCACTTAGGCCTAACTGCAAGTAGGATAGATAATATGATGTAACCCTGGACTAATAGCTAATAGAATAATGACACGTGTGCGTATTTAGTTGCTGAATATACTATAGAAGCTGTGGTTTTGAACAATGAAGTTGAAGCCTCATTACCAATCATATTGATTTGTCTGCTTCCCACTACAACAAGAGGGAGGGCGGGAGGCGGGAGAGGGAGGGCGGGAGGGCGGGAGAGGGAGGGCGGGAGGGCGGGAGAGGGAGGGCGGGAGGCGGGAGAGGGAGGGCGGGAGGCGGGAGAGGGAGGGCGGGAGGCGGGAGAGGGAGGGCGGGAGGCAGAGGGCAGGAGGCGGAGGGGGTGCCGGCGCGGTGCCCACCCGTCTCGGCCGTCTTGACGGCAGTGTCGATGAGGCCCTCGCGACCGCCCATGGCGTGGAAGAAGAACTCGGTGGGCGTGAGGCCGGCCAGGTAGGAGTTCTCAACGAAGCCGCGGCTCTCGGGGCCGTAGTCGTCCTTGATGAAGTGCGGCAGGGTGCGGTGCTTGAAGCCGAAGGGGATCCGCTTGCCCTCCACGTTCTGCTGCCCCACCACCGCGATCACCTGGCAGGGCCGGGGGGAGGACAACGTGAGCGGGGAAAGGGCTGGAGAGCCTCCAGACCTCATAAAACGTCTGTGGTCCCCCCAGAGAAGGTCCCAAGGGACCAGAGAGAGTTATCGAAGTATCCAGGAGATGTTTGCCGCCAACACCACAACCCCTAGAGGAGGTTGGGGGACACCATGGGTGTCCAGATAGGACAGGAGAATGCCCAGAGCTCATAAAATGCCTTTGGTGCCCAGAGAGAAGGTCCTAAGGGACTGTAGGAGCCATCAAAGTGTCTGGGAGATGTTCACCATGGTGAATAACATCATCATGGACCACCACCAGGACTACTTAGGAAGGATAGGAGCACCCCCAGGGGGACACCTCAGGCATCCCCTTGGAACCTCCTTTAGACCTCCTGGTGACCTCCCAAGCCCTCAGAGATGACCTCTTGATGCCCTCAAAGCCCCTCCCAGTCCTTCAAGATGACCTGATGGAGATCTTCCAAACCTGGGAGATGTTGATCTTGGAGCCCTTGGCACCAGACACCACCATGGACTTGAAGTTGTTGTACTCGGAGAGGGACTTCTGGGCGGAGGACCCTGTCTTGTCCCGGGCGTCGTTGAGGATCCTGTTGACCTGGTTCTCAAAGGTCTGCCTCAAGGTGTTGCCAGGGGTGGGCTCCAGCTCGTTGTTATGAGCCTTCTCAATCACCTGCCACCAGACAAGAGGACAACCACCCCCACCAAGGTTCACCTGGGTCCCTCAAGAACCTCAGGAGAACAGCTGAGGAGCTCCATGGAGGAGCTCAAAATGTCCTGGAGACATCTCAAGAACCCCTGGAGAACCTCAACAGGTCCTGGGGACACCTCGAGACCCCTGGAGGACCTCAAAAGCTTGAGGAGCACCAGGAGCCTGGTCCCACCTCAATGACATCCTGCTTGGCCTTCTTGATGGTGTTCTGGATGTCCTGGTAGGTCTTGGCATCGGCGATGGAGTCCCCGATGCCGATGGTGTGACCTGCAGGAGGACAACCTGGAGCTCAGGTGGATGCTCTCCACCTCTGGGTGGTCCCCACCATGGGTCAAGGTTCTCCTCACCCCAAAAACTCAACCTTCTGATCATGGGCTCCAGACCCTCCAGGAGATACCCAAGGGGATGAGGAGGTCCTTGAGAGCTCCAAAAAGGAGATCCAAGACCTTCTTGGAGACACCTTGGGCCATAATGCCCCCCAGGAACAAGGTCCAAGCCCCTCCATGGCCACCCAAGTTTCCTCCACTCCACTAAGACAGACTCTGAGAAGGTCCCCAGATGTTCTCAAGCCCATTGAGCCACCATGAGGTGTCCAAGGCCATCCAAGGTCACCCAAGTCCCCTCAACCCCACAAAGATGGACTCTGAGAAGGTGCCCAGGTGCCACCAGCAGGTGTCCTACCCTCGATGAGCAGCCAGTTGTTGATGACAGTCTGGATGTTGCTGTAGAAGAGCCTGGTGGTGTCATGTCCCATCTCCAGGTAGGAGATGTGCACCAGGGACCCTGCTGAGGTGCCCAAGGACTTCTTGCACAGGATGCCCATGATCAGCTCTCCGTTCTCCACCACCACCTGATGGACACCACCAAAGCCTCCTGAGATCCCTTCCAGCCTCCCCCAAGCCTCCCGAGATCCCTTCCAGCCTCACCCAAGCCTCCCAAGATCCCTTCCAGCCTCACCCAAGCCTCCCGAGATCCCTTCCAGCCTCACCAAAGCCTCCCCCAAGCCTCCCAAGATCCCTTCCAGCCCCCCAAAGCCTCCCCCAAGCCTCCCGAGATCCCTTCCAGCCTCCCCAAAGCCTCACCCAAGCCTCCTGAGATCCCTTCCAGCCTCACCAAAGCCTCATCCAAGCCTCCTGAGATCCCTTCCAGCCCCCCAAAGCCTCCCCCAAGCCTCCTGAGATCCCTTCCAGCCTTGCCAAAGCCTCCCCACAGCCTCCCAAGATCCCTTCCAGCCCCCGCAAAGCCTCCCGAGATGCCTCCAACCCTCCCAAGCCCTCCTTAGAACCTTGCCAGAACTACCAAACCACCACCCAGTGTGGTTCTGGCAGGATTCTAATGGGGGGTTGATTTGTCCCCTCCTAGTGGTGGCCCCCACCTTGGTGTCCCCAGGGGAGATGTGCTTGTAGGGACCACTGTCCTCATCATCAGGGTGGGTGCTGTGGGTCCTGATGCAGTTGATGTGCCCAGGGATGATGAGGCTGAAGATCTGTTTGCCTGTCCAGAGGGGCCTGGGCTTGAGGATGGCTGGCTGGGGGACCTTCCCATCCCACGTGGAGAGGAACATCAGGAGGTTCATCACCTCCCCCTGCAAGAGGACATTGCCAAAGTGACCACCAGGGCCTCCAGGATGGTCCAAAAACAGCCCAGAACCTTCAGGGTGGTCATGGAGACACCATAAGGAGCTTCAGGAGCCCTCATGAGGACCTCCAAGCTCTTCCACAATAAACACACACACCCCCCTCACTATGACCCCAACCGACCTCCTTGACCCCTTGGAGCTCCTCCAAACCCTCCTGAGATCCAAGAGCTTTCCTCTAGACCTCATAAAACCTCACTATGACCCCAAACCCTGGGCCCCTGGTTCTGGAGGCCCCTCCTGCCCCCAGCCTGCCCCCCTGGTGGCACTGACGCGCTCCAGGAAGACGTCTCGCTTGGTGAACTTGCGGACGGCGGTGAGGGTGTCCTGCACGATGCCCATCACAGGCCGGTTGGACTGGGGGGTGACAATCATCCTGGGCACCATGGCCAGCTCCTGGATCTCTGCCCTGGTCTCCAGGCTCTGGGGCAGGTGCAGGTTCATCTCATCCCCATCAAAGTCTGCGTTGTAGGGGGTGGTGACGCTGAGGGGAGGGAGGGTCAGGGTCAGCCAGGGGGGTGTGGAGTCATCTAGGGGGGGGTTGGGGTCACTGAGTTGGGTTGTGGAGGAGGCTGGGGGGGTTGGGGGTCACTGAATTGGGTTGTGGAGGAGGCTGGGGGGGTTGGGGGTCACTGAATTGGGTTGTGGAGGCATCTAGATGGGGTTGGGGTCACTGAGTTGGGTTGTGGGAGCATCTAGAGGGGTATTAGGATCATCAAAGGCCTTTTAGTATCATCAAGGGACAGTTTCAGGGTCATTAAGTAGGGGTATGGAGGCATCCAGAGGGGGTTGGGTCACTGAGTTGGGACATGAAGGCATCCAGAGGGGGTTGGGGTCACTGAGTTGGGATGTGAAGCCATCCAGAGGGGGTTGGGGTCACTGAGTTGGGATGTGAAGCCATCCAGAGGGGGTTGGGGTCACTGAGTTGGGATGTGAAGCCATCCAGAGGGGGTTGGGGTCACTGAGTTGGGACGTGAAGCCATCCAGAGGGGGTTGGGGTCACTGAGTTGGGATGTGAAGCCATCCAGAGGGGGTTGGGGTCACTGAGTTGGGATGTGAAGCCATCCAGAGGGGGTTGGGGTCACTGAGTTGGGATGTGAAGCCATCCAGAGGGGGTTGGGGTCACTGAGTTGGGATGTGAAGCCATCCAGAGGGGGTTGGGGTCACTGAGTTGGGATGTGAAGCCATCCAGAGGGGGTTGGGTCACTGAGTTGGGGCATGAAGCCATCCAGAAGGGGTTGGGTCACTGAGTTGGGGCATGAAGCCATCCAGAGGGGGTTGGGGTCACTGAGTTGGGATGTGAAGCCATCCAGAGTGGGGTTGGGTCACTGAGTTGGGGCATGAAGCCATCCAGAGGGGGTTGGGGTAACTGAGTTGGGATGTGAAGCCATCCAGAGTGGGGTTGGGTCACTGAGTTGGGACATGAAGGCATCCAGAGGGGGTTGGGGTCACTGAGTTGGGATGTGAAGCCATCCAGAGTGGGGTTGGGTCACTGAGTTGGGACATGAAGGCATCCAGAGGGGGTTGGGGTCATCAAGGACAGTTTAAGTGTCACCAGTTTCAAGGTGGAGCAGGGCAGGACGCAGATGCATCCTGTGCAGGGTGGGTGGGGGCAGTCTGGGGGGCCCTGGGCTGGGGGTACCTGAGGTTGAGGCGGAAGGTGGACCAGGGCAGGATGCGGACGCGGTGTCCCATCATGGACATCTTGTGCAGGGTGGGCTGCCGGTTGAAGATGACGATGTCCCCATCACACATGTGCCTCTCCACCTGCACAGGAGGGACCCCCAAAACACAGTCAGCACCACCAAAACTGACACCCCCACAAGGGGCACCCCCAAAAAAACCAGCAGAGACCCCAAAGAGACGAAGGTTTGGCCTCAAAACACAACAGCTGCAGGGACCCCAAAGCCCAAGGTTTGGGTCAACTCCTGGCGAACCCCAAAAGTTAAAGCTCTTTGTGGACCCCCAAAATCAACAGGGAGCCCCCAAAATCTTGGGGTTCCTCAGGAACCCCAAAATCAGAGCCTGAACCCCAACATCTGGAGCTTCTGGAGACCCAAAAGCAAAGAGTGACCCCACAGAGCCTCTCAGGGACCCCAAGGTCAAAGATTTGGCCCCAAACTGGCTCAGCTCTGGGTGAACCCCAAAAGCTGAAGCTCTGTGGGGGACCCCAAAATCAAGGGTGACCCCCAAAATCTTCAGGCTCTTCAGGGACCCCAAAATAAAGAGCCTGAATCCCAACATCTGAAGCTTTTGGGGACCCTAAAGAGCCTCTCCAGGGACCCCAACCCCCAAGACTTGGGGCCCAAATTGGCTTCAGCTCTTGGGGAACCCCAAAAGGTGAAACTCTGAAGAGACTTTTTGGGCTCACTCTGTGGATTTGGGGTCCCCATAGAACTTCAAATGTTGGGGTTCAGTCCCAGATTTTGGAGTTCACCAGGAGCTGGGAGGGATTTGAGGCCAAATCTTTGAGCTTGGAGCTAGCTCTCATTATGCTGATTTTTGGGGCTGGACTCTCTAATCTTGGGGTTCAGTTTCCAATCTTGGGGTCCCTGAAGAACCCCAAGATTTTGCCCCTTGTTTTAGGGGTCTCCACAAAGCTTCAACTTTTGGGGTTCACCAAGAGCTGGGCCAGCTTGGGGGCCCAACCTTTGAGCTTGGGGGCCCAACCTTCGAGCTTGGGGCTCTCACAATGCTGATGATTTGGGGCTGAACCTTCAGATTTTGAGGCTGTACCCCCACATCTGGGGTCTGAACCCCCCCACATTTTGGTTTTGAACCCCTCATTTCAGGGCTGAACCCCCAGATTTGGGCACTCTCACATTTCTGGGGGGTCCCCTCCCTGATCATGGGTCTTACCTCCACACTTCCACCTCCTCTTCTCCCTCTCAAAGGAGCAACCTGAGCACCATTTCCTTCCCTGGATTTGAGGGGGGGTCCCAGGCCCAAATCTGGGGGTCTCCTAGCAGCTGTTGGGGCCCCCCCCTCACCTTGTAGCCGATCTGGAGGTGCAGGTCGCTGGGCTTGGGGTGGAAGCGGAGGTCGATGCGGTCCCCATTGTCCCTGATGATGTATTTGGCCCCTGGGTATTGGCTGTTGCCCCTCCTCACCAGCTCCTGCAGCCTGGGGGGGGATGACACAGTTGGGTTTCAGTGGGGACACCTGGGGACATTTTGGGGTTCAGGAGGGTCACCCCTTGTCACCCTGGGTCAGTATTACAGTATCACAGTATAACTAAGGTTGGAAGAGACCTCGAGGATCGAGTCCAACCTATCAACTCAGACCCCATGACCAGACCATGGCACCAAGTGCCACGTCCAATCCCCTCTTGAACACCTCCAGGGACGGTGACTCCACCACCTCCCTGGGCAGCACATCCCAATGACGAATGACTCGCTCGAAACTTTCTCCTCACCTCGAGTCTAAACCTCCCCTGGCACAGCTTGAGACTGTGTCCCCTTGTTCTGCTGCTGGTTGCCTGGGAGAAGAGACCAACCCCTTCCCAGCTACAGCCACCTTTCAGGTAGTTGTAGAGGGCAATGAGGTCACCCCTGAGCTTCCTCTTCTCCAGGCTAAGCAACCACAGCTCCCTCAGCCTCTCCTCACAGGGCTGTGCTCAAGGCCTCTCCCCAGCCTTGCTGCCCTTCTCTGGACACCTTCAAGTGTTTCGATGTCCTTCTTAAACTGAGGGGCCCAGAACTGGACACAGGACTCAAGGTGTGGCCTAACCAATGCAGAGTCCAGGGGCACAATGACTTCCCTGCTCCTGCTGGCCACACTATTCCTAATGCAGGCCAGGATGCCATTGGCCCTCTTGGCCCCCTGGGCACACTGCTGGCTCATATTCAGGCAGCTGTCAATCAGCACCCCCAGGTCCCTCTCTGTTTGGCAGCTCTCAGCCACTCTGACCCCAGCCTGTAGCTCTGCATGGGATTGCCGTGGCCAAAGTGCAGCACCTGGCACTTGGGCTTGTTGAATGCCATCCCGTTGGACTCTGCCCAGTCTGTCAAGGTCCCTCTGCAGAGCCTTTCTACCCTCTAACTGACTAACATCTGCTCCTAACTTGGGTCACCTCAGTGTCCCCCAAACCTTTTCCAAACCATCTCAAAGGACCTCCAGGCCCCACAAAACCACCTCCAGAAGCCCTCAGGAAGCAGTTTCCCCTCCCCAGCCAAGACTGAAGCGGGGTGGTGACCCCAAACCTCCTCAGAAGCAGCCCCAGGCCCCACCTGTCGATGTTGAAGGGGGTGACGATCTCGGCGAAGGTCATGTTGGCGGCGATGGAGCGGGGCACGCCCACCTGGTCGATGGCCAGGTTGGGGTCGGGGGTGATGACGGTGCGGGCCGAGAAGTCCACCCGCTTGCCCATCAGGTTGCCTCTCACCCTGCCCTCCTTCCCCTTCAGGCGCTGCTTCAGCGACTTCAGGGGGCGCCCCGACTTCTGCATCGCCTGGGGGGGACCCAGAAATGGGGGGGGTCAGGGAGGGCAAGCCCCCCAAATCCGCCCCAAGAGGTGGAGTGCCTTGGAGAAGACTGCAAGCTCCTGCTCTGTCTACTGCCTCTGGGTTCTGCCATGGGTTTGGAGGCATTTGGGGAACAAAAGACATCTGGGGGATCCCCAACTTCCACAGGGTCTGGGGGGGACTCAAAAATGGGGGGGTCAGGGAGGGCAACCCCCCCCAAACTACCCCAAGATGTGGGGTTGCTGGGAGGAGGCTCAAAGCTGCTCCTCTGGGTCCTGCCTCTGGTTTCTGGCACTGCTTGGGAGGCACTTGGAGAGGGCTTGAAGAGCAGAAGACATCTGGGGGACACTAACATCTGTGGGGTCTGGGGAGACCCCTGACCCAGGTCAGGGGAAAGTGGACCCCCAAAGCCACCCCAAGATCTGGGGTCACTGGGAGAAGGCCCAAAGCTGCTCCTGTGTTTTCTGGCATGGTATAGGGGCACTTTCAAAGGACTTGAGAGGGAACTTGGAGGGATTCAAAGACATTTAGGGGACCCCCAACTTCTGTATTGCCTGGTGGGACCCAAAGATGGGAGGTCAGGGAAGGTGGAACCCCCAGAGCCACCCCAAGGTCTGGGGTCACAGGGAGAAGGCTCAAAGCTGTTCCTCTGGGTCCTGTCTCTGGTTTCTACCATGGGGGTTGGGAGCTCCCAGCAGTCTTTCCTCCTACCCACACCCCTGGTCCCTGCCTGCACCTTGGCCCTGCCTGTCCCCAACCCTCACTCCCAGCCCTGTCTGCACCTTGTCCTTGTCCCCTGCCTGCACTCCCTGCCTGTCCCTTGCTCTCACTTCCAGCAACCCTGTGCCCAGCCCCTACCTATCTCTGTTCCCTGCCCCTCGCCCCATCCCATCCTCACCCTCTGCTCATCCCCTACTTACCCTTGGTCCTCTGATTCCCTCTGCCCATCCCCTGCCCATCACACCTTACCTATCTTTGGTCCTCTGCCCATCCTTGACCCTTACCCATCCCCTGTCTGTCCCATCTTTATCCCCTGCCCATCCCCATCCCCTACCTGTCCTCAGTCCTCTACCATCCCTATCCTCTACCCATCCTTGGTCCTCCACCCATCCCCTGCCCACCCCCTGCCCTCCTGGGTGCCCTGCTGACCCTGGGCAGTCCTGGCAGCTCGTTGTCCACCATGGTGGCCACGTGGAACTGCAGGAGCTTGACGTCCTCGGCGATGACGTGGGCGGCGGCACCGTTCTGCTCGTTGCGCCGCAGCTGGTTGTTGATCTTCACGATGTCAGCCAGCTTATGGGTCAGGTCGTCCTGGGGGGAGCACCCCAACATTCAGGGGGCCGCCCCCTAGTTCACTCAAGGACCCCAAGGTTAACCAAAGGGAGGCCTGAGTTGAGCAAAGGGGTCCTGAGGGCGACTGAGGGACCCCAACAGCAAGGGAGGGATCTTGATGGTGCCATAAGAATACCCCAAGAACTCCAATATCCCCCCAAAACCCCCTCAGGTACCCCAATATCATCCCCAAAGCCCCATCAGTGACCCCAATATCATCCCCAAAGCCCCATCAAGTTCCCCAATATCAGCCCAAAACACCTTCAGGCCCCGCAATGCCCCCTCAGAGCCCTGAGTATCACCCTAAGGACCTCAATATCACCCCAAAACCCCACCAGTCCCATCCCAAAATCCCCCCAGGGCCTCCAATATCACCTTGAGGGCCTTGATACCACTCCAAAACCCCCTCAGGTACCCCAGTATTACCCCAAAACACCCTTCAGGGCCCCCCCAGTATCACCCTGAGGCCCTCAATATCACCACAAAACCTCTTCATGGCCCCCAATATCACCCTGAGAACCTCAATGCCACCCCAAAATCCATTCAGGGCCCCCAATATCACCCTGAGGCCCTCAGTATCTCCCCAAAACCCCTTCAAGGCCACCCCGTATCACTCTGAGACCCTCAGTATCACTCCAAAGCCACCCCAAGGCCCTCACTATCACCCCCAAACCCCCTTCAGGACCCCCCCCACATCATTCCACGGTCCTCAGTATCACTCCAAAGCCACCCCAAGGCCCTCGGCACCACCCCCAAGCCCCCTTCAGGACCCCCCTCCCACATTCCGCAGTCCTCAGCATCACTCCAAAGCCACCCCGAGGCCCTCGGCACCACCCCCAAACCCCCTTCTGGCCCCCCAAGTATTCCTCCAGGGCTCTAACCCCCCCCCCCTCCCCCAGGCCCCACGCTGCCCCAGGGGCAGGCCGGCAGCAGACCTGGTTGCGAGCGGAGCCCTGCATGACGACGGCGGGGCGGACGGAGAGCGGGGGCACGGGCAGCACGGTGCAGACCATCCACTCGGGCCGGGCGAACTTGGGGTCCATGCCCAGCACGAAGCACTCCTCGTCGGAGATGCGCTTGAAGATCTCGTGCACCCGCTCGGGGCTCAGCAGGATCTTCTTCTCCTGCGAGTCCTCGTTGACGTGCTTCCACTCGGCGTACAGCTCCAGCCCCGAGCGCCGGATGCGCGGCTGGTACCGCCCGCAGCCCCCGTGGCCCTGCGCCGGGGCACAGAGGTTAGGGGCAGGGAAAGGGCTGCAAGAGGGAGGCTGAAGGGGTTAGGGGGGTGGTAAAGGGGCGGTAAACGGGAGCTAAGGGCGGTAAGAGAGCGCTAAAGGGGAGCTGGGAGCATTGGAAGAGTCGTAAGGGCACCCCAGGGGTGTCAGAGGGGAGAAGGAAGCACTGAGGGCTGTCAGAGGGGAGAGGCAAGCACTGAGGGCTGTCAGAGAGGAGAGGCAAGCACTGAGGCCTGTCAGAAGGGAGAGGGAAGCACTGAGGGCTGTCAGAGGGGAGAGGCAAGCACTGAGGGCTGTCAGAGGGGAGAGGCAAGCACTGAGGGCTGTCAGAGGGGAGAGGGAAGCACTGAGGGCTGTCAGAGGGGAGAGGCAAGCACTGAGGGCTGTCAGAGGGGAGAGGCAAGCACTGAGGGCTGTCAGAGGGGAGAGGCAAGCACTGAGGGCTGTCAGAGGGGAGAGGCAAGCACTGAGGGCTGTCAGAGGGGAGTTAAGGGCATTAAGAAATGCCAAAAGGAGCATTATTGGGCTCATAAAGAGGATACCAGACCAGGAGGGAATTGGGGGGGGCACAGGTAGGATTTTGGGGCCCTGGAGGTGGATTTGGGGGTCTAAGGGTGGATCTGGTGGCCCGGGGGGGGAATCTGGAGCTCCCAGGGGTGGATCTGGTGGCTCAGGACACGGGTTTGGAGCTCCAAGGGTGGGATTTGGTGGTCTAGGACATGGATCTGGAGCTCCAGGAGGTGGATCTGGTGGCCCAGGACATGGGTTTGGAGCTCCAAGGGTGGGATTTGGTGGTCTAGGACATGGATTTGGAGCTCCAGGAGGTGAATCTGGTGGCCCAGGACATGGGTTTAGAGCTCCAAAGGTTGGACCTGGTGGCCCAGGACATGGGTTTGGAGCTCCAAGGGTGGGATTTGGTGGTCTAGGACAGGGGTTTGGAGCTCCCAGGGGTGGATCTGGTGGCCCAGGACATGGGTTTGGAGCTCCAAGGGTGGGATTTGGTGGTCCAGGACATGGGTTTGGAGCTCCCAGGGTGGGATTTGGTGGTCTAGGACATGGATTTGGAGACCCAGGACATGAATAAGGAGCTCCAGGACATGGATTTGAAGCTCCAAGGGAGGGATCTGTCAGCCCAAGGAGGAATTTTTGGGGCCCAGCAGAGGGCTCTGGGGGGTGCAGGCAGGTCCCCACCTTCTCTTTGGTGAGGTCCTCGTCCCCCTCAGGCTGCTCCACCCCAAACTTGTGGTCCATCTCCTCACCCCCCTCACAGATGTTCTTCCCCTTGCACAGGTCGTAGACGTGGGTCAGGCGCTTCTTGGGCTGCCCCTTGGACTTGCCCAGGATGTCCTTGATCTTGGGGTTGTTCTGCTCCAACACACAGAGAGGGACACCAGGTTGGGTTGGGGTCACCAAGCTCGGTTTGGGGTCCAAAAGGGCTACTTAGAGGCTCACAAGAGGTTCTTGGGGGGGCTTGAAAGGTCTCCAGAGGCTCTTTAGGAACCTCAAAGACAGTTTTGAGGATCTCAAGGAGCTGTTCTGAGGTCTCAAGAGATTCGCTGGGGACCTCAATAGGTTTTTGAGGGTCACAAGGAGGTGTTATGGGGTCTCAAGAGGTTCTTTGGGGACATTAAGGTACTGTTCTGAGGTCTCAGGATGTTTTTGAAGGACCTCAAAGAAGTTTTGAAGGCTCTCAAGCGGTTCTTTGGGGACCTCAAAGAGGCTTTTGAGTGACTCAAGACGCTCTGGGTCTCAAGAGCCTCTTTGGGGACCTCAAGGTGGTGTTTTGGGGTCTCAAGAGGTTCTTCAAGGGTCTCAAGGAGGCATTCTGGAGTCTCAAGATCTCTGTTGGGGCACACCATGGTTTGGTCCATGGTGTTTCAACATCTCCAGAACTCCCAAGGACCACGCAGCAGGTGCCAAATCCACGTTAGCCTCCCATTGGTGCCACCTCCTCCCATCCCAGTAAGAATCACAGAATCAATAAGGCTGGAAAAGACCTCAGAGATCATCAAGTCCAACCTGGGAACCTGAACTGGGGAGCCCAGAATTGGAGACAGTAATTCAGCTGTGGCCTCACTGTGGCAGAGCAGAGGTGAAGGGGAACCTCCTCAACCTGCCTGCCACACTCCTCTTGAGGGAATCCAGTGGCCTTCACAGTTTTTAATCCAAGAAATGGAGTTTCAGAGGAGGGGCTGCCAGCCCCCCCAGCCCTGCTGCTCCCTGCACCACCACTAAGGCCTAGACTCCTCCCAGTGCCCAGCTGGGAAGCTGGGGCAGACCCTCCTGAGATCCACCCCAACATGAGGCAGAGGAGATGGTGCCACCAAAGGGCTTTCAGCTGCCACCAGAAGGCTCTGAGGTGCCATGGAAGAGCTCCAGGGTACCACCAGAGGTCCCAAGCGGCCTCCATCAGCCCCCACCTCCCCCATACACTCCATTTCTGAGGGGGATGTGCTGCACCCTCGGCAGCGCCTCCAGGGGCTCCTCACCGAGTCCACCAGCAGCTTGGAGCAGAAGAAGCAGACACAACGCAGGATCTTCATGGTCTTGCCCAGGAAGCCCACATGGAACACGGGCTTGGCCAGCTCGATGTGCCCAAAGTGGCCTGGGCACTCCGTCATGTTCCCTGGGGGGCACACCCCAGTATTTTAGGCAGGTTTGGAGGGGCTTTGGGGAAGAAGCCACCAAAAGCATCAGGAGATGGAAGTGGGGGGGGAATGGGGGGTGCTGGGGGTCCACCTTCAAAAAGGAGAGCCACTCCCACAAAAAGATGCCCAGAGGAACCCCCACAGGGTTTTGGGGGTCAGAGGGTCCATGTGGGGTCTGGGTGGGGAGGTTCAAGGGGGTTTGGAGGCCTCAAGAAGGGAATGTTTTAGGGGGTGAGGTTTGGGGGTCTCAAGGAGAAGGAGGATTTGAGGGTCTCAGGCAGAGGGGAAGGGTTTGGGGGGCTCACCAGCACAGGTCTGACAGCGCCCTGTCCTCTCGATGACTCCCTGCCGGGGGTCCATGAGCCCCCCGAGTTTGGGGCGCCCCCCCTCGGTGGTCTCTGGATACTTGATGCCCCCCTCGGTCACTGACATGCGTTTCTGGGGGGAGGGGGGAGAGGGGTGTAGAAAAGAGGAGGGGATGAAGGGAAACTTAGGCAAGCAGAGACCCCCCCACAAACCCCTCAGAGATGAGGCCCCCCCCAGGTGACCTCCCCCCAGGGACACCACAGCTCCACCAAGGCACCCCAAGACACTTCCAGGGACCCCAAAACCCCCTCCAGAGGCTTCCCGGGCACCCTGTGGAACCTCCAATCCCCTCCAGAAGCAGCCTGGCCGCTTACAGGAACCCCCAAGACCACTCTAGGACACTCCAAAACCCTTCCAGGACATCCCAGAGCACCCAGGAACCTCAATTCCCCTCCCGAAGCAAGCTGGCCACATACGGAGACCCCAAGAGCCTTTCCAGAGGCCTCCTGGACAGCCTAAGGAGGCTCAAATTGCAAGCAGAAGCAGCCTGGCTGCTTCCAGGGACCCCAAGACCCCTTCCAGGGCACCCCAGGACCCCTTCCAGGGCACCCCAGGACCCCTTCCAGAGGCCTGCAGGGCATCCTAGAGAAGCTCAGACCGAAACCAGTAGCAGCCGAGAGACTTCCAAAGACCCCAAGCTCCCTTCCAGGGCACCCCAGGACCCCTTCCAGAGGCCTGCAGGGCATCCCAGAGAAGCTCAGACGCAACCAGTAGCAGCCAGGCGACTTCCAGAGACCCCAAGCTCCCTGCCAGGGCACCCCAGGACCCTTCCAGAGACCCCAAGCTCCCTTTCAGGGCACCCCAGGACCCTTCCAGAGGCCTGCAGGGCATCCCAGAGAAGCTCAGACGCAACCAGTAGCAGCCAGGCGACTTCCAGAGACCCCAAGCTCCCTTCCAGGGCAGCCCAAAACCCTCTCCCCACCCCCCAGCGGCGCCCCCAGCCTCTTGGGGGCGCTGCAACAGCCCTCCGTTCCCCGGGGCCTCTCTACGGCCCCCTCCCGGTGCCCCGGCGCCATTTCCCGCCGCCGCTTTCCCTCCTGTCCCCACCAGCCCCTTTCCCTCCGGCCGCCCCGCGCCGCCGTCCCGCCGCCTCCCCACGGCCCCGATACCATTTCATCGGGGCTGAGGATGCCGAACTGGACTCGTTTGATGGTGCGCAAGGGGCAGGCGCTGTCGCCCGAGGGCGGCCCCCCGTGCATGGCGCCGGGCGGGACGCGGCCTGGCGCCGCCGCGGCAGCTCGCGAGGGATCGGAAGAGAACGACTCAGAAAGCCGTTTCAGAACGGTCCAAAGCCACCTCCCTTCGCTTCAAAAGCGCATTTTACAGTCACTCCGCAGCGCCCGGCCGGTAATAAAGCCGCCCCTTCGGCTCCCAGCCCGGCCGGATGCCCGCTCCCTCAGCCCCGGCCGCTCCGCGCTCCCCAGCGCACTGAGCGCTCAGCCTTCCCGGCGCCTCCTTATATAGCCTCGGGCCCGGCGCGGGGCGGGAGGCGGCGCGGGCGGAGCAGACCAAGCGGCGCAGAGAGGACGGGGGTGAACGAGGGGTGCGAGGGACGCCGGCATTGAGGCGGTGCGGAGGGGAGCGGGCAGAGGTCTCGTTACCGCCCCCCGGGGAGGAGTGGAGAGAGGCGACAAGACGGAGCCGAGGAGGGAGTTTTCCCGGGGAACCCGGCGCCGGTGCTCCCCCCGTGGCCGTGGGGCTGGCTGGTGAATAATTCATGAGGCGGCGCGCAGGAAGGCGCCGCCCCGAAGGGCCGAGCGCGGAGCATCGCCGGAGACGACCGAAGAGGGGACGGGAGAAGCCGGAGAATGCCGAAGCGTAGCCGGAAGCTGTCGGACATTCCCGAAGGGACTGGGGAGTGACGAAGTCCTTCCGGAAGTAGCCGTAGATTGCCGAAGGGTTCGGAGGTTGCCGGAGGACTGTGCCGCGCCGCGGCCTGCGCCGCCTCGGCCTCGCCCGCTCGCTCCACTCGCGCCGCGCTCTCCCAGCCCGGCCGCCGCCGCTAGGAAAGGCTGCGGCTTGGGCCCAGTCCCGGCTGGCCAAGGAGCCGAGAGCCCGGCGCGGCGCGGGGTGGCCTCGGGGACGGCGGAGGAGGGTCTGGGGCAGACGAGTAGGGGCTTGTGGGGGGTGGGAAGGTGTTGGGGTCCCGGAGAGGGGTTGTAGGAGAGCGAGAAGGGGTGTGGGGGGGGGGGAAGTTAGGGGCAAGAAAAGGGGGATCGGGGGAGCTGGGGGGGTGGAGGGCAATTTGGGCAGGAAGAGGCAAGAAGGGAGCGTTTGGGACCAGAATCGGGGCAGGAAAGGGGTATGCAGGGGAGCAGGGAGGGTCTGGGGGGCAGGGAGAGGCAAGGAAGAGCTGGTTGAGGGTCACAGGGAGGTGTAGGAGGGCGGCTTGGGCCAGAAAGGGGCAGGAGGGGGGAGCAGGAGGGGGGCTTGGGGGACAGCTGGGGCAAGAAAGGAGGATTGGAAGTGGGGAAGGGAAGGAAAGGACATTTTGGGGAAGCAGGAGGGGTTGGGCAGCAGTCGGGGCAGGAGAGGAGAGAGATTTGGGGGGGACACGGGGTGCAAAAGGGACGTTGGGGGAGCAGGAGGATTTGGGGCAAGACAGGAGGACTTGGGGCAAAACGATGATGTTTTGGGGGGAGCAGGAGGGGCCGGGGCCCAGCTGGGTGCAAGAAAGGGGATCGGGGGCACCTTGGGGGTGTTCTGTTCACCCCCCCCCGACATCAGTGAGGTCCACACAGAGTCACCACACAGCTGCAGCGCCCCGCAGCGCTCCTGGCTCCCAGTTGCACTCCACTTCTCCCCCTAGTGCCCCCCAATTCTCTCCCCCCCACACTTCCATGGGGGGCTGCTGGGTTGTGGGGGGGTCCCCAATTTCTCCCCCCTTTCTCTTCCTATGGGGGGTGCTGGGTGAGGGGGGGGGTGTCCCCCCCAATCTTCCTTCCCCCCACCCCAAGTCCCCCATGCTGAGGGTTTCCTCCTCCCCTCCCTCCATTCCTCCCCCCTCCCACTCCTGGAGGGGGTACCCCCCACATTCCCCTTCCCCCCCCATTCCCCTTCCCCCCCCATTCCCCTTCCCCCCCACATCCCCTCCCCCCCCCCATATTCCCTCCCCCCCCATTCCCTTCCCCCCCTCCAATTCCCCCGTTCGGGGGGGGGGGGGGGCTGAGTCTGGGGGGGGTTTACCTTCTCCCCCCCCCTTCCTGGGGGGGTCCCCAGTTTCCATTCTCCCCTTCCGCCCCCCGCCTGCACCATTTTTTGGGGGGAATTGGGTCGGGGGGGGGGATGTTCCTCCCCCCCTTCCCAGCCCCCCCCCCTCCCGGAGCCCGGCGGCGCCGCCTCCATCTTGCGCCGCCGCCGCCGCGACAGCACCGGCCCCGGGACAGGCCCCGGTAACGACCCCCCGCCCCGGGACCCCTCCCCTTTAATTCAGGACCCCCAACCCCCCCCCCCCCCAGCGCCCTCCTTTCACGGGGAGGGGTCCCCAGGATCTCCTCTCTCCCTCCCCCCGTTCCCGACCCTCGGATGCAGACACCTCCCCCCCCCCCCCCCCCCAATCTCTCGGCCGCTCCCCTGAATTTCGAGGGGGGCTCTGGGGGTGACAGCCCCCCCCCCCGCGTGGAAGCCCCCAGCCCAAATATCCCCCCCCCCCGACCCCCAAATCTTTCGCCAGACATCCAAAAGACACCCCCCCCGACCCCCAGAATTTCCACCCAGCACCCTCTAAGTGCCTCCCCCCCCCAATATACTCGCAGCAGGACCCCCAAGTTCCACCCCTCCGGACCCCCAGGGTCCCTTTCAAATTGCTGCCTCGTCCCGAATCTCCCCTCCCCGCGCCCCCCAAAAGACCCCAAGGACCCCCAAAATACCCACAGGGACCCCTAAAACACCCCCCCAGGACTCTGCTCAAATTGCCCCCCCCCCAGATTCTGCCACCCAAATCCCCCGTGGGACCCTTAGAAGACCCCCCCAGGACTTCCCCTCTCCCCAAGACCCCCCTCAAATTGCCCCCCCCCCCCCAGTTTCCATCCCCAGACCCCCCCCCCAATCCCCCAAGAACGCTAAAAATTCCCCCAGGGACCCCTAAAAGCCACTCCCTCCCCCCCCCCGCCCCCCCCCTCAAATTGCCCCCAGCCCCAAATTGCCCCCCCCCCCCCCCCCCCCAAAATAGCCCCAGGGACCTCTACAAGATCCCCCCTGGAGCCCCAAAATACTCCCAGGGACCCCTAAAGTCCTCTCCAGGACCCCCAAAGACCCCCCCCCTGCACCCCCACATTCCTTCAGGGCCTCCTAAAACCCCTTCAGGACCTCCCAGCTCCATCTCCACCTCCCAGGGTGATCCTCCTGGAGCCCTGGCTTGGGGCCACCACCCCTGGGGCCACCACCCCTGGGACCACCACCCCTGGGGCCACCCGAAGGTCCCCACCAGCCCTCACAGAGCTCCTGGAAGGTCACCAGGAGGTCCCCATGGGGGCTGCTCCAGGCTGGACCACCCCCAAGCCCCTCAGCCTGGCCCCTTAGGAGAGGTTCTCCAGACCTTGGAGCACCTTGGTGGTCTCCTCTGGAGGCCCTGAGCCACCAGCAGAGGGGGCAGGTGGCCAAGGAGACCACCAGCAGCTTGGCTTTGGTGGCCAAGAGGTCACCAAGGTCTTGGCTTTAGAGGTTGTCACCAAGGTCCTTGGTGGCCTCTCGACCGCCAAGCCAGGACCTTGGTGGCCTCTTGACTGCCAAGCCAGGACCTTGGTGCCCTCTTGACCACCAATCCAGGACCTTGGTGGCCTCTTGACTGCCAAGCCAGGGTCTTGGTGGCCTCTTGACCACCAAGCCAAGGTCTTGGTGGCCTCTTGACCCCCAATCCAGGACTTTGGTGGCCTCTTGACCACCAATCCAGGACCTTGGTTGTCCAAGGTCTGGAGAATCTTTCCCATGGGGCCAGGCTGAGGGAGTTGGGGGTGGTCCAGCCTGGAGCAGCCCCCATGGGGACCTCCTGGTGACCTTCCAGGAGCTGAAGGTCTTCAGTAGAAGTTTACTTCTTCCGCTCCCAAGTTGTCCCCAGGAGGGGGGACCTTCTGGTGGCCTTGCAGGAGTTCCATGAGGGCTGGGTGGGGACCTTCTGGTGGCCCCAAGCTAGGACCTCAGGGAGGTCCTGGAGGTGGGGAAGGTAGCCAAGGGGTGGAGTGGTGGAGGGGGCGTCCCTCTCCCCTTGCATCCCTGTCCATGGCACTCCCCCCGTGCCTCCCTCCTCCCCCGTGTCCCTCTCTCCAGCCCGGTGTCCCCACCCTGGGCATTGGTCACTCGTGGGTGGTGGTGTGTGTGGGGTGGTCTCGCGTGGGGGTGTCCCCATCCCGTGGGGAAGACCCCCCGCGTTGTGACGTCACCGTGACGTCACCCCTCACTCCCCGCCCTCCCCAGCCCTCTTCCTCCTCCTCCTCTTCCTCCTCCTCCCCCTGCTCCTCTCAGCCCCCCCCGCCCCCCCCTTCCCCCGCCCCGCAGCGCGAAGCCTTGTGGGTAACGACCGGGGGGGCGCCAGCGTCGCTGACGTCACTCCCCCCCGCGCCCAAGCCCAGCCAATGAGCATCCAGGTGAGCGTCCGGCGTCAGCGCGCCGCTCTCCTCCGATTTGACGGCGCGGGGGCGCGACCTGGGGGGCGGGGCCGGGCAGCGCGCCGCTCGCTGATTGGCTGCAAGGTGAAAGGTCCCCGGCCCCTGGCAGGGCCCTTTTGGGGAGGGGGAAAAGGGGGGGGGGGGGTGAGGGGAGAAATGGGGAGGGGGGGGAAGGGGAGAGCGTCTCGGGGGGGGGTCCTGGTTGCCATGGCAACGGCTGGGGGGGAGGGGGAGCTCGGTAGCCTCCCCCCCGCTCCCCTCCCCTCCTCTCCCCGGCTGTCACCGCCTGTTGCCTGCGGGTGACGTCGGACAGAGGTGCGCGGGGGGGGGCTGCATTTTAGGGGGGGGGTCCCCAAGCTCCCCGACCCCCACCCCGTGGGGACGCTTCTGGGGGGGGTCCCCAGCTCTTGCCACCTCCCCCCTGGGTGGCGACACAGAGGTTTGGGGGCGGGGGTGGGGGGGGTGGCGTTGGGTGTCCACATCCCTCCCTTGGTGACACTTTTCTGGGGGGTCCCCAAGGTCCCCAGCCCCCCCCCCCCGCACCCCTTGGGGACACTTTCGGGGGGCGGGGGGGAGTCGTCGTCATCTGTGTCACTTCCCTGCCTAGGATGGAGACCTGGAGGAGGGGGATGGCCAATGGGTGGTGGTTGAGTTCCCAGCCCCCCCCCCCCGCGTCCTGGGGACACTTTTTTTTGGGGGGGGGGGGGGTCCCCAAGGTCCCCACCCACCCCTTGGGGACACTTTTTTTTGGGGGGGTCCCCATCTGTTGTCACCTCCCCCCGCCCAGGGATGGCGACATTGGGGGCAAGTGTGATGATGTCCACACCCCTCTCTTGGTGACGCTTTTTGGGGGGGGGTCTCCAAGGTCCCGCAGTCCCCACCCCCACCCCCTGGGGTCACTTCCTCTGGGGGGGTCCCCATCTGCTTTCACTCCCCCAGGGTGGTGACATGGGGGGGGTGTGGTGGTGTCCACACCTCTGCCTTGGTGATACTTTTTGGGGGGGCTGTGTCCTCACTTTGGGGGCACTTTTGAGTGGGGGTCTCCATCTGGGATCGCCCCCAAGGGTGGGGACATTTGGGGGGGGACAACGAGTGTCTCTTTGGGGGGGGGGGGAGGTGTGTGTGTGGGGGGATTCTCCCTCTGTGTCCCACTGCCCCAGTTGTCCCCAACACCTTCCCCAAAACTGTCCCCTCTGGCCCCTCCATGTCCCCCCCCCCCACCCCGTTTATCCTCCCCTGGTCCTCCCATGTCCCCCCTGTCTCCCCCATCTCCCCCTCTGTGTCCCCTCCATCCCCCTCGCCCCCCTCATTGCCCCTGTCCTCTCCATGTCCTCCCCATGTCCCCCACATCCCCCCACCCCTCCATGTCCCCTCTGTCCCCTTCCCCCCAATCTTCTCCTCCATGTCCCCCCCCACTCCGCTTTCATCCCCTCATGTCCCCTCCCCGTTCCTGACTGTCCCCTCTGTGTCCCCTCCCTTCCCCCCCCAGGAGGCCCTGCCTGCTGTGACCCCCCAGCCAGGCCGCCCAGCGCAGCCACCTGCAGTCCATGAGGCCTCCGCTCACAGGTAGGGGGCGCCCTGCGCGCGGCCGCCGCTGGGGGGCGCTGCCTGCTGGTCCCTGCGGGGCCCCCGGCCCGGGGGTTGCGGCTGGGATCCAGCTGCCAGGAGCAGCCGGGGGAGGGGAGGGGTTGGGCGTTGGGATCAGCTGGGAGCTGGGGAGCTCGGGGAGGGGATCGACTTGGGGCGTCCGGGGAGCCTGCAGCAGGGATCGACTGGGGGGACAGGTGGTGGGACTGGGATGGGCTGGGGAGCCTGCAGCTGGAATCTGCTGAGCTCTGGAGAGCCTAGAAAAGGGATCGAGTGGGATTGAGACCTGGGGGCCTGGAGCTGGGATCGGCTGGAATCAACTGGCATCTGAGGAGTCTGGGGCTGGGATGGATGGGGATTGAGATCTGGCAGGCCTGGGATCTGGGATCAGGGGAGCCTGGGGTTCACTGGGCTATGAATCAATTGGGACTGGGATCAATTGGGATCACTTAGCCCCAAAGTGGGATCTGCTGGGAAGACAGGGAGTGGAGCCGGGATCACCAAGGGAGCCCAAAGCTGGGATCTGCTGGGATTGACTGGAAGCTGGGAGATGGGATCCACTGGGGGTGGGTGGCTATGGAACTAGGATCTTCTGGGATGTGTGTGGGGTGATACTGGAGCTGGGATCTCCTGGGATCTGTGGGGCTGGATCCCAGCTCACATGGGTCTGGGATCTCCTGGGATCTGTGGGGCTGGATCCCAGCTCTCATGGGTCTGGGATCTCCTGGGATCTGTGGGGCTGGATCCCAGCTCACATGGGTCTGGGATCTGTGGGGCTGGATCCTAGCTCTCATGGGTCTGGGATCTCCTGGGATCTGTGGGGCTGGATCCTAGCTCTCATGGGTCTGGGATCTCCTGGGATCTGTGGGGCTGGATCCTAGCTCGCATGGGTCTGGGATCTCCTGGGATCTGTGGGGCTGGATCCCAGCTCTCATGGGTCTGGGATCTCCTGGGATCTGTGGGGCTGGATCCCAGCTCGCATGGGTCTGGGATCTCCTGGGATCTGTGGGGCTGGATCCCAGCTCTCATGGGTCTGGGATCTCCTGGGATCTGTGGGGCTGGATCCCAGCTCACATGGGTCTGGGATCTGTGGGGCTGGATCCTAGCTCTCATGGGTCTGGGATCTCCTGGGATCTGTGGGGCTGGATCCTAGCTCTCATGGGTCTGGGATCTCCTGGGATCTGTGGGGCTGGATCCTAGCTCGCATGGGTCTGGGATCTCCTGGGATCTGTGGGGCTGGATCCCAGCTCTCATGGGTCTGGGATCTCCTGGGATCTGTGGGGCTGGATCCCAGCTCACATGGGTCTGGGATCTGTGGGGCTGGATCCTAGCTCTCATGGGTCTGGGATCTCCTAGGATCTGTGGGGCTGGATCCTAGCTCTCATGGGTCTGGGATCTCCTGGGATCTGTGGGGCTGGATCCTAGCTCGCATGGGTCTGGGATCTCCTGGGATCTGTGGGGCTGGATCCCAGCTCGCATGGGTCTGGGATCTCCTGGGATCTGTGGGGCTGGATCCCAGCTCTCATGGGTCTGGGATCTCCTGGGATCTGTGGGGCTGGATCCCAGCTCTCATGGGTCTGAGATCTCCTGGGATCTGTGGGGCTGGATCCCAGCTCTCATGGGTCTGGGATCTCCTGGGATCTGTGGGGCTGGATCCCAGGTGGTGTGGGTCTGGGATCTCCTGGGATCTGTGGGGCTGGATCCCAGCTCTCATGGGTCTGGGATCTCCTGGGATCTGTGGGGCTGGATCCCAGCTGGTGTGGGTCTGGGATCTCCTGGGATCTGTGGGGCTGGATCCCAGCTGGTGTGGGTCTGGAAGTCTCCAGTATCTGTGGGGCTGGATCCCGGCTGGGATCCCCTGGGTCCGTGGGAGGCAGCCGTGAGGCAGGAGGGGGTCGGGGGGGGGATGTTTGGGAACAGTTGAGAGGTGACAGCGTGGGGAGAGGGTGACACCGTGGGGGGGGTGACACAGGCGGTGACATCAGCAGGGTCGTGCTGGGCGGGGGACAACGGCGATGCCGGAGAGGTCATACCTGGGGGGGGACACCGGGGGGGTGACACCAAGGGGGTGGCAGTGGGGGGGTGGCAGTGGGGGGTGAGACTGGGTGGGGGGGAAGTCAATCAGGGGATGGCTCCAGAGGTGACACTGGAGGGGACAGACTGGGGGGAGGGGGCGGGAGGGGTGTGGCACTGGGGGGATCGCACGGGGGGGGGGCGGGGGGGGGCACTCGGGGGAGGGGGGGCACCGGGGAGGGGCTGGTGCGGGGAGGGGGGTGGCACCGGGGAGGGCTGGCTCCGCGGGGAGGTGACCCAGGAGGTGACCCGGCGGGGGGCGGGGGGGGCGGGGGCGGGGGGGGGGCAGCCCCCGGCCGCTGCCATCCCCTAGCGGCAGCGGAGCTGCTCCCGGCGCCGCCATCTTAGGCAGCCTGCAGCCCGCGGAGGCCCTGCTACAAAATGGCGGCCGCGGGACTACGGGGGCGCTGCGGGGGGGGGCCGGGGGGGGGGGGGCGCAAGTGTGGGGCTGGGGGGGGGGGAACTGCGGGCGTTATCTGTGGGGCCTGGGGACCCCGAAGTGTGGGGCTGGGGGGGGAGGGGGGCTGTGGGACCCCAAAGTGTGGGGCTTGGGGGGGGCCCTAAGTGTCCCAGGCGACCCCAGGGAGGGGTCCAGGCGACCCCAGGGAGTGGCTCTAAGGATCCATTTGCGCGCAGGGAGCCGATTCAAGGCCCCATCTGCCCCCAAAGAGCAGCTCTGAGGCCCCGTTTGCCCCCTGCAGAGAGGCTCTAAGCATCCCTTGGCCTCTGGAGGGCTCCCCCTGAGCTGCTTCTCCCTGCCCCGCAGGTGGGGATGGCTCCGGTTGTGGAGGTGTCGGACGCGGGGCACTGCCGCTCGCTGCTGCTGGAGCTGAACGAGCAGCGCCTGCGGGGCCAGTTCTGCGACGTCACCATCATCGCCGAGGACACCAAGTTCCGGGCCCACAAGAACGTCCTGGCGGCTTCCAGCCCTTTCTTCAAGAGAGCTCTGGCCCAGGAAGCCGCTTGCCCCAACCCAGCTCAGGTGCTGGAGCTGCCCGGGGTCCAGGCCGGGGTCTTCTCTGACGTCCTCAACTTCATCTACAACTCGCGGCTGGCGGTGGCCTCCCAGGCAGCTGCCCGGGAGCTGGGGGCCGTGGGGAGGAGGTTGGGGATCCCCTGCCTGCAAGGTTTGGAAGGGGGAAGCCCCAAGGAAGCAGTGGGGGTGAAGAACGGCTCCTGGTCGCCCGTTGACCTGAGCGGGGCTGGGGGGGAGGTGGCAGCGGCGGCAGCAGTGGCGAGGTCAGGGTCTAGTTCAAGCTCAACGTCAACCTCGAGCTCAAATTCAAGCTCAAGCTCCAGCTCCAGCTCAACAGAGTCGATGGAATTAGTGGTGGTGGCTTCAGAGTCACGGCTGGGGGCTTCAGAGTCAAGGTTGGGGCCTTTGGAGTCAAGGTTGAGGTCTTCGGAGCCTTTGGGGTCCTCAAAGTCAACTTTGGGGTCTTCAGAGCCGGTGTTGGGCTCTTCGGAGTGTTTGGCGTCTTCAAAGTCAACCTTGGAGTCTTCAAAGTTGAGGCTGGGGTCTTCAGAGGCAAGATTGAGGTCTTCGGAGTCAACGTTGAGGTCTCCAGAGCCAGCCTTGGGTTCTCCAGAGCCAACCCTGGGGCCTCCTGAGGGCTCCTCCCCGTTGTGCTGTGGCCTGTGCGGCCGCGTCTTCAGCACGGCCGCGGCCTTGGCCTTCCACGCCAAGCTCCACCGTGGGCGCCGGGGCCTGGCCTGCCGCCACTGCGGCAAGAGCTTCATCCACGTCAAAAGGCTCCAGACCCACGAAGTCATCTGCAAGGACAACCACCCCCAGCCCACCACCCCTGCCACCACCACCCCAACCACCACCGCCACCATCCCAACCACCACCACCGCCACCATCCCGACCACCACCACCGCCACCCCCCGCCCCAAAACAAGGCAAGAAAGCTTTGCTGCTCCGCCACCGCGCCCTGGAACCGGTGACGCCGGAGCGGGAGGAGGAGGAGTCTGCGACGGTGAAGACGGTGGATGGGCACCTGGTGTATCTCTGTGGGGTCTGCCAGAGGTCCTACATGACCCTGTCTAGCCTCAAGCGCCATGCCAACGTCCACTCCTGGCGTCGGAAGTACCCCTGCAGGTACTCCCCCCCCACCCCCCCCAGGCTTTCCCTTCTGTGTCTTCCCCCCCAACTGTGCCCTCTGTGTCTCCCCCCAAACTATTCCCTCCATGTTCTCCTCCCCCAAACTGTCCTCTCTGTTTCCCCCCACCCCTGTCCCCTCCATGTCCCTTCTTTGTCCCCTGCTATCCCTCCCTGTCCCCTTCCTGAACCCCCCCATACCCCACTATGTCCCCCCCCATCCCCTCCATATCCCCTCTCCCCTCCCCTCCATTGTTCCCCCATCCCCCTGTTGTTCCCCTCTGGTCCTTCCATCTCCCCCTCTCTGTTCCCCCCCATTTTCCACTATCCCCCCCCCCCCCCATTTCCCCCTTGCCCCCACCATGTTCCCCCCACTCTGGTCCCCTCTCCATTCCTCCATCTGACCTGGAAGTGCTCCCCCTGCAGGTACTGCGACAAGGTCTTCGCCCTGGCTGAGTACCGCACGAAGCACGAGGTGTGGCACACCGGTGAGCGCCGCTACCAGTGCATCTTCTGCTGGGACACCTTCGTCACCTACTACAACCTCAAGACCCACCAGAAGGCCTTCCACGGCATCAACCCGGCCCTCATCTCCTCCGAGAAGACGCCCAACGGGGGCTACAAGCCCAAGCTCAACGCCCTCAAGCTGTACCCGCCTCCTCCCCATGAGGGCGCACAAGAGGCCCTACAAGACCTACAGCCAAGCGGCGGCGGCGGGCGGGGAGCCGGTGGAAGGTGGTGGTGGTTTCCCCTCGCCCAGGCCTGAGCAGGCCTCGGTTATTGCCTACGGGAGGCCGGCGGCGCCGCCGTCCGTCATCGTTCACAGCGGGGCGGCGGCGGCAGCCGCCTCCGTCATCACCTACAACGGAGGAGGCAGGGAGGAGGCGGGGGGGGGCGGTGGCCCAGCCGGCGGTGGTGAGGCCGATGAAGAAGCAGGTCCTGAGGGACTACATCGAGGCCCAGCGTGCGGCCGGCGCGGGGCCCAGCGAGCAGCTGGGGGCTGGGGGCGGTGGGGTGGGGCCTAGCAGTGGGGTGGGGCCTAGCAGTGGGGTGGGGCCTAGTGGTGGCGAGGGGCCTAGCGGTGGGATTGGGCCTAGCAGTGGCGAGGGGCCTAGCAGTGGTGTGGGGCCTAACAGTGGTGAAGGGCCTAGCGGTGGCATTGGGCCTAGTGGTGGCGCAAGGCCTAGCAGTGGTAGTAGCATTGGGACTAGCAGTGGTCTTGGGCCTAGTGGAGGTGTGAGGCCTAGCGGTGGTGGCAGCGTTGGGTCTAGCGGCGGTGCTAGGCCTAGCAATAGCAGTAGCACAGGGCCTGGGGGTAGCGCTAGGCCTAGTGGCGGCAGTGCTAGGCCTAGTGGCGGTGCTAGGCCTAGTGGGAGCGCCAGGCCCAGTGGTGGCATCAATGTGGGGCCTAGCACCACCCCCACCTCCACCCCCCCGCACCATGACCTACGTGGCCAAGCCTGCTTACGTGGGGTCGGGTGGGGAAGGCCGGGGGGCGCCGCTGTGCCAG
This sequence comes from Melanerpes formicivorus, assembly GCF_026170545.1. Classification (NCBI taxonomy): domain Eukaryota; kingdom Metazoa; phylum Chordata; class Aves; order Piciformes; family Picidae; genus Melanerpes; species Melanerpes formicivorus. The sequence goes on from NW_027142388.1 coordinate 97,392, forward strand.
ATCACCGTCCGCATCGGCGAGGAGGCCATCGTCAAGCGCCGCATCTCTGAGACCGACCTTCACCTGGAGGCCGCCACCACCACTTCTTCACCACCACCCCCTCACCAGCACCACCATGCCCACCCCCCCCGCCCCTGCTGCCATCTTGGATGACAGTGACGCCGAGGACAGGCTCTGGAGGCCTTACTACAGCTACAAAGCCAAGAGGAAGGCCTCTAGTGGGGCAGGGACCAGCGGTGGCGGCGCCACCAAAGCCAAGAAGCCTCGCTGGCGCCGAGTGCTGCGCTCCCTCCGCCGGGAGGTGGAAGACGGCGACGGCGAGGCCGGGCCCGGTGACGCCGGCAGCAGCCGGCGGCAGCGGCGGCAACGACGGCGCCGACGGCACCACCACCACCACCACCACCTTTGCAGGGTGTGTGGGAAGAGCTTCAGTGCCCTGAAGAAGCTGAGGAAGCACCAACGAGGACATGAGGGGACAGAAGGTGATGCTGGAGGCGATGGCGGCGGTGGCGCCGCCCGTGTTGGCCGGCGGCCATCTTTGCGCTTTGCCTGCAGCCGCTGCTCCAAGGTCTGCAAGACGGCTGCTGCCCTGAGCCGCCATGCCAAGAGGCACCAGGCCGAGGCCTCTCTGCCACCTCCGGGGCTGCCGCCGTTGTCACCTCCTCGCCCGGTGTCCCCGGCGCCACCGCCGACCGTCATCACCTACACCCCGCTGGCGGCTGGGGGAGGGTTGGAGGATGAGGAAGGGGCTGAAGGGGCTGGGGATAAAGAAGGGGGGGTCGCCCCAGCTCTTCCTCAGCGGAGTGAGAGTGGTGACCCTCCGCCAGGGGACGCCATGGCGGTGGCTGGGGGGGGGGGGGAAGGAAGTGGCGGTGAACAACGATGTCCCTGGGGCAGCCGAATCCACATTTCAGAAGTACCCTTTGGCTCTCCTCAAGAGAGGGGAGCCCCAAATTGGGGCTGGGGGAGCGGGTGGGGGAGGGGGTGTGAGGGGGTCCCCTCCTCGTTGCCCTTCTTCCCCCCCGCCACTTCCCCCCACTCCCCAAAGTTTTGCCCCCCCCCTCCGCTTTCGGGCCCCGGCTGGTGGCTTCCTACCCTTACGCTTTCCCCCTCCCCTTGGCCCTCAATGTGGTGATCCCTCAAAATGGGGAGGGTTTTTTGGGGGGGGGAGTGGCCACAGGGGGGGTCACCTCTCCTCCCCACCACCCTCCCCCCAGCTTCTTCTGCCCTCCCCCCTCCCCACTCTCCCCTCCCAACTTTTGGCTTTCCCACGGCTGGGGGAGGGGAGAGACCCCGGAAAGCTGGGGGGGGGAATTGAGGGGAGGGAGAGGGGGATTTGGAGTGATATTGGGGGTGGGAAGGGGGGGTCCTGCCCTAGAGAAGGGGGTGGGGGTCCCATAAATTCAAGTGGGAGTCCGTAAATTGGGTAGGGGTGTCTGTAATTGGGGGGGGCGGCTGTCAAAGGGGGGCCCCATAAATGGAGGGGGGGGGCTTTTAAATGGGGGGTCGCATAAATGGTGGGTACCATAAATGGGGGGGGCTGTGGGGGGGGCGGTCCTATAAGTAGGTGGGAGGTGCTCCATAGAACTAGGGTGGGGACCTATAGGAGTGGGGGGGTCCCTATAGGAGCGGGGAGAGCCCTATTTGGGAGGAGCCCTATAGGAATTGGGGGTTCCCTAGAATTGAGGGGGGGGTCCCATAAGTTCTGGGGGGTACCACAGGGACCAGTATGAGGCTGGGGGGGGTTGAGAGGGGGCACTGGGAATACTGAGAAAGGTCCCAGTATAGAAGATCCCCCTCCCAGTATAAGAGACCCCCCATATAGTGGGGACCCTTCCACCAGTATAGGAGACCCCCAAGCTACTTGGACATCCCCCAAACTATAGGACCCCCCCCAATTTATTTCAACACCCCTCCAGTATAGACCTCCCACAGTATAATGGGACCCCCTGCACTAGGGCCCCCTCCCACTATAGGACCCCCCCCCAGTATACTGGGACTCTCCCCCCAGTTTATTGGGGTCCCCCCAGTGTATTGGGACACCCCCTCAGTATATTAGGGACCCCCCCCCCAGTACCTTAGGGAACCCCCAGTATAAAAGCACCTTCCCAGTCTATTTGGACCCCCCCCACCAGTATAACCTGACCCCTCCCCATGTTGGGGCCCTCCAGTATATCCGGACCCCTCCCTCCAGCATAGCCTCTCCCCCTCAATTTAAGGGGACAATGCCCCCCTCCCCCTCAGCATTCTAGACCCCCCCAAGGCATCCTGGGACCCCCCTAGTATAGTGGGGACCCCCCCCCAGTGTAATCCCTTCCCCCTGCCCCTGCAGGATTTTGCACCTCCCCCCCCAACCGCCTCCCTCCTCTCCCCCTCCCTCCCCCCCGCCTTTTTCAGCACCTTCTGGCATTGCAGCGACATTCCAGCCCTGCCCAGCCGCCTGCGAGGCGGGGGAGCCCTCGTGCAAGAAGTGAGTGTGCAAGGAGGGGCCTCGTGCAAGGCCCAGGCGCGTGAGGGGGATCTGTGCGCGCAGATCCTCACGCGAGGAGCGAGTGGCTGAGAGGGGTCCTTGTGCAAGGAGGCGAATGTGCAAGGAGAGTCCTCAGGCAAGGCCCAGGTGTGTCAGGAGGGTCCTTGTGCAAGGTGCAAGTGAGTGTGTGTGTGGCAGGTGGGGAGAGCGATTCTCCCACCGCGGGCAGAAGAGAGCACAAAGGGGTTGCAAAAGTGGTGGAAAGTCCAAATGGCAAACCAGTGAAAGCTTTACAGAGAACCACGAGCACCGTGACAGAGAGATCCCAAAACCTACCCAAAAACAGCCCACCCCCACCTGGGGGTGCACCCAACCCCCCCCAGGGCTCTTTCTCCCCACCCCAACCCGGCCTTGGGCCTAGCCAGGCCCAAGAGAGGCAGCGCAGCAAGGGAGGAAAGAGGCAGTGAGGACCCCGCGCTGATGGTTTATAGGGGAGCAGAGCATTATGGGATGAAATACCTGTCCTCCTCTGACCACCCGCTGGGCTGGGCCCCCTTTGGGACATCCCAGATGTGGCTTGTGCGGTGGCAGCGGGGGCCAGCACCCAGCCTGAACCACCACAGTGTGTAAGAGTGGTCCCTGTGCAATATGTGAGTGTGCAAGGAGGTTCCTTGTGCAAGGCCCAGGTGTGTGAGAGGGTCCTCGAGTGCGCAAGGAAGGTCCACGTGCGAAGTATGAGTGGCTGAGAGGGGTCCCTGTGCAAGGGGATGTCCTTGTGCAAGGAGGGTCCTTGTGCAAGGTGTGAGTGTGCAAGAAGGGTTCTTGTGCAAGGAGGGAGTGGGGTCCCTGTGCAATAGGTGAGTGTGCAAGGAGGGTCCTTGTGCAAGGCCCAGGTGTGTGAGAGGGTCCTTGAGTGAGTGCGCAAGGAAGGTCCACGTGCAAAGTATGAGTGGCTGAGAGGGGTCCCTGTGCAAGGGGATGTCCTTGTGCAAGGAGGGTCCTTGTGCAAGGTGTGAGTGTGCAAGAAGGGTTCTTGTGCAAGGAGGGAGTGGGGTCCCTGTGCAATAGGTGAGTGTGCAAGGAGGGTCCTTGTGCAAGGCGTGGCTGTATGAAGGGGATCCTGGTGCCAGGGCATGGTCCTTGTGCAAGGTGTGAGTGTGCAAGGCCCAGGGGGGGTGTGTATGTGTGAGGGAACTCTTCAGGCGAGCAGCCTCCTTGTGTGTTGTGTGGCCCTGCCACACCCCCACGCAACCCCGAGCCCAGGCCACGCCCACATTCATGCAAGCCAGTCCCCATGCAAGACCCGCCCTTGGGCGTAAGGGCCACACCCAGGCTGAGCCCCTCCCCCACCACTAGTGTTCAAGGGGCCAGCCTTGCACAAGAGCTGGCCTTGGACAAAGGCCTGCTTGGGCGAGCAGAGAGTCCTCGTGCAAGGGCACTCCTGGTGCAAGGATCACCCTCCTGCAAGCCCCAACCTGCCCCTTGTGCAAGGCTGATGCTTGTGCAAGGCTGATCCTTGTGCAGGGCTGATCCTTCTGTCACCTTAATCCTGGTGCAAGGATGGTCCTCATGCAAGGCCAATCCTTCTGCAAGGCTGACCCTTGTGTGAGCCTCATACTTGTGCAAGGCTTCCCCCCTCGTGGAAGCGCCCCCCCCCATGCACAATGCAGCTCCTCGGGCACCCCCAAATCCTCGTGCAAGCCACCCCCACCCCCTCACCCCCATTTGCACTTTTTTTGTGGCTGTTTGCTACTGACTCTGTTTCCCCCTCCCCCAATGTCACCCCCCCTGTCCCTGCCCCCAACCGCACTTTAGGGGGGGCCCTCCCAGCACAAAAGGGGTAAAAAGTGACACTGGGGGGGGGGAGGGGATGAGGGAAGAGGGGACAACGTGGGGAGGGGCAGGGAAGACAGGGGAGGGCCCCAGAGGTTGGCACCAAGGAGGTGGCTTCAAGGGGGTGGCACTGAGGAGGGTGGCACCGAGGGGGTAGCCTCAGGGAGGTGGCCCCCATGAGGTGACCTCCCTGGGATGACTTCCCGAGGTGACCTCACCCTGGGGTGACCTCTGTGGGGTGGCCTCCATAGCTGATGTCCCCCCCAGGGCTGTTCCCACAGGATCCTTTGTCCGTGTCCCCCCCCTCCTCCCTCTCCCCCCCCCCCCCTTTCTGAGGAGGTTCCCAAGGAGTGGGTGTGGGGGAGGGGTGGGGGTGTACTCGTGGTGTCCCCAAGGTGGGGGAGGGGTGGGGGGGGGCGTGGTGGCAGCGGTGACAAAGTTGTCCCTCACTATTTATCTGCATCGGTGAATGTTAGACCAATAAAGACCCAGAGCTGAGAGGGGACATTGGGGACAGCCCTGGGGACAAGGGGGGAGCGGGGGGCTGGGGACACTGAGGGCATTGGGGGGGCGTTTTTGGGAGTTGGGTATATTAGGGGGGGTTGGGGACACTTGGGGGGGTGGCGCTGGGAGAGGACAGTGGGGAGGGGATGTTGAGGGGACACCGAGAGGTGCTGGCCCTGAGCTGCCACCAGAGGGCACCCAGAAGCAAACCCTCCGAGCCCAGCAGCCTCCGATTGGTTTATTGACCGCGGAGGGGGCGGGGAGGCCATTTTTAGCCCACTCCCCTTCATCTTTCCCACCCCCCCGCGTTTTTAGCCACCTCCCCATTTTGAGCTTCCCCCCAACAACATTTTTGCCCCCCCCGACCACTCCCATTCCCCACCACTTTAGGACCCCCCCCATTTCCCCTCCTCCCTTTTAGCCCCCCCCTTTGCCCCCCAATTTACAACTCACCTCTTTTTTCCCCCTCTCCTCATCCCCCTCCCTACTTCTCCCCCTCCCTCCCCCCATATTTTTAACTCCCCCCCATATTTTCCCCCTTACTTCCCCTTCCCTCTTCCACCCCCCATTCCCCCCCCACTTCTTCCCCTTCTCCTCCTCCCTACTTTTCCCCCTTCCTGTCCACCCATATTTTTTATTCCCCCTCCCCCCCACTTCTCCCTCTATTTTTCCCTTTCCCCCTCCATAGTTCTCCCTCTACCCCCCCAATATTCCCCCTTCCTCCCTTACTTCTCCCCGTCCCTCTCCCCCTCCTTACTTCTCCCCTTCCAGCTTCCCCTCCCTACATCTCCCCCTCCCTCCCTCCCCACCCCTCCATATTCCCTTCCTTTCCCTCCCCTCACTGTATGTTTCTTCCCTGCCCCCCTTCCCTCTCAAATCAAGCAGCACGTCCCAGACTTGACCCCCCCGGCCGACGGTACTTTGTTGGGGTCTAAATCGGGGGGCAAGGTCCCCGGGGGCCCCCCAAACGTTGAGCTCCTCAAAGACTCCGGTCTCCAGCAGCTCCTCCTGCCAGGGGATGGCGACGGTGCCTGAAGAGAAGTCGTCGTAGAAGGAGGCATCGGCTGCGTCCAGCTCCACCCCCCGGACGGTGGAGAAGGCCCCAACGTCCCCCAGGTCCTTGGCGTAGACCCGGCGCGGGTCGGGGACGAACGGCGGAGGCACCAAACCTGCAGGGGAGAGGCCCAAGGGGAGGGTCTCCATGGTGGACCTTGAGGAACATCTCAGAGCTTTCCCCATGGAACTCGGTGGAGCTCCTGAACTGGGTGGTTCTTGGTGGCCGCTCAAGGGAGACTCCATAATACCCAGATCTCCCTCACAGGACCACCCAAAGCCTGGTTCCTTCGTGGTGGACCTGAAGGAACTCCTCCTAACCTCCCATTAGAACCCAGTAGAGGTCCAGGAGCGGGTGGTCCTTGGTAGTCACTCAAGGGAGACTGCATAGCACCTCATTCCAACTCAGAATTCCTCCTTCCTCCATTGTGGACCTCAAGGATGTTCTCCTAACCTCTTAATGGAACCCAGTAGAGGTCTAGAAGTCAGTGGTCCTTGGAAACCCTCCTCAGGAGCACACAGTGGAGACCACGGATGACAAACCCAGCTCCATGACAACCTCCTTGGAGGTCCACCTCCAGAAGAACCCAACGAAGACCCCATATGGACATCCAACACAACTCCATGATGAGCCCATGGAGATCCAGCAGTACCCAATGAAGACATGCCTCAGGGACCACCCAATGAAGACCACCACCAGAAGAACCCCTTGGAGACCACCTCCAGAGCACCCAAACGAGACTACTTCTAGAAGAATCCATTGGAGATCCACCTCCAGCAGAACCCAATGAAGACCCTCCTCAGGGAGCACCAAATGAAGAGCACCACCAGAAGAACCCAATCCACCACCTGCACCTCACCCCCATGCCCCAGCCCCAGTTACCTGCCTCCAGGCGCCCCCAGTTGACGCTGGAGAAGATGGGTTGGGCCTTCAGCTGGGCGCAGTCGTTGCCCCTGAAGCCCAAGCGAGCTCCAGCGTCCTTGGCCAGGAGACCTTCGCAGACGGCCTTGGCCGCGGCGCTGAACTTCTCTGAGTAGGTCACAGGGTCGTGGAGGATGCGCCTGGTCACCTCCTTGTTCTCCACCTGCCAGGAGGAGAGGCACTTGAGGTTCCTCAGAGGTTTCTCAGAGGTTCCTTGGAGGTTCCTTGGAGGTTCTTCAGAGGTTTCTCCAAGGTTCTTCAGAGGTTCCTTGGAGGTTCTTCAGAGGTTCCTCAGAGGTTCTTCATGATCATGGAAGGCTTCTGGTGGTGGTTATGGAGCTTCTGCTGGTGGTTATGGAGGTCTAGGTGGTGCTTGAAGGGTTCTTGGTTGTGGTTATGGAGGTCTTGGTGGTCATGGAGGGGTTTTGGTGGTGGTTATGGGGGGCTTGGTGGTCATTGAGGGCTTCTGGGAGCTACTGGGACCTCTGGGATGCTACTTGAGGAGATTCTTGGAGGTTCTTGAGGAGGCTACTGGGAGTTGGGGGGGAGTGGGTTGGATTGGTCACCTTCTCCCCACGACGACGGAAGGGTCCTTTGGCCTCCAGCATCTCGTAGAGGGTCACCCCCAAGGTGAAGTAGTCAACTGACCAATCGTATTCCTCGTCCCGCAGCACCTCAGGAGCCATGAACCCTGGGGGGCCAAGGTGGCCATGGTGGACCCATGGTGGCCATCATCAACCCAGTTGACATTGAACATGGTGGACCCATGGGTGGCCATCATCAACCCAGTTGACATTGAACATGGTGGACTCATGGTGGCCATCAAGGGCCCAGATGACCATGGTAGACCCAGGTGACTATGGTGGACCCATGGTGCCCGAGGGTGGTGCTGGTTGTCCTCTAACCAGGTCCCTACCTGGGGTCCCTGCATAGCCTCTGGTTTTGTTCTCTCCCTCCTTGAGCTCCACAGCCAGGCCCATGTCAGACAGACGGACGTGGCCTGCCCACACCAGTAAGCACCAGTAAGGACCAGTAATATCCCAAGGCACCCTCCCAGTGCCCTGCCCACACCAGTAACCCACCAGTGCTCCCCAGTAACCCTCCCAGTGCCTTGTAGTAAACCCCTTCCCAGGCTCCCCGTAACCCCCAGTCCCCCTACTCCCTCAACCTTCCCCCAGTTCCCCCCAATCCCCCAGCCCCCCCATTGACCCCAACCCCCCCTTTAACCCCTCCAATATTCCTCTCCCCCTTAACCCCCCCTTTTCCCCTCCCCACACCCTCCCCCTCCCTTCCCCCCCTTGTCCCCCTCCCGTCTCTCCCTCACCAGCATCATCCAGGAGGACATTCTCCGGCTTGAGGTCCCTGTAGACGATTCGGTGCTGGTGGAGGTGCTCCAGGCCCAGCAGGATCTGGGCTGTGTAGAAGACAGCTCTGGGCTCCAGGAAACCTGGGTTGGCCTCATCCACGTTGTAGATGTGGTACCTGACATGCCAAGGACACGTCAAGGTCATCCTAAGGTCATGCTAAGGTGTGGGGATGTGGCAGCAGCAGGGGGAGAGGGCTTGGAGGAGCTGAGGGTGGCCTCAGATGGGGAGAGACTTGCTGAGGACACGCTGAGGACACACTAAGGACCTAAGGCCATGCTAAGGCCACACTAACACCATGGAAAACCTTCTGCTGGCTCCAACCTCCCACCACACATGCCAGGGCCACGCCAAGGCCAAGCTAAGGTCATGCTAAGGCCACACTAAGGACCTAAGGCCAAACTAAGGCCACACTAAGGCCACAGAGAACCTCCTGCTGACTCCAACCTTCCACCACAAGCTAAGGACATACTAAGGCCACGCTAAAGCCACACTAAGGACCTAAGGCCACGCTAAAGCCACAGAGAACCTCTTGCTGGCTCCAACCTCCCCGCCCCCCCAGCAAGGCCCCAGCAAGGCACTGCCAAGGCCCTGCTTACCGCAGGTCCCCCCCGTTCATGAGGGTCATGACCAGACAGAGGTCACTCTTGGTCTGGAAGGCGCAGGCCAAGGAGACAATGAAGCGGCTGTGGACCCGTGCCAGGATTCGCTTCTCCACCAGTGCTGCCTGCAGGCAACCCGGGGACGCGCCAGGGACACGCCAAGGGTGCACAGGAGGGACATGGAGACGACATGAAGGCGGTGGTGGAGCAAGGAGATGTCAAGGATACGCCAAGGACACGCTAAGGGCACACAGGGAGGACAAGGGGAGGGCATGGACATGGTGGTGGAGCAAGGACACATCGAAGGTGTGGTAAGGACATGGAGAATGCACATGGGGAGGACATGGAGCTAATGGTGGACCAAGGACATACCAAGGACATGCTTAAAGCACAAAGGAGGGATATGGAGATGAAGGTGGTGGTGGAGCAAGTAGATGTCAAGAACATACCAAGGACACATGGGGAGGTCATGGAGAAGACATGGAGGTGATGGTGTAGCAAGGATAAGTCAAGGACACATCAAGGACATGCTAAGGAACACACAGAAGGGACATGAAGAGGACATGGAAGTGGTGGACCAAGGACACATCAATGACATATCAAGGACATGCCAAGGACACATGGGAAGGACATGGGGCTAGACCAAGGACACATGAATAACACATCAAGGAGACATCAAGGACATGCTAAGGACATGCTAAGGACATGCTAATAGTATCATAGTATTATTCAGGGTTGGAAGGGACCACAAGGATCATCTAGTTCCAACCCCCCTGCCATGGGCAGGGACACCCCACACTAGATCAGGCTGGCCAGAGCCTCATCCAGCCTGGTCTTGGACATGGCAAGGAGAGACATGGGAAGGACACGGAAAGGACATGAAGGTGGCACACAGCAAGAGGAATATGGATGGGATACATCAAGGAGATGTCACTTGACCAACCATGAGCCCAGCTGGCCAACTGAGGGTCTAGAAAGTCCACTATAGACCCAGTTGCCCAACCAATGAGCCAGTTGCCCAACCATGGGTCCAGTTGAACAACCAAAGGTGTAGAAAGGCAAATATGGACCCAGCTGCCCAACCAAGGGCCCAGTTGTTCAACCATGTGTCCAGTTGCTCAACCCAAGGGTCTAGAAAGACCAATATGGACCCAGTTGCCCAACCATGAGCCCAGTTGCCCAACCATGGGTCTCAAAAGCCCAATATGGATCCGGTTGACCAATCATAGGCCCAGTTGCCCAAGCAATGGCTCAGGTGACCAAGCCAGCGGCCACCAGCCCTCGACACACCTCGTAGCCCTTGCGCTTCTTGAGGCGCTTCTTGTTGAGGCGCTTGTTGGCGTACATCTTGCCGGTGGCGCGGCGCTGGCAGGCGCAGACCTCGCCGAAGCCTCCCTTGCCCAGGACACGGAAGTCCATGAAGGCATCGCCCCCCACAGCCTGGCTCTCCAACCACTTGAACTGGACGAAGCGACTGAACTCGGGGGACGCTCGGTACGGCCCCCAGGCCACTGCTTCCAGGTGGGCCAAGACCTCCTGGCGAGCTTGGCTGAAGTTCTCCACGGGGCCTAAAATGAGTGGAGGGGAAAGTGGAGGAGATTGTGGGGTCATGAGGGAGCAGGGGAGGTCTCATGGATACCAGTGGAGGCCTTGTGGATACCATTGGAAGGCTTATGGATACCACTGATGGGTGATGGACTCCATAGGAGGTCTCAGGGACATTAGTAGAGGTCTAATGGACACCAGTGTAGGTCTGATAGCCACCCCTGGAGGTCTGATGGCCACCATTAGACATCTGCTGACCACCACTGGTAGTCTGACGGCCACCACTGAAGACCTCCTGACCACCACTTTAAGCCTCATGGCAACCATTAAAGACCTCGTGGCAACCATTAAAGACCTCGTGGCCACCCCAAACATCTCCTGACCACCCCTCACCCCCTTTCTTCCTTTCCCCCTTCCCCCCATTTTCTCCCCTCCTCACCACTGGGGGGCGCCGTGGCAGCCTGGCTGAGGAAGGGGCAGTGCTGCTCCCCACTGGGGCTGAAGAAGCGCCCCCTGATGGCCGCTGCTGCTCCGCTCCTCTCCCTCTCCTCGCACCTCTCATAGGCCTCCAGCTCCTGCCACAGGGCCCCAGCGGCGGCCAATCCCGGAGCCCCTCCCAGGAACCTCTGGAAGAGCTGCTTGCCGATTGGCTGCTCCACGCACTGCCAGCGGAAGGAGAGGTCCTCCTCCTTGCCTTGGCCAGCGTTTTGAGCGCCTGGGCCACCATTTTGGATGGCCAAGCCACCATTTTGAGCCCCCTGGTGGCCAGCTTGGGGAGGGCCAATATTGTTCTGAGTGGCCCCATTTTGGGGGCCCCCCGGGGCGCCATCTTGCGCCAGTCGGGCACGGAGGTCCTGGCACTGGCTGATGTGGGGCAGGCGGAGGCGGTGGCGGCGGTCGCGGGCCGGGGCGGTGCCGCCGCGGGCGGAGACGTAGGCAGAGTTGGCCACCACCGTCTCCAGGCCGCCGATGTCCATGGCTGCAGGGGATTGGGGGGGGCGGTTCGGAGGGGGACACATGACATGGAGAGCGCAGAACGGAGGGCAGAAGATGGAGCAAACACAAAGGACACACAGGATGGAGGAGAGGAAAGGGAGGGCAGCCACAGATTGGGGCAAACACGAAAGGGAGGACACCGGGTGGGGCACACGAAAGGGAGGGGAGGAAACGGAGGTCGCGGAACGGAGGACACGTGGAAGAGACAACACGGACAACAACTCCCAGTAAGGCCCAGGTCAGGCTCCCAGTAAGCCCCCCCAGGTCTCCCCAGTGCCTCCCAGTCCCCTCCCAGTCACAACCCCCCCTGCTAAGGGCTCTTAAAGGGCCAGCGCTAAAATTAGCCCCCGGGGAGGGATGGGGGGACCCGGGGGGGATTTAAGCGGCTCAGAGTGGGGGGAGGGGCAGCTCTCCCCCCCCCTTAAGCCTCTTTACCACCACCCCTCCCCCATCCCATAATGCTCCTCAGCAGCAGAGCATCATGGGATGGCAGCTTCCCCCTCCCCAAAATCCCTTCCCCCTTCTACACCCCAAGGTCTTTTCCCCCTTTTAGGGACACCCTCCACCCCCCAATTCTAGAACCCCCTTCCCAACTGAGACCCCTCCAATTGAAAACCCCTCCCCAAAATTACCTCCCCCAACCACCCACTCCCTTCCCCAAGGTCTTCTCCCCCTCCCCCTACTAGATTTTGCCCCCCTCCCCCATTTCAGGGATCCCCACCCCCAATTCTAGACCCCCCCAATTTGAAACACAACCCCCTGACCCCAAGGTCTTACCCCCCTCCCATGATGACTCCCCCTAACTTCTAGGTTCCCTCCAAATTCTAGGACCACCCCAAGCCTAGGAGACACCTCCAGGCCCACTTCCCCCCAATTCGGGGGACACCCACCCCCAGGACGCCCTCCTCCACTTCAAGACCCCCCCCCACCTAAGCCCACTACCCCCATTTGCAGGACCCACCATCCCTCAGTCACTCCCCCAGGGCTCCCCCTCCCCCCCATAGGACCGCTTCCCAGGTCATGTACCACCCCCCCCAACCCCAGGACACGCCCCAGGACACCCCCTCCCCCCATATCAGACACCCCATCCATAAGACCCCTCCCCCCATATCAGACACCCCCTCCATAAGACCTCTCCCAAGATCCCCCACCCCCAAGATCACCCCCTCAACCCCAAGACCCCCCAGCCCTGACTCCCCCCTCCCTAAGACTCCTTTTTTCCCCCCCAGGATCCCCCAGACCCATTAGACACCCTCCAGACACCCCTCCCTCAAGGACCCCTCAATAGGATCTTCCCCACCCGTGGTTGCCCTCCCCCGGGACCCTCCCCAAGACCCCCAGGGCCCCGCCCGGGCTCCCCCAACTCCTTAAACTCCCCCCTCGGGACTCCCCCCTCCACCTCATGGGATCCCCCACACACCCTTTGCACCACCCCCCCAGCGATCCCCGGGCACGCCCCAGTCCTCCCTCTCCCCCATACGACCCCCTCCAGAATCCCCGCCGACTTGAAGCCCCCTCCCCATGGAACCTTCTCCCCCATGACGCCCAGGACCCCCCACAATCCCCCTCCCCCCCCCCACCCCCTAAACTTCCCACTCAGGACACCACCCCCCACACTTCAAGGTCCCTTCTCCCCCTAACCTCCCCAACCCCCATCCTTAGGACGGCTCCCCACGAAACCTCCCCCCAAAAGAAAGACCCCCCCCGGGACCCCCACCCCCGACCTTCACCTGCTCGGTTCCCGTTGGCCTCGGCCCCGTTCCCGGTGGCCCTGGGGCCAGGATTAGCCCCGGGCGAGGATTAACCAAATCCCCTCCCCCACTTCCGCCCCCCCCTCCCTCCCCCCTCCTCTCGTGCCGTTCCCCCCACCCCCCCCTCCCCCAGACAAAGGCCCAACCCTCCCCCCCCCCCCAACCTAGCCTCCAGGGGACCCCCCCCAAAAAGGGGACCCAAGGCATCCCCCCCTCAAATTAGCCCCAGGGGAGCCCCTCTCCCAGTGCTCCCAGTCACCCTCTGCAGTGTTCCCACTGCTCCCCAGGGCTCCCAGTAACCCTCCCCAGTTCTCCCAGTACCTCCCCAGTGCTCCCAGTAAAGCCTGGCTGGGACCAGTTGTTGCCAGGGAGCTGGGAGAGAGCTGCCAGGAATGAGCCAGGGAGGAACTGGGAGTACTGGGAGGGACTGGGAGCACCGGGGAGGGTTATGTGGGGCACCAGGGAGGGTTACTGGGAACACTGGAAGCTTACTGGGAGCACTGGGAAGGGGCGCTGGGAAGGGGCACTGGGGGGCACTGGGAGCTCTCCCCACACCCCTGACCTCACATGACCTCTCCCAGACTCTGCCCACCTCATCAATATGCAAATGAGGGCCAAAGACTAGGGATGTCCCCACAAGGGGTGTGGCTATTAGACCTCATTAGAATAAGGGGGCAAGGTTTGGAGAGCAGGAGGTCTCTATTAGCCCAACAGGAAGGGGTGAAGGGGGTCTCATTAGCATAGGGGGCGTGGCCATATTAGCATAAAGGGGAGTGGTCACGGCGGCTCACCTGCTCCTCTATTAGAATAAGGGGTGTGGCTATAGGCTCAGGATGCCTGTCTTGGCCTAATGGGCAGGGCTAAGGCACCCTCATTAGCATAGGGGCGTGTCAAACGATGTCCGATTAGCATATGGGGCGTGGCTAGGAAGTAGTGACACCTCTGTTAGCATAATAGGTGGGGTTAAAGGAACCTCATTAGCATAAGGGGCGTGGTTAGGAGCGAAGGGTATCTCTGTTATCCTAATGGGTGGGGGGGTATAGAGACCTCATTAGCATAAGGAGTGTGGTGCTTGGGACGTTCCTGTTATCCTAATGGGCGGGGTTACATACACCTCATTAGCATAAGGAGCGCGATTTTGGGCTCTTTCTCTGCACAACAGGTGGGGTCTAGGGCGCGCTCATTAGCATATGGGGCGGAGCCTTTCTCCTCCCCTTCCCCTCAGGGTACATAAAGCGGTGCCGAAGCGGCTGCGGGGGTGAGGGAGGGGTCTGTGGGTTCGAATCCCGGCGCCAGCCATTTGAACCCCCGAGGGGGGGGAAGAGGTTTCATTGCTGGGGGGGGTGGGGTCGAAGGACCCCCAAAAACCCCTTTTTCACCCCTCCCCCCCCATGGCTCGGGATAAGGAGAAGAGGAGCTGCGGGCAAGTGTTGGCTGAGTGGAGGGCGTTCCTCTGGGACCCCCGGACTCGCCAGTTCCTGGGCAGGACTGGGACCAGTTGGGGTAAGTCTTGGAGGCGGCGGGGGGGGGGAGGGGCGAGTGTTGAGAGGCAGGGTGTCCAAGATAATTTCCTCCCACCCCCTCAACCCCCCTTTACCTTATTTTTGGGGGGATTCATTGAGCCTTTCCTCCCCTAAATCCTCCTAATTGGGAGAGGTTAGGGTAGCTTGTCCCCCCCCTTACCCCCCCTCGGACCTCTGTCCCCTCCCCCGATCCCACAGCCCCCCCGTCCTCCCTCCCAGCCCTCCCTCCCCTAAAAGTGGAGTTGGGGGACCCCCCCCACCCAGCAGAGTCCCCTTTAAGATTGGAGGGTGGGAGGGGGTCCCCCCTTTAATACAGGAGCAGCTAAGGGGGGGTTAGGACCCCTCCCCCCTCCTAAGGGTATAGGAAGATGGGGACCCCCCAAATATATATTGGGGGGGCACCCCCATATGAATGCAATTAAGGGGGGGGCTTAAATAGGGTTAAATAAGGACCCTCCCCCCCTAGATATAATTGCTTCTGGGGGGGTCGTAAAGGAACCCCGCCAATATAGGTGCAGCAGGACACCCCCACCCCCCTGTATTTTTAGGGGGGGTTAGGGACCCTCACAGTATGGATACAGGGCTGAGGAGGGGGGGAGTGTGGGGGGGGGTGTGTGTGGGGGGCTCCTTAGGGGGCCTTCCCCCTCCCTGTAAAAAGACCTCCCCACCCCTCCATCTCCTAACGACCCCCCTCCAAAAACGATCTTCCAATAGAGGGGGGAAAAGAGGGGGGGTGTGGGGGGGTGTGTGTGTCAGTTTGGGGGGGTCCTGAGGAAATAACTGGGGGGGAAGGAGAGGGGAGAATTTGTGGCTCCCCCTTCCTTCCCCCCACCCCCCCCCTTCCCCCCATCTGTCGCTTTCCAGCCGCCAAAAGTAGGTCATGGTCGAGATTGGGGGATGGGAGCCACGGAGGGGGGGACCCCCCACCCGGATGTTAAGGGAGGGTTTAGGGGGGAGGTGAGGAGGCCTGACCAGCTGGATACCACCCCCCTCATCTCCCCCTCCTTCTACCCCCTTCCCCCCTTCCCTTTCTCTTTGCCCCATAGCCAAGGATACCCCCCCAGGGATGTAGATAGATGGGGCCCCCCCAACTCCACCCCAGGGACCTCCCTAGTCCCCCACCCCACTCCTTCCCCCAGGGACCCCCTCCCCCCTCTTTAGTTTATGGGGGAGGGATTTAGGGGTCTGGGGGGGGGTTAAAGGGAGTTTGAGGGGGTCATTGGGGGGTCCCCAGGGTCATTTAGGAGTCTGTGAGGGATTGGGGCGGGTGGCTAGGAGGGGTTTGGGGTGTTCTGGCGGTATTTGGGGAGCCTAGGGGGGATTTGGGGGTCTGGGGAGGATTTGAGGTGGGTCTGGGGGTGATTTGGGGGGGTTGGGGTGTGCTTGGGATGGTCCCAAGGGGTATTTAGGGGTCTCGGAGGGATTTCGGCAGAGTCCTGGGGGGTATTTAGGGGTTGGGGGGAATTTAGGGGGGGTCTAGAGGGGGATTAAGGGGTCTGGAGGGGTTAAAGGGGTCTGGAGAGGGATTTGTGGGAGGTCCTGGGGAGTATTTAGGGATCTGGAGGGGATTGGGGGGGGGGGGCTAGGGAGTATTTAGGGGCCTAGGGGGTGTTGGGGGGGGGGAGTCCTGGGGGATACTGGGTGTGGGGGGGGTCCTGGAGGGCAATTAGGGGTCTGGGGATGATTTCAGGGGGGTCTAGAGAGGTATTCAGGAGTAGGGGGGGATTTTGGGGGGGGGTTCCAGGGTGTAATTATGTGTAATTAGGGGTATGGGGGGGATTCTGGGGGGTGGGCCCCGAGGGGTTCTTTGGCTTAATTAGGGGTTGGGAGGGGTAATTGTGGGTCAGGAAGCAATTAGGGGTCAGGGAGGGATAATTAGAGATCAGGGAAGGTTAAGTAGGGGTCTGGGGGTGGCATCTAGGGATGGCATTTGGGAGTATCTTGGGGTCCAAGAGGCACATTTAGGGATTGGGGGGAGGATCCTGAACCCCTTTTTCCCCACCCCCAATTTCCCCTTCCCCATGGCTCCATTCCCTGCCTTGGGGTTGGCTTTGTGGCTGTTTAACACCTGGCAGGGAAGCATTTTGGAGGTGATTTTTGCTGCGCCCCCCCGCCCCCCCCAGGGCAGATTTACCTCGGGGGAGGGCTCTGAACACCTTCTTTACCCTCTCCAGGCCTGATCCTGCTCTTTTATTTGGTGTTTTATGGCTTCCTGGCCGGGCTCTTCGCCCTCACCATGTGGGTGATGCTGCAGAGCGTCGACCCCCATGTCCCCAAGTACCAGGATCGCCTCCTGACCCCGGGTGAGCTGCCCTTGCACGAGGGTTTGCACAAGAGGCCCTCTAAGGGCTCTCCTGCCCGGGAGTTTGCCACTAGGGATCCTAAAAGGGCTCTGTGAGGGGTCCCTTGCACGAGGGTTTGCACAAGGGTTTCCGCTAGCGGTCCCCTGAGGGGTCCCTGGCATGAGGATTTGCCGCTAGGGGTCCTAGCAGGGTCCCTTGCAGGAGGGTTTGGCATGGGGGCTCCCATGGTTGGGGGTCCTTGCACAAGGGTTTGGCCTGAGGGCTCCCATGGCGGGGATCCCTTGCACAAGGGTCTGCACAAGGAGGGTCCCTTGCACAAGGGGTCCCTGCCACGAGGGCCCTCAGGGCGGGAGGGGCTGGGGCCAGCTCCTCGTGCGAGGCCCTTAAGCAAGATTTGGCCCTCAGCTGTCCCCTGGTTGGCTGCCTCCTGGGGGGCTGTGGACCTCGCTGTGGCCTCTGATTGGTTGTGCCCTGGCATGGGTGTGTCCTGATCTGGGGGGCCTGGCCTGGGGTCTGTCGCCTGATTGGCTATGTCCTGTGTAGGGGCGTGGCCTCATGTGGGGCATGGCCCTTGATTGGCTGTGACAACTGCTTGGGCATTTCCTTGGCCCATGACCCCTGACTGGATGTTCCCTCGGGCCACAGCCCCTGATTGTCTGTGCCCATGAAGAGGGTATTCCCTGAGTGGCTCTGGCTCTTTATTGGGCATTTCCAGGGCCTGTGACCCCTGATTGGACCTTTGTTGCACCCTTGACCTCTGATTGGATTTTTCCTGGGGCTGTGACCCCTGATTGGCCGTTCCTATGAAGAGGGGACTGGGAGGGGATTGGAAGGGACAGGGAGGGACTGGGATGGTCCTAATCCATACTGGGATGGCATAAAACCATCCTGGGGTGATAGTGGGCGCTACTGGGAGGGCTCTGATCCGTACTGGAAGCTACTGGGATGGCGCAAATCTACACTGGGATGGCATTAAACCATCCTGGGGTGATACTGGGAACTACTGGACTCTCCCAGGACATACTGGGAGCTGCTGGGATGGCACAAATCCATACTGGGGTTGGTCCTGGGGGGGCAGTGTGGAGGTCTTGGGCTGCTCCCAATCCCTATGAAGAGGATATCCCTTGATTGGACCTTTCCTGGGCCCATGACCCCTGATTGGTCATTTCCTGAGTCTGTGACACCTGATTGGCTATCCCCAAAGGGCTTCTCCCCTGATTGACCAGGCCCCTGATGGGAACATGACCCCTGATTGGTCCTATCCTGAGGCCCCAAGCCCTGATTGGGCCTTTCCTGGGGACTGTGGCTTCTGATTGGCTGTGCCCAGAGCAGGCTGGCCTCTGATTGGCTGTTGCCTTGCTGCAGGGTTGATGATTCGTCCCCGGGCAGAGGGCCTGGATGTGACCTTCAATGTCAGCCAGAGCCAGACCTGGCTCCCATACGTCCAAGCCCTGCACCAGTTCCTGGAGCGTGAGTGGACTGGGAGGGGCCAGGGAGGGGATTGGAAGGAACTGGGAGGGGACTGGGAAGGGACTGGGAGGGGATTGGAAAGAACTGGGAGGGGACTGGGAGGGGATTGGAAGGTACTGGGAGGGGACTGGGATAGCCCTAATCCATACTGGGAGCTACTGGGATGGCACAAATCTATTGGGGTGCCCTTAAACCACACTGGGGTGGTCCTGGGAGCTACTGGGATGGCACAAATCCAATACTGGGATGCCCTTAACCCATACTGGGGTGGTCCCAGGCTGGCAGTGGGGAGGTCCTGGGCTGCTCCCAATCTTGTACTGGGATCTAACTGGTGCTACTGGTCTGGGGGCGTGTGTGTATGCAGCCTACAACGACAGCCTGCAGGCTGCCCGCAACGCCCCCTGCGTGCCCGGGCGGTACAACGAGCAGCCGGACGACGCCGTCCTCAACTACCCGAAGCGAGCCTGCAGGTTCAACCGCTCCGCCCTGGGAGCCTGCTCCGGACTGGGGCACACTGGGGCGGACTGGGACTACGGCTACGGCAGCGGCCGGCCCTGCGTCCTCGTCAAAGTCAACCGGGTGAGACACTGGGAGGAAGGTGGAGGGGATGGGAGGGAGTGGGAGAAGGATGGAGGGGACTGGGAGGGGTATTGGGAGGGGACTGGTCCCTACTGGTCTATCTTCCTCCAGGTCATCAACTTTTTCCCAGGGAGGAACAAAAGCATCAACGTCATCTGCATGGCCAAGGTGACACTGAGGTCCCCCCCTGCCCCAATATCACCTCCCCCCTCCCACAATGTCACCTCTCTCCCAGTTGTCTCCCCAGTGTCCCCTAAATGTCCTCTAAGTGTTCCCAAGTGTCCCCAACTGTTTCTGGTCTCTCCCCAGCGGCCTCGGGTGAAAGGGGACCTGGTAAGGGGGGGGGGATGTGCACGCCTCCAAAATCCTTTAGTTTCACCCCAAAATGCTTCTAGGAACCCCCAGGTCCTTTAGTTTCACCCAAAAAATGCTTCTAGGAGCTCCAAAATTGCCTTTTTCACCCCAAAATGCTGCTGAGTGGTCCCCATCATCCCCAATGTCCCTGTCCCGTGTCCCCAGTGTCACCGTTCAGTATCCCCACCCTGTGGCCGTATTGTCCTGTGTCCCCATGCAATGTCCCAAATGTTCCCAGTGTCACCTGCCATGTCCTCTCCATGTCTCCTCCATGTCCCCATCCTGTGTCCCTGCTGTACCCAATGTCCCCTCCACATCCTCACTGTCTCCATCCTGTGTCCCCTCCATGTCCCATTCAGTTCCTCCAGTGTCCCCACACTGTGTCCCTGCTGTCCTCAATGTCCCTCCTCTGTCCCCACTGACTATTGTCTCTCTCCCTGGCTGCACGGTGCAGGGACAGTCAACCACTGTAAGGGCACTGGGAGGGACTGGGATGGACTGGGAGGGGATTGGGAGGGACTGGGAGGTACTGGATGGGCAAAATGGGGGTCCCAGGGGGAGATTTAAGGGGGGGGTGTCTCCCGGGGGGCATTAAAGGAGGGTCCAAAGGGGAGGATATTTAAGGGGGTGTCTAAGGGGGGGGGGGTCTCAGGGGAGTATTTAGGGGGGGGGGCAGGGAGGGGTATTAATGGGGGTAGTTCCAAGGGGGTATTTTGGGGGGGGCTAAGGGGGGGAGGATTTCAGAGGGGTACTAGGGAAGGGCATTTGTGGGGGGGGGGGTGGTCAGGGAGGGGCATTAAAGGGGGATCCAAGTGGGGGTAGGATTTAAGGAAGGAATCCAAGAGGGAGGATATTTAAGGGGTGAGGGTCTCGGGGGAGTCCCCAATAATTTTGGGCTCCCTGCCCCAATACAGAGAGAGGAGGATGTGGCCCTGCTGGGACCCCTCGAGCTGTACCCCCCCAATGGCTCCATTGACCTCATGTACTTCCCCTACTATGGCAAGAGGGTCCACGTGAGTCACCCCCCTCCCCAAAATTGGGGGTCCCCAATATTTAAGACCCCCTCACAGTCAGTTGGGAGGGGCCCTGAAGCCATTGGACTCCATAGGGGTTGGAGCTGGGGGGGGGCTTGGATGGCTGGGGGGGCCTGGGGAGGGGGGACATCTGGGGGGATCCTTTGGGTGGTTTGGGGGTGAGGGTGTCCTTATGGGGGGGTCTTCGAGGGGGGTCCCCAATATTTGGGGTCCTTTGGATTCACTCAGGGACCCCTAGTGTGTGGGGGGAGGAGAGGCTGGGGGTCACCCTCGGGGTGCTGGGTGTCACCCTTGGGGTTCTGATATTAGGGTGGGGGGGGTGACCCCTTGGGGGTTCTGAGGTGTCAGTGGTGACAGAGTGGGGGTCCCCCCTCACCCCTCATCGCCCCACTCCCCTCACCCCCAGGTGAACTACACGCAGCCGGTGGTGGCCGTGCGCTTCAGCAATGCCAGCGCCAACGTGGAGCACCACATCGAGTGCCGGCTGCAGGCCGAGGGTCTCCGCACCGACGACGACCGCGACAAGTTTGCCGGGCGCGTGGCCTTCCGCCTGCGCATCAACCGTGACTGAGCCCTGCCCCCCAACACCCACCCTGGGACCCCAGCTCACACCCACAGATCCCACTGATCATCCCCAGACTCCGAGTCCTACCCTGAGACATTCCTCTTGCGCATCAACCGCGACTGAGCCCAACCACCCCAACACCCACCCTGGGACCCCAACTCACACCCACAGATCCCACTGATCATCCCCAGACCCCGAGTCCTACCCTGAGACATTCCTCTTGCGCATCAACTGCGACTGAGCCCAGCCGCCCCAGCACCCCAACACCCACCCTGGGACCCCAACTCACACCCACAGATCCCACTGCTCATCCCCAGACCGACCCCGAGTCCTACCCCAAGCCGTTCCTCCTGCGCATCAACCGCAACTGAGCCCAACCCCCCCAGCATCCCAACACCCACGCTGGGACCCCAGCTCACACCCACAGAACCCACTGATCATCCCCAGACCCTGAGTCCTACCCCGAGCCATTCTGCCTGCGTATCAACTGCGAAAGAGCCCAACCCCCCCAGCATCCCAACACCCACGCTGGGACCCCAACTCCAACCCTCCAATCCTAAGGACCACCCTCAGACCCCAGCTCCCACCCTGAGCCTACGAGTCCCAGCCCTGAGCCTACAACTTGCACCCTGACACCCCCAAATCCGCCCACACCTCCCACCATGGGCCCACAACCCCAACCCTGAGGCCCCAAACCCCACCCTGGGCCCCCTTGCCCCCCAACCTCCACTTCCACCTCCCCCTCCTGCTGCTGCCTTCGTTCCCCTGAGTCAGGTCTAATCCCTCCTTTTCTTCCCCTTTCCAGCTGCTCCTAACCTAACCTAAGAGTAATTAATAAGTGTACATAGATATTTTTTATATTATATTATATATTAAAAGGTGAGGTAGGGCCCTGGCTTCTCCCCTCCCCCCTTTTCTAGATCTCTGCTTTTACCACCCCTCCAAAAAAAAATTTGCCTCTCCTTGTGGTGATTTGGGGGTGGCTTTGGTGGTGGGTGGTGTAGGGGGGTGGTTATCTTTTTTAGGTGGTTTCTGGGGGGGTGGAGTGATGTAGGGGAGGCCAAGATGTCCACCAGAGCTGGGTTGTTGGGGTAAAGAGCAAGATGGCTGCCCCGTAACAAGGTGGAAGGAGTTGAGAGCGAGATGGCTACTGTGAGTCGTGTGGATGGTGGTGAGCAAGATGGCCACCGTTGGCTGGGGTGCGGTTTGGCCTCAAGATGGCTGCCACTGGTTGTGGGGAGCAGGAACAAGATGGCTGCCCTGCAACATGGTGGCTGGAGCTGAGCTCAAGATGGCTGCCATGGGCTGTGTGGGTGAACAAGATGGCTGATGGCTATGGGGTGGTTGGGACTCAAGATGGCTGCCACGGTAGGTTGAGCTCAAGATAGTGGCTGGCTGGTGGTGGAATCAAGATGGCTGCTGGCCTGCCAAGATGGCTGCTGGCCTGCCACGATGGCTGCCAGCCTGCCAAGGTGGATGCTGTGCATTGAATAACTCGGGCAAGATGGCTGCCCAGGCTGCAGAGGAAGGCTGCCAGTGGCTGAGCCATCCAAGATGGCTCCTGGGTGGCCATCTTGAATTGAGATGTTGCCATGGTAATATGGCAGCCATTTGGGGGCAGCCATCTTGGATCCTGTCTCCCACAGAAGCCACTAGCAGCCATCTTGAGCCTCTATCTTGAATACTTCCCCCTACAGACTCCCCTGGTGGCCATCTTTAGCCTCCATCTTGGATCCCATCTGCCCTGGAAGTCACTGGCAGCCATTTTGGATCCTGTCCTCTAAAGAAGCCACTGGCAGCCATGTTGAGCCTCCATTTTTAATCCCATCCTCCCTAGCCATCTTGCAGCCATTGTTCTCCCTCCATCACCTCACAGCAGCCATTTTGAAGCTGCTTCCCCACAGTGCACCCCCCTCACCCCTCCCAAAAAAAAAAAATAAAGCCACCCTTGAATTTTTTGGGTGAATTGAGGCAGTTTAAAGTACTGGGGGGTGGGGGGCAGCCCCCCCCCTTTACTTCTGGGTGCAACTGCTTCTCTTCTTGGGTTTTTGGGAAGGATTTGTGGGAGGGAAAGGAGTGGGAGAGGGGGGAGAGGTGACACTGGAGGCCTCCTGAGGCTGGGGAGGTTCTGGAGGGGGGGTTGGAGTTAATTAGGGGGAGGCCTGGGCTGTTAATGAGCCTAATGAAGTCATTAGGGAGGCCAAACCAGGGCTGCCTGCCAGGCCTTGGAGTCCCTTCCATTGTCCCCCTCCTCCCCCCCAGCCCCAAAAGTCCCCAAGCTGAGCCCTGTGGCCTCATTTCCAAGGGGAAGGGGGGGGGGCAGTGACATCATTAAGGGGGGGGAGGAGAAGGAGAGGCTAAAATCTTCCCAGTTTGGCCTAAATAGGTTCAGGTTCCCCTCCTCCCACACCCCTTAATTAATGGTTAATAATTAAGAGAGGTCTTGATTACCAGCCACCCCTCTGTAATTAATGGCTCCTAATTAAGCTAGGCTTTGATTAAGAGCTCCCTGCCCAACTAACAGCTCCACTCCCAATTAACAGCCCCCTCAATTAAGCCCCCCAATTAATAACCCCCAAATAAACTGTTCCAATTAATAAGCCCTCCAATTGAACTCATTAAGCCCCCCAAATTAATAAAATCCCCAATTAAACCCCTCCAATTAATCCCCCAGTTAAGAGCCCAAATTAACAACCCTGCCAATAGTAATCCCCAATTAATGACCCCAGTTAACATCCCCCCAAATCAGTATCCCAATTAATCCCTCAGTTAAAACCCCCATTAAGACCCCCCCCAAGGAAGAACCTCCCAATTAATAACCCCCTGATTAAGCACCTGCAATTAATAACCCCTAATGAACCCCCTGATTAACAAGCCCAACTAATAACTCCCCCCAATTAACCACACCCCAAGGAATCCTTCATTAATATCCCCCTAATTAATAACCTCCCAATTAATCCCTCAATGAACTCCCCAATTAATAACCCCCTCAATTAATCCCCCAGATTAATCCCCCATTTAAGAATCCCCTAATACTCTCCAATCAATAATGCCCCAATTAACACTCCCTCAATTAATAACTTCCAATTAAACCTTCCCCACTTAATAACCCCTCCAATTGTTCCCTCAATTAATAACCCCCTGATAATTGCCAGTTAATAAAACCTAATTAATCCCCTTATTAATAACCCAAATTAACAGCACCCCAATTAATGCCTCAATACCCCAAATTAATAACCCCTTGATCAAGCTCCTCCTCCTTAATAAACATCTCCTTAATGAACCTCCCCTTAATGGCCTCCCCACCCCCTCTTCATGACCCACAATGCCCTATAGCGGGGGGGGAAGGGGGGGAGACACGACAAATCCCCCCCCTAATCCCCTTCCTCCCCCCCCAATCCTGGCCAGATGGTGTCCAGGGGGGGATGGGGGGGAGGAGCAGTGAAGAAGGGTTACTGGGAGGGGCCCCAGAGCTCTATTTAGGGTCCCAAACATCCCAGTAAGGGGAGCTAGGAGGCACTGGGAGGGACCCCAGAGCTCCCTTTGGGGTCCCAAACATCCCAGTAAGGGGAGCTAGGAGGCACTGGGAGGGACCCCAGAGCTCCATTTGGAGTCCCAAACATCCCAGTAAGGGGAGCTAGGAGGCACTGGGAGGGACCCCAGAGCTCCCTTTGGGGTCCCAAACATCCCAGTAAGGGGAGCTAGGAGGCACTGGGAGGGACCCCAGAGCTCCATTTGGAGTCCCAAACATCCCAGTAAGGGGAGATAGGAGGCACTGGGAGGGACCCCAGAGCTCTCTTTGGGGTCCCAAAGCTCTCTTTGGGGTCCCAAACATCCCAGTAAGGGGAGCTAGGAGGCACTGGGAGGGACCCCAGAGCTCTCTTTGGGGTCCCAAAGCTCTCTTTGGGGTCCCAAACATCCCAGTAAGGGGAGCTAGGAGGCACTGGGAGGGACCCCAGAGCTCTCTTTGGGGTCCCAAAGCTCTCTTTGGGGTCCCAAACATCCCAGTAAGGGGAGCTAGGAGGCACTGGGAGGGACCCCAGAGCTCTCTTTGGGGTCCCAAAGCTCTCTTTGGGGTCCCAAACATCCCAGTAAGGGGAGCTAGGAGGCACTGCGAGGGACCCCAGAGCTCCCTGTGGGGTCCCAAACATCCCAGTAACAACAACTGGGAGGGACTGGAAGCACTGCGAGGGACCTAAAACCTGCCTCGAGAGTCTCTAAGGGCAACTGGGAGGCACCCCATGTACTGGGAGGCTACTGGGAGCACGGGGGAGGGTTACTGGAACCCCCAGGAGGTTACTGGGAGGTTACTGAGCGGCTACTGGTGCTCGCTGGGACTCTACTGGGGATTACTGGGAGGGCGATTAGCATGGGGGAAGGGCTGACATTGATCCCCGTTAACTGCGCCAGTCTGACCAGCTTGGAACTGGATAAACGGGGAGGGGGACGGGGATGAAGGCCCCCGGGATCATCTCCAGGCCAAGGGGACAAAGGAATTTCCAGCCTGGGGAACCGGAAAGGGACTGGGAGGTGACCAGGAGGAGACTAGGGGGGGACTGGGAGGCACTGGGAGGGACCTGGAAGCAGTGAGAGGAGATTGGGAGGGGACGGGGAGGGACTTCCAGCGGAAGCAACGAGGGACTAAGCACCGCCAGCCGCGACCAGGCAAGAGCATTCCGGCCGCGGGGGGACGGAGTGGGCGGGTCGTGGGCGGGGCTTGCGGCGGGAGGGGCGGGGCTCACTCCGACTCCTCTCCCTTCTCCTTCGCCCGCAGCTCTGCGCCGCTGCGGGGAAGCAGCAGCGCCGGCGCCCCCCCGCGGCGGCCCTTGGTCCTGCGAAGAAGGGGCCAGGGCAATTAATTAGGGATCCCCCTCATTAACACCCCCAGACTTTAATTACCTCCCCCGAGCCCAAATTACCCCTCCAGATCCTTAATTGCGCCCCCGCCCCCCAGGCCCCCATTGCTCCCTTGGGACCTTCAATTTTTCTTTCCCCCTCACTCCTTCAATTCCCCTCCCGAACCTCGTAATTAACCCCCCAGACCCTTAATTACCCCCTTGGGACCCCTTAATAACCCCTCCTGCCCCCTAATTTCCCCCCGACCCCTTAATTACCCCCTAGACCATTACCTCCCTTGAACCCCCTAATTACCCCCCCGACCCTTAATAACTCCCGTGGGAGCCCCTAATTGCCTCCCCCCACCCCCAAATCCTCCCCCCCCATCCTCCTTCCCCTCACCCCCAACTCCCAGATCATTCTAACACCCCAACCTTACCAAATCAGTCTGGAGGGGGTCCAGAAAGCCTGCAGGGGGTGTGTGTGTGTGTGTCTTCAGGACCCCCTCTAAAAGAATTGGGAGTCTGGGGGCCTCTGGAGACCCCCAAAAGAGGCCTTAAATAGGGACACCCCCCAGATAAAAGTGACCTTAAATGGACCACCCTCTCCCTCCCCCAGATCCAAATTACCACCCTGGGACTCTGCAGTTACACCCCCCTCCAGGACCCCCATTGCCCCACTGGGACCTCCCAATTGCCTCCCCAGAGAAAAATTGCCCCACTGGGAGCCCTCAATTGCCCACCCCGAGCCAATTTGTCCCCCCTCCCCCCCAGGCCCCACCTGCAGCTTCGGAGTCTGGGGTTTGCAGCCTCTTCTTGGAGCTCTCAGGGACTTCAGCTGGGAGGCAGAGGTGGACAGAGGGGGACTGGGAGGCACTAGGAGGCACTGGGAGGGAGTCTCCCCTGCCTTAACCCCACCCTCGGTCCCAGCCCCCCTTGCCTTCAGCTCCTCCCCCTTGCCCTTGCCTCCACCCTTTTATCCTCAGGTCCACCCCTGTGGTTAGGCCACAGCTTGAGTACTGTGTCCAGTCCTGGGCCCCTCAATTTAAGAAGGACATTGAGACACTCAGACGTGTCCAGAGAAGAGTAACGAGGCTGGGGAGTGGTCTTGAACACAAGCCCTGTGAGGAGAGGCTGAGGGAGCTGGGGTTGCTTAGCCTGGAGAAGAGGAGGCTCAGCGGAGACTCTATTGCTGTCTACAACTACCTGAAGGGAGGTTGTAGCCAGGTGGGGGTTGGTCTCTTCTCCCAGGCATCCAGCACCAGAACAAGAGCACACAGTCTCGAGCTGTGCCAGGGGAGGTTTAGACTGGATATTGGGAATAAATTCTTCTCAGAAAGAGTGATTGGCCATTGGAATGTGCTGCCCAGGGAGGTGGTGGAGTCACCATCACTGGAGGTGTTTGAAAGGAGACCAGATGAGGCACTTGGAGCCTTGGTTTAGTTGGTTAGATGGTGCTGGGTGATAGGTTGGACTTGATGATATCTGAGGTGTTTTCCATCCTGGTTAATTCTATTCTATTCTATTCTATTCTATTCTATTCTATTCTATTCTATTCTATTCTATTCTATTCTATTCTATTCTATTCTATTCTATTCTATTCTATTCTATTCTATTCTATTCTATTCTATTCTATATTCCTTCCTAGGCATAGGCTGCACTGCTGGCTGAGCAGGAGCAGCGTCTGGCTGCACAGCAGAAACAGACACAGCAGCGCCACCTGCCGGCAGCTGTGTCTCAGTGCCAAGCAGATGTGGCTCTGCACTGACAGGTGGCGACCGTACAGCTCTGTGCTTTGCCCAGGCATCATTGCCCTCCATAGGCTATTGGCAGCTCAGGTGGCTGACACAGGGGTCGGTGGGCACCTACCCTTACACCTACATCTGCATCCTCCTCTTCACCAGAATCAGCTGTCTTCTCTGTTGCTTAGCCTCTTTCCTAGTGCTCACAATGTAGACTGTTTCAAGAGTGGCTGCCCCAGCAGGAGACACTGCCAGGCTAGTGCCACTTACAGGTACTGCTGCTGGACTGCATCCACTTGCAGACGCCATCACTTATAGAATCATAGGGCTGTTAGGGTTGGAAGGGACCTCAAGGCTCATCCAGTTCCAACCCCCCTGCCATGGGCAGGGACACTTCACAACTACAGCAGGTTGCTCACAACCACATCCAGCCTGGCCTTGAATACCTCCAGGGATGAGGCTTCCACCACCTCCCTGGGCAACCTGTGCCAGTCTCTCACCACCCTCATGGGGAAGAACTTCTTCCTAACATCCAATCTGAATCTATTTTTTTCTCCATTCCCCCTCCCAGTCCTATCACTGATGACACCCTAAAAAGTCCTTCCCCAGCTCTCTTGTTGGCCCCCTTAAGATACTGGAAGGCCACAATAAGGTCTCCTCACAGCCTTCCCTTCTCCAGACTGATCAGACTCTTCTCCAGGCTTGCTCAGCAGGGACACACAGGACCATGGCAGGACCGCTGTGGCTTGCAAATGCAGATGCTGAAGCAAAAGGGAGGGGGGTGGATTTAAATCAAACATGTAGCATTTCGCCTTCCACCAAGCTAAGGTGAACAAGTTGTTCCTACCAAAAGCATGTTCAGGCACATCAAACCAATGAGTAGATAGCTTCAGCCTTCCCACAGATCAGCTTCCCATGGGAAAACAAGCTTGAAAGAAATCAGTAAAGGAACTAAAATCTCCTTTTCCCTTGGGGCTGCCATGCATAAAATAGTCAAACACCCACCCTGGGAAGTTTTCAAGCCACTTAAGCACTGCATTCCACACCTGCTTAAGCAGGCTCCAACACGAGCCAGAAGAGATAGCAAGATGCAGAGTTTACCAGCCAGTTATAAGGCAATCTGGTGAGAGGCTGAAGCACCAAGGTCAAAAGCACCAGTTTAACTTCCAATTCTGTATTTCTTCAGTCCCCCCCAAAACCTCTTAATTTCAAATGGCCTCCACCTTGGAAAACCCCCAGTAATTTCTGTCCTGGTTTGAGCAGGCAGGAAGATATTTTACCCCTCCCAAAGGAGTATCATAGAGAGGGTTGTGTGGCATCATAGCCATATAGGGTTCTGTGATGTCACAGAGCAGGCAGTGTGACATCATAGAGAGGGTTTTGTGATATCAGACAACAGGCAGCGTGACATCACAGAGCAGGGTGTGAGACATCACAGGATGTATTCTGTGATGTCATAGAGTAGGCTGAGTGACATCATAGATCAGAGTCTGTTGCCATCACAGAGCCTGTTGCCATCACAGAGCCTGTTGCCATCACAGAGCAGGCTGATTGACTTAATTTAGTGGGATGTTTAATAGAATAGGCTGTGTGAAATCAGAGGGTGGGAAGTGTGACATTGAACCATGTTGTGTGACATCGAACCATGTGGTGTGACATCATAGAGAGGGTCGTGTGACATCATAGAGTGGATTAGGTGATATCACAGAGCAGGATGTGTGACATCATATGGAGGGTTATGTAACATCACTCAGGATTGTATGACAGCAGACAGGACACTGTGCATAGTGCAGGTTGTGTGAAACCATAGCGAGGTCCTTGAGTGATGTCATACAATGGTCTGTGTGATATCCTCCAGTGGGCTGAGTGACATCATAGTGTGCATTCTGTGACATCATAGTGTGCATTCTGTGACATCATAGTGTGCATTCTGTGACATCATAGAAGAGGCTGTGTGGTATCATAAGAGGGTTATGTGAGATCAGAGAGACAGCTGTTTGACATGAGAGAGCAGGGTATGAGACATCACAGAACAGGCTGTATGGCATCATCAAGTGGACTCTGTGACATCACAGACTGGTTTGTTTGGCATGGCAGACCTGGCTCTGTGACATCATAGAGAAGTCTGCCTCACATCATAGAACAGTTTGTGTGACATCCTGGAAGTGTTATGAGTGGCACAACACCAGGGCTTGAGTGACATGGGAACAATTATTGTGAGACATCACAGGGACATTGTAGAGCACACTGTGTGACATCACAGAAGTAGTGTGGGCTGTGTGACTTCAGAGAGAACAACGTCATCATGGAGTGAGTTCTGTGGCACCATAGAGCAGTCTGTGTGATATCATCGAGCCAGCAGTGTGACATCTTAAAGATGACTGTGTGACATCATAGTGTCATTGTGTGACATCGTGGAGTGGGTTCTTTGACACCTTAGAGTGTGTTGTGTCAGCACAAAATGAATTCTGTGACAGCACAGAGCTGACTATGTGGCATCATGATTGGGTTGTATGACAACACTGAGCCTGAGATGTGACATTGAATGGTCTGTGCAACATCACACTTTGGGTTGTGGGACATCATAGAGTGGCTCCATTTGCTCTTGAAACTTTTCATCTAATCTAAAACAGTATCTACAATAATGAGTACATAAAGTTCAGAATCCATTCTGGCTGTCCTCACATGTAGATGGTTCAGAAAGCAGAACACAGTTTGTTTCTCTGCAGGATGAGGTGAAGAGAAGGAACAGGGACTCTCAGGTGACTCAGGGCTCTCAGGGTTCTTAGGGTTCATGCAGTGTAGATTCCTTATGGATTCTTCCTTTAGGCAGAGTGTGTATCTGTACAACACTCTGGGGTTAAACTCTCAGCTAAAGTTAGATTTCCTTGTCTAATACACTGAATTTCACCATTCTCTTGCACTACCCAATAAGCCTGACCAGGACCTTCAGCAGAAACGACAGGTTTGGTCTCTCTTGAGGGAGAAAATACCCAAACATTTTTACCTAACAAATTCTTTTCTCTAACAACAGGAACTCCATCACCTTCTACCTTTCATAGCGGATCTGATTGTGCTGGTACAGCTTGATTCACTGAGCCTCTATTTACCAGCCAGGTTGCTTGTGCTAGATGCTTCTCCCAGTTTTTCAAAGATCCACCCCCAATGGCTTTGAGAGTGGTCTTCAGCAAACCGTTGTAGTGTTCAATCTTCCCTGCAGCTGGTGCATAGTAGGGAATATGGAATATCCACTCAATACCGTGCTCTTTCGCCCAGCTCTTTACAAGGTTGTTCTTGATATGAGTTCCGTTGTCTGACTCAATCCTCTCTGGAGTTCCATGTCTCCACAGGATCTGTCTCTCCAGACTGAGAATGGTGTTAGGTGCAGTGGCATGTGGAACTGGATAAGTTTCCAACCATCCAGTGTTTGCCTTTACCACAGTCTGCACATACTGCTTACCAGAACGAGAACGTGGTAGCGTGATGTAGTCAATCTGCCAAGCTTCACTTGGACCATCTGTCACCATACCACAAGGGCTTAATCAGCTTTGCCTGCTTAATAGCAGCACAAATGTCACAGTCATGGATGACTTGTGTGATAGCATCCATGGAAATGTCTATGGATCTGTCACGAGCCCATTGGTAGGTTGCATCTCTTCCTTGATGTCCTGATGAATCATGAGCCCACCGAGCTAAGAATATCTCACCTCGGTGTTTCCAGTCGAGATCAAGATTAGAGTCCATGCCTACTTGAGAAACTCTTGCAGCTAGATCTGCCTGATGGTTGTGTTGCTGTTCCTCAGTAGCTTTGCTCTTAGGAATGTGAGCATCGATGTGTCTCACTTTCACTGGAATTCTCTCGATTCGATCAGCAATGTCCTGCCATAGGTTGGCTGCCCAAATGGGTTTTCCTTTCCTCTGCCAACCATTCTTTTTCCAGTTCTTTAGCCAACCCCACAGACCATTGGCTACCATCCATGAGTCGGTGTAGAGATAAAGCTTTGGCCATCTCTCACGTTCAGCCACGTCGAGAGCTAGCTGGACAGCTTTTACCTCTGCGAACTGACTGGATTCTCCTTCTCCATCCTTCGCCTCTGCAACTCGGCGTGTTGGACTCCACACTGCAGACTTCCACCTTCGCTTGTTTCCAACAAGACAACAGGAACCGTCTGTGAACAAAGCATCTTTCTTTTCATCATCAGAAAGGTCATTGTAAGGAGGAGCTTCCTCAGCACAAGCTACTCTCTCCTCTGGAGGTTTAGTACAGTTGGTACCTTCAGGCCAACTTGAGATCACCTCCACCAGATCAGGTCTTTCAAGATTTCCCATTCGAGCTCTCTGTGTTATCAGAGCCATCCACTTGGACCAGGTGGAATCTGTGGCATGATGTGGTGTGGAACCTTTGCCTTGGAACATCCAATTCAAAACTGGTAATCTGGGAGCTAAGAGAAGTTGTGATTCAGTTCCAATCACTTCAGAAGATGCTTTTACTCCTTCATAGGCAGCTAGAATCTCCTTCTCTGTTGTAGTATAATTTGCCTCTGAACCTCTGTAACCTTGACTCCAGAAACCAAGAGGTCATCCATGTGTCTCACCTGGAGCTCTTTGCCACAGGCACCAGGTCGGACCATTGTCACTTGCAGCCGTGTACTAAATGTTCTTCATGTCTGGACCACCTCGGACAGGTCCCAGACCCATTGCTTGAACTACCTCTTGCTTTATCTGGTCAAAAGCTGCTTGTTGTTCAGGTCCCCAGTGGAAATGGTTTCTCTTTCGAGTCACATCATACAGAGGTTTCACAATCTGACTGTATCCAGGAATGTGCAGTCTCCAAAATCCCACTATCCCCAAGAAACGTAGGGTCTCTTGCTTGTTTGTGGGATTTGCCATGGTAGAGACTCTGTTTACCACATCCACTGGAATGTGTCGGCATCCATCCTGCCACCACACTCCCAGAAACTGAATCTCTGTGGTAGGTCCTTTCACCTTGTCTCGTTTGATGGCAAAACCTGCATTCAGAAGAATGTCAATGATTTTGTTACCTTTCTCGAAGACTTCCTCAGCAGTTTTAACCCAGACGATGATATCATCGATGAACTGGATGTGTTCTGGAATACCGCTTCTCTCCAGAGCATCATGGATCACTACATGACAGATGCTTGAGCTGTGGATCCAGCCCACTGGTAATCTGTTGAAAATGTACTGGATTCCTCTCCAGGTGAAAGCAAACTGAGGCCTGCATTCCTCTGCTATGGGAATAGAGAAGAAGGGAGTGGGAGGGGATTGGGAGGGACTGGGAGGGGACTGGGAAGGATTGGAAGGGATTGGGAGGCACTGGGAGGGGTCCTATGGGGACTGGGAGGAGTCCTGGGGGGAGGTTGGGAGGGCCTGGAAGGAGGTCCTAGGTGGTCTTGGATGGGTTAATTTTAGCAGGGGTCTTGACAGGGGTTAATTTGGGGAGGTCCTAGGGTGTCTTGGGGGGTCCTGTAGGAAATCCTGGATAGTTTGGAAGAGGTCTTGGGGGGGGTTAATTTTGTGGGGCTTTAATTTGGGGAGGGGTCTTGGGGGTTGGGGTCCTGAGGAGCTTGGAGGAGGTTCTTCGGGGGGGTGGGTTTTCAGGGGTTTAATTTATGAGAATTTTTTCGGGGTGGGGGTGGGGGGGTGGGGTGGTGTCTTGAGGAAGTGGGGGGTTAATTTGGGCGTGGGCCTCTCTCTGGGAGCAATTCGGAGGGTGTCTTCCTCCACAACTCCTCTAGCCTGGCCTCGTAGATGCCATTGAGGCTGCAGTTCCCCAGCTCACACATAAGCTGGGGGGGGGGTGGGTGGGAGGGGAGATGCAGAGGGGTTTTAATTTTGGGGTGGGAGTCCCCAAAGTGTACTTTACAGGACATACTGCTCTAAGCAGTTGAAATAAGCTTGATTCTGAGAGGAATCCAAACTAATCAAAACACTGTTTGAGTAAAACCTAAAGGGAAAAGTCTAGCACCAAAGTGCTTTTATCATTTGATCTCCCTTCTGGAGCGAGTCTAAACGAGCACTGGAATTCTTGCCTACCTCTTTCCTCTGTTGAGATATTTGCTGTTCTATGCAGCTTCAAATTGCTCTATTATAAGATTAATAGAAACTAATCAACATATTTTTGGGGTACAACTTAAAGGGAAAAGCCTAGCACCAAATTGCTTATTCCATTTGATCACCCTTCTGGACAGAGTCAAAATGAGCCTTGAAATTCTGGCCTACCTCTTTCCTGTGTTGAGATACATGCTGTTTTATGCAGTTGCATACTGCTCGATTCTGAGATTAATCAAAACTAATCAAAACATTGTTGGGGTAAAACCTGAAGGGAAAAGCCGAGCACCAAATTCCTTTTTCCATTTGATCTCCCTTCTGGACCCTGGAGAAGAGGAAGCTCAAGGGAGACCTGTGACAGAAGGAGAGGACACAGCCTCAGACTGCGCCAGGTGATGTTTAGGCTTGAGTTGAGGAGAAAGTTCTTCACCGAGAGAGTCATTGGTCATTAGAATGTGCTGCCCAGGGAGGTGGTGGAGTCATCATCCCTGGAGGAGTTCAAGAGGAGACTGGACGTGGCACTTGGTCTAGTCATGAGGTCTGTGGTGACAGGTTGGACTTGATGATCCTCAAGGTCTCTTCCAACCTTAGTGATACTGTAAATATATGTAATTAAAGCTTTGTATATTCCATTCTGACTAATATCTATTCTAATATTCCCCTGTTGATTTAGCCCATCAGTTCTATGTTATCTTTACCTATTAAGAGCAGAAAAAATGCCCCCATCATTCCAGTATTTCTTTATGTATTTCATAGTTACAGTTGGTTTTCACTCTGACATGTTTTATTTTAACATTCTTTCTGCTAAGTGGAATCCAAAACTGAATAGGATACTCCATAAAGCAATATGGAGCCTCTATAGAGCCTCTGTAATACACTTTAGAGTTTCAATGGAGCCTCTATAGAGCCCAATGCAGCCTCTATGTAGCCCTATGGAGTACTATGGAGGCTCTATAGAGCCATTATAGAGCCCTAATGAGCCTCTATAGAGTCCTATGTATCCTCTATAATGTCCCATGGAGCAAAACGGAGCCTCTATAGAGCCCTAAGGATCCTCTATATAGTGCAGTGGCACCCTATGGATCCTCTACAGAGCCTCTAGAGAGCCACCATAGAGCCCTAAGGAGCCACTATAGAGCCCTAAGAAGCCCTATGGAGCCTCTACTGTGCCCTAAAGAGCCCTACAGAACCTCTATAGATCCCTATGGAGCCACTTTAGAGCCTCTATAGTGTCCTAAGGAGCCTCTATAGAGCTTCTATAGAGCCCCATGCAGCCTCTATGTAGCCCTATGGAGTGCTATGGAGGCTCTATAGAGCCACTATAGAGCCCTAATGAGCCTCTATAGAGTCCTATGCATCCTTTGTAATGCCCCATGAAACCCAAAGGAACCTCTATGGAGCCCTAAGGATCCTCTATATATCCCAGTGGAGCCCTATGGAGCCTCTACAGAGCCTTGAGAGAGCCACTAGAGACCCCTAAGGAGCCTCTATAGAGCACTATGAAGCACTATGGAGCTTCTATAGAACCCTAAGTAGCCCTATGGAGCCACTATACAGATTCTACAGACCCCTATGGAGCCTCTGTACAGCCCTAAGGAGCCTCTATAATGCCCTATAGAACCTCTATAGAGCCTTTACAGAGATTATATAGAGCCATAAGAAGCCTCTATAGAGCCCAATGAAGCCTCTATAATGGCTAATGGAGCCTCTATAGATCCCTATGGAGCCTCTGCAGCATCCTATGGAGCCTCTATAGAGCCTCTATAGAGCCCAATGCAGCCTCTATAGAACCCTATGGACCCTCTATAGAGCCCTTTGGAGCCTAGAGGCTCAAAGAGCCTTTAAGGAACCTCTATAGAGCACTATGGAGCTCTATGGAGCTTCTATAGAACCCTGAGGAGCCCTGTGCAGCCTCTCTAGTGCCTTAAGGAGCCCTAAGAAGTTTCTATAGAGCCTGTATAGAGCCTCTAGAGATGCCTATGTTGCCAGATAGAGCCTACCTCACCCTAGCATAGCCTGCCCCACCCAAGACTAGCTGTGGTCGTTTAAGCCTTAACTGGGAGTTAAGAGCTCAGATGTGGTCAAAGCTTAGAATCCCTCCCCCACTCCCCCCTCCTCCCTCCCAACAGAGAGGGGAAAAAAAAGGAAGGAGCAAATCCACCAAACAACAATTTGGAGTCGGCGTGGAAGTAGAGAGATAAAGAGTTTTCTTTAAACAAGATATATATAAACCAATAACAGGTAAGGTTCACAAGGGCAAGGAACAAGGATGGATGGGAGGGGGACAAAGAAGAAGAATACAAAACCAGTCTCTGAAGAGGCGTGGAGGCAGCAGGGAGAAGGATCAGGCCTGACCACGTGGCAGAGGAGCAGGAGGGCAGCCGCAGTAGCTCTCATCCAGGAAAGGTAGGAGCCTAAAGGAGACCTAATAGCTGCAATGCCCTGCTTTTTACACCCTAGCTGGGCAGGGAGGGGGGAGTGGAACAGACTCAGTTTCCCAGGGGGAAAACGCTCTGCAGGGAGGGCAAAGCACCCACAAGCCCTCCACTCTGGTTTGATTTTGTTTCCAGAATGGGCGTTAACCCCCCCCCCCACCCCCCCCACTTGTGCTGGATGAGGTTGAAGTTGGAGCTGAAGCTCTTTCCATGCTCAGCACAGCGGTACAGCTCCCCACTGGTGTGCTTGTAGCGGCGCTAATTAGACTGGAGCTCTGGGTGAAGCTCTTGCCACAGTCGGCACAGGTGAAGGGTTTCTCACCAGTGTGGCTGCGGCAGTGTTGGTGAGAGAGGACTTCTCAGTGAAGCCCTTGTTGCATAGGACGCAGGTGTAAGGCCTCTCGCCCGTGTGGGTGCGGCAGTGCTGGGTGAGAGCCTGTCAGTGAAACTCTCGCCACAGTCACAGCATCACAGTATAACTAAGGTTGGAAATGACCTTGAGGATCATCGAGTCCAACCTATCAACAAAGACCCCATGACTAGACCATGGCACCAAGTGCCACATCCAATCTCCTCTTGAATACCTCCAGGGTCGATGACTCAACCACCTCCCTGGGCAGCCCGTTCCAATGACGAACGACTCGCTTGGTGAAGAACTTCCTCCTCACCTCGAGTCTAAACCTCCCCTGGCGCAGCTTGAGCACACTGGTGCTGCTTTTCACCAGTGTGGGTGTGGTGTTGCTTGGTGAGGGTGGACTTGGAGCTGAAGATCTTGCCACTCTTAGCCCAGCGGTACAGCTTCTTGTTGGTGTGGGTCTGGTGGTGCTTGGTGAGGGTTGAGATCTGAGTGAAGCTCTTGCCGCAGTTCCCACAGTTGCCACAGACATAGAGCCTCTCACCAGAGCAAACACAGCGGTGCTGGGTGAATGAGAATTTCCAGGTGAAGCTCTTGCCACACTCAGTGTGGTGGGTTGAGAGAGAAGGCCTAGCTTTCTCTCCCCCACAAAGGGGTCAAGGGTATACGGTAGCTGCGCTCCCCTGAAAGCTCAAGGTCCATTTATGGGAGAGAGAACGTAGGGTAGTTCATTTCCCCCCCTTCCACTTAGCCTCTCATTACTTTTGTGTTCTCATTACATTATCAACACCTTCACATCCCTGGAGGTGTTTAAGAAAAGACTGGATGAGTTTCTTAGTGTCATAGCTTAATTGATTAGTTAGGGTTGGGTGATGGGTTGGACTTGATGATCTTGGAGGTCTCTTCCAACCTGGTTGATTCTGTGATTCTGTGATTCTGTGAAAAAAAACCCCACAGCTAACTCATCCAGAGAAGTGGAAGGAATGCTATATTTTACAAGCAATGTGGAAAATGCAAGATATGTACACAATATACAGTATTTACAATATATATACAGAAATATACAGCAAAGTAAAAAAAACAAGAATACAGGAACAAAATTATCTCTTCCGGACAGAGGAGGGTTCCCCCCTGTACCCCTTTCTCTCCCCCTACCTCCCTTTTTACCCCAAGAGGGTTAGAAAGAGAGAAAAAGGCAGTCATTAAGAAAGCAGAATCTTAGTAGGCCTCATGCAAATTAGTGTTAGAGCTTATCTTTATCCAAGGTCGCCCTGGCAAGGAGCCCAGAAGCAGCCAAGCTGGAAGGGAGAAGGAAAGGAGCGAACTGAGAAAAAAATTCCAGCTGCACTAAACTTAAAACTGCATTCTACCAATCTGCCAATGCAATTCGTTTAGAATGTCGATGTTTTCGTTGTCTTCACCAAAACATTCAGCCAGAGTGTCCCAGCACTGTCCCTTTCTTAAAGGCACAGCCTCAAAAGGTCACACTCAGCACACTGGAATGGCTTTTCCCCAGTGTGGATTCAGTGGTGCTGGGTGAGGTTGAATTGGCAGCTGAAGCTCTTGCCGCAGCCGGTGTAGCCGTATGGCCTCTCACCACTGTGGGTCCGCATGTGCCGCACCAAGGCCAAGCGCCTACTGAAGCTCTGCCAGCACTCACTGCAGGCATTGGCAATAACTTTGGGAACTGGTGGCTTCTCCTCCCTGCTGCACAGTCCATGGCCCTTGGAGAGGTAGTAAGAGCTGTGGCTGAAGCTCTTGATGCTGTCACTGCAGTTGAACAGCCTCTTGCTGGTGTGGACATGGTGGTGCTGGAAGTAGTGGGAGACATGGCTGAAGGTCTTGTCACAGATGGTGCAGGCAAAGGGCTTCTTCCCAGTGTGGCTGGGCCATTGGGCGATGAGCGTCAACCTGTGAGTGAAACTCTCGCTGCAGCTGGTGTAGATATACAGCTTCTTCCCAGTGTGGACCCTGTGGTGCTGGCTGAGCTTGGCACTGAGGCTGCAGCTCTCACTGCCTTCACCACAGACAAAGGGTTGCTCATCAGGCTGGGGCAGCTGGGCTTCACCAGCTCCAAGCTGGGTGCCCCACACTGGGGGCACTGATTCTTCTGCTTGGGGGACAAAGAGGGGACTGATGTGGCTTTGCCTTCTTCCTTGTCATCTTCCTCTTCATCCTCCTCCTCCACAACATCATCTTCCTCTTCTTCCACATCCTCCCCTTTGTCCTCCTCCTCCTCATCATCATCAGGTTCTCCTCCTCATGTAATTCAACCTTGCTGTCCTCCTCATCCACGTCTTTTTCACCCTCTTCTCCCTCAAGTCTGCATTTTGACTCCTCCAAATTATGCTTCAGATAGGTCTCCTCCAGGATTTTGTCCAGGTCCTTCTGGGTGGCCATGTTGCTGGGTGTGGCCACCCCTGTGCTGTTGGGCAAGTCCTTGGGGACCACATGACTGTGAAGAGAAGGCCACTGTGTGTGACTTCTTGCACCATAAGGGTAAGGTCTCTCATCCCTGTGCTGAGACACCCTAGTACTTACGCATCCCAACCCTCCTTCCCTGGCCATGCAACTGACCCCAACTGCCTGGGGATCAGGGGGCTGAGCTCCCAAATTCCCAGCAGAACCAATGACCCTCAAAGCCCCACAAGGGGTGGGATGTGGTGGGGAAGCAGATCTGGAGGGTGTTGGGAGGTACCCAGAGATTAGCAGCGGGCTGAGGTCTTGCTGCTGTCCTAAAGCTGGATTCTTTACCCACTGAGCTGCTCCAAGGGGCAGATCTGCAAGCTCTGCTCTTCCTCAGCCCAGAGAGGCAGGGATGATGGAGAGAAGGACACAGCCCCTGTCAGAGAGAAGCAAAGAGCTCAGAAGTCTGACCTGCAAGGGATGGCTCAGGCACTGCCCAGAACCATGCAGCAGAACTAGGCCTTGCTGAGGGCAGCTCCCAAGCCCAGCAGCACAGGCACAGCAGACAGGAAGGGCTGCTGAAGATGGGAGGTCTGAAGAAGCAGAGACTCAGCTCCTTGCCCAGCGCACAACCCCCAGAAGACAGCTGCAGGACAGCACCACAAGAGAGCTGCCTCCAAAGAGCCTCTCCCATGCCATGGCTGCAGGCTCCTCCCAGTCCATGCCCAGGGCTTTGCTGCCTGAAGCTGCATTTGCCCCAGGTCTCCTCCATGGCCCTGCTTACAGAGCCCATTCCACCTCACCCACTCCTGCCCTCAGCTCTGCCCTGCTGGCAGGCGTGCCAGCAGGGCCCTGCCCAGGGCCATCTCTGTGCTGGTCACTACTCAAGAGAAGATCAGAGAAGCCCCGAGGACACAGAGAAGGGGATGTCCATGCTCTCTGGAGATGCAGAAAAGGGGGAAGGGACTTGATCAGATTCTTGCAAAACCTGATCACTCCTCAAACTGATGCTGGAGAAGTCTCTCCTGGGCAAACCTGACACTTCCAGCACCATCCACACACACAGGCAGCCTAAAGAGCTTCATTTGAAAGGTTTTTAATTCCTTCTCTCCCTGCCCATTTCTGTCATTTTTCTCACTGGAGTTCTTCTGGAGCTCCATTTCAAACCCCCAAGAGAGTGCCCATGGGCTGTTGGTAATGTCACAGCTGACACAGGCAGAGGTGCAGGAGAATTCACTCCTTTTAGCTCCTGAAATGCTGCCAGATTATGGCATTTCCTGCACACACATTTTTCAGCTGGGCCCTTGATCCTGTCCCCTTCTGGGGGGGACAAGGTCTAATTCCTGACTGTTTCCAGGCCCTTCTCCCATTCCTAGGCCATCCATGTCTCTGGTGTCTTTGCTGTCTCATGGCCCTGTGTCCTCCACCTCCACTGCCACTGCAGCTGGAAGGGTGATGGAAAATGTTGTGGATGAGGAAGGATCTAAAGAACTGGGCTGAAAGCAGGAGAACAGAAATAGAAGGGCCCTGAGACTTAAGGGGTGTGATGAGCTGGAGGGCCGAAAGAACAGCAACGAGCCAAGGTGGGGAGGCCACCTCATGCAGAAATTGATGAAGGGGGACAGAGAGGGAGTGAAAGCTCAGGTGAATCCTGCCCTGGGGTATGGGATGTGCTGTGCAGACAGGACCCCTGAGTGCCTGTTTGGGTGGTGCTGGCTGTCAGGAGGTGTCAGGAAACTGTCCTGACCCAGGTAGGATTGGATGTTTGAGCTTCTCGGGTCAGCTGCTGCCACCACCACTGTACGTAGGAGACAGCCAGAACCACAGAGCTGCTGAACTAACCCCTCCTGCCCCCCTGCAGCCTTGACCTTTTCTCTGTCCATCTGCACTCACACTGTGCCCTTCTAGAGTTCCCAGCCGCCCACCGAGGTCCCAGGGCTGATCCAGAACCCCAGCATGGCACAACAGAAGTCCCCAGATGAGAGCGTGGAGGAGAATACCCTGGAGAACAAGTTGGAGCAGCTGAAGTGCAGCATTGGCCAGGGGGGCCAATGGCATCCTGGCCTGCATTAGGAATAGTGTGGCCAGCAGGAGCAGGGAGGACATTGTGCCCCTGTACTCTGCTTTGGTTAGGCCACACCTTGAGTACTGTGTCCAGTACTCCTCAGTTTAAGAAGGACATCGAGACACTTGAAGGTGTCCAGAGAAGGGCAACAAGGCTGGGGAGAGGCCTTGAGCACAGCCCTGTGAGGAGAGGCTGAGGGAGCTGGGATTGTTTAGCCTGGAGAAAAGGAGGCTCAGGGGTGACCTCATTGCCCTCTACAACCACCTGAAAGGTGGCTGTAGCCAGGAAGGGGTTGGCCTCTTCTCCCAGGCAACCAGCACCAGAACAAGGGGACACAGTCTCAAGCTGTGCCAGGGGAGGTTTAGACTCGAGGTGAGGAGGAAGTTCTTCACCGAGCGAGTCGTTCGTCATTGGAACAGGTTGCCCAGGGAGGTGGTGGAGTCATCGACCCTGGAGGCGTTCAAGAGGAGATTGG
Organism: Melanerpes formicivorus; assembly: GCF_026170545.1. Taxonomy (NCBI): domain Eukaryota; kingdom Metazoa; phylum Chordata; class Aves; order Piciformes; family Picidae; genus Melanerpes; species Melanerpes formicivorus. Next base: position 138,642 of record NW_027142388.1, read on the forward strand.
ACGTGGCACTTGGTGCCATGGTCTAGTCATGGGGTCTGTGTTGATAGGTTGGACTCGATGATCCTCGAGGTCCTTTCCAACCTAAGTGATACTGTGATACTGTGATTGAGGGAGAGGATGAGTAGGATGATAAGGAGGAGAACAACATGTGTATGACAACAAGAACAATGAGGATAAGGAGCAGAAATTTGCAGTGATCCTCTCTGTGGCTGAGTGGCTGAATCAGTGCCCATGTCCTGACAGAGCGTCCTGCCCAGTTCAAAGCCAGTGCAGCACTGTTGCTGTATAGGGGTCGGGGTAGGGATAAGGTGACGGCCTGTGTGACAAGAATCAAACACAAGCAGAGCATATAGAAGGCCAAAGGGCGACTGATTTATTCCAGCACACAACTCATATATTGTGTCTTTGCATATACTGTATCTTTGCACTGCTGGAAGCGGCAGCACCCACAAGCTGAGGGCATAGGGCACAGCCCGGGTTCACTATACAGCACTTTCTAATTGCTGATGAACTTAAAGGAGGCTCTGGTTTACAGTCCAAGCCAGGAACTGAGGGTCAGATGGTCCCCACAGCCTTCTCACCCGTTTGCAGACACATCCTGCCCATCACTGCCCAGTAAAATTTCTCCCTTTCCTCCTCAGGATGTTGAGAAATGTTAACATTAGGAACGTTTTGTAATCTAAACACTTCATCAAGTCTGTGACACCAGAACACTTAGTTATTTATGACTGATGTATAACTACCTGCACCTAGCTTTGCAGTACTTGCTATGCAGCAATATTCTAAGCCATGGCAACTCCTAATGCCAGACAAGAATTGTGCTTAGCAACGAGTATCTGTAGATCTGTAATCCTATGGAATGTGTTTTGAAGGTACCTATCTCATGACCTTAAAGGTTACTGCTGAGAATGAAAAGTTTAATGATAAGAAGTTGTATCCAAAACTGTATAAATGCCGCTTAAAATTGGTGGCTCAGGGGAACAGTGCTTTGGACACTAGTCCCCTGTTCCCTGGGGCCAGAATAAAGCAGCTTTCCATCATCCTGTACATTGGCGTGATCCGTCTACTTACATTTTGGCGACCCCAGATGGGACGAGGTGAGTGCTGCTGAGTGGGTCTGTGACTTAGGACACTCCTAAGTCTTAGGACACTTAGGACACTGTGACTTAGCTGGCACCGAGGCTTTCTCTGGGAGTCTCTCGGCCGCAGCCACTTCTGCCGCTCATAACATCCCTCCGGATCAGGTAAGGTGCTTTATTCATTATTGGGTCTGGTGCCTGCCAGTAAGTCATAGCGAAAGCCACGCTGTTTGGGCAAGGAGCTCCGGGTGGTTGAGAGCCGAGGCGTCACTCCGTAAGACTTACTCACACTTAACTTACTTACACTGGGGCTGCTGGCGCGCTGTGCGTGCGCGTGGCCGTGGCGGGCCCCACCCCTCTCCCCCCGCCCCCCGCGCGGGGCCGTGACGTGGCGGCGGCAGCAGGACGCGCGGCGGTGGCGGCTGCGGGATGCCACGGGTGGCGCCGCTCCTGCTGCTGCTGGCGGCGCCGCTGCTGCTGGCGGCGGGGAGCGACCCGGAACCCTCCCGCCGCCGCCGAGCCGAGCTGCGGGGCCTGGCCCGGGGCAAGGTGGAGGTGAGCGCGGGGCAGGAGGGGCGGGGGTCGCGGAGCCCGCGGGGACGCGGCGCGCTGACGGAGTGTCTCCTCCCTGCAGACCTGCGGCGGGTGACGGCTGAACCGCCTGAGGGAGGTAGGTGTCGTGGGTGGGGGCCGGGGCCGGCCGGGGCCGGGGCCGCCGCTGAGCCGTGCTGTCCGCTGTTGCCCGCAGGTGAAGGCTTTCGTCACCCAGGACATCCCCCTCTAGTACCCGCCGCGGCCCCTGCCCCGAGTGGCGCCGCACCCTGCCGGGCTGCATGCTGAGCTTGGGAGATGGGATGGGACGGGAGTCGGACGGGACGTGTGGTGGGATGGGATGGGGGCGGGACGAGGTGGGATAGGACGGGATAGGGGCGGGAAGGGATGGGACGTCGGCAGGGTGGGATGTCGGGGGGATGGGATGGAACAGAGGACAGGACGGGATGCGGAGGGGACAGGAAATGGGTTGGGATGGGAGCGGACTGAATGTGAGCGGGATGGGATAGGGGACAGGACAGGATGAGGGCAGGACAGGATATGGGATGGGGGCAGGATGAGATGAAACAGGATATAGTCTGGGACAAGACCGGATACGGGATGGGGGGTGGGAGCAGGGTAGGATGGGATGGGGGTGGATGGGGGCGGAATGGGACAGGGATAGAGGATGGAACAGGACAAGGCAGGACTGTGTGGGATGGAGGACTGGAGTGAATGCAGTGGTGGACAGTGAGACAGGATGAGGGGTGGGAGGGGATGGAGGATGGGGCGTGTAAGACAGGATGCTTGAAGGACTGATGGAATAGGATGAGATGGAGGACAAGAGGACAGGACAGAATGGGGTATGGTGGAGGGGGAGATGGGACAGGGATTGAGATGTGTTGCAGTGGGAGGGAGTGGGATGTGACAGAGAACAGGATGGGACAGGAGGGCTGTGTGGGCCTGCCCAGTACTGTTCAGTCCTTAGCCCATCACCCAGCCATAACCTGGAGATGAAACACCTGCCCGGTGCTGACCCTGAGCTTGTGCTCCTCAGCTACCGATACGAGGAGCTGGAGGTGAGTGGACAGCACAGCAGGACCTGGGGGAGTCGGTGTCCCACTGGGTGCCAAGCTGCAATCCCTGTCTGTGTGCAGAGAATCCCCCTGAGCGACATGACCCGGGACGAGATCAACCAGCTGGTGCAGGAGCTGGGCTTCTACCGCAAGGAGGCGCCCGACGCCCCTGTGCCCGAGGAGTTCCAGTTTGCCCCTGCCAGGCCGCTGCCTACCCTCCCGCCTGCCCCAGCCCCCGGCGCTGACAACAGGACCCCACCTGAACAGGAGAAGGAAGAACACCCAGACCTGTAGCAAGGGGTGCTGCAGCCAGTGCCCAGCACCTGGGATAAAGGTGAGGGAGCAGCTGGGCACGGAGCTGCCAGGTGGCACAGGTGCCCCCTCAGCCGTTGCTCAGTGCCATGTAGCCTCTGCTCCAAAGGTGCTTTGAGCACCTCAAGCCTTGAGCAGGGGCTTCCCAGGCGTTGCGGACATTCCAGGGGTCCTGTGTGCCTGTCATGGGCCTCCCTCCCCTGCAGCCCAGCCTCCCTGGCTGGCTGAGAGGAGCAGGGCTCCTTGCCGTGCTTCGAGGTGTGGCTGCATCCCAGTGCTGGGTGGCAGCTCCCTACCTGCGTGGGACAGGATGAAGCGCTCAGCAGAAAGCCCAAGGTGCTGAGAGTAGATGTGCTAAGTCCAGGAGGTAGGAGAGCTGCCCCCAGGGAGGGGATGGCTTCACAGCTCAGCAGGGTTGTCTTACACTGACTCCCCAGTAAAGCCCTTGCACAGGATCAGCTGCACTGCATCATCCTTCCAGGGAGGGTTCAGTGGGGCACATCCTGCACCGCTCTGTGCAGAGTGCCGGCAGGACCAGAGTGTCCCAGAGGGGGGAAGGGGTGGCAGGTTCACAACAAACGTCCCACACACCAACCATGCTCTTCCTGTACCACCCTCTCCCTGGCACGATGGAGGTGAGGCACCACAGCTCAGGATGAGCTGCTCTGGCGGGGCACAGGGGAGTGGATGTGAGCCAGAAGAGGGTCCCAAAGTGCAGAGCCAAAGCCCAGAGGCTGTGCTCCCGCAGCAGGGATCCCTGGCTCTTGGCTGGGAAAAGCATCAGAGTGCAGCTGTGATATCTGCAGACCTGGTTTTGCACAGCCTGGGGTCTGCTCCCGGGTGGGGGCAGTGAAACAACCATCTGTGGTCAGGGTAGGGCATTGATGGTGCCCCTTGGCTCTGAGCATCTTCCTTGAGCAGAAGCAGCACCTGCAGTGCATCTCCCCCTGCCCAGGTGAGCAGTGGGGCTGCAGCCAGGGCTGCCAGCACCCCCTGGGCACTGTGGCATCCACTGTAGTGGGAGCAGCGGCGTGGCCAAGGAGCAGGAGCCGAGGCAGAGGCATCACCCTGTAGAATAAACCTTTATTGTCTGGCTGGTGTTGGTAGGTGGCAGTGCAGGCATAGGGACAGTGCTGGAGGGGTGAGTGGTGCAGAGCACGGAGTGCCCTGAGCTGGCAGGAGAGCAGGGGCTGCTATCCCAGCCCTTCCTTGTGCCCCCCACTCCCCCCCTGCCTCCCTGCCCTCTCCACAGCCCACTTACAGGGTGCACGTGTGTGGTGGGAAGCAGGGTGTCGGTAGGGGGCTGCGGAGCTGTCCCCAGGGAGGTGGCACCAAGGTGGGCAGAAGGGCTTCCTTGCAGGGGGCCGACCACTTGTGGCCCAGGCTGGGCTGCACAACCCTGCTTCACCACCAAGCCACACCAGTCCCAGGCCCGAGGGCACAGGTGTGTCCACTCCCTCCCCCAGGGACACGGAGGTTCTGCCCACGGGGCCAGAGAACTCCTGGAGAACAAATAACTTAACAGAGGGGAGCAGGGCAGGCAAAGCCAAGCTGGGGGAGCGTCCCGGGCAGTGCCTGCCTACAGCTGGCTGGGGCAGAGGGAGAGCCAGGGTAGCAGAGGCGTGGGGTTGCCCCGGTGGCAGAACCCCATTTCATTCCCAGTCCCAGGTGCCCCCCGGCCCTTCCTGGGGCAGGCAGCTCCCCCGGCTGCCGGCAGCCCCGAGGGCAGGGGGCAGCAGAGCAGGCTCCTAGCACTCCTTCTGCCTCATGCGCAGCTCGTGGCGCCGCAGGTGGTTGTAGAGGGACTGCACGTAGGTGAAGACACACTTGGCGTCCGGCTTCTTCCCCATGATCATCATATCCTCCACCTCCACCAGGGGCACGCAGTCCGCCAGCATCCTGCAGAGACGCAGCCCTCAGCACCGCCCCTGCCTGGGCTGCCCCGCCCCAGGGGCTGAGACCAGGGGGGACCCCGTGCCACCCAGGGCTTGCTGGTGTTGGGCACTAGTGCCCTCAGCCCTGGTTCGGTTTCTGCCTGCCCCCGTAGTACCGACAGTCCCTGCTGTTCCTGGCACTGGGGAAGGGCACAAGATACCTGCAACTGGGACTGCCTGCCCACAGCCCCTGCCCCACTGGTGCCCTCTGCCCCAGCTTTGGGTGCTGGCAGCCAGCCCCTGCTCATGCTGTGCTCGCCCAGCTCCTCCTGCAGCTGATGCCAGTGCATTGTAGGGCAAGACCAGCGTGCCTGCCCAACTATCTGTGCTGTGTCTCCCCTGCCCCCCAACTCCACCAGCTGCTCCAGGCAGAGGTGTGTGGTGGGGGGGGTCCTCATCACACGCTGCTCCTTATTTCTGCTGCAGGCTCTGGCCCTGCTCTCCTGCCTCCCCCTAAGCTCTGCCAGCATAGCTCCTACACCTGTCCTGGACTGGAGCCCAGAGGAGCTGCCAGCCTCAGGCACAGCACAACTGGAGGGGTGGGCACTGCCTAGTTTGAACTAGCTCAGGACTGGCCTGTGCCTATGACCTCCCAGCCTGGGGTCTGTGTAGGACCCTGGTCCAGCAGCTACCAAGCTTGGGGGGATGCTGGCAGAGCAGCCATGGCTACACCCCTACCTTCACCCCAGCTTCTGCCAGCCCACCAAAGGGGAAGCAGCCCAGCTCTCACCCTGCCTGCAGCACCCAGACAGCTCCCTGGGCTACAGGTGCCATGCCTCTTCCCCAGCTGAGGGCACTTGGGCAGCCATGGCAGAATCCAGCTTGCAGGGGCTGCAGCATGGCTGGTGCTCACTGTATGGTGTCACTGCACCAGAGAGCAGGGCATGGAGGAACAGAGGCCACTTCCATCCTCTCACCCTTCTTCTGGGGGCTGGTGAGCAGGTGCAGAAGCCCTACCCAGGTCCCTGCACCCTTGTCAGGCAGTGTGGCAGATGGCAGCACTCACCAGAAGACAGAAGAGTGCTGAGTACCCCAGGGTGCTGTTGATAATGTCCAACATAACCATGAGTGCCCCGGCACAAAAGGGCTACAGGCTGGCAGCCCTCACTGCATGGCTGGCCCAGCTGCTCTGGCACTGGGACCACCCTCAGGCAGGGGTTCTGCCCCAGTGACAAGGAGCACTGGGCAGCTCTGAGCACAGAGAGCATCTGACCCCCAAGCTGCCACACAACACTCCCCTGAGCCCTCCCTCACCTCCCCAGGATGCAGTAACCTTGCTGCACACCTCAGCACCCCCAGCACAGCATAGCCCAACACAGCTGAGAAGGGACCACCAGCTGGTGCCAGCCCCCTGGGAAACACCAGGGCCAAGGAGAGGAGAGAGCCTCCCAAGCTCAAGAGGTCTGCTGGCACCCTGCCCCCAGCCCCTGTCCCAGCTCTCACAGAAGCTTCTGCTGTGCTGCAGGCGATGGGCTCCAAGCCCACAGCCTGGATTCAGCCACCCTGCGGTGGGGGTGGGCCACGTTCAGGGCCTTAGGAAGATCCCAGCCTGACCTCCAGAGGCTCTCTTTCACTGCCACCTCTGGCTCTGGGTCTGATGGCAAAGCAAGAGCAGTGCAAGGAGAGCAACTCTGCCCATATAAAGCCATTGTTTGGGCGCCGGTGTGCTGCTGGTGCCCGGAGCCTGGGGGAGCAGCAGCTCCAGTGCCAGCTGGGATGCCCCTGAAGACAGGCACAAACACTGCAAGACGAGGCAGGACCCAAGCCTTGAGTCACACTTTCCAGGCTCCCCACTCTTGCCCATATATGAGCAAGCAGCACCTCATGGGCAGGGCCCCCGTGCCCATGCCTGGCTTCCGCTGCAGGGGCTGCAGCCTCCCCCTCTAGCTGGGGTCAGCAGCTCCTGCACACCCCGGGGGGGGGGGGGGGGGTGAGAAGGTGCAAGCAGCAGCAGTGCTGGGGCATTGCCAGGGGGTTCACCTGCACCCACCAGCACTGCTGGGGCTCGCTCTGCCACACGGCAACCCGGAGCGGGACCCCGGCACCTAATCCTGGATCTAGCTCAGCCCGCGGGGAGGGAAGAGCAGCGGCGGCTTGGCTCCTGCTGCTGCCCTCTCCCTGTGGCTGCAGAACCGACAGCCCCCTGGGCTGACACGGCCTCCCCCTCTCCCACAAAGCCCCGCAGGTGTTATACTGTGGGTTCAGAGGCCAGCTGGCTGCCTCTATCCCCGTCCTGGCCGCGACTCGGCCCCTCCAGCCGCCGCTGCCCGCGGCACCCACCGGCATCCCCCAGCCTCTTCCCTAGCCGTGGCGGCTGCTCCCCGGGGCGAGCAGCCAGGCAGCGGGGTGCGGGCAGATGATTTGGAGGGGAAGGTTCTCACCATCGCTCCCGGGGGGGTGAAAATGGGCTACGACTTTTTGGTTTTTACCAGCCCCTTCTGGACCAGGCAGCGATAGAATTCCTGAATGTATGTGTACACACACTTCCAATCCGGCTCGCGCATCCGGACCATGTCCTCCACGTCCAGCAACTGCGGACAGTCTGCGTGCTTCCTGGGGGCAGGGAGAGAGAGGGGCAAGCCAGTGACCACAGCCCAGTTGGGGGAGGGGAGGAAGAAAGAAAACAAAGAGACACAGATCAATGCAGTTCCCACCCCTCCCCGCCCCGCCGGGCAGATGCCGCTCTGCTCTCGCATGCTCTGGGGGAGAGGGGGTGGGGAGCGTGATGCAGGGACGGGGAGGCTCCAGGCACCACCGCACCGAGGCCATTCAGTGAGGTTTGGGGAGCGCAGGGGGCACAAGCAAGGGAGAGGGGAGAGCAGGTGAGTGGCGTGGAGAGGTGTGAGGTCCAGAGGGAAGGACAGATGGAAGAGGAGGAGGAGGAGTGAGGTGTTCTGGCGCCAGGTGCTCGGGGAGCTGGTTCCAGAGCGGAGCGGCACTCTATAGAGCCCTGATATAGAGCTGCCGGGAGGATGGTGGGGGCGAGCCCAGCCCTCCTGCCCAGCTCTGCTTGGAACCGCATGGCACAGCCCTGGTGCAGGAAGCTCGGGAGAGGATGCTCACAAGAGCTGGAGGAGGAAGGACGAGAGGCCACCTGGCTTCCAGGCCCGAGAGATCGATGGCTCTCTCAAGTCCACACACCGGTTCCCCAATTAAGGCAAAAAGTCCATTAAGAGGAGTGCCAAGAGCCAGGCACATGGCCCACTTCTTGCTCCACCAAACAGCACCACGGCACCCAGGGAGCTCCTGCGAGCTCCCAGCTCAAGCCACCACTCTGAGTGGGACTCCCACCGGCCTGGCCCTGCCTCTGGGCAGGCTGCTGGCTGGGAGGAGGAGTGGGTGGAAGAGAGACAGAAGGAAGGAGAGAGGGGCTGGCTGCCAGCCCTTCAGCTGGACGCACTCCCATCTCTCAGCACCCAGGAAAACCAGAAGCAAAAGGGGAAGGGAAAAGACTGGAGAAGCTGCGATGGTGTTTGAGCCCCTATGGACTGTGACAGGAGGCACCTGGCATGGACAAACTCTGCCCTCAGCTCCCCAGGGGCTGCCGTCCCACGCCTGGCACCCCAGCATAGGACACGCTGCCTGTGGCTGGCTGTGCTTGAGGGGCTGCTGCCCTGCCTTTTGGCTGCTCTGCCACCTGGGAAGCCCAGCCACCCACACCCCCCCCTCACCACATCAACACTGGGCCGCGCCGGCTGCATCCGTGCAGCCTCCACTTTTCCCCTGGTGCTGCGGCCTCTGCATCAGGCGGGGAGGAGCAATGCCACCAGGCACCCACCTCCAGCACCACCACCCCTTGGCAGCGAGCAGGAGAGCTGCCATGGAGCCCACTGGAGGGCAAGGGAGCTACATACTCTGCGGAGGAGAAGGCCACCTCGAAGTTGTGTCGCCGGTTCTGGGGTGACAGCTGGCTGTAGTCGAAGGCGTCGGGGAAGAAGTTGTGAACCAGGGCACAGAAGGCCATGCCATCGCTCCAGCTGGATGAGAAGTTCTGGATGTCCACGTGCTGCCGGGGGACAGAGAGTCAGCAGGGCCTGAGCCGCCAGCCCCTAGGGCACGGCGCGGGGAGAGGAGGGTGGCGCTCACCTCGTAGCCCCGGGTCTTGGCTCTGCACCAGTCCAGCAACATCTGCTTGATGCTGTTGGCATTGGGCACACCGCAGCTGGAGGAGCGCTGCACCGTGCCGCGTGCCGCTGCAGGGCCGGGAGAGCTGCGGTGGCAGGGGAGGGGAGAGGGGATGTTAAAATATGTCACACACACCCCTGCAGCTCTCCTGCCCCAGCCCAGCCTCACCTTCCACCCTCTTTCTGCAGCTTCTCCATCATGGCCTTGCGAGCCTGAGAAGCCGATGTCTTGGGGAGGCTCTGAGCTTTCATCAGCTCCTTCTTCTTCTCAGCCTGGCGGCGCTCCAGGGCAGCCAGGCTGCTCTGCCTGGAGGCACTCTCATCCTCACGGTCAAAGATACTGGAGGAGACACAGACAAACCTAAGAGGGCTGGCAGGCAGCCCGGGGATGGGCACAAGGTGGCCTCAGCCCATCGCCAGGCACCACACTTTGGAGACTTCTGTACTGCTGGGGCAGAAGAGCGTGTCCAGAGAAGGGCCACAAGGATGAGCAGAGGGCTGGAGCACCTCTCCTGTGAGGACAGACTGAAGGAGCTGGGGCTGTTCAGTCTGCAGAAGAGAAGGCTCCGAGGTGACCTAATTGTGGCCTTCCAGTATCTGAAGGGGGCCTACAGGAAGGCTGGGGAAGGACTTCTCAGGATCTCAGGTAGTGATAGGACTAGGGGGAATGGAATGAAGCTGGAGGTGGGGAGATTCAGGCTAGATGTGAGGAGGAAGTTCTTCCCCATGAGAGTGGTGAAGCCCTGGAATGTGTTGTCCAGGGAGGTGGTCGAGGCCCCGTCCCTGGAGGTGTTTAAGAGCAGGCTGGATGAGGCTCTGGCCAGGCTGATCTAGTGTGGGGTGTCCCTGCCCATGGCAGGGGGGTTGGGACTGGATGATCCTTGTGGTCCTTTCCAACCCTGAATGATACTATGATACTATGATAAGAGGAGTGGCTTGGGGTTCCCTGCTGGCAGACACATCTGTGTGCCCAGGGAGGCACCCGTGGGGGACCACCAGCGACAGAAAGTGTGCCCCAAGGACCAGGAGGCTTTGGAGACATCCCCACAAGCTACACACAGAGGGTTTATGAAAGCAGATGGCTGACAGGGACTGTTTGGGGCTGGCCCAGGGGAGGCACCCCCAACTCACCTGCCTGTCTTCTTGGAAGAGGAGCTGTAGGACGACTTGGTTTGAACAAAGGTGCTGTTGCCAGCTGCAGGGAGAGAGAAAAGAGAGAGACCTTGGGCAGGAGCCAAGGGAAATGGCACCAGGCAGGCTGGGGGCTGTGCTTCTGCCACAGGCAGCGATGGCTGGGCAGCAGCAGTGCCCCTGGGGTTAGACCCAGAGGATGCCGTGGGGAAAGGGTAGTACAAAGCTCTTACTGTCTGATCTCTTCACGTAACTCGACTCCATGGTTGTGGTACGGGAGGTCTTGGTGCCATCACCTGCAGAGGGCAAGGCAATGAGGCAGGGGAATCAGCTGGTACCAGGGGGCAGTGGCATTCACCAATGCTCACTGCTGCCAAGCCCCCTTTTAGCCACATAGTGCAACAGGAAGAAGCCCCAGAAGGCAAAGCCACAGGCAGGGCAGGCAGAGCCATGGGCAGGGCAGGCAGAGGGGGGAACAGATGGCATGTGCCCCCCAGGCTTAGCAGAGGCCAGTGCAGAAGCAGCAGGGAGCTGGAGCATCCCTCAGCCTCCCCAGGACTGGAGGCACCAAGGGACTGAGAGAGAAGTTTGAGGTTCAGTGTCCACACAAGGCTCCTGCCACCTCGGTGGCAGAACTGGGTAGCAAATCACCAGAGCAAATCCCTTAAAGATGCCCAGACAAGCTCTGGGCTAAGCCACAGGACAAACAGCAAACCTCAGCCCTGACCCCCTCTCCTGTGCCCAGCAGAGAGGAGACAGAGCCAGGAAAAGGAGCAAGAGCAGCCAAGAGGAGCTGTGATGGCACAGCCCCAGGAAACAGTGCCCAGCCTCCCAGGGGGCAAGCATGCCACCTCTGCTGGGCAAGCGAGGCCTGGACACCCCCAGCCCAGCTCGTACTGGACTGCACGAGGCGCTCGGTCTTGGTGACGGTGCTGTGTGCGGAGCCGTCGGCAGACTGGGAGCTCTGCGTGGTGGTGGTCTCGGTGGCGGTACCAGTCCTGCCCACCACAGCCTGGCTCCTCATCTCCTGCAGCCGCTGGTCCCGCTCCTTCTCCCGCTGGTCTGTGAGCACAGGAGGGAGATGGCATCAGCAGCTGGGCATGGGTACAGCAGCCACGGTCCTTGCCACACACGGGGTCCTGCTGGCTGCTGCCAGGCCAGAACTGCTTCGTGGGGCGGATGGCATCCTCGGCCTGGCACAGCCAGGGGTGCAGCAGAAGGCCTGGCAAGTGCCTCCTGCTCCACCACAGCTAGCCAGCCCCACGCCAGCACCCTGCCAACTCCACCCGCAGTGCCAGGGCCAGTACCTCGCTTGCGCTGGCGCAGCTCTCGCATGGCATTTCGGATCAGGCGCCGCTCCTCAAAGTCCGTTGTCTGATCCAGCTGCAGGAGGAAACCCAGGTGGGCATCACCCCTCTACCACCACCTTGGGGTGCCCCTCACCCTTCCCCACGAGCCCAGCAGCAGAGGAGGTACCATCTTATCCAGAACATCTTCATCCTCAATCCTGTTCAGCTCCTCAATGTTCAGCTTGTTCCTTCTCTCCAGCTCCCTTGCCTGGACCTTCTCCATGCCATTGGGCATCTCTGGCTCTAGCCTTGGCACCTGGTGCTGCTCCACCACCACCTCTGGCTCCATCTGCAGAGAAAGCACTGTGCAGATGAACCCCCACCAGCCCAGCTCAGCCATCCTGGCTTTCCCACACCCCCTCACTGCTCAGGCATCAAGCCCCACATTGCCCTGAGGTTTGCCCAGTGCCAGGGCCGCTGAAGATGATGTGCCACATGCGACGCAAGAGCTCACAGCCCGTGGAAGGCCACAGGCATCTGCGGCAACCCAAGCAGGGAGGAGAGCACAGCCTCCTCCACCGCAGCACCCCTGCCCCAGGAGGGCCTGGCAGCCTCTGGACCCACTGAGTGTGTCTGCCAAAACGTCCCCAAATGTTCTCCACCCTCATCACCACAGCCTGCCAGGACACTTCAGCAGGTAGGGGCTGCCCAGGTGCTCCCAGGTTGAGCAGTACCTGGTGCCCAGTAGCGTGGGCAAGGTACTAGTACAGCCAGTGTGTGCCGTCAGCAGCAGGATGGATTGCCAGGGCATTAAGGGACTTAGCGGAGGGAAGAGCTTGTGCAGGAGATCCAAGAGCTTCCCCCGCATCCCAGCGCGGGATCCAGGCCAGCTCGGCCCCTGCCGCCGGAGCACGACCAGAACACCAAGTCCCTTTCAGCACGACCCCCCAGCAATGCGCGGCAGGCAGCAGGCCAGGCCCGGAATAGGGCAGGGAGGCGGCAGGGAGGCAGCAGGGAGGCAAGCAGGGAGGTGCCAGCCCGGGGCTGAAGCACAGCCCCGCCGCACACCTGGCCCCAGCCTGCGCCCTGCCACCCCAGCCTGGCACCCGGTCTATAGCACAGGAGGTAACGCTGGCCGCATGCACCCGTGCCACCACCTGTGCCCCGCCGCTGCTGGGGGCAGGCGGGGGCAGGACAGCTGCGAGCAGCCTCCGGCACGCCGGCAATGCGGAACAGGCAGGCGCCGATCCCCCACCCCCCACCCCCCGCCCCCGACAGCAGCCAGCCCGAACGGTGGCAGACCCCAGCGCCACTGCGTCGCCCCTCTGCGCCATGCCCACAGTCCCACCTCGTGCCAGGGTCTTTGTCTCGGCTCCTGACATCCTTGGGGTCGCTGGGAGCCCTGTGGGGCAGTGCCCCCCTCCTGCCCGCCCGCCTCCGGGGGCTGCCGCGGGGCAGGGCTGCCTGCGCTCACGGTGCTGTCGCTCCGGGAGAGCTGCAGGGTCGATTGCTGGCGAGTGCTGGAGAAAGCGGGCGGGTGGGCCATGGGGCCGCCGGGCTCCTCCGTGCCCTTAAAGTGGGCGCAAGGGTCCTGTGCTTCCAGAAAGAGGGTGCTGAGGTCCTCCCCGGGGCACTCCTGCGGCGCTAGCTGCGGCACCAACAGGTCGAGGCGGCGGCCCAGGCACGCCAGCTCTGCCCGCAGCTCCAGGTGCTCCTCTTCCAGCGCCTGGAGCGTCCGTGCCAGGGGCTCCACCAGCCGCAACGCCTGCTCCAGCTGCCCTTCCACCACCCCCCGAAAAGCTCCCAGCTCCCGCCGCAGCTCGGCCAGCTCGGCCGCCCCGGCCTGCGCCAGCCCCTCCATGCCGACCCCCGGCATGGCTGCGGCGAGCCCTGCTCAGCTGTCCTCTGTCCTTTATAGGGGCGTCGGGGGCACCACCCCCGGCTGGAGGCCGGCCCGGCACGGCTCGGCTCCGCGCCTGCTGGGCTATTCTCGGCGCGGTGGCCAGGGGTCCCGCACAGGGGTGCTGAGGCAAGGCACCAACAACTGGCAGCATTTCTAACTCCAGGACCAGGTGGCTCGGTGAGGGGCAGCCCCGAGCCGTGGGTGGCTGCCAGTGCCCTTGATGCCAGGCTGGGCCGGGAGGTCTGATGGGGCACAGCAGTTGGGGCCTCAGAGGGGATCTGCCCCAGACCACTTCCCTGCTCCAGGCCAGGGACCACCCTCACACCCTTGTGCTCAAGTGCCCTCCCTCCTCTGGCCGACGTCACCCCCAATGCTGCGCCATCTCCACCCCCAGGCTGAGGCAGCCATCAGCCATGATTTATTGGGGGGCCTCCATCCATCCCCCCACGCTGCCTGCTGAATGCCCCAAGGGGAGCAGGTCTGTACCCAACGGGCACGCACAGCACTCTGCCAGTGAGAGGACCTGCTGCTGCACCCCTCTGCTCCCTCCGACCCAGCCCTACCTGGCAGGGCTGCCAGCACCGCTGCCACCTCCTCCTTCTGGCCTGCCCGCCAGGAGCACACCTGGAGGCTGTGTCTCCAGCCAGGCAGCTGATGGGTCTCAACTCCCCCCCCCCTTACTGGGCAGTGCCACTAATACCTTAATGAGAGCCGACAGGGTGCTCAAGCCAAGCCTGCCCAAGCGCATTAGCACCAGGAAGTGCCCCCTCTGCCCACGGGCAGCAGAGCCTGCTGGCTGCTGGGCACTGCCTGCTTCACCCTGGTGAGGGCAGAGCCAAGGTTGGAGTGAGCCCATGGCAAGGGGGTTGGAACTGGATGACCTTTAAGGTCCTTTCTACCCCAAACCACTCTATCAATCCATGAGCAGCGCCTCGGCCGGGGCCAGTGCCATGCCTGCAGAGGCCGTGGGGTGAGCTGGGCACACGCAGGGCCTCCAGAGAGGCAGCGCCACACTTGACATCCCAGCTGCTGCCAAGGCTGCGTGCGCAGCGCCTCACATTACCCTAGATGGCCAGGAGCAGATAAAAGCACTTCAAGGGCTGCAGGCACGGGGGCTGCCCCCTAGGCACACCCAGCCCAGCCACCTCCACCACCTGAGGGGGATGGGGGGTTGGGGAGGGGTCGGGGCTGCACCCCACTCCCACTCTCCCCTCAAAACACAGCAAAAGGATTGCTTTGGTCTTTTTTCCCGGTTGTATCCAAGAATTAATCCCAGTCCAGGGGCTGCTGCTCTGCTGCCATTTTAGGATTGCAAAGCAGGAGGAGGCAAAACTTCATCTTACGACTCCAGATTGGGTCAGGGACCCTCAGGAACTTCCACACCCCCTCCCCCCAGCAGGCTCACCAGTGGCACAGATGTGCTCCATTGCCAGGAGGGAAAACACAGGAGTGGGTGGCAATGAGTTCCCCCCCCCCCGAGTTTCTGCCACCCTAAAGGGTGTTTAAAATAGGAGACAAATAAAAGGCTTCCTGAACCTATCCCTACCCCACTCCTGCAAGCATCTGCATGCAGAGGGCACAGCCCAGGGTGCAGGGGGGTCATGGGGCTGCCAGGGCTGTGCATCCAGGCACAGACCCCAGAGAGAAAAAGTCATCCAGACATCTGCCAGAGCTCCTGCCAGCACCAACCTGCCCACCCCAGCCAACGCTCCCAACTGCACATCCAGGAGCCCTCCCAAGCTGTGCCCAAATGGGACACAGCTGCATGGTACCAGCCCTTCTGGGCACTCACCTTGGTGACATTGGAGCTGATGCTGCTGATGGTGCAGACAGTGGGGGCGCCGCCGGGGACTGTGGTGATGCGGATGGGGGTGTTCCGCAGCCCCAGGGTCACCTCTGCAAGGGTAGCAAAAGGCACAAGGGGTTTGTCTCTAAGCTCGAGCTCAGCAGGCTCAGCTCAGCAGGCTCAGCCTTTTGCCTGGCAGGTGGCTCTGTCTGGGCTGCCTGCCTGCTGCATGTAGCCTGCCTCTGTGGTGGGCACTGATCTCCGGGCTCAGGGGGAAGCCTCTGGGGCAGCCAGGGGACACAGAAGCCAAGGCCCTTCCTCACCACTCTGGCTTTCCTTCCTCCTATTCCTCCCCAGGGAAAGGCACTTTCTACAGTGCTTTATCTGGAGCCAAGGCCCCCTGGCATGAGGGGGTGGCTGCAGGACCATCCTGAGCCAGCTCCATCTGTGTGCCAGGCAGGGCTGGGTAAGGAGCAGCGTTGAACCAGACGCCAGCCAGCAGCAGGGATGGGACAGAGCAGGACAGTGTGGACCTCCCAGGAACAGCAGGTCAGTGGCAAGGAGCATGAACATGGGGCAGAGGATGGGGCAGGGCTGTGGGGACAGGACAAGGTGGGTGCTGGGCAGGGACTCTGGGCACGACGGTGGCAGAGCAGTGGGGATGGGGACAGACCATAGGTCCAGAAAGCCTTCCAGGGCTGAGCTGCCCTGAGCAGGCTACACACTGCTGCCAAAGGGTGAGAGGGCTGCCAGGCATGCTCCTGCCCTCAGCCTCTGCTTTTCTGGCAGTGCCCACGGCTCAGCCTCCAAGCTGTCAGCACCCAAATGCCACTGCTGCTCCTGTGTCCTCTCAGTGCCTGTCTGGCCTACAGCTGCCCCCCTGCCTGCTGGTTTCTACCTGCTCACTGCTGCCCACGCCCCTGTTAGTGCCCAGCAGCCATTCACTCCACTGCCAGACCACTCGTGTCATCCCATCAGGAGCACTGTGGTGCCACTGTTGTACCACAGTGCTTGTGGCCCTGCCTGTGCCTACCTGCTTGCTGGCACTCATGGCCCCCATGGTGGCTGCCACCCCAGCAGGTACCCTTCTGTCCACCTTTCTCAGCCTCACCTCCCTGATGACCACTTGTGCCCTGTGGTGCCCAGCTGCCTGCAGTGCCCAGCTTCCCTATTCCATCTGTGCAACGAGTGTCGTCTGCCCATTGTTCCCAACTGGTCTCCCGATGGATGCCACCTGTGCTGCCCATCCTCCCCCTCCTCCCATCCCATCCCATCCCGCCCCTCCCGTGGGTACCCCAGCCCAGCGCCCACCTGCCCGCTGGCCGGGGGCAGCCACGACGCGGGGCGTGAGAGGCTGGATGCGCCCATCCTTGATCTCGATGGTGAAGTAGGTCTTCATGCCGTCGAGACCGGGGCCGGGGCAAGGACCGGGACGGGGACCGGCACAGACCGGGGCCGGGCGCTGCTCTGCACCTCTGCCGCTGCCGCCCCGTGCGTTTTGAGCGGGGCCCGGCGGGGCCGTGCGGGGCTCCCGCTGCCATTGGCCGGCCCCGGCCCGCCCCCCCGAGCCGCCCGCCCCCGCCGGGCCGGCCGTTGCCGTCGCGGCGCCGAGTGCCGGCCCCGGGCCCGCCGGGGTAAAGCGCTGGGCGCGCTCCCGCACCGAGGCCGCCCGCGTCGGGGCTGCGGAGGGGCTTGGCTCTGTAGGGAACAAGGGGCAGCGGGGGCAGCAGGGCTGCAGTGACCCACGGGTGGCTCTGCCATACGTGCTGCACCTCCCTCTTTGGATCCAGCATGCATGCAGCCCACGGGGGTGCCCTCCATGATGCATGCCGCCTCCCCGTCCCGGAGTGCCCCACCACGCATGCTGCCCACCCCCAGAGTGCGCACACCATGCAGGATGCCACCCCTTGCCTCCAGGCTCTTGCCCACACATGCTGTTTCCCCCCAGGCTGGCTGCTGCCCCATAGAGCTTTTGCCCCTTTGCTCCTGGCTGAGGCCTGGTTGCTTGTGCAGATGACAGACAGGGGGCAAGAAAGCAGGTGGGCAGGCAGCTCAGCACAGGGCTCCTGCCATGCCTGCCCAGGCTGCACCGAGGACCTCCTGCCACCGAGGAGCAGAAAGCAGAGAGCAGAGAGCAGAGGCAGCCGCGGCTGGGACCTTACCAGTGCAGCCAGCAGGGTGCCGGCTGGAGGAGGACTCCTGCTCCCCGCGGTGAGTACCGAGCCGAGCTGGGGTCCCTGGGGCGAGCACTGACACTTGGCAGGTGGCAGGGCAGAGATGCAAGGAAGAGGACAAGGGAGGCAGGGTGAGCACGGGTACAGGCTGCTGTTGCCATCCCCCACACCCTCTTTGGCACAGCACATGCCAGGGGCCCCCCACCCTGTCACCCCACACCCCCCAGGGGGTAGTGCCAAAGTCTGCCAGCACTTGTAGACTGCTCTTGCAGCCTGGGCAGCTGGCACTTCAGTGCCAAGCCATGCCACGGAGACTGGGGTCTGGGATGGATGCTGAAAGATCACCTCTGCAGCCATCAGGCCCTGGCAGAGCAGGGCCAGCCCAGCACTACCTCTGGAGAAGGCAAGGGGGCCCAGGGGCTCAGCCTCCACCCAGGAGGCACCCAGGGTGCGGGTGGGCACTGAACAGGCAGCGCTTTGGCCTGGGGCCAAAATCAGCGATGTCCAAGCTGGGGTCTCAGCCTTTCTCTGGCACCCAGATTTGAGCCCCAAGGTGAGGCAAGGGGGGTCGGGTCCTGCATGTTTCCCTCTGCCCTGGGGCTGTGCCACACTGCAGCCCACCCCCTCCAGCATCCCCCCGGGGGTTCTGCCTTCCCAAGAGCCAACAGACTGCTAGTGCCTGTTTGAGGGAGGGGACCTCCACCTGCAAGGGTGGCTTCAACTGTGAACTCTGACCCTGGGGGGGCAGAGAGATGTTTTCTGGGCACCCCCCCCCCCCCCAGCACAGGGCACAGCTGTGGGGATGTTTTCCCTAGCAGCAGAAAAATGACAGCTGGTGACCGCTGCCATCCCTCAACACTACAGGGAGGACGCTGAGGGTGCTGAGCCCCGGCTGGGCCAGCGAGTGCAGCCCCAGAGGGGGGTCAGGGCCAGCTGGCGCAGGGCTCCTGGCCTTATTGGGACAAAGAATGCAAAAGGCCTGGGTTTGCTGCCGCCACCCATTCCCTTTCATGGCCCTCCTGCTGCCCAGCCTGCAGCTGGGGCACTTGGTAAACAGCCAGCCTGGCACCCCGCTCCCCGGGCACCCAGCCGGGGTCAGGACCACCACCACCACACAGCTGAGCAGCAAACGGCCCCTGGCTAGGGCTGGCCTGGCCACATCCTGCCCACACATTCCTTCCTCAGCCTGTGTGGGCTGGAGTCAGGTCCCCAGGGACAGCTCTGCTCCCCACGCCGCTGGCCGCGCATGCTGCGGGGCAGGGGGACAGTGGGGGGCACCCCCTGGGCAGCACTGGGGGGGGGAGCACAGCCCCAGCACTGCCTCCCTGTGGGGCTGCACTTACCCACAGGCAGCTCCCCACGCCTGCCGGCTGGCCCCACCACTTGGCTGCACACCCTGACACTGAGCTGCACGGAGAGAAAGGGGCACAGCACTCAGCTGGGGGGGCACACACACCCCCACCACGCTGCCTGCATCCACAGGACCACCAGCCCCTGAGGCAGCAGGGCCCCAGCCTCTGCCAGCCCCTGTACCTGGCTGCTCCGGCTACCAGCACTGGGCAGCTGCTCAGCCTGGCTTTGTCCCTCCGTGGGCTCCCGGGCAGGGGCAGGGCTGCCCAGGCTGCCTTCCTTCCAGGCTGTCTGATGCTGCCCTTTAGGCTGGGCAGTGCCCAGGGGGCATGGCTGATCCCGCTCCAACTCCTTGCCACTATCTTCAGGTTCTGGGCCAAGCTCTGGGGCTGGCTGCAACTCCAGGACCACAAGGGTCCCCGAGACCGTGGCTGTGGGGAGAAAGAAGCTCTGGGTGGGGAAAGCCTGTGGCTGCCTGCAGAGCATCCTTGCTCCCACAGCCCCACCAGCCACCTGGCTCCCTTGCCCGCACCACTGGCAGACACCACGCTGCCCTCTTCCTCCTCCCACCCCTGCCCACGGCTGGCCCTGGTGCTGCTCCAGCCCTGGGAATGCTCCTGGGCAGGGCTTTTGTGGGGACTCACCCTGGGTACTGGGTTTCTGAAGGTCTCCTGTAGGCTGTCTGTGTAGCTCCTGCATCCCAGCTGGGCCATGCTCCTGCTCCACTATCTCATCTGGCTCATGGGCCTGGGGAGAGCAGGGGGCAAAAGCCTCATCCCAGTGTTGGACTGCATCACCCTGAATCATCCTTGCTCCCTCATCTGGCCAGGCACTGTGGCCTCTTATGCCACCCAGGTCTCTGCTTCCATCCTGCCAGGGAGGGACAAGCCACCTTCTGCACAGGGGTCACCGCAGGAGGCTGGATGGGGGGCAAGTAGCATCCCCACATCCTGCTGCCTCCTGGGGCTGATAAGTGCCAGGGCATGGAACAAGGAGTTGGCTCTTGCATCCCTCTGTGGCCTCTGCCCTTAGGACACTGTCCAGCTAGAAGCTGGGAGGAGAGACAGCCCCTCCCTACCCAGTGCCCATGCTCCCTTATGCCCCTCAGCCCAGGCACCTTGGTGGGGCTCCATGAGGCAGGAAGCACCCAGTTTTGAATCCCCCTGTCCCTGCCTATGGCACCAGCAGCTCTGCTCAGTGAGCCATGGGATGCCCTGGATGCAGGACCACACACAGCTTACCAGTGTGCCACTAACACCCTCCTGAGCAGGGCCAGGCTGTCCTGCTGTCACCAGCCAGGACACAGTGTGCCAGTCCTGGTTGTGCCAGTGCCTCTAGGAGCACTGCATGGGCACAGGTGCTGATGTGGCTCCAGGACAGGGGAAGGCCCAAAAGGGACTAACCCCTGAGGGGGCACAGAGGAGCCAGGACCCAAATCCAGGGACACCTGCAGCTGCTGTTTAAGGGAAATGCCCTCAGGTTTGGACTAATCAGCCAGAAAGAGTGGGGACAGCCCTGCTGGCTGCTCAGATGTCCCAGCACAGCCAGGATCAGAGGCAGGCTGCCAGCACATCCACATGGGGAAGGCAGACAGTGCTGAAAGGTGGCACAGGGCCACATCCCTCCTGCAGCTTCTTGCCACAGCCCCAGGGCAGGCAGAGGAGGAAGCTGGGCTGAGCAGAGGCAGATGCAGACACTCATGCCTTCCTGCCCAGCTGGGCTGGTACCCATCTCCTCCCCACCCCCTCCCACAGTGGGCATGGTGTCTGCATGGATCCCCTGCCACCAGCAGAGCCACAGTGCCCTATGGGATGTCATTGCCACTGCAGAGGAAACCCCAGGCCTGCCCTTGTTCCTTCCAGCCCTGCCCACCAGCTCCTCCTTCCCCCATCCACAGCTCTCCTCCTTCCCCCATCCAGAGCTCTCACTACAACTAGCGGGCAGCAGCCTCACTCCAAAGTGAGTCCTGGAGCTCCTACCAGGATCACCTGGCTTGGGGAGAGGAGTGCAGACAGCTCAGCTACAGCACCCACACCTCAGGGAGAGGACTAGAGACACCCATAGCTGAGCCCCCCAGCCCAACCCACCACTGCTGGGAGCATGCTGGCACAGCCCAGTTGTGTCCACAGAGATCCCAACTCCACCTACCCCATGGGCTTGTGCCCAGGCAGGCTGGCACAGGAGCCCAAGGTAAGGGACAGGAGGTCGTTGGTGGCCCTGCCTGTTCCGCAGCACCCTCCACACTCACCACTGAGCCCTTGTGCTCCTGGGCAGGGGGCAGCTCTGCAGCACCCCCGTAGCTGCTCTCCTCACGGCCAGGCTCCGTATCGTCCTGTTGGCCGTGCTCCCCATTGCTGCCTGCGGCCAGGGGCTTGGCGGTGCCCTCCCCATGGCTCTCCCTGTGGCCAGCCGGGGCTGGCAGCTCAGTATCGGCCCTCTGGCTGCTCTTCTCCCTGGCAGCCGGGGCTGGCGCTCCGGCGTCGTCCCTGCGGCCGCTCTCCTCCTCCCGGGGCTCAGCGGGGCGTTCGCTGCCGCGCCCGCGCCTGCTCTGCGCGTTCACAGCCAGCGCCGCGGCTGCAGGGGAGGGCAAAGGCGGCGCTCAGGAAGGTGCTCAGGCAGCAGCCAGCTGCCCACAGCCCGCCAGGCTCCCTAGGAGAGCTGCCCCCAGGGCACAGGCGGTGCCTCACCTTCGATCTCTTCCGCCCGCAGCTTGCGGATAGCAGCTCGGATCAGTTTGCGCTCCTCGTACTCGCCCGCTGCCCGCAGCTGCCAGGGAAGCAGAGCAGGGTTACCCTGGCACAGCGGCGGCCCCCCGCACGCCCCGGCCCCGCTGGCTCACCAGCTTGGTCAGCTCCTCCACGTCGGTGATGGCTTCAAGCTGCCGGGACAGGGCGGCCAGGGCCATCTGCTCCTCCTCCTCCAGGCGCCGGGACCTGCACAAGGGGGAGAGCAGCCAGCCAGGAGCTGCCGTGGGTGCTCTCGGGGAGCAAAGTGCCTTCGTGGGCAGCTGGCAAACTCAGGCCAATGGGCACCCTCCTTCCGCCCCCCCCCCCCTAACTGTGCCAAGCTGCACAGTGCTTGCGCTGCTCCCATCCAAACCTGCCCAAGCCACAGGGGGGCCGGGCAGAGGGTGGGCAGCGCCCCAGCCCCACGCTGCACCCACCGTGGCCAGTTCTCTTTGTCGTCCTGCCGGTGGCTGCCGCGCTCCGCCCGGAACCGCTTGGACGCCAGCGCCTCCTCGTCCCACTCCAGCTCCTGCCGCTGCAGCTCCCTGATGGCCGAGCGGATCTGGCGCCGCTCCGCCAGGTCCACCGTCGCCTCCAGCTGGGTGGGACAGGGCAGGGCTCAGCGCTGCCTCTGGCCCCTGTGCTCTCCCCCGGTGCCACCCTTGGCCGGGCTGCCCACGCGGCGTACAATGGGGCTGCCTGTCCAGCGGTGCCCACGCGCGTGGCACACGCTGC
This sequence comes from Melanerpes formicivorus, assembly GCF_026170545.1. Taxonomy (NCBI): domain Eukaryota; kingdom Metazoa; phylum Chordata; class Aves; order Piciformes; family Picidae; genus Melanerpes; species Melanerpes formicivorus. The sequence continues at coordinate 160,792 of NW_027142388.1, forward strand.
CTGGCACTGCCCGGCCCTGCAGGCCAGTGGGCACAGCCCCCCCGGGAGCGGGTTGTTGGGGCTGCCACAGTGGCACCATGAGCTCCAGGCGCCGGAGGGGTGAGGAGATGGGGCCACGTGTACTACCGGTGGTCTGGGTAGCCCCCCCAAGGGTTGGATCCCTGCGACCCTGCCCCCTCATGCCAGCAGCACAGGACAAGCCCTCCCACCCACGTCAGCCCCTGCAGCAGTGAGCATGACAGGAGAGTCTGTCCCCCCACCACCCCTGCATCCTCCAGAGGTGCTGGTTAGGAGGGTCCCAGTAATTCACTGGGGATGGGTTCCAGCCAGCCCCACCGCAGCCCTCTCCACCCTCACTCAGCACCAGGGTATGGCAGGTGGCTCTTGGAGCCAAACCCACGAGTGAGATATGGGCCTAAATCAAAGTCCAACCCTCTATGGGGGAAGCACAGCCATGAACCCCCCCTCAGCTCCTCCAAGAGCATCTCATGGGTGCTTCTCGACCCACCCAATGCTACCCATTAGGACCTGGCATGGGCACCCAGAGCTGCTTCCTGTCTTCCAGACCAGGTGCAGAGCCCTGGCTCTGCCACCAGCCCCAATGTTTTGAGGGGACCATGCACAGGTTGCTCCCCAAGGCGGGTAGAAGGCAGCCAGACCTGCAGGGAAAGGCCAGGCAGGGCCCCACTGCCCTCCCCCTGCCCTGCTGCGGGACCTGGGGGCTGACCCACCGCTGGGAGCCCAGGAGGACATTTCCCATGGAGCTTGTTAAAAATAGACCCCCGTGCCCCAGAGCGGCTGCTGGCAGCGCCAAGCCCTGGCATGCTCGCATCTGCGGCTGGCCGCGGGACAAGAGCATCAGGCCCCTCCCTTCCAGCCCCCTGGGCCACCCCCAGCCCGCCCCCGGCCCATCCACCCCGCCCCCAGCTTCTGCTGCAGTATGACCCCCGGGCTGAGCAGAGCTGAGGTTCCCAAACCACAGCCTAGGGGCACAAACCACTCTGCACAGAGCCTCCAGCCAAGCCATCCTCCTCTGCCCTCCCCACTCAGTCTGGGGACCGCCAGGGTACGATTCCATGCTGGTGAAGCCAGCAGGCACAGAGGTGCCACACAGCAGCCCAGCCATGGCCAAAGCCGTGGTCCTTCAGCCAGGAGCATCACCAACCAGCAGGGCAGCCAGCTCTGGGCCAGCCCAGCGCTGAGGATTCCTGCCACTGGGGAGAGCCACTTGAAGCTGGGGTGATGCCTCTCACTCTCCAGGCCCACGCCATGCCAGCTGGCAGTGCCACCCCTCCCAGCACACTGCAGGTGGTATTCCACAGCAGCATGAGCCTGGAGCTGAGGCCTGAAGCTCCCTGGGCTCTTCTCTGGAGCTGGCACCTCTGCTGGTGTAAGAGCAACGGCATGAGATTGAACACATCCAAGTGCTGGGTTCTGCACATTGGCCACAACAACCCCAGGCACAGCTACAGGCTGGGGTCAGAGTGGCTGAGAGCAGCCAGGCAGAGAGGGACCTGGGGGTACTGGTCAATGGTAGGCTGAACAGGAGCCTGCAGTGTGCCCAGGCAGCCAGGAGGGCCAATGGCATCCTGGCCTGCATCAGGAACAGTGTGGCCAGCAGGAGCAGGGAGGTCATTCTGCCCCTGTACACTGCACTGGTTAGGCCACACCTTGAGTCCTGTGTCCAGTTCTGGGCCCCTCAGTTTAGGAAGGAGGTTGACTTGCTGGAACGAGTCCAGAGAAGGGCAACAAAGTTGGTGAGGGGCTTGGAACACAGCCCTGTGAGGAGAGGCTGAGGGAGCTGGGGCTGCTTAGCCTGGAGAAGAGGAGACTCAGGGGTGACCTTATTGCTCTCTACAACTACCTAAAGGGAGGTTGTAGACAGGCAGAGGTTGGTCTCTTCTCCCAGGCAGCCAGCACCAGAACAAGAGGACACAGTCTCAGGCTGTGCCAGGGGAGGTTTAGGTTGGATGTTAGGAAGAAGTTCTATACAGAGAGAGTGATTGCCCATTGGAATGGGCTGCCTGGGGAGGCGATGGAGTCACCATCACTGGAGGTGTTCAGGAGGAGACTTGACAGGGTGCTTGGTGCCATGGGTTAGCTGTTTGGGTGGGTTGGATTGGTTGATGGGTTGGACAGGATGATCTTAAAGGTCTCTTCCAACCTGGTTTGGTTTATTATTAAGTTTATTATTATTAAGCAAGGCAGTGGGCAGGAAGAGCAGGAGCTGCTGTGCTGCCGGGCAGGGGGCATGCTGGGGAGGAAAGCAGCCTGAGCCTCCCAATCCCCATCTGCACCAGGCCTGCCCTGGGGCAGCTGCCTGCACCCTGGGGATGCTGCCAGGGACAGGGACACAGCTGCCATGATGAAGGCACTGAGACAGAGACTTCCCTTGGCTGTTCCAGCAGGGCTAGCAGCCACTTTGGCCAGCCAGGGAGCCCAGCACCACCATCTGTGGGGTGGCAGCAATGGGCTGGGAGAGTGAGGGAGCCTGGAACAACCCAAAACAAGAGGCAGAGGTCCCCGCATCAAGCATGGCTCTGCCTGCAGCCCTGGAAAGGCCTTGAGGACAGAAAAACTCTCCCCTGCATGCTGGGGGGCTGCAGCCCTGCTCTGTCCCTAGAGAAGCTACTGGCAGTAGATCACAGAATCACAGAATAGTTGGGGTTGGAAAAGCCCTCCAAGAGCATCCAGTCCAACCACCACCAACCCAGCACCACCATGGCCACCAAACCATGTCTCCAAGTGCCATGGCCACAGGGTTTTGGAACACCTCCAGGGATGTGGCCTCCACCACCTCCCAGGGCAGCCTGTGCCAACCCCTCACCGCCCCTGCAACAAAGAAATTTTTCCTCATCTCCAACCCAAACCTCCCTTGGCACAACCTGAGGTCATTTCCTCTCATCCTATTGATGGTGACCTGGGAGAAGAGACCAACCCCAGCCTCACTCTGACCTCCTCAGGGAGCTGTAGAGAGCAATGAGGTCTCCTCTCAGCCTCCTTTTCTCCAGCCAAACACCCCCAGGTCCCTCAGCTGCTCCTCCCCAGCCCTGTTCTCCAGACCCTTCTCCAACTCTCTGGATCTGCTCCAGCCCTCAATGTCCTTCTTTGAGTGAGGGCCCAGAACTGACTCCAGGATTGGAGGTGTGGCTTCACCAGCACCCAGTCCAGGGGCACCATCACTGCCCTGCTCCTGCTGCCCACACCATTGCTGATTCAGGCCAGGCTGCTGGTGGCCTTCTTGGCCACCTGGGCACTGCCGGTTCATCTTCAGCTGCTGTCAACCCCCAGGCCCTTTGCTGCTGGGCAGTTCCCAGCCCCTCTGCCCCCAGCCTGGAGCATCAATGGGGTTGTTGTGCCCCAAGTGCTGGACCCAGCCTTTGGGTTTGTTAAACCTCATCCCACTGGCATCGACCCATGGATCCAGCCTGGTCAGAGCCCTCTGCAGAGCCTCCTGCCCTCCAGCAGATCAGCACTGCCACCCAGGTTAATGCCATCTGCAAACTGCCTGAGGGCACCTGGATGCCCTCACCCAGATCATTGATAAAGATGTTAAACAGGACTGGCCCCAGCATGAGCCCTGGGGGACACCACTGGTGACTGACATGCAGCTGGACCTAGCTCCATTTCCCCACCACTCCAGTCAAGCACCCACCCACCCCAAGCCATGGGCAGCCAGGTTCTGCAGCAGGATGCTGTGGGAAACTGTGACAAAAGCTTCACTGGAGTCAAGGTAAACAATATCCACAGCCTTTCCCACATCCACTGAGCAGCTCACCTCGCTGTAGAGGGAGATCAGGTTTGCCCAGCAGGACCTGCCCTTCATGAGCTCATGCTAACTGGGCCTGCTCATCTGGTTGCCCTGCACGTGCTTCACAACGGCACTCAAGATGACCTGCTCCACGACCCTCCCTGGCACCGAGGGCACACTGACAGGTCTGCAGTCTCCCAGGTCCTCCTTCTGGCCCCTGCTTGCTGATCTCCAGATGGCTCAGTTCTGGCAGCTGGGTCAGGGTAACAGTGGGGGTGTGGGGTGGGCAGCAACTCTAGGACCCAGAAGTGTTAGGAAACATGACAGGACCCTTGGAGCAGAGGACAACCTGGCACCCATGCGCTGCACAACACAGGTCTGCCCTGAGCAGGAGGCTTTAGCTGGGGCCTGACCTGTGCCCAGTCCCGGAAGGCTTCTCCCACAGGAGGAAGATCAACAGCAAGGCAGGATAAAGAGCCTGGTCCCAAGCTCATGTCAGCTGGAATGAGAAAATGAGTGGCTTTGGAGGCTCTGTGACCAGTGGCAAAGGGCAATGTGCTGGAAACCGCAGCTGGAGCCAGAGGGTGGTCAGGGCACAGCCAGCGCTGCCGGCATGGGCAGGCCCAAGGACCAGCACGTGCCAGAGCTGCGCTGGCCCTGCCTAGCCAGCAGCAAATTGCTGGTTACAAGCAAACCCCTCCCTGGCACACGCTCAGACCAGCTCTGTGGAAAGAGTGCTGGCAAGGCACCCGTGGGCTACTTCCCGATGATGTCCAAGCCCAGCAATGCTCCTTCACGCAGGCTGTAATTAGCCCTGCACCCATCCCTCCCTCCCTCCCTCCAGCCTCCTGAAGCAGCTGAGCTCAGAGCACTTGGGAACCTGGCCACAGGGAAACTTCTCTGGGCGCAGGAGCCAGGCACATCAAGCACCTCAAGCAGCCAGCAAGCTTCACTGCCACCTTTGGAAGGAGCAACAGGCAGTGAGGCTGCCTCCCAGGCAGAGGACAGCAGGGAGGACAGCTGGGTGATGGATGCAATGTTCCTCAGGGCCACTGAAACCCTTCCCAAAGGCCAGCAGGTGCAAGAAGGTGACCTCTTGGATGTGACTTTCCTAGCTCAAGCCTGCCCTGCCCCTGCCTGCAAGGGGACTTGCATCCTGCCTGTCCAATTAACCAGGCTGAGACCTGGAGGGGCGAGGAGAGGGAAGCATTTCCCAGCCCAGGGTCAGCAGACAACAGCCTGGAGTTCAGCACAGCCTTGTGTGCTCAAACAACCCCCAGCTTTCAGACATCCAGCTAAGGGTCACCCTGCAGCAGCACCCACCCTGTTCCCCACAGCTCCTCCAAGTCCTGGTCACCTCTTGGTGCTGCTGCACCACAAGTTCATCCCAACTGGCTTCGCTGGGGCTGGAGTCCCAGCAGGCAGCTGGGAAGGGAACTACACGGACGCCTGTGGGAGGGACACAGTGGGTAGAGGTTCCACAGCAGCTCCCAGCCCGGCCAGCACTGCAGCAGTCCCAGTGAAGGACTGCAGGGACCTGCCCCAGTGTCCCCAACCTCCTTCTTCCAGGAACCCCAGGGACATCACACACGGCTGCTAAGGTCTCACTCGCTGGAAGAAAGGAGGAGGAGAAACAGTTCAGAGCAGAAGAGCTGGGAGGAAGCGGTGGGAGAGGCAGTTTTGCCTTATATGGGCTAATAATCCTCTTCCAGCCCAGCGCAGCCAAAACCTAACCAGAAAAATAATTCCTGCACTGCCTCACGTCAGCTTGGAACAGGCTTTCCCCAGCCCACGCCACACGGGCACAGGGAGACTCGAGTACGAGCAGGGTGCTCTGGGGATGCGAAGCCCCAGCGGGTCACAGACAAAGCCGCGTGGGTAAGATTCAACTCCCCAGACCCACACCCCAGCCACATGAGTTTCATCTCAGCCCCGAGACCTCAGCCGGGACAGCACTGGAGCACCAGGGGAGCAGGGAGCAAACCCAGACTGCCCATACCCACACCTCCCGGGTCCCTGTTGTCTCTAGTGCCATCCCACGGAGAGCGGCTGGGCTTCTAAGCCCACAAGCAAGGGGCAGGTCTGCGCGTCCTCGCCCAGCGCAGGCTGAAGGTGGCACGTCAGGAGGCTCCGGCAGGGCAGCGCAGCCCCCGTCCCGATGCCCTGCCCATGGCCTGGCACAGCTCCCGCTTCCCGCCGCTGCCGGGCACCCCGACCCTTTCCTGTTCCCGCGGACGAGGCCTTCCCGGCTGCGGCGGCTTCCTGCTGCAAGCATCCCAGCGCCGGGACACCCAGCGAACCCCGGCCACCAGCCTGCGGTGCCCTGGGGCTGGAAGAAAGGTGCTACCCAGAGCTGGACAGCTGCCGGGCACAACAGCCCTGGCCGAGCAGGTCAGAGCCTTGCGGTCAGAGCCTGGCACCCAGAGCCGCACATCTAGAACACATCCCCCGCCAGCCCCACACCCGGCCCCAGTAGCCAAGGCTCGGCTCCGGCTCTTACTCCAAGGGGAACGAACCGGGCAGGGAAGCGACTCGGACGTTGCTCCAGCAGCTGCCGCCCAGTCATTCGGGCACCGAGCCTGGGGAGCAGCGCATGGCACGGAGCCAGCCCGCGGGCAGCGCGGGAGCAGGGCGCCGAGCCGGATGGCAGTTGGCACCCGGAGAGTGGCGAGCAGGTAACGAGCGAGCGGCAGGAAACGCCTCAGGCCGGACCCCCCCGGCCCAGAGAGATGGAGCCACGGGACAGATGGCACAGCCTGGGCGCAGGGGCGAGCAGAGAGCCGGGGCGGCAGGGCCAGAGGCTCTGGAGTCACTGGGGCGCGACAGGGGTTGTGCTGCAGATCGCCCGTGCCCGAAGCTCCGACCTAGGCCAGCTCGGGCCCCTCCAGGTGCCGCTTGCCGGGGATCCCCCCAAACAAACCCCGCAGCAGCTCCGCCCGGGATCCCCTCAAACAAACGCCGCAGCAGCACCCCCGCCGCCTGCGGAGCCTCAGACGGTACCCCCGGTACCGCTCAGCCGCCGGACCGCAGCCCGGCTGCCCGTTCCGCCCGCGCCCCGGACGCTCCCCGCGGCTCCCCGCTTGTCGGGGCACGGGGAACCGAGGCAGCACCGGTGGGCATGCACGGCGCCGCTCCCCGCAGAGCCTCTCACCAGCTTGCGCAGGGCTCCCTCGTCCATGCCGAGCAGCTTCTCCTGGGACATTTCTGCCGCTGCCGCCGGCCCCGGGCTCCGCGGTGGCCGCACAACAAAGGGCGGCCGGTGCGATGCGACACCAACCCCACTCCGCCCGGCCCGACCCGACCCGATCCGCCGCTTCCCGCGCCCGGCCCCGCCCGCCGCCGCCGCCGCCATTGGCTCCTGGCGCCGGGACCGCCCCCGGCCCCGCCAGGCCCCGGCCCCTCGCGGTGGGCCCGCCGCCGGCGGGAGTGGACATGGTTCCGGTACCTGCTGCAGTCCCGGTGCTGCCGGGGCTCGGGGGCCGTGCTCCCACCCGTCCTGCCCGGGGCCCAGGGACGCTGCCGCGGGGTGCGGACCGAGCCTGGCGGCGCCGCCGGAGGGTCGCACCCCGGCAGCACTGGAAGGGTACTCAAGGCTTGGAACAGGCTGCCCAGGGCAGTGCTGCAGTCACCATCCCTGGAGGGGTTTAAGCAGCTGTGGAGTTGGTGCTGAGGGACCTGGCGTAGGATTGACCCTAAAATGGGTGTTGGGTTGGACTGGATGAGCTTGGAGGTCTCTTCCAGCCGGATGTGTTCTGTGACTCTGTGCTGGGCTTTCTGCGCAGCCCCCCGGCACGCTGAGCCTTGCTGCTAGAGCAGCCTGGGGTGCGCAGTTCTCAGCACACGCAGCAGCGTTTCTCCTGCTCCCGCTCGCCTGCACCTCTCCTGGTCTCACTCACCCCAGGGAATGACTCAGATCCTCACAAGGCCGGTGCAGCAGGGAGCCTACAGCTCTGCTTTGCTCCAGGCAGTGCTGGCTGGGGCTCCCCAGGGAGCCTGCAGCCAGCCCGAAGCAGCCTCGGGAAGCAGACCCCCTGCTGCCCGGGGAAGTGGAGAGGACAGGGGAGTTAGAAATCCCTGAGGGAGCACAGGGATTGGCTCCGGGTCTGGCTATGATGAGAGCAGGGAGGGTGCAGGGCTGGTGCCCAACACCTTGGCACCTGAAGGTGTGATCTCACCCAGGTGCACAGGGCAGCAGATGGGCAGAGTGCCCAGCAAATGGCACAAACCTGTACTAGTCAGCAGGAGCCTGAGCAGGCACAGGGGTGACTGGTTCCTCCCCACCAAGGGGAGGAGGCTGAGTCCTTTTGGGTCCACTGGAAGATGCTAAGCATGATGTTAAATACCAGGGATGGAATTTTATTGTGCCAGCCTGGGGACTGGGCTGACTCAGAGTGGGACCATGCAGACCAGGGTAGGGACCTGGCTGCAGTGCCAGGCAAGGAGAATTCATTCTGGTTTGAGCCTGTGGCCTTTCCCCTGGGCATGCCAACAGCGGGGCACAGACGAAGGAGCTGCCCTGCCAGTGCTACCCTGGCAGCACAGACCTGCTGGCAGCACAGGGCTATGAAGGCTGCTGGAGAAAGGAGGGTCCCAGGATCCTTCTCTTTCTCCCTCCTCCTGCCTGCTTCAGGAGCATGCAGAAGCTTTTGGGGCCTCATCCTTTTCCCTCTGGGAGCATCTGACACCCACAGCTCTGTGCTGCTCTTGCTCTCCTCACACTCAACCCCCTGTGACCACCACTCCCAGGATCACCAATTGGCTGGGCCTGGCTGGGCCTAGGCAGAAGGGACCTGGCACTCCGTGGGGATGCATGGGCCAGTGACCACCCGTGGCTGACAAAAGCAGCTGGACATGCTTGGGGAAAAGGAGGAGGGTAGCTCTTGGCTTCACTGCCCATGGCCAGCATGCATCAGCCTGACACTGCCACTCCTCTACCTGTTGACAACAGGGCAGCTGCCAAGGAGCACCAGGCTGTTACAAACATGACATCATGCTGGCTCATCTCAGGGCTCTCACAACTGCTTCCCAGGGCACCCCATGGCAGAGGGCCCTAGTAGCGCTCAGGCACCAGGACAAGGCAGCAGCATCTCTGACTCCCTGGCTTCTGTGCCTTGTCCTTCCTCTTTCCCTCCTGGGGATTCCTGGATGTGAGGATGTGCCAAGATCTTCCTGGACAGACAGCAGGTCCCTGGACACCATGTAGCTGTGTTAGTGCTGAGGCTGGCATGAAGACAGGCCAGAGCAGTAGGAGCTGAGGGGGGCTGGAAGGCTACCCCTCAGCCCTGCCCCAGAGATGTGGCAGAACATGGGAGTGGGCTGCCCTCAGCTCACCTGCTGGGATGTGGATGGAGGCTGGGCAGGGCAGAGTGGGTGGCCAGGGGACACATCCAGGGTGGGTGTGAAGTGGTGGGACAAGGAGTGCAGGCAGAGCTGGGAGAGGACAGCAGCACAGCCACGGAGCCCATCTGCCTGCACAGAGCTGCTGCCACTCGTCCAAGGCAGGTCACTTGTGTCCCCATTTCTCAGGTGTGACTCATGTCCTGCTGGCAGCCAGGGAGCAGCAGGTGTGATGGATTCCTCACATCCTGCTTCTGGCACCAGGCAGCCTCCTGCCTGCCCTGGGGAGCTCTGCATCACCTGAGCTGGTAAGGAGATGTGTGACAAGGAAGGTCTCACTTCTGGGGCACCACACTGCCCAAGGAGGAGCAATGCTGGTGTGGGCACAGGATTTGTCCCCCTCTGCTTTGCCCTGCTCAGACCACCCCTGCAATACTGTGTCCAGTTCTGGGCTCCCCAGTTCCAGAGAGACAGAAACCTGCTGGAGAAAGTCCAATAGAGAGCTGTGAGGATGCTGAAGGGCTTGTAATGGCTCTGCGGTGGAAAAAGGCCGAGCCCTGGGGCTGTGGAGTCGGGAGAGGAGAAGGCTGAGAGGGGACCTGATCAATGTCCATCAATATCTGAGGGGTGGGGGTCAGGAGGAAGGTGCCAAGCACTGGTTGGTGGTGCCCAGGGACAGGACAAGGAACCACAGGGATGAGCTGGGACCCAGGAGGTTCCACCAAAGGATGCTGGAGACCTGGAGCAGACTGCCCAGGGAGGTTGAGGAGTCTCCTGCTCTGGAGCCCTTCCAGCCCCCCTCCCCCCCGGATGTGTTCCTGTATGCCCTGCCCTGGCTGCCCCTGCTCTGGCAGGGGTTGGACTGGATGCTCTCTGGAGGTCCCTTCCAAGCCCTGGCATGCTGTGATTCTGACTCCAGCTGCCATGCCTGGCTGGCACAGATGGCAGCAGCATGCTTGCATGCATGGCAAGCAGTACTGCTTGCTTCTCTGTGAGCTAGGAGCTGTGTGCTCCAGGTGTTGTGCCCCAGGTGTAGGTCCCCAGGGCTGTATCTCTGTGCCTGCACACGAGGAAGGGAAGGGGCAGCTTTGTACATCTGTCTCCAGACTGCTCATGCTGCCCACACAAGTGTGGGCACCTTGGCCCGAGGCTGGGTGTGGGTGGCAAGTGGCTCTGGCATGCTGCAGGGTGAGGGCCAGCCAAATGTTGCCACACATTGTGCTGTGCCAGGGCCTTGTCTCTGCACCGGTGCCATGCTCGGGGGGCTCAGGCTGCACAGGGCACGTCTGCAGGTCCTGGTTTAAGCCTTCTGCAGCAGAAGGTCCTGTGCTGCACAGGCACACGTGGGGGCAGCCAGCAGCACGGTGCAGCCCAGGGCTCGCTGCAGGGGCTACAGCCCTGGCTGGAAGGGGTTAAGCCCCAGCTGAGTGAGTCCATTGCCTGGATTTTTCCCTCTGCTCACCTTTGGCCCTTGCCTTGTGCTGAGTCCCCTGGGGATCCTGTGAAGCTAGCATAGCCCCTCCCGCTCCCTGCCCTGCCAAAGGAGCCAGCACAGCCCCAGCAGGATCTGTCCTGCAGCTTCACATCTACCATGGAAGCCTCAACCTGCTCCTACTGCAGTGACTGCTCCCTGGGCACCCCTTGCCCATGAATCCATAGTGCCCTGTGCACCCAGGAAGGAGAGGAGATGAATCTTCTTAATGCTTGTAAGTCTCTGCAGGATGGGTGTCCAGAAGGGGCCAGGCTCTTTTCAGAGGTGTCTGTGATAGGACAAGGGGCAACAGATACAAACTGGAACCCAGGAGGTTCCACCTCAACATGAGGAAGAACCTGTTTTGTGTGAAGGTGCTGGAGGCCTGGAGCAGGCTGTCCAGAGAGGTTGTGGAGTCTCCTGCTCTGGAGACCTTCAAGGCTCACCTGGGTGCTGGGTGACCCTGCTCTGGCAGGGGGGTTGGGCTGGATGATCCCTGGAGGTCCCTTCCAGCCCCTTACATCCTGTGACTCCCTGATTCCCACCATCAATTCCCAGCAGTGCAGCAGCCCAGGGATGCACCATGGCACTGCACAGCACCTCACAGTGCCCCACACAGCTGCAGCCAGGACTCTGTCTGCTGGCAGAAGAGGCAGCTCGAAGAGAGAGGCTGGAGTGGAACTGGCATCTGCTCAGAACAGGGTCCCCAAGGCTGCAGCCTGGCTGTGGGCCAGGATAGGAGTGCTTGAGAATGGGGAGGGCTTTGGGGTCAGCATCTAGCCCCCCAGCAAGGCTGCCAGGCTGTGAGGAAGAGCAGGCACCTCCTCTTCCAGCTGTACTTTGGCATTTCTGGATGGATCTGCGCCTGGAGCCTGGCCTGGCTGCACTGCTGGCTGCCTGCAGAGGCGCTCTGGGGCTTTGCTCCCTGCATCATTGGCGTCTGAGCTTGCCACAGACTCTGCACAGCCACTGCTGGGCTGCAGCGTCCCCCTCTGACCTGCCCAGCCCCCTGAATGTCACTGGTTACCCTCCTTCCTCTGAAGGGTTGTGACCCTCCCGGGCTACCCCCACAAGGACTCAGTTGTGTCTGCTTCACCCCAGGAGAGGCTGTGGGAAGGAGAGCCCAGGGTGGCTGCAGCTCTTGGCCATCCCAGGAGCCCTGCTTGGAGCTGGGGTGAAAGACCATGGTGCTTCAAGCCCAGAGGGAGGCTGTAGCCTCAGCTCTGGAAGCTTACAGGAGGCCCTGGCTGTGTGTGACTGGGAGAGAAACTGCTTCAGTATGTCCAGAGGCAGAGACATTCCTAAGAGGTGACCTCTCCCTGCCCAGCACACCACTTCCCTCACTTTCTTTGTCACACTGACTGCACACAGCTATTTTTTCCCTTTTTGGGCCACCTCTGGAGTCTATAAATCACAATGCTGAGATCTGCTGTGGCCAAGAAAGGAAGGGTTTGCAAAAAGGATGGAGGCTCGGGGAAGATGCCACACTTGGTAACTCACTCCTGAGCCCCCAGGCCCCCCCAAATACACCAGGGGCATCTCAGAGGACCTCACAGCAGCCACTTGCAAGTCCAAGGACCTTGCACAGCAGTCAGCAGTTGTGGTGGTGTTGGGTTTTTGGTTGTTTTTTTTTGGACCATCTGGATGCTGAGGGGGAGCCAAGGAATCAGCTTTTCAGACTACCCTGCCATGGGCAAGGACACTTAAGGCCTCATCCAACCTGGCCTTGAACAGCCCCAGGGAGGAGGCAGCCACAGCCTCCCTGGGCAGCCTCTTCCAGAGTCTCACCACCCTCACACTGAAGAACTTCTTCCTCAGCTCCAGTCTAACCCTGCTTTACCTCAGCTTCAAACCATTCCCCCTTGGCCTGTCTCTAGACACCCTCAGCAAAAGACTCTCTGCAGCCTTCCTGCAGGATCCCTTCAGGTCCTGGCAGGCAGCTCTAAGGTCCCCCTGGAATCTTCTCCTCTGCAGGCTGAACACCCCCAGCTCCCTCAGCCTGTGCTCACAGCAGAGCTGCTTCAGCCCTTGGATCATCTTTGTGGCCTCTATGGCCTCGCTCCAGCAGCTCTGTGTCCTTCTTATGCTGGAAGATGGGAAGAGCACACATGGGAAGGAGATGGGACAATGGGGGACAAAATCCGAGCCTCCAGTGTCCCAGCTGCACTGGCTGCAGGGAAGGAGACACTTGCCAGGGACAAGGTGCCCTTGCCAGGAGCCCACAGGCTGGTGAGGAGCAGGCACTATGGCTTGGTTGCCACACAGGGGGGTTGTCCCTGTGAGCATCTCCTTAAGGCTCTCTAGAGAGCCTGTGGAGAGCTTTGTTTTCCCTCTGCTTTGGCACAGGTGGCACCGGTTCTGGAGCGCTGGGGTTCAGGGACACTGCACAGCAGGAGTGTCCTGCTCCTGTGGGACAGCTGACCAGGATGCTTCCCAGGACAAAGCCCCGAAGGAGCTTGGAAGGAGGCAGTCTGTGAGCAGAAGTGCTCAGCCCTGGATTGTTAGGAGGATCTCTTGCTAATGGCAGTGTGAATGCCCTGCCCCAGCACCACCCAGTGCTCTGGCACCACAAAGGGGCTGAAAAGAGTCCAGCTCTCACCACCAGAGGTGGGGAGTGGGAGGCAGTATTGAACCTGGGTAAGCACTGGGTGGTCCTCAGAGATAAGGGAGGGGTGGATTTGTGTCTTCATGTGTGGGCAGCAGCACAGGGAGGGGATTACGCCCCTCTGGCTCTGCTCTGCTGAGACCCAACCTGCAGCACTGCCTCCAGATCTGTAGCCATCGACACAACATAGGGAGCTTCTGGAGAGCACCCAGAGAAGGCCACAGAGGGCTGGAGAACCTCCCCTGTGGGGACAGGCTGGGAGAGCTGGGGCTGTTCAGCCTGGAGAAGAGAAGGCTCCAGGGAGACCTTAGAGCAGCCTTGCAGTATCTGAAGGGGCTCCAAGAGAGCTGGGGAGGGACTTTGGACAAGGGCTGGGAGTGCCAGGATGAGAAACAATGGTTTGAAACTGGAGGAGGGCAGATTGAGACTGAAGAGGAAATTCTTTCCAGTGAGGGTGGTGAGACACTGGCACAAGTTGCCCAGAAAGGCTGTGGCTGCCCCCTCCCTGGAGGTGTTCAGGGCCAGGCTGGATGAGGCCTTGAGTCAGAGTAAATGCTCTCCAAGATCCTTTCCAGCATAAGCCATTCTGTGAGTGCTCATTCTCAGTGGAAAAGGCAGCAGCAGAAAAGCCTTTTTCCAGGATGATCCAAGGGTAAATTGTCTTTTCTCCCCCTTGCTAGGACAGGGCTTGGATTAAAGCCTTGGTCAGATGTAAACAGAGAGCAGAGTGGGGGGGAAGTCCTTGTTGTGGCCAGAGCCTGAACTGTGTCACAGGGAAGGAATGGGATTGTTGGGACCAGGGCAAGGGAGCACTGCCTGAGAGCTAAATATTTAGATTCTGGGGGATATTGGCCAGTTCTAACATTTTCCCTTCAAATAAAACATTTATAAGAACATTGAAATAAATATTTGAGAATGCAATGTACCAAAGCCCTGAGTCATTCCTGGTGCAGAAGTAGTTCCCTTCTTTCCCAGGCAGCTTCCCCATGCAGGCTCTGGAGTCAGGATGGGGAATTGATTCAGTTGGAGGAGACCTCCAAGATCATCATGGTCGATGTGCTGGAGGGTAAGGATGCCATCCAGAGGAGCTTGGGGCATGTGGGCCCAAGCCAACCTCATGCAATTCAGCAAGGCCAAGTGCAAGCTCCTGCAGCTAGGTCAGGGCAATCCCAAGCACAAATCCAGGCTGGGCAGGGAGTGGCTGTTCCAAGGTTTGAGAACCCTTGCAGTGCAGAAATATTTCCTGAGGTCCAGCCTGAGCTTCCCCTGGTGCTGCTTGGAACCATTTCCTCTGGACCTGTCCCTTGCCACCAGGGAGAAGAGGCTGCCCCCCTCCTCGTTCCAAGGCCCCCACACTGCCATTCAGCAAGACCTGCACAACCTGGACAGTTCGGGGAGAGGAACCTCCTGAGGTTCAACAAGGACAAGTGTGGGGTCCTGCACCAGGGGAGGAACAACCCCCTGCAGCAGTACAGGTGAGGAGGGACCTGCTGGGAAGCAGCTTCATGGAGAAGGACCTGGGAATGCTGGGGGTCAGCAAGCAATGGTCTCCTGGACTGCATCAAGAGGAGTGTGGCCAGCAGGTTGAGGAAGGTTCTCCTCTTCCACTCTAAGGAGGCCACATCTGAAGAACTGGGTCTAGTCCTGGGCTTCTGAGAGTTCAGGAGAGACAGAGAACTGCTGGAGAGAGTCCAGGGGAGGCTGGGAAGCTGCTGAGGGGCCTGGAGCAGCTCTGTGAAGAGCAATGGCTGAGAGCCTGGAGAAGAGCAACCCCAGAGGGAATCTGAGCAATGCTCAGCAACAGCTAAAGGAGCTGTGGGGGGCAAGAGGCTGAGGCCAGATTCTGCTCAGGGGTGCCCAGGGACAGGAAAAGGGGCAATGGGCACAAACTGGCACCCAGGAGGTTCCATCTGAACAGGAGGTGAAACTTGTTTGGTGTGAGGCTGCTGGAGGCCTGGAGCAGGCTGCCCAGAGAGGCTGTGGAGTCTGCTGCTCTGCAGAGCTTCCAACCCACCCTGGGCATTGTGCTTCTGGACAAGTTGCTGTGGGTGCCCTGCTGGAGCAGGTTGCACAGTATGGAATGACTCCACAGATGAAGAGCATTAGAGGAGCAGCCATTTATTGCCAAGAGATGGGAAGAACGTGTGGAGTCTTGCTGCCATCCCAGCACTTCCCCAGCACATTCTGTACCAACGTGTTCATGCTGTTGTTCATTCTCTTGCTGTTCATCTCTTCATTTGTATCATTGCTCAATCTGCTTCCAAGAGGCTCTTGCACATGAGATTTCTATGAGCTTCTCACTGCAAGATCAGGCCTTTGGGTGTTTGCAAGCTTACCAAACTAAAATGCCTTCAGCTGCACGTGTTAGGCACATCCATCAGGTGCTCCAGCCCCTGCATCACCTTTGTGGCCTCCTCTGGACCCTCTCCAGCAGCTCCAAGTCATTCTTGTGCTGGGAGTCCCAGAACTGGAAGCAGTGCTGCAGGTGGGGTCTGAGCAGAGCAAAGCAGTGGGGCAGAATCCCCTCCCTGTGATGCTGCTCTCCCTGTTCTGGATGCACACAACTGGCTCTGGGCTGCCAGTGACCATTGCTGGCTCCTGGGGAGTTTGTCACCAACTGACACCCCCAAGGCCTTCTCCTCCAGGCTGCTCTCCAGCCTCTCCTCACCCAGCCTGGTCTTCTGCTTGGGATTGCTCCAAACCAGCTGCAGGACCTTGCCCTTGGCCTTGTTGAATTCCATGAGGTTGGGCATACACTCTGCAGCCTGTCCAAGTCCCTCTGGATGGATCTCTTTCCTCCAGAGCGTCAACCAGACCATGCAGCTTGGTGTCATCAGGATTTAAGTTTCCTAACATTGGGGGGGGAAGCTACTTCCATGAAGAGGTCTCACTTCATGACTCTCTTGCATTCAGTCAGCCAATCCCTCTGCTCCTTCACATGACTGACAGAGGGTGGGATAGACGTGGCTGTGAGCACAAGGAACAAGTCTACCCCAAGCCACAATAAGGCAGAACTCCTGACTAGTAAAAGCCAGGGGGAAAACATTTCCTTCTTCTGAATTCTGGACTTCATGGCTTGCATTCTTCTGCTGTATTGAGTCGACTCTGAGAGTCACCTCCTGTCCAAGAAACTCTGAGACACTTCTCTGCATGAGACAGGCACCTCCCTGTAATGAATCCCTGTGCTGGTCTCAGGGACTAGGTTATTTCATAGGAGCCTAGAATGGCTCAGGTTGGAAGGGACCCCCCCTTAGGTTGCTTCAACCCCCATGCCATGGGCAGGGGCTCCTCTCAACTAGACTCAACTGCTCAAGGCCTCATTCAACCTGAATGAAACCCCCAGGGAGGAGGCAGCCACAGCCTCTCTGGGAAACCCATTCCAGAGTCTCACCACTTTCACACTGAACTTCTTCCTCAGCTCCAGTCTGACCCTGCTCTGCCTCAGCTTCAAACCATTCCCCCTTGGCCTGTCTCAGACACCCATAGGAAAAATCCCTCTGGAGTCTTCCTGCAGCTTTCCTTCAGCTATTGGAAGGCAGCTCTGAGGTTCTCCGAGTTCCTTCAGAGGGTGGATCCTGGATTCAGGTTTGTCTTATCCAAGGTACCGGAGGTGCACCCATCCCGTTTTGAAGTCTGCATCAGGAGAATTCGAGGTCGTTCGCAGCGGGCAACTCAAGCCTCCAGCAGTCTCTCTGGCTTCACGACCGCCAGGCTCATGCTGCGGCTCGGAGGGGCCGAGGTGTGTGCAGGCCACGAGAGCAGCTCCGCTGTGCTCAGTGCCTGCAGGACGGCAACGGGAAGCAAAGAATCAGACCGCGGCGCGCACAGCCATGGCTTCACATTCCCCCTCTCTGCCAACAGCCCAGCGCAGGCGCTGCTTCAGCCTCTTCTCAGGCTCCCCGGAGTCTCCAGCTGCTGAGGTCCGCACACGCTCCCGCGGGCCGGGGACCGACAGTCTCCGGGCGGCTCGCCGCGGTGAGATGGCTCCGTGCAGCTGCGTCTCCGCCGCAGCCGCAACCGCAGCCTCCAAAGCCGCAACCGCCGCACCGGCGGCTCCACGGGACAGGAAAGCTTCCCCCACTCTACCCAGCTCCGCCCCACATTTACCGTCCGGTGGATTCGCCGAGCCCCGCCCGCCGCAGCAGGAGAGGCACGGGCCAGGCGCTGCCGTTCCGGAGGGACTTCCTCAGGACACGCGCACCGGACGCGGCTCCCAGCAGCCGGCGGCCCCGGCGGCCCCTGCGGCTCGGCCTGCTGCGGCGCGGCGCGGCTCGGCTCGCCGCGGGGCGGAGCCCGGGACAGGGGGCGGGGCCCGCAGCCCCGCGCGCGCCTCACGCATCCGCTCGCGCCTGTCTCCCACAGCCCGAGCGCGCCCGTCACGCGGCCGCGGAGATGCCGCAGCGGCCCGCGCCATGGCCCTCTCGTCACGTGCCGCGGCCCGGCCAATGGGCGACGAGCGACTCGGCCCCGCCCCGCCGGGCGAGGGGCGGCGGCGGCGGCGGCTGGCGGCAGAGGGAGATCGGGGCCGCGACCGCGGCGGAGACAAAGTGGGGGTGGGGGCGGCGGCGCGGAGCCGCGGCGGCGGCCGGGGGCGTTTGTGGCTCGGCAGGGCCTTCCTCCACCCCCCGCGCACGCCGCTAGCCTCCCGGTGGGAGCAGGGGCCGGCAGCGGTGGAGTGGCGGGCAGGGAGGCCTCGAGGTGTACGGGGCCGCCGCCGCACGCGGAGCACAGCCTGGGCCCGGCCGCCGCCATGGCCTTGGCCAATTACAGCAGCTTGAACCGGGCCCAACTCACCTTCGAGTACCTGCACACGAACTCGTGAGTACCGGGCCGGGGCGGGGCGGTGCGGCAGCCTGCTCCCCTCCCCCCCTCCTCCCGCCGCCGGGGCCGGTGAGTGAGTGCAGACGTGTCGGCCCCGCGGGACAGAGCCGCCCCCCGCCGGCCTCCGCGTGCGCCTCGTGCGCCAGGCACGGGCGGGGCTGTCACGGCGCAGCCGCTGGCCTGCAGAGCTCGGAGGAACCGGGGCGCTGAGGGGAGGAGGCAGGCGGAGCCTCTCGAGCAGCCTTGTACTCAGGGCTGCATCCCTCGGGAGCAGCGACCGTGCCGGCCGCAGCCGCAGCTGCTCCGCGGCAGCTCGTTCCTCCTGTGCCCTTTGTGCAGGTCAGGTAGGATTAGGGCCCGATTCTGATCGGCTTCTGGAGGCTGCTCTGGCTTTTGCGTGTCTCTGATGTGTCCTGGGTCCATCTGAGACAGAGTTAATTTTCAGAAGCGGCTGGCAGGAGACGCAGCCAGGATGGCTGACCCTGAGCAGGGACAAGCTAAGCATCGGATTCTGGGATGCTGAGCAGTTCCATTGTGCATCACTTGCTTTGTATTTTCTCTTATAGGGAGCACCTCTTATGAGGAAAGACCTGGGGCTGTTTAGTCTGGAGAGGAGACGGCTGAGAGGGGATCTGATCAATATCTATCAATATCTGAGGGGTGGGGGTCAGGACGAAGGTGCCAGGCTCTGGTGGTGCCCAGCGATAGGACAAGGAACAAGGGTACAAACTGGAAGTCAGGAAGCTCCATCTTAAGATGAGGAGAGCAACAACAACAAATAAAAGAGACAGAAAATAACTCCTGCAAGCCTTACCTAGGGCTCACCATAGTGGAGCCTCTTGTCTTTGGGACATCTCCCCTGGGGCTGTTGAGGCTGGAGAGGAGAAAGCTGAGAGGGAACTGGATCAATGTCTATCAATATTTGAGGGGTGGGGATCAGGATGAAGGTGCCAGGCTCTGGTTGGTGGTACCCAGGGACAGGCTAAGGAAGCACAGGGATGAGTTGGGACCCAACGTGAGGAGAAAGTTGTTTGGTATGAGGGTGCTGGAGGCCTGGAGCAGGCTGCCCAGAGAGGTTGTGGAGTCTCCTGCTCTGGAGTCTTTCCAGCCCCCCTGGATGTGTTCCTGTGTGCCCTGCTCTGGCAGGGAGGTTGGCCTGGGTGATCCCTGGAGTGCTCTTCCAACCGCTACCATTCTGTGCTTCTGTTGTTCTTGTTTCTCCTCTCACTTTGCTGTCCTATTAAACTGTCCTGATTAAACTGTCCTTATCTCAGCCTATGAGTTTTCTTACTTTTTCCTTCTGGTTCTCCCCACCCCACCTGGTGGGTGGAGGAGTGAGCAAGAGGCCACATGCTGCTGTGTTACCAACTGGACATAAACCTGACCTTGACAAGTCCCCTGAAATCGGGGGCTGGACCGGGTGATCTCCACAGGTCCCTTCGGACCCCAAACATCTGGCAATAAAACCTCCTGAGAAGAGACCAACTCTCCATTTCCAATAGGATGCTTCATAGTGCCTGCATGGAAATGGGAAGGAAGCACCACCGGGAAATGCTGCTTGGCAGGGTCAAGCACACATCTGAGACCTGTGTGTTGCATTTAAGCCATGAGTAGTGCCACATACAGAAGAGTTTAAAGCAGGAGTTTGTGGTTGAAACATCCTGGAAGAGCCACTGTGAGGCATCCTTGGCATCCCTTCATTTTGATCTGTTTGTGGAAGAGTTGACTCCTCCTGTGAGCACAAAGAGAAAAAGAGATGAAATAGAAGCTCCTCCTTCAGATTTCCTTCTCCTGTGTGTGAAGACAAGCTGAGGCTGAAGGACTTCAGTGGTCTGCAGGATTCTACAGGCTTCTGATGCACATTAAAATGGAAGAGCTGGTTTCAAAGTAGGGCTGAGTGGTTGTTGGTACACAAGATATGACTTCAGGAGCAGCTAAGAGGAGTCTCACAGATCAAGGGCATTGTGATCCCTTGGCAGGATCAGGAAGCTAAGGCACCAGCCTGGTGTTAGCCTAGGGTCTGTGTCCTGTGGCTTCACTCTGGCTTGGTTGGTAGCAGTTGCCTGGGAGTAATCAATCTGGTGCCTGAAGATGATTGTGAAATTCTCATGTCCAGCTGCAGAAAACAAATCCTTTATGGACTAGAGGAGCATATGGCAGAGCTCTGTCTGTGTTTCCCTACAGGACACCACAGGTCTGGCTGTCCTCACAAGAAGATGCTGTCTGTGTTGCAGAAGAGGCTGGTGTGTCACTGCCTTAAAGTGTAAAAGATCCTTTATGTTGCCTGCACTGCTGCTCTACTTCTGCTGTGCTCCACAGCTGCAATGAGCAACTGCCTTAGGGAAGGGCTGGCAGGAGCTAGAAGCTGATACCAGTGAATATCATGAAAGTGATCAGAGGGCTGGAGCACCTCCGAAGAAGACTGGCTGGGAAGAACTGGGGCTGTTCAGCCTGGAGAAGAGAAGGCTCCAGGGAGACCTTAGAGCTGCACTGCAATATCTTCAGGAAACCTACAGGAAGGCTGGGGATGGACTGTTCAGAAGGGGCTGAGGGGATAGGACCAGGGCAATGGTTTGGAGCTGCAGCAGGGCAGAGTTAGGTTGGACATCAGGAGGAAGTTCTGCACAGTGAGGGTGGGGAGACACTGGGACAGGCTGCCTGGGGAGGTGGTTGAGGCCCCATCCCTGGAGACATCCAAGCTCAGCCTTGCTGTGTCCCTGTGCAGCCTGCTCTAGCTGGAGGTGTCCCTGCTGCCTGCAGGGGCCTGGACAAGATGCCCTTGGAAGCTCCCTTCCAGCCCAGTGCAATGTGTGAATAAGCCCAAGCCAGGGCTTTTTTGCCCATCAGGAGTGAAGAAAGAGCCTTTTGACATTCTGGAGAGCAGTGCCTAATCCAACTGCTTCCTTAAGAATGGGAATGGAGACAATGGAAGGCTGAGGGAGCTGGGAGTGTTCAGGCTGGAGAAGAGGAGGCTGAGGAGGCTCATTGCTCTCTGCAGCTCCCTGAAGGGAGGTTACAGTGAAGAGGGGACAGCCTCTGCTCCTTGGTAGCAAAGGGCAGGACCAGAGGAAATGGATGCAAGCAGCACCAAGGGAGGCTCAGGCTGGATCTCAGGAAATATCTCTGCACTGGAAGGGATCTCAAACCTTGGAACAGGCTGCCCAGGGCAGTACTAGAGTCACCATCCCTGGAGGGGTTCAAGGATCTTGTGCTGAGTGACCTGGTTTAGTGGTGACCCTGCAGTGCTGGCTCAGAGCATTGGACTGGCTGAGCCAACCAAAGATATGCTGTGTGATTCTTTAGTATTTACAAGCTAACATCACAGCCCCAATCCATGACAACTCCTCTCCTCCCCTCGCAAAAAAAACCACAACCCCAAACCAACAAACAAAAAACCCAACAACAACAAATAAAAAGAAAATAACTCTTGCAAGCCTTACCTAGGGCTCACCATAGTGGAGCCTCTTGTCTTTGGGACATCTCCCCTGGGGCTGTTTAGTCTGGAGAGGAGAAGGCTGAGAGGGAACCTGATCAATGTCTATCAATATTTGAGGGGTGGGGATCAGGATGAAGGTGCCAGGCTCTGGTTGGTGGTGCCCAGGGACAGGCTAAGGAAGCACAGGGATGAGTTGGGACCCAACATGAGGAGAAAGTTGTTTGGTATGAGGGTGCTGGAGGCCTGGAGCAGGCTGCCCAGAGAGGTTGTGGAGTCTCCTGCTCTGCAGCCTTTCCAGCCCCACCCCAGATGTGTTCCTGGGTGCCCCTGCTCTGGCAGGGAGGTTGGACTGTCTAGAGGTCCCTTCTAACTCCTACCATGCTGTGCTTTTTCTCTTGCTGAGGCACCTTAGTGCTCTGGATGCTCTCATAGTCATGGAGATAGAAAGTTTTGAAGCTACAGTTCAAGATCAGCCTCCTAGCTGATGAATTCTTCTTCTTCACTCATTTTTAAAGGCTCTCTTAGCAAAAGCTGTGATTTGGCTGAGGCAGAGTGCTCAGCCTGAAGTGATTCCTAGCAGCCAGGGGACCTTCTCCCTGAGCTGGAGGACCTGCAGCAGATCTTTTCTCTAGTTCCTTAGAATGCCCACATCTGCTGGCCAATTCTGCAGCCCCTAGCTGGGTCACTTCAGTTGCCCTATCTCCAGAATCAAAATACCCCAGCTCTGCTCCTGCAAGCTCTCCAGATGATTTTCTTGCTGAGTAGTTGAGGGACAGACTTCTGAGCAGGGCCTCTTGTGCCAGGACAAGGAGTGATGGTTTGGACTCAAAGAGGGAGGCTCAGCCGTAGAGGAGGGAGAAATCTTTGACACTGAGGGGGGGGAGAGCCTGCTCCAGGTTGCCCAGAGAGGTGGAAGATAGATGCCTGTGGTGGATTGAAGTCTTTCCCCAGCATTAACTTTGCCAGACCAACTCAGAAGCAAATGAAACTGTATGTACAAGCAAAGCTACACTCTACAATGGAATGCCATCAACATGCACACAATGTTCAGGAGTTACAATATTATGCAGATACTTTTAATTGGCAAACAACATGAAAAGCCCCCTGGTCAGAGACCAGGGAAGCCATTCCACTACCCCCTCCCCATCCCACAAGAGAGAGAAGCAGAGAGAAAGCAGTGGGTTAACTAAACAGCTCAGCCAGGGCCAGCCAACAAGCAGGTTAACCTCTCCTGAGCAAAGCAAAACAGCAGAGATCAGGAGAGAAGAGAAAGAATTGTTAGGATGCAGCTCATTCTAGATACTCATCCAGTGAATTTGTTTGGAAGAAGACTTTGCTCTCCTTTCTACACCCAATGGTGATTTATTTCTCTACTTCTCTGCTCCAAATCTGTAACTAAATGTTAAAAGCATAGCCTAAAACCACCACAGGGCCCTGTGCCTGGAGCCATTCCAGGTGAGGTTGGTTGTAGCTCTGAGCAACCTCTTCTAGGTGCAGATGTCCCTGCTGAGTGCAGCAGAGGTGGACTAGGTGACCTTGAAGGTTCTTTGTGATCTAAACCATTCTGTGCTCCCCTGGAAAAGTTCTTTTAGACCCTAGGATGAGGATCCTTGTGGTGTAAGCAAGTGGGAAGTGCCTTGGCCTTGTTTTGGTGACTTCCAGAGCTACCTGCTGGCCTTCACTGAGGTTTTCCTTAAATGCTGCAACTTTTAAGATGCTTCCAAAGGTATTTATTGAGAAGATCACACAAACCACCCCTGAGCCACCACCATCTTGGTTGTGCATATTTGGAATACCTAAATACTAGAAAACTGGAGAGGAGCTTCTGACAAGGGCTGGGAGTGACAGGACGAGGGACAATGGATTGAAGCTGGAGGAGAGCAGATTGAGACTGGAGGTGAGGAAGAAATTCCATAGTGTGAGGCTGGGGAGACACTAGAACAGCTTGCCCAGGGAGGTTGTGGATGTCCCCTCCCTGGAGGTGTTCAAGGCTTTGAGCAACCTGGGCTGGTGGGAGGTGTCCCTGCCCATGGGCAGGAAGTGGATGATCTTCAAGGTCCCTTCCAACCCAACCCATTCTGTGAATCTATAAAATTGAAGGGGTTTGTGGAAAAGCTGCTAAGCTGGAATTGTCTTCCAACAGGAGGTAGGGTTTGGCTTGCAGGGTTGTGGGGTTTTCCTGTACCTACAATTGTCCTGCTGGATCGAGCTGGAGAGGAAGAAGGTCAGTCAGATAGACTTAAAAAATGACAGGAGGATGGACTTGGGGAATGCTGGGAGAGACAGACCACTACCTCCCCACCTCTCCTATTTCTTCTTGTGCCTGAAGTTGAGCACAGCAGCACTAAGGGGATTGCTCTCATTCCTGACTGATGCCAAGCTCAAACATTTCCCTCAACATGGCCTCCTTCAGAACAAAAATAGCCTGATGTGGTTCCTTGGGAATGAGGCTGCAGGATCAGCAGTGAGACAGGCTTCAGACAGGGAGGGTTCTCCAAGAGGTGCTCACAGCATCAGCTTTGCTTCTGTGCTATGTCCTGGTCTGCAGCCAGAGGAGTGTGGGCAGGAGAGAGGATTCTGTCCCTTGGCTCTGCTCTGCTCTGCTGAGACCTCACCTCCAATCCTTCCTCCAGCTCTGGTGTCCCCAGCATGAAAAGGATACAGAGCTGCTGGGGTGAGGCCAGAGGAGGCCACAAAGATGATCCCAGGGCTGGAGCAGCTCTGCTGTGAGCACAGGCTGAGGGAGCTGGGGGTGTTCAGCCTGGAGAGGAGAAGATTCCAGGGGGATCTTAATGCTGCCTGCCAGTAGCTGAAGGGACCCTACAGGAAAGCTGCAGAGAGACCTTTCCTGAGGGTGTCTAGAGACAGGCCAAGGGGGAATGGTTTGAAGCTGAGGTAAAGCAGGATTAGACTGGAGCTGAGGAAGAAGTTCTTCAGTGTGAGGGTGGTGAGACTCTGGAAGAGGCTGCCCAGAGAGGCTGTGGAGCACCTGGAGGTATTCAAGGCCAGGCTGGATGAGGCCAGGTCTAGCTGAGAGATGCCCATGGCAGGGAGGGTGGAGTTGGTGGCCTCTGATGTCCCTTTCAGGCTAAGCTGTTCTAGGATTCTGTGAAGCAGCTGGAGTGGATTTCCCTTGATTGCAGCAAGGTTTCACTGCCACTGTGAGCACAGGAGGTTCTGCTTCTGGTAGATGTTCACTCACAGTGAGTGTGGCTCTCCTGGTCACCTGGCAACCTGCTGTGTTTCCAGGCTGGTTACAGCTGTGTGGATGGGTTAGGAGTCACCATATTGAAGATGGATCTGAAGGGGGTTGAAACTGGATGATCTTGAAGGTCCCTTCCAACCCAACCCATTTTGATATTCTATGAGGCAATGGCTTTCTTCTCAGGGGTGGCAGTTGAGAGGCTGGAATCAAAGATGGCTTTGGAGCTTGTGCCAGAGTGATACCTGCCTGGACTTTGATGTTGAGTTTGGAAGCCAATGTGGCACAGTTCTGGCAGAAGACTTGTTCCAGCCTTGCTGTGTCCCTGTGCAGCCTGCTCTGTTTGGAGGTGTCCCTGCTGCCTGCAGGGAGGTTGGACAAGATGCCCTTTGGAGGTCCCTTGCAACCCAATGCCAGCTGTGAAGCTGTCTCTGGATTAGGAGCAGTTGCAGCTGCTGGACATCCCCCAGGCTCTGGAAGCTTTTTTGCTGTCAGGAAAAAACTCCTGCAAAAGTGAATATGTGCCTGGGGAAGATGCACCTTGTGCACAGTGCTGATCCAACCAGGTTCAGAGGGTTTGATTGCCATGAAGAGAGCTGGCAGTGTGGTGAAGGCTCATGGTGTGAGCTGGTGACTGATCACAAGCTGGATGATGACTTTCCTCTGCTGTGGCAGTTTCCCATGTGATAGTTTGCAGAGCAGCTGCTTGTTGATTTAGACTCTTCACAGGGCAGCTGATCTGCTGTGGATCTGCCCCTGAAGGATGGCAAAGTCTAACCTGCAGTCAGTGCCAGACCTCAATATCGGAGACACAGAGTTGGCCCAAGCCAACCTCAACAAGGCCAAGGGCAAGGTCTTGCAGCTGGGTCAGGGCAATCCCCAGCACAAATCCAGGCTGGGTGAGGAGCAGCTTGAGAGCAGCCTGGAGGAGAAGGCCTTGAGGGTGTCAGTTGATGACAAATTCCCCAGGAGCCAGCAATGGTCACTGGCAGCTCAACAGGTAGCTGTGTGCTGTGCATCCAAAGCAGGGAGTGCAGCAGCACAGGGAGGGGACTCTGCCCCACTGCTCTGCTTTGCTCTGCTCAGACCCCACCTGCAGCACTGCCTCCAGTTCTGGGGCCACCAGCACAAGAAGGACATAGACCTGATGGTGAGGGCCCAGAGGAGGCCATGAAGATGATCAGAAGGCTGGAGAACCTCTGCTATGGGGACAGGCTGGGAGAACTGGGGCTGTTCAGTCTGGAGAAGGGAAGGCTTCATGGAGACCTTAGAGCAGCCTTGCAGTACCTGAAGGGGCTCCAGGAGCGCTGGGGAGGGACTTTTGACAAGGGCTGGGAGTGCCAGGATGAGGGGCAATGGTTTGAAGCTTGAGGAGGGCGGTTTAAGGCTGGAGCTGAGGAAGAAACTCTAGAGGGTGAGGAGACACTGGCACAGGTTGCCCAGGGAAGCTGTGGATGTCTCCTCCCTGGAGGTGTGCAGGGCCAGGCTGGATGAGGCCTGGAGCAAGCTGGGCTGGTGGGAGGTGTGCCTGTCCGTGGCAGGGGTTTGACGCTGGATGCTCTCGAAGGTCCCTTCCAACCCAGCCCATTTGGACCCCTGTATTGGATGTGTTTCAAAGGCAGTTTGGATTCCTGGTGTTGTCTGTGTGTCCATGGTCAGTGTCACTGCTGCTGTGTTCCCTTGCAGGACCACCCATGAGTTCCTTTTCGGTGCCCTTGCTGAGCTTGTCGATAACGCCAGGTACGTACCCGAGGCTGCCTGCGGGCCAGGGCCAATTAGTTCAGCTTTAATTAGCTTTGTCTGATCTTGAACAGCCTTCACTTCTAGCAGACTTGATGAAAAACAGCCAGCTAGAACAGCCTGACTGTAGTTTAGTCTAAATATTGCCCTTGGTCCTCTTCTCCCTCCACATCTGCCCCCGGGCAGGGGGAGTGCTGTTCCTGACGAGGGAGGTTGGAGTGAATCCCAGAACAGGGCAACGTGGCAGAAGGCAGGAGACAGATTTGAGGTCTTGGTCTGCTCAGCCACTTCATGCTGGGAGTTGTTCCATCTGCATGGACTCTTAGCTTCATTCCTGCTCCACCCCTGGGTGCTGACTGTGGGTTTTGTTGCTTTGCAGAGATGCAGATGCCACGAGGATTGACATTTACACTGGTAAGTCCCTGCTGCTGTCTTCATGTCAGCAGGTAAGGCAGGAATCCTTCACAGGGAGGGTGGGGAGACCCTGGGACAGGCTGCAGAGGGAGCAACACACTCACTTGATGCTCTCCTCCCAAAGGCCCACCTGGTTGAGGCTCCATCCCTGGAGACATCCAAGCTCAGCCTTGCTGTGTCCCTGCTGCCTGCAGGGGCTTGGACAAGATGCCCTTGGAGGCTCCCTTCCAAGCCAATGAAATCTGTGAAAACCTGCTGCCTACTCTCCCTCCTTAGCTGTGCTGGGGCTGTGGGAGTCCTGTTTGTGTTACTTGTGTTTGCTGGTTGGATTTTGTGGCAGCTTGGGCTCGGCCTTGTGGGGGCAGTGAGGTTGGTGTTCTCTTGCAGAGCGTCAGGAAGAGCTGCGAGGTGGATTCATGCTGTGCTTTCTGGATGATGGATCGGGAATGGATTCCAGTAAGTGGCAGGGAGTGACTCTGCAATGTCAAACTGAGGTTTTATCTTAGTGGCTGGAGCTGGATGAGGCCTTCAGCAGCCAAGTCGAGCTGAGAGGTGTCTCTGCCCATGGAGGTTGCAGTAGATGCTCTCTGAGGTCCCTTCCAACCTGTGTTTCTTGTTACCAAAGTTTTTACCTGGGCCCTTGATGCCTTTCCTTGGGCTCTGAAGGCACATCTGCCCTCCTGAGTGGTGAGTTCCTGCAGATTGTTGTGCCTCTCCTCTCTCCTGGGCACGGATCCTCGTTCCCCCCTCCCTTCTTGCTGGTTTTCAGAGTCCAGCCGCTGTGAGCCGCGACACAACAACAACACTGCGACTAAAATAGCCTGGGGTGAGACTCCCTCTAGAGCTGCAACTAAACACATGGAAAACAAATCATCTTTGTGTGCCTGGATTCTGGTGTGGAGGTGAAGAACCTCCCAATGCCAGCAAAGCTTGGAGCAGAGGCTCCCTTCCTCCCCAGGCAGTTCCAGCTGCTGGGCATCATCCTTTTGTTTCTCTGCTCAGAGTGAACAAGCTCTGCAGGGTGGTTTTAGACAGCCAGCACTGAGAGCTAAAGCAGCTGCTCACCTTTGGTGGGGGAGGCAGTGCTGCAGAGAGTTGCTCTTCAACCTTTGGTAGGCTTCTGAAAGGTTTCTTCAAAACAGTTTTTGATTCAACTTTTTGTACAGCAAGAGAGTCCCAGCAGGGACCCCTGCTCAGACCAGGCTGAAAGTGAACACAGCCATGGTGGGAGGAGGAAGGAGGTAGCAGGGGAGGAGGAAGCTTTCATGATGACTTCATCATCATGACTGTCCTTACCCAGGTCTCAAACATGAGACAACTTGGCCCTGCTGAGACCACCCCTGCAATACTGTGTCCAGTTCTGGGTTCCTCGGTTCAGGAGAGACAGAGACCTGCTGGAGGGAGTCCAACAGAGGCTGTGAGGATGATGTAGGGCCTGGAACAGCTCTGCTGTGGAGTGTTTGGTGTGAGGGTGCTGGAGGCCTGGAACAGGCTGCCCAGAGAGGTTGTGGAGTCTCCTGCTCTGGAGCCTTTCCAACCCTGCCTTGATGTGTCCTGGTGTGCCCTGCCCTGGCTGCCCCTGTTCTGGCAGGGAGGTTGGACTGAACACATGCTGGAGGTCTCTTCCAGCCCCTGGCATGCTGTGATCTGCTTTATTTACCACAATTACTGCCATGATCATAAATCAAAACATCTCCTGGGCCACCTGTAGTGGTTTGAGCCTTAAGTGGGGTGTTAAGAGCTCAGATGGTAGCAAACCAAGAATTCCCCCCTGCCATCCTCCCCTTCCCCCCCTGCCACCCTCCCCTTCCCCCCCTGCCGTCCTCCCCTTCCCCCCTGCCGTCCTCCCCTTCCCCCCCGCTGTCCTCCCCTTCCCCCCCTGCCATCCTCCCCTGCCCCCCCTCCCCTTATTCCTGATAAGGAAAGAGGAGAGAAAGAAAAGGGGAAAAAAACCAAAGGGGGAGGAGGGGTAGGGGAAAAGAGGAGGAGGTAAAATCTACTGAAAAATAATCTGGAGTGGGTTTGGAAGTAGAAGTAAATTCTTTAAGCAATTCTATCTATCTAGCAGTACCAAGGGTCAGGAGTAAGGATGAATAGGAAAATACACAAACCCAAACCTGGCTGGCCTTGTATCTCCCTCGAGGTGTGTGGATGTCAGTCTTAGAGAAAACGTGGATGCAGTAGGGAAGGACCAGGCCTGACCACGTGGAAGACCCAGGAGGCTGTCTGTGGCTGGTGGGGCCCTTCGAGCAGGCGAGGCAAAGAGAGACAACTGGCTGCAGTGGTGGTGGATGGTGCCACATCCAGCTGGCAGCCAGTCAGTAGGCAGTAGTGGAGTCCCCCAAGGATCAGTGCTGGGCCCCATCCTCTTTAACATCTTCATTGATGATCTGGATGAGGGCATTGAGTCCATCATCAGTAAATTTGCTGATGACACCAAGCTGGGGGCAGGAGTTGATCTGCTGGAGGGTAGAGAGGCTCTGCAGAGGGACCTGGACAGGCTGGACAGATGGGCAGAGTCCAAGGGCAGGAGACTGAACACATCCAAGTGCCAGGTTCTGCACATTGGCCACAACAACCCCATGCAGTGCTACAGGCTGGGGTCAGAGTGGCTGAGAGCAGCCAGGGAGAGAGGGACCTGGGGGTACTGGTCAATGGTAGGCTGAACATGAGCCTGCAGTGTGCCCAGGCAGCCAGGAGGGCCAATGGCATCCTGGCCTGCATCAGGAACAGTGTGGCCAACAGGAGCAGGGAAGTCATTCTGCCCCTGTACACTGCACTGGTTAGGCCACACCTTGAGTCCTGTGTCCAGTTCTGGGCTCCTCAGTTTAGGAAGGAGGTTGACTTGCTGGAATGAGTCCAGAGAAGGGCAACAAAGTTGGTGAGGGGCTTGGAACACAGCCCTGTGAGGAGAGGCTGAGGGAGCTGGGGCTGCTTAGCCTGGAGAAGAGGAGACTCAGGGGTGACCTTATTGCTGTCTACAGCTACCTGAGGGGGGGTTGTAGACAGGCAGAGGTTGGTCTCTTCTCCCAGGCAGCCAGCACCAGAACAAGAGGACACAGTCTCAGGCTGTGCCAGGGGAGGTTCAGGCTGGAGGTCAGGAGGAAGTTTTACACAGAGAGAGTGATTGCCCTTTGGAATGGGCTGCCCGGGGAGGTGGTGGAGTCACCATCGCTGAAGGTGTTCAGGAGGAGACTTGACAGGGTGCTTGGTGCCATGGGTTAGTTGATTAGGTGGTGTTGGATGATAGGTTGGATGTGATGATCTTGAAGGTCTCTTCCAACCTGGTCTATTCTATTCTATTCTATCTTCCTTTTTCTAGGCTTGCTGTGCAGGAAGGGTGAGTGGGACAGACTACCTTTGACCCGGGGAGGGGGAAACCAAGTCCCCCTCTGTTCACCTGGATCAGGTTTCTTTTTTCCCCCTGGGGAAGCAGGGCTGTCGCAGCTCTCCCCCAGGATGGGTGTAACCCAGCACAGCTCTGCGCAGCACAACCTCCCAAGCACTGGCAGTAGGGCAGAGGTCAGCACTGTGAAGTAGGTCCTGAAGTCAGGACAGGGATTGAGCTTCATCTCAGTGCCATGAAGAGAAGGTGATGCTTATCCTGACCGACTCCTGTTTACCCTCAGCAACTCCTCCTCTGCTGAGACAGAAGCAGATTTCCCCAGCAGCTTGCTGGGCTGCTGCCAGGAGGAGGGCTGGGGGTGAAAAGGCAGCTATTATCGGTGTTTAACTGACAAAGGGCAAAGTGAAAGGCCCAGCTGGGTTTACAAGTCAGAGCCTGTGTCTGGTTTACCTCTGTTGTTCAAGGGTGTAAAGCCTTTCAGCATCATCCCTAGCATGAAACAATTGTTCTCCTTTCCCCAGGAGAATCATTTCCCCATAGAGGTCACTGGGAGAGGTGAAAATGCAGGTCCAAGGAACAGGAAGTGCCTCAACAGGAAGGCCAACAACAATGAGAGCCCTCTAATGCATCCACAAGCTGTGAGAAGGGAGCACAGGACGCTGCTCCCCCCTCTAGCTGGCTCTGCAGGGCCTCAGCCTGCTGCCACTCCTGGATTGAGGCAGGGAATCCTAGAATGGGATAGTGTGGAAGGGACTTTAAGGATCATCCAGTTGCAACCCCCATGGGCAGGGACACCTCCCACTGGACCAGATTGCTCAGGGCCTCATCCAACCTGGCCTTGAACACCCCCAGGGAGGAGGCAGCCACAGCCTCCCTGGGCAGCCTCTTCCAGAGTCTCACCACCCTCACACTGAACTTCTTCCTTAGCTCCAGTCTGACCCTGCTCTGCCTCAGCTTCAAACCATTCCCCCTTGGCCTGTCTCTAGACACCCTCAGGAAAGGTCTCTCTGCAGCCTTCCTGCAGGATCCCTTCAGGTACTGGCAGGCAGCATTAAGATCCCCCTGGAGCCTTCTCCTCTCCAGGCTGAACACCCCCAGCTCCCTCAGCCTGTGCTCACAGCAGAGCTGCTTCAGCCCTTGGATCATCTTTGTGACTTCCTCTGGCCTCACCCCAGCAGCTCTGTGTCCTTCTCATGCTGGGGACACCAGAGCTGGAGGCAGGATTGGAGGTGAGGTCTGAGCAGAGGAGAATATCTCCTAGGACTGTGGTAGAACTTCAGAAAGAGAGCCTTTGCCTTGGACTTTTGGCCTGTTTCATGCTCTAGTCTTCCTGTGCTCCTTCCAGTGGGGGAAGAAACTGTCTCAAAGCTGTCTGTCTGTTAAACCCACTCTCTGGTGCTCCCTGTCTCTCGTTGCAGATGAAGCTGCCAGTGTCATTCAGTTTGGGAAGTCAGCCAAGCGCTCCCCCGAGTCCACCCAGATCGGGCAGTATGGGAACGGCTTGAAATCGTAGGTACAACAGAACCAGGCTGGGAGGGGCAGGGCAGGAAGAGGGGGAGGGCTTGGAAGGGTGCATCCTGTTTTAGGAAACAGCCCCAAACAGCTGCAATCTAAACAAACCCACAGTGGGTTGGTAGATAGCTGTTGTGGTTCTCCACCCAGGGCTGTTTAACATCTGGGCAGTGGCACTGGCAGCACCCTCAGCTGGTTGGGTGAGGGCACCAAGCTGCATGCTGCAGGGGACTCACTTGAGGGCAGGGATGGCAGCCAGAAGGGTCTTGACAGGCTTGAGAAGTGAGGCAGTGCCAACTGCAGGAGGGTCAGCAAGTCACAGGGCAGGGTCCTGCAGCTGGCTCAGGACAGCCCAGGCACAAATCCAGACTGGGTGCAGCGAGGGCTGAGAGCAGCCCTGAAGAAAGAGGCTTGGGGGTGTTGGTTGCTGAGCAGCTCCCCAGAAGCCAGCAGTGCTCTCCTGCAGCCCAGCAGGCAGCTGTGTGCTGGGCTGCAGCCAGAGGAGAGTGGGCTCTGTTCTGCTGAGACCTCACCTCCAATCCTGCCTCCAGCTCTGGTGTCCCCAGCATGAAAAGGACACAGAGCTGCTGGGGTGAGGCCAGAGGAGGCCACAAAGATGATCCAAGGGCTGGAGCACATCCTCAGGCTTCAAACCATTGCTCCTCATCCTGGCACTCCCAGCCCTTGTCAAAAGTCCCTCCCTGGCTCTCCTGGAGCCCCTTCAGGTACTGGAAGGCTGCTCTGAGGTCTCCCTGGAGCCTTCTCTTCTCTGGGCTGAGCAGCCCCAACTCTCCCTGCCTGTTCCCATAGCAGAGGTTCTCCAGCTCTCAGATCATCCTGGTGGCCTCCTCTGGACCCTCTCCAGCTGTTCCATGTTGCCTTGAGCAACCTGGGCTAGTGGGAGGTGTCCCTGCCCATGGCAGGGGGTTGGACCTGGCTGCTCTCTAGGGTCCCTTCCCACCCAAGCTCTTGTGTGAACGTGTAAGTGCTGTGGCTGAGGTGGGACAGGCAGGCTGTGCTCTGTGCCTAGGGGCTCCATGCGGATCGGGAAGGACTTCATCCTCTTCACAAAGAAGGACAACAGCATCACCTGCCTGCTGCTCTCCAGGACCTTCCACGAGGAGGAAGGCATCGATGAGGTTGGCTCTGTGCTTTGAACTGCTGTGCTGGCTGCTGGCTCAGCTCAGCTGCCCCAGCTCTGCTGGCAGCAGCGTGTTGGGTGGTGGTTGCCCCTCTGGTGGCACCAGTGTCTGTTCTCCCTTGGTGCTGCACTTGGGAGGCTTCACCAAGTCAGCAAAGATTGGGATTTTTTTATGGCTTTTTCATCCCTTTGGTTTCTTTCCAGTGAGGATGAGGAGGCTCTGCCACAGGTTGCCCTGGGAGGCTGTGGCTGCCCCCTCCCTGGAGGTGTTCAAGGCCAGGCTGGAGGAGGCCTTGAGCAAGCTGGGATGGTGGGAGGTGTCCCTGCCCACGGCAGGGGGCTGGCACTGGATGCTCTTTTGGGTCCCTTCCAACCCAACCTATTCTGTGATTCTTTGAGGCAGTCTTGGACTAGAAGTTGCAGGAGGCTGGCAAAGAGGGGTCCTCAAGCTGTGCAGGGGACTGCAAAGGACGTTTTGCAGGAACTTAGGGGACTGCTGGAAGGGGGTAGATTGCTGGGGCAGGATGTGTAGAAGGAGCTGGCTGGAGCTGGGGAGCCTGAGTCACTCTTGGTCCCCTGGTACCTGCAGGTCATCGTTCCCTTGCCCACCTGGAAGGCACGGAGCCGGGAACCCCTGACTGACAACATGGAGAAGTTTGCCATTGAGACAGAGCTCATCTACAAGTACTCCCCTTTCAAATCAGAGCAGGAGGTGATGGAGCAGTTCAGCAAGATCCGTGGGGACAAAGGTACAGATGGGCAGCGCTGGGCAGGAGTGGCAGGGTGTTGGGCCTGGGGCTGGGTATGGATGGGCAGCGCTGGGCAGGAGTGGCAGGGTGTTGGGGCTGGGTATGGATGGGCAGTGCTGGGCAGGAGTGGCAGGGTGTTGGGCCTGGGGCTGGGTATGGATGGGCAGCGCTGGGCAGGAGTGGCAGGGTGTTGGGGCTGGGGCTGGGTATGGATGGGCAGTGCTGGGCAGGAGTGGCAGGGTGTTGGGGCTGGGTATGGATGGGCAGTGCTGGGCAGGAGTGGCAGGGTGTTGGGGCTGGGGCTGGGTATGGATGGGCAGCGCTGGGCAGGAGTGGCAGGGTGTTGGGCCTGGGGCTGGGTATGGATGGGCAGTGCTGGGCAGGAGTGGCAGGGTGTTGGGGCTGGGGCTGGGTATGGATGGGCAGTGCTGGGCAGGAGTGGCAGGGTGTTGGGCCTGGGGCTGGGTATGGATGGGCAGCGCTGGGCAGGAGTGGCAGGGTGTTGGGGCTGGGGCTGGGTATGGATGGGCAGTGCTGGGCAGGAGTGGCAGGGTGTTGGGGCTGGGGCTGGGTATGGATGGGCAGCGCTGGGCAGGAGTGGCAGGGTGTTGGGCCTGGGGCTGGGTATGGATGGGCAGCGCTGGGCAGGAGTGGCAGGGTGTTGGGGCTGGGTATGGATGGGCAGTGCTGGGCAGGAGTGGCAGGGTGTTGGGGCTGGGTATGGATGGGCAGTGCTGGGCAGGAGTGGCAGGGTGTTGGGGCTGGGTATGGATGGGCAGTGCTGGGCAGGAGTGGCAGGGTGTTGGGGCTGGGTATGGATGGGCAGTGCTGGGCAGGAGTGGCAGGGTGTTGGGGCTGGGTATGGATGGGCAGTGCTGGGCAGGAGTGGCAGGGTGTTGGGGCTGGGGCTGGGTATGGATGGGCAGTGCTGGGCAGGAGTGGCAGGGTGTTGGGGCTGGGGCTGGGTATGGATGGGCAGTGCTGGGCAGGAGTGGCAGGGTGTTGGGGCTGGGTATGGATGGGCAGTGCTGGGCAGGAGTGGCAGGGTGTTGGGGCTGGGGCTGGGTATGGATGGGCAGCGCTGGGCAGGAGTGGCAGGGTGTTGGGGCTGGGTATGGATGGGCAGTGCTGGGCAGGAGTGGCAGGGTGTTGGGGCTGGGGCTGGGTATGGATGGGCAGTGCTGGGCAGGAGTGGCAGGGTGTTGGGGCTGGGGCTGGGTATGGATGGGCAGTGCTGGGCAGGAGTGGCAGGGTGTTGGGGCTGGGGCTGGGTATGGATGGGCAGCACTGGGCAGGAGTGGCAGGGTGTTGGGGCTGGGTATGGATGGGCAGCGCTGGGCAGGAGTGGCAGGGTGTTGGGGCTGGGGCTGGGTATGGATGGGCAGTGCTGGGCAGGAGTGGCAGGGTGTTGGGCCTGGGGCTGGGTATGGATGGGCAGTGCTGGGCAGGAGTGGCAGGGTGTTGGGGCTGGGTATGGATGGGCAGTGCTGGGCAGGAGTGGCAGGGTGTTGGGGCTGGGTATGGATGGGCAGTGCTGGGCAGGAGTGGCAGGGTGTTGGGGCTGGGGCTGGGTATGGATGGGCAGTGCTGGGCAGGAGTGGCAGGGTGTTGGGGCTGGGGCTGGGTATGGATGGGCAGTGCTGGGCAGGAGTGGCAGGGTGTTGGGGCTGGGGCTGGGTATGGATGGGCAGTGCTGGGCAGGAGTGGCAGGGTGTTGGGGCTGGGGCTGGGTATGGATGGGCAGCGCTGGGCAGGAGTGGCAGGGTGTTGGGGCTGGGGCTGGGTATGGATGGGCAGTGCTGGGCAGGAGTGGCAGGGTGTTGGGCCTGGGGCTGGGTATGGATGGGCAGCGCTGGGCAGGAGTGGCAGGGTGTTGGGGCTGGGTATGGATGGGCAGTGCTGGGCAGGAGTGGCAGGGTGTTGGGCCTGGGGCTGGGTATGGATGGGCAGTGCTGGGCAGGAGTGGCAGGGTGTTGGGGCTGGGTATGGATGGGCAGTGCTGGGCAGGAGTGGCAGGGTGTTGGGGCTGGGGCTGGGTATGGATGGGCAGCGCTGGGCAGGAGTGGCAGGGTGTTGGGGCTGGGTATGGATGGGCAGTGCTGGGCAGGAGTGGCAGGGTGTTGGGGCTGGGGCTGGGTATGGATGGGCAGTGCTGGGCAGGAGTGGCAGGGTGTTGGGGCTGGGGCTGGGTATGGATGGGCAGCGCTGGGCAGGAGTGGCAGGGTGTTGGGGCTGGGTATGGATGGGCAGTGCTGGGCAGGAGTGGCAGGGTGTTGGGGCTGGGTATGGATGGGCAGTGCTGGGCAGGAAGGTCAGGGTGTTGGGGCTGGGTATGGATGGGCAGCACTGGGCAGGAGTGGCAGGGTGTTGGGGCTGGGGCTGGGTATGGATGGGCAGTGCTGGGCAGGAGTGGCAGGGTGTTGGGGCTGGGGCTGGGTATGGATGGGCAGTGCTGGGCAGGAGTGGCAGGGTGTTGGGGCTGGGGCTGGGTATGGATGGGCAGTGCTGGGCAGGAGTGGCAGGGTGTTGGGCCTGGGGCTGGGTATGGATGGGCAGTGCTGGGCAGGAGTGGCAGGGTGTTGGGGCTGGGGCTGGGTATGGATGGGCAGCGCTGGGCAGGAGTGGCAGGGTGTTGGGGCTGGGGCTGGGTATGGATGGGCAGTGCTGGGCAGGAGTGGCAGGGTGTTGGGGCTGGGGCTGGGTATGGATGGGCAGCGCTGGGCAGGAGTGGCAGGGTGTTGGGGCTGGGGCTGGGTATGGATGGGCAGTGCTGGGCAGGAGTGGCAGGGTGTTGGGGCTGGGGCTGGGTATGGATGGGCAGCGCTGGGCAGGAGTGGCAGGGTGTTGGGGCTGGGTATGGATGGGCAGTGCTGGGCAGGAGTGGCAGGGTGTTGGGCCTGGGGCTGGGTATGGATGGGCAGCGCTGGGCAGGAGTGGCAGGGTGTTGGGGCTGGGGCTGGGTATGGATGGGCAGTGCTGGGCAGGAGTGGCAGGGTGTTGGGGCTGGGTATGGATGGGCAGTGCTGGGCAGGAGTGGCAGGGTGTTGGGGCTGGGGCTGGGTATGGATGGGCAGCGCTGGGCAGGAGTGGCAGGGTGTTGGGGCTGGGGCTGGGTATGGATGGGCAGTGCTGGGCAGGAGTGGCAGGGTGTTGGGCCTGGGGCTGGGTATGGATGGGCAGCGCTGGGCAGGAGTGGCAGGGTGTTGGGGCTGGGGCTGGGTATGGATGGGCAGCGCTGGGCAGGAGTGGCAGGGTGTTGGGGCTGGGTATGGATGGGCAGTGCTGGGCAGGAGTGGCAGGGTGTTGGGGCTGGGGCTGGGTATGGATGGGCAGTGCTGGGCAGGAGTGGCAGGGTGTTGGGGCTGGGGCTGGGTATGGATGGGCAGTGCTGGGCAGGAGTGGCAGGGTGTTGGGGCTGGGGCTGGGTATGGATGGGCAGCACTGGGCAGGAGTGGCAGGGTGTTGGGGCTGGGTATGGATGGGCAGCGCTGGGCAGGAGTGGCAGGGTGTTGGGGCTGGGGCTGGGTATGGATGGGCAGTGCTGGGCAGGAGTGGCAGGGTGTTGGGGCTGGGGCTGGGTATGGATGGGCAGTGCTGGGCAGGAGTGGCAGGGTGTTGGGGCTGGGTATGGATGGGCAGTGCTGGGCAGGAGTGGCAGGGTGTTGGGGCTGGGGCTGGGTATGGATGGGCAGTGCTGGGCAGGAGTGGCAGGGTGTTGGGCCTGGGGCTGGGTATGGATGGGCAGTGCTGGGCAGGAGTGGCAGGGTGTTGGGGCTGGGGCTGGGTATGGATGGGCAGTGCTGGGCAGGAGTGGCAGGGTGTTGGGCCTGGGGCTGGGTATGGATGGGCAGTGCTGGGCAGGAGTGGCAGGGTGTTGGGGCTGGGTATGGATGGGCAGTGCTGGGCAGGAGTGGCAGGGTGTTGGGGCTGGGTATGGATGGGCAGTGCTGGGCAGGAGTGGCAGGGTGTTGGGGCTGGGTATGGATGGGCAGTGCTGGGCAGGAGTGGCAGGGTGTTGGGGCTGGGGCTGGGTATGGATGGGCAGTGCTGGGCAGGAGTGGCAGGGTGTTGGGGCTGGGGCTGGGTATGGATGGGCAGCGCTGGGCAGGAGTGGCAGGGTGTTGGGGCTGGGTATGGATGGGCAGTGCTGGGCAGGAGTGGCAGGGTGTTGGGCCTGGGGCTGGGTATGGATGGGCAGCGCTGGGCAGGAGTGGCAGGGTGTTGGGGCTGGGTATGGATGGGCAGTGCTGGGCAGGAGTGGCAGGGTGTTGGGCCTGGGGCTGGGTATGGATGGGCAGTGCTGGGCAGGAGTGGCAGGGTGTTGGGGCTGGGTATGGATGGGCAGTGCTGGGCAGGAGTGGCAGGGTGTTGGGGCTGGGGCTGGGTATGGATGGGCAGCGCTGGGCAGGAGTGGCAGGGTGTTGGGGCTGGGTATGGATGGGCAGTGCTGGGCAGGAGTGGCAGGGTGTTGGGGCTGGGGCTGGGTATGGATGGGCAGCGCTGGGCAGGAGTGGCAGGGTGTTGGGGCTGGGTATGGATGGGCAGTGCTGGGCAGGAGTGGCAGGGTGTTGGGGCTGGGTATGGATGGGCAGTGCTGGGCAGGAAGGTCAGGGTGTTGGGGCTGGGTATGGATGGGCAGCACTGGGCAGGAGTGGCAGGGTGTTGGGGCTGGGGCTGGGTATGGATGGGCAGTGCTGGGCAGGAGTGGCAGGGTGTTGGGGCTGGGGCTGGGTATGGATGGGCAGTGCTGGGCAGGAGTGGCAGGGTGTTGGGGCTGGGGCTGGGTATGGATGGGCAGTGCTGGGCAGGAGTGGCAGGGTGTTGGGCCTGGGGCTGGGTATGGATGGGCAGTGCTGGGCAGGAGTGGCAGGGTGTTGGGGCTGGGGCTGGGTATGGATGGGCAGCGCTGGGCAGGAGTGGCAGGGTGTTGGGGCTGGGGCTGGGTATGGATGGGCAGTGCTGGGCAGGAGTGGCAGGGTGTTGGGGCTGGGGCTGGGTATGGATGGGCAGCGCTGGGCAGGAGTGGCAGGGTGTTGGGGCTGGGGCTGGGTATGGATGGGCAGTGCTGGGCAGGAGTGGCAGGGTGTTGGGGCTGGGGCTGGGTATGGATGGGCAGCGCTGGGCAGGAGTGGCAGGGTGTTGGGGCTGGGTATGGATGGGCAGTGCTGGGCAGGAGTGGCAGGGTGTTGGGCCTGGGGCTGGGTATGGATGGGCAGTGCTGGGCAGGAGTGGCAGGGTGTTGGGCCTGGGGCTGGGCTTCTCCTGATCAACCTTCCTCCTTGCTCAGGCACCTTGGTGATCATCTTCAACCTCAAACTGATGGACAACGGAGAGCCAGAGCTGGATGTGACTTCTGACCCCCGAGACATCCAGATGGCAGGGACCCCCCCAGAGGGAACGTGAGTGTGAAGGCTGTTAGTGCCCCCCAGGGCTTGGGCACAGCTGCCTGCAGCTTCTCTTTCAGCAGGGCACTGGGGAACTGAGAAGATCTTTGGTGTTTTTTCTTTAGCAGTTTGGAATTCCTGGATGCAAGCAGCCCACAGGTTGTGTGTTGGCTCTGAGTGCCTTGGCTCATCTTAGAGGAGCAAACTCAATGCTATCCTTTAGGCACCTAAAACAAAGCAGCCCTCAGCTGTAGGTTTCATTTTCTCCTCTCACCCAGGATGCTCACAAGCCTCTGCTGCTCTCAAACTGGGCTGCACAAGGTGAAGGAGCTGCACAGGTCAGCCTCCTCCAGCCAGTAGCATGGGTGGGGGGAGGTGGAGGCTTCCTGGGAGGAGAGGCAGCTCCTGGACTTCCTGCAGCAAAGGCAGAAGGATATGCTGAGAGTGAGCAGAGGGAGGGCTGAGGGTTTGCTGAGTTCAGAGTCACAGCTGGCACTGGGCTGGAAGGGAGCCTCCAAGGGTGTCTTGTCCAAGCCCCTGCAGGCAGCAGGGACACCTCCAGCTAGAGCAGGCTGCACAGGGACACAGCAAGGCTGAGCTTGGATGTCTCCAGGTCAATGGGGCCTCAACCACCTCCCTGGGCAGCCTGTCCCAGTGTCTCCCCACCCTCACTGTGCAGAACTTCCTCCTGATGTCCAACCTGACTCTGCCCTGCTCCAGCTCCAAACCATTGCTCCTCGTTCTGTCACTCCAAGCCTTCTGATGAACAGCACACCCCCCCTGCAGCCTTCCTGTAGGTCCCCTGCAGGTATTGCAGTGCAGCTCTAAGGTCTCCCTGGAGCCTTCTCTTCTGCAGGCTGAACAGCCCCAACTCTCCCAGCCTGTCCCCATACAGGAGACTCTCCAGCCCTCTGATCATCTTTGTGGCCTTCTCTGGACCCTCTCCTGCAGGTCCCTGTGCTTCCAGTGCTGGGGGTCCCATATCTGAGCACAGCCCTGCAGGGCAGGTCTCCCCAGAGCAGAGCATGTCATGGCCCTTCATGGCTGGAGAGGAAGGAAGGGACAAAAACTACAAAGGAAATAGGAAGACAACTGAAGAAGATTGCAGGGTGAAGCCTGACTGAAGAGCTGCTCTGGGGGTGACCTGCTGGAGCGATCTCTGTGGGCCAGCCTGGGAGGATGTGTGCTGTCTGCTAGCAGGAGATGCTGAGCAGAGTGCTGAGTGTCTGAGGCTGCCTCCCTTGCAGGAAGCCGGAGCGCCGCTCCTTCCGCGCCTACGCCGCCGTGCTCTACATCGACCCCCGCATGAGGATCTTCATCAACGGGCACAAGGTCCAAACCAAGCGCCTCTCCTGCTGCCTCTACAAGCCGAGGTGGGTGTGGCAGCCACGGGCTGCAGGCAGCAGGGGCAGCAGAGCTTTGGGCTGTGCGCTCTGGGGGGTGTGTAAGGCGCAGAGCCGCAGCAGAAGGGAGCGGGGTGTGGTGGTGACGGGATGGAAAGAACAGCTCGGGAGTGGAAAATCTGACTCTGGGAAGGCACAGCAGTGGCTGGGGCAGTCTGCCTCCCTTTCAGAGCACACCAAGCAGGGAAGATACTGCTGCTTCTAAATCAGAGTGTTAGGGCTTGGAAGGGGCCTCCAAAGAGCAGCACCCTGCCAGAGCAGGGGCATCCAGGACCACATCCAGGTGGGGCTGGAAAGTCTCCAGAGCAGGAGACTCCACAACCTCTCTGGGCAGCCTGCTCCAGGCCCCCAGCACCCTCACAGTGACAAAGTTTTCCCTTCTGTCCCTGCAGCACCTCCTCTGCTCCAGCTTGCCCCCAGAGCCCCTTGTGCTGTCCTTGCACATCCCTGAGCAGAGCCTGGCTCCAGCCCTGCACATCTTTATCACCAGCCATGAGGGCAGCACCCAGACTGCTCTGCTCCCAGTCCAAGCTCCAGCTCCCTCAGCATGGCCTCACAGGCAGATGTCCCACTGCCTGCAGCAGCTCTGTGGCTCTGGGATGGACTCTCTCAAGCAGTTCCCTGAGTTCCCTCTTGAACTGAGGAGTCCAAAACTGGACACAATATTCAGGGCAGAGTAAAGGGGGAGGAGAACTTCTCTTGACCTGCTCACCACCCTCCTTCTAATCCACCCCAGGATGCCCCTGGCATTCTTGGCCACAATGGCCAAGTAGAGTAGCACAGGGAGACCTTTTTCTCCTACATTGATGAAATCCTGGTTTGATCTTAGTGCTGAGTTTGCTGATTGCTAAGTTTTGGTCTCCACAGGATGTACAAATACACTTCCAACCGGTTCAAGACCCGTGCAGAGCAGGAGGTGAAGAAAGCAGAGCATGTGGCCAGGATAGGTGAGTCTGGGAGGTGTCTGTGGGGCCTGGCTTTGCTGTAGTGAAGGCTGGGAGAGGCTGCTGCCTTGCTGGGTATGAACTGAAATTGCTTCCCTCTGTGTGTGGTTGCTCAGGAAATCAGTCCTGGCGCTGGGCTGGAAGGGAGCCTCCAAGGGCATCTTGTCCAGGCCCCCGCAGGCAGCAGGGATACCTCCAGCTAGGGCAGGCTGCACAGGGACACAGCAAGGCTGAGCTTGGATGTCTCCAGGGATGGGGCCTCAACCACCTCCCTGGGCAGCCTGTGCCAGTGTCTCCCCACCCTCACTGTGCAGAACTTCCTCCTGATGTCCAACCTAAACCTG
Source organism: Melanerpes formicivorus (assembly GCF_026170545.1). NCBI lineage: Eukaryota > Metazoa > Chordata > Aves > Piciformes > Picidae > Melanerpes > Melanerpes formicivorus. The sequence goes on from NW_027142388.1 coordinate 202,392, forward strand.
CCCTGCTCCAGCTCCAAACCCTTTGGTGTTACCTTTGTATCCATGTCCATGCCAGTCCAGAGTCCAGCTCAGGCTCTCTGGGAGTGAGTTTCCTGGGATGGCTGCCTGGTGAGCTGCTGTCTGTGCTGAGCTGCTGCCCTGACCCTTCTGCCTGTATTGCAGCTGAGGAGAAGGCTCGAGAGGCGGAGAGCAAGGCCCGAGCCCTTGAGCTGCGCCTGGGAGGGGACCTCACGCGGGAGTCCAGGGTGAGCCTGCTGCTTGGGCGTCTCGGAGGTGCTCTGGCATGGGGCAGTGACTTGCAAGCAGCGTTCAGGCAGCTCTCTGGGCTCAGCACCACTGGGCAGGCTTCCATGTCTGCAGATGGTTTCCAGCCCAAGTGGGAAGCATCCTGACATTCCCCTGCCCACAGCCTGCTGGGTGGGAAGGCAACCTCGGGGCCCCAGGTGCTCTGCTTGATGTCAGCCTCTGCAGAAGAGGCTAGGGAAATGGGGGGGATTGGGTGAGGAATAAATGCAGCTGCTCCTGAGCTCTTTCCCCTTCCTTGCTTTCCCAGCTGACTGAAGCATTTGACAGGGAGTACTGGCCTGGGGCTGTTTGCTTCTTGCTGTTGGGGTTGTGGCTCTTGATGGGGGCAAGGCCTGCTGCTGGGTGGAAGGAGGGCTTGCAGGGGGCACCAGGCGGGTCAGCAAGTGACACCAGCCTAAATCACTGAGCTTCCTATTGGCATCTGATGGCGACAAGGTACCCAGGTGCCACAGATCCTATGCAAGCAGCTGGAACAGCCCAGCAGCACGTGCTGCCTCATGTGCAAAGGCTGCTGATCATCACCCTCCACCATTCCTGGGTTCTTTGCATTTCAAACATTTTGGGATTCTTGAAGTGGGGCAAAGAAGGCACAGAAGTGAGCTGATGTGGTGGCTGTGCCAGCAGCCCCTGAGGTGTGTGGTGCCCCCTTGCAGGTGACGCTGCGCCAAGCCCAGAGCTCAGCCATAGCCCTGCGCCGGGAGGCTGATGTGAAGAAGAGGATCAAGGAGGCAAAGCAGCGGTGAGTGGAGCTGCCTCAGAGCTCTGATGGGGGGGAAAAGCAGGGCAGTGGCACTGGCAGCACCCTCAGCTGGTTGGGTGGTGGCACCAAGCTGTGTGCTGCAGGGAACTCACTTGAGGGCAGGCAGCCAGAAGGGTCTTGACAGGCTTGAGAAGTGAGGCAGTGCCAACTGCAGGAGGGTCAGCAAGTCACAGGGCAGGGTCCTGCAGCTGGCTCAGGACAGCCCAGGCACAAATCCAGACTGGGTGCAGAGGGGGCTGAGAGTAGCCCTGAAGAAAGAGGCTTGGGGGTGTTGGTTGCTGAGCAGCTCCCCAGGAGCCAGCAGTGCTCTCCTGCAGCCCAGCAGGCAGCTGTGTGCTGGGCTGCAGCCAGAGGAGAGTGGGCAGCAGGAGAGGAGAAGGGGGTTCTGCCCCTGGGATCTGTTCTGCTGAGACCTCACCTCCAATCCTGCCTCCAGCTCTGGTGTCCCCAGCATGAGAAAGGACACAGAGCTGCTGGGGTGAGGCCAGTGAGGCCACAAAGATGATCCAAGGGCTGGAGCAGCTCTGCTGTGAGCACAGGCTGAGGGAGCTGGGGGTGTTCAGCCTGGAGAAGAGAAGGCTCCAGGGGAACCTTACAGCTGCCTGCCAGTAGTTGAAGGGATCCTGCAGGAAGGCTGCAGAGAAACTCTTCCTGAGGGTGTCTGGAGACAGGCCAAGGGTGAATGGTTTGAAGCTGAGGCAGAGCAGGGCTAGACTGGAGCTGAGGAAGAAGTTCTTCATTGTGAGGGTGGTGAGACTCTGGCACAGGCTGCCCAGGGAGGCTGTGGCTGCCTCCTCCCTGGGGCTGTTCAAGGCCAGGCTGGATGAGGCCTTGAGCAGCTGAGTCTGAGAGGAGTCCCTGCCTAGGGCAGGGGGTGCAGTGGGTGGTCTCTGAGGCCCTTCCCAAGCTGAGCCATTCTGTGGTCCATGTCTGGCTACACTGCATGGTGGTTTTTAAACTGGCAGCCTCCAGGACCCATCCAGGGATTTCCATAGCCTCTGCCTAACAGCAGCAAACGGCTGCTTGCCTTCCCACCCATCTCTGAGGCTCTGTTCATCACCTTACAGGGCACTGAGGGAGCCCAAAGAGCTGAACTTCATCTTTGGGGTGAACATTGAGCGGCGCGAGCTGGATGGGATGTTCATCTACAACTGCAGCAGGCTGATCAAGATGTATGAGAAGGTGGGGCCGCAGCTGGAGGGTGGCATGTGAGTCCTGCAGCTTTTTCAGCAGTCTTTTGCTTCAGCCTTGCATGTTCCCCAGAGCCCAGGCAGGGCAGAACTCAAAGCACAGGGAGCAGCAGCACAGGGAGGGGATCCTGCCCCTCTGCTCTGCTGAGACCCTGCCTGCAGCACTGCCTCCTGTTCTGGTGCCCCCAGCAGTGAGGGACACAGAGCTGCCGGAGCAGGCCCAGAGGAGGCTATGAAAATGATCCAAAGGCTGGAGAACCTACCCCTGAGGGCAGGCTGGGAGAGTTGGGGCTGTTGAGCCTGGAGAAGGTTCCAGGGAGACCTTAGAACAGCCTTCCAGTGCTTGAAGGGGCTCCAGGAGAGCTGGGGAGGGACTTTGGTTAAGGGCTGGGAGTGACAGGATGAGGGACAATGCTGGAGGAGGGCAGATTGGGACTGGAGATGAGGAAGAAATTCTTGATAGTGAGGGTAGTGAGACCCTGGAACAGGTTGCCCAGGGAGGTTGTGGATATCATAGAATCATAGAATCAGTGAGGTTGGAAAAGACCTCAAGGATCATCAAGCCCAACCTGTCCCCTCATGAATACTAAACCATGGCACCAAGTGCCACGTCCAATCCCCTCTTGAACACCTCCAGGGATGGGGACTCCACCACCTCCCTGGGCAGCACATTCCAGTGGCTAACAACTCTCTCTGGGAAGAACTTTCTCCTCACCTCAAGCCTAAACTTCCCCTGGCACAGCTTGAGACTGTGCCCTCTCTTCCTGGAGGTGTTCAAGGCCAGGCTGAATGAGACTTTGGGCTAGTGGAAGGGGGGTTAGAACTGGATGACCTTCAAGGTGCCTACCAACCCAACCCAGTCTGTGGCTCTCTAAAATGCAGCCAGTTGTGCTGCAGCCCCAGTGGCTGATCAGTGTCTGTGTGACCTGCTAGTTCCAATGCTACTCAGTATTATTTTTCTGATCCCCAGCCTGGGGTAGCTTAATGGTCTGTGTCCATCTTGCAGGGCATGTGGTGGAGTGGTGGGTGTGGTGGATGTGCCCTATTTGGTTCTGGAGCCAACCCACAATAAACAAGACTTTGCTGATGCCAAAGAGTATCGACACTTGCTGAAGGCCATGGGAGAACATTTGGTTCAGTATTGGAAGGATGTTGCCATAGGTAATGGAGATTCACAATTCCCAAGGCTGGGGGGAGGAAGGAAGCCTTGGTGGGGGGTGGGCAGCTAAGGGGAAGGGCAGCCAAGAGTGCAGGTGGTTCTCCTGTGGAGAAAGGCTGAGGGCTCTGGGGCTGTTTAGTCTAGAGAGGAGAGGAAACCTGATCAATGTCTATCCATGTCTGAGGGGTGGAGATCAGGATGAAGGTGCCAGACTCTGGTTGGTGGTGCCCAGGGACAGAACAAGAAGCCACAGGGATGAGCAGGAAGTCAAGAAGCTCCACCTCAGCATGAGGAGAAGCTTGTTTGGTGTGAGGGTGCTGGAGGCCTGGAGCAGGCTGCCCAGAGAGGTTGTGGAGTCTCCTGCTCTGCAGCCTTTCCAGCCCCCCTGGATGTGTCCCTGGGTGCCCCTGCTCTGGCAGGGGGGTTGGACCGGATGCTCTCTGGAGGTCCTTTCCAAGGCCTGGCATGCTGGGATCTCTGTGCTGATGCCTCCATGCTGAGCAGGGCTTTGTTTGTTTCCCAGCCCAGAGAAGCATTGTCAAGTTTTGGGATGAGTTTGGTTACTTGTCAGCAAACTGGAACCAGCCTCCCTCCAGCGAGCTGCGCTACAGACGCCGGCGAGCCATGGAGATCCCAACCACCATCCAGTGTGGTGAGTCCCACCTGGCCCAGCCCAGCACACCTGGCAGTGCTCAGCAGGCTTGGCCCTTCCAGAGGAGGGGGGAAGGAAGGGGCTTCTGGGCAGCAGCTGAATGGTGGGAGCTGTGAGATGAGTGGTGCTGTTGTTTCTCCTTTCCAGGGCTTGACTTCTTCTATGAATTTAGTTTGAATCATAGAATCATTTAGGTTGGGACAGGCCTTGAGGATCACCCAGCCCAACCATGAGCCCACCACTGGTAGATCACCACTGAACCATGGCCCTCAGCACCACATCTCCATGGCTTTTAAATACCTCCAGGGATGGGGACTCCACCACTGCTCTGGGCAGCCTGGGCCAGGCCTTGACAACCCTCAAGGGGAAGAAATTGTTCCTCATGTCCAACCTAAACTTCCTCTGGCACAAATTGAGGCCATTTCCTCTTACCCTGTTGCTGGTTACTTGGGAGAAGAGGCCACCCCTAGCCTCACTGCAGCCTCCTTGCAGGAACTTGTAGAATGTGAGGTGATGTGCCCCTCATCCTCCTTTCCTCCAGCCAAACACCCCCAGGTCCCTCAGCTGCTCCTCCCCAGCCCTGTTCTCCAGACCCTTCCCCAGCTTTGTTGCCCTTCTCTGGATCTGCTCCAGCCTTCAATGTCCTCCTGGGAATGAGGGGTCCAGAATGGACCCCAGGATTCAAGGCATGGCCTCTCCACACCCAGTGCAGGGGGAACATCCCCCACCACTCTCTGGGCCTGGCCATCAGCCAGTTCTTGAGCCAACAAAGCCTGTGCCCACCCAAGCCATGGGCAGCCAGGTTCTGCAGCAGGATGCTGTGGGAATCGGTGTCAGAGGCTTTACTGAAGTCAAGGCTGACACAGACACAGCCTTCCCCTCATCTGCTTAGCTGCTCACCTTGCCACAGAGGGAGATCAGATCCATAAAGCAGGACTTGCCCTTCGTGAGCTCCTGCTGACTGGGCCTGTCCCTGGCTCGTGATGGCATGCAGGATGACCTGCTCCATGGCTTTCCCCAGCACCAAGGTCTCACTGGCAGCTCTCTACTTCCCTCTGTCCTCTTCCCAGTGCTTCTGTGTCAGGTTTGCCTCTCTGCTGGGACCTGTTCTCTTGGCCAGGACTGCTGGAGGGAAAGGAAGCATTCACTCCCTCAGCCTTGGTCGCTGTGTCTCTGCCCACATCCCATGGAGGATGGAGATTCTCCTCACTCCTCCTTTTGCTCTCCATACATTTACAGAAGCCTTTGGAACTGGCTTTTACAGCAGCAGCCAGAGGAAGTTCTAGCTGGGCTTTGACCTTTCTAATCTTTTTCCCCTGCACATCCTTGTAGTGCTCCTGAGTGCCATCCCCCTTCTTCTCCAGGCCATAGACTTGCCTTTTCTTCCTGAGTTCAGGCCAGAGCTGCTCTTCTGCCCCCCTGGCTCATTTTTGCTCATGGGTATGTTCTGTTCTTTTAAGACTTCCTTCTTGAACACTGTCCACCCTGCCTGGACTCCTTGGCCCTTCAGGACTGTCTCAGGGACTGGCAACCAGATTCCTGAACAGGTCAAAGTCTGCCATCGTGAGTGTCCAAGGTGGCAGCTCTGCTGAGTCTCCCCTCCTTGATCCCCCAGCAACTGAAAACTCTTCACTGCATGATCACTATGCCCAAGGTGGCCTCCAGCCTTCACATCTTCCACAGTTTCTCCTAACAAGTCCAGCAAGGTGCCTTCCCTAGCTGGCAGCGATGCTGTTCAGGTAGACCTGGTTGCTTAAGGGACCTTAAAGATTCTCCAGTTCCAATTCCCCTGCCAAGGGCAGGGACACCTCCCACCAGCCCAGGTTGCTCAGGGCCTCATCCAGCCTGGCCCTGAACACCACCAGGGAGGGAGCAGCCACAGCCTCTCAGGGCAACCTGTTCCAGTGTCTCCCCACCCTTGCTATCAAGAACTCCTTCCTCATCTCCAGTCTCAATCTGCCCTCCTCCAGGCTTTATCCACTGCCCCTTGTCCTGTCACTCCCAGTCCTTGTCAAAAGTCCCTTCCTGGCTTTCCTGCAGGATCCCTTCAGGTACTGGAAGGCAGCTCTAAGGTCCCCCTGGAGTCTTCTCTTCTCCAGGCTGAACATCCAGAGCTCCCTCAGCCTGTGCTCACAGCAGAGCTGCTCCAGCCCTTGGATCATCTTTGTGGCCTCCTTTGAACTCTCTCCAACAGCTGCCTGAGGGCACTGCTGGCTCCTGGGGAGCTACTCAGCAACCAACAACCCCAAGCCTCTTTCTTCAGGGCTGCTCTCAGCCCCCTCTGCACCCAGCTTGGATTTGTGCCAGGACTTGGCCTGAGCCAGCTGCTGGACCTTGCCCTGTGACTTGCTGACCCTCCTGCAGTTGGCACTGCCTCACTTCTCAAGCCTGTCAAGACCCTTCTGGCTGCCATCCCTGCCCTCAAGTGAGTCCCCTGCAGCACACAGCTTGGTGCCCTCACCCAACCTGCTGAGGGTGCTCTCAGTGCTCTGTTTTCCCCTGTGTGGATGCAGTTTTGACACAGGTAAAAGTCTGCCTTCCCCCCAGTAGCACTTTGAAGCCAGAGCAGCTTTGTCCTCGTTGTCACTGGGTTCCACTCACAGGGCCTGGTCCCTGCCCCACAGGGGCCCTGGGCAGGTGGGGTTGTTGCTGAGAGGCCACACCTGCTGTGCTGGGCAGCAACTTGCCACCATTGCCCCCTCTCCTTCAGCTCTGTGTTCACAGCTTCACAGTCTGCATGGGGGTGGAAGGGACCCTCCAAAGTCATCTTGTCCAAGCCCTTGCAGGCAGCAGGCACACCTCCAACTGAACCAGGCAGTGGGAGGGAGCTGAGGGAGTCCTCCTTTGTTACGAGTCTTGACTGCCTTCTGGGCCTTGTGCCAGGGAAGTCAGGGCTGTGCTTGCAGTGCTCAGTGTCCCTCTTGCACTCCCTGCTGCTTCTCAGCCCTCCTGTCTTCCTGGAGCCCTGTCACTGAGCGGAGGAGTTCCTCCAGCTGGGTGTATCTCCCACAGGAGCTCCGCTGCTGCCATCCTGTACCAGTGTGAGAGCAGGGCACACGCTGCGGCTGGTGCCCGAGGGGCTGCCTCTTCCCACTGGAGATCTGCCTGGCCAGCTGCAGCAGTCATGGTGGGTGCAGAGCTTGAGGGGCTGTGGTTGTCTGCTGGGTGGATGCCCATCACTCTCTTCTTGGTGCTGGTGCTCTCCAGGGGCTTTCCTTCACAGGCATGTAGCCCTGGCACTGCCCACACCTCTGTAGCCTCTCCTGCAAGAGCTGCTGTCTCCTCCTGGGTCTTTCCACTGCCCTGGGTATTCCCTGCCACAGGAAAACCTCAGGAAAACCCCTGTCCCATCTTTGTCTGCTCTTGGTGGCACGCTTGAACATCTCTGCTTGAGGTTCCTTCCCTGCACAGTTTGCTGACTGTGATGTTCTTCAGGTGCCCTCACAGAGTCAGAGCGAGAATTGTCAGGGTTGGAAGGGACCTCTAGGATCATCCAGTTGCAATCCCCCTGCCATGAGCAGAGACACTTCACACTAGGTCAGGTTGCTCAGAGCCACATCCAGCCTGGCCAACCTGATCTAGAATGGGTGAGGTGTGGGCAGCAGGGGTGTTGAGAACGGGCTTGGGAATGTCAGATGAGCTGGAACTGGCCAAAGCCACCTAGCTCAGTGTTGCAGTGAAGAGCTGAAACTCTCACAGGCAATGGAATGTGGCCAGGTCATTGGCATTCTGCTGCTCTGGGCAGCACCTCAGTGCTAGGTGTGAGCACAGAACGGGAAGCATGCAGCTGACTTCCAACTTGAATGCAGGTTCTTTGCTGTGCATCTCTGGACAGCTCTGACCAAGCCCTTCTCTGGGTGAAGGAGATCTCAACACAGCCACTTTGTGTCTTTGCAGAGGGACACCAAACTCCCTTCACCTCATTTCCCCCCCACAGGACTTGGGGATGAGGCTGCAGCAAGGGATGTGAGTGAAGGCACTCCTGTGGAATTGTGTTGTTGAGCTCTCCTGCCTTGGTGGCCTTCTCCAAGTCCTTCCTGAATTCTCCTGAGGAGGAGGAGGGTTCCTGCTGTTCTTCTTGTCCTCTGCTGTTGACAACCTTCTAGAACCTGACTGAAGAATGTTTGCATTTCCTTGGCAGAGCTTGGGGTAGCCTTGTAAAAGCTGTGGATGGGAAGTCAGATTAGTCTTGCAGTCCATCTAAAATGGATGAGATGATGATGTTCTTTTGTGTGTGTGTGGTTAAATTTCTGCCTTGTTTTGTGCTGCTGTCAGTAAGAGACTTCTGAGATGAGCAGGGATTGCAGGACTGCTTTGGAAGTGCTGGCATTGCAGCAGTGAGTCTGAGGGCCTCTAGTATCAGTTCATGCCAGGCTTTATGTTCTTTATATTCAGCATCTGAGGTCTTCCTTCAAGCATTTTGAGAGCATGAAGGAAGCACTGACTCTGGCTGTCTCAGGTGGGTTCTTTTGCCACTTGGGCTTATTGTAGCTGGATGTACACTGGCAGTTGGTGGGTCCTTGGGTGTCAAATGGGCTTGGGAAGTGCTGTGGAGAGAGGGAAAAGCAATGGTTTTGTGGCTCAGGCTGTGGCTTTCTGACTTGCAAACTGTTTGTCTGACAGATGTGTGTCTGAAGTGGAGGACTCTCCCTTTCCAGCTGAGTTCAGTGGAGAAGAACTACCCTGACAGCTGGGTGTGCTCCATGAACCCTGACCCTGAACAGGACAGGTAAGGAGCAGTTCATGCAAAGCCTTCCTTGCACCCTGACTGCACAGCGTTTCAGTTTGTAGCTCTGGTCTCCTGCTCCTGGAGAAAAGAGGAGCAGCCAAGCTGGTGAAGAGCAACTAAGCTGCAGAAGGGCCTTGAAGCCAAGTCCTGTGTGGAGCAGCTTGAGGGAGCTGGGGTTATTTAGTCTGGAGAAGAGGAGGCTGAGGGGAGGCCTCATCACCCTCCACAATTACCTCAGAGGGATTACTGGGTTGGATACTGGGACAGTGCTGTGTGTCTGAGTGCAGGTTCTGCTGTGATTGCTGTGAGGTTGTCTTGCATTCCCTTGATGCTAGATGTGAAGCTCCAGAGCAGAAGCAGAAGGTCCCCCTGGGAACTCTGAAGAAAGACCTGAAGTCACAGGAGGAAAAGCAGAAACAACTGACAGAGAAGATCCGGCAGCAGCAGCAGAAGCTGGAAGCTCTGCAGGTGAATCTGGTTGCCTCCAGCTAAGCACAGCAGGGTTGAGGGTCCTGCTAGTGCCAAATGGCTGATGCCAAGTCACATCTGGCTCAGCCTCTTGTGCCACTTGTGCCCCTTCAGGAGGCAGAGGTGGTCTTCATAACAAAACCCAAGCATTGCAGCTTGCTGCTAGGAGAAGGGGAGGGACTGAAAGTGTGGGGCTGAAAGAATCTCTTCTGCAGGACACAGAAGATACCTTCTTGGAATCTGTTTCAACTGGAAAGCTGTTTGCTGGCCTGGGTGGAAGCAAGCCCTTGCCAGCTGGTTGCTGGCCTGGATGGAAGCAAGCCCTGGCAGCTTTTAGAGATGGCCTTTGCTGACCTGCTGCTTGCTTCTCTCTTTCACAGAAAACCACCCCCATTCGATCTCCATCTGACCTGAAGAAGCTGCCCCTGGAAGTGAACACACGGCCAGCAGGGGAGGTAAATGGGATAGATTCTGCAGGTTCTGCCCCCTCCTGTGCTCTCCTGTGCCCTCAACAGCAGTGCCCCAGCTCCTCCACCCTTCCTCTCACTGTGCCCACTTTGATTTCAGAGCACCCAGTCCCAGACCCGACCCCAGCGCCCCCGATCTCCTCCTCTACCTGATGTAATCAAGAATGCTCCCAGCAGACCACCATCATCTTCACCTCTTGCCAAGTCCAGCAGTCAGCTGAAAAAGAGCTCTTCAGCTTGGCCAAGTCACAGCACTCCCAAAGTGGCAAACATGCCCTCCAAGGAGGAGGCCAGCACTTCCAGGCCGCAGCAGCAGGCTGTGACAGCTGGCAAGTGCAACAGCACTTCAAAACCTCTGAGCAAAACAGCAAAGGCAGCAGCTGGGGGCCTGCAGAGCCCCAAAAGCTCAAGGGAGGCATCTAGTCCAAGAGCTGCCAAGGTGCCAGCACTAAAGAAATCTGTCAAACAGGTGAGACTTGCCAGGGTAGAACCTTACCTACTGCTCACAGCTGGCTTTGGGCCGGAAGGGAGCCTCCAAGGGCATCTTGTGCAAGCCCCTGCAGGGAGCAGGGACACCTCCAGCTAGAGCAGGCTGCACAGGGACACAGCAAGGCTGAGCTTGGATGTCTCCAGGGATGGGGCCTCAACCACCTCCCTGGGCAGCCTGTCCCAGTGTCTCCCCACCCTCACTGTGCAGAACTTCCTCCTGATGTCCAACCTGACTCTGCCCTGCTCCAGCTCCAAACCATTGCCCTGGTCCTATCCCCCCAGCCCCTTCTGAACAGTCCATCCCCAGCCTTCCTGTAGGTCCCCTGCAGATACTGCAATGCAGCTCTAAGGTCTCCCTGGAGCCTTCTCTTCTCCAGGCTGAACAAGCCCAGCTCCCTCAGTCTGTGCTCACAGCAGAGGATGCTGAGAGGGTTTGGTCTGATTTGGTTTGGGTTGGGTTTTTTATGTACCTTGGCAGAAGGTTTTGGTTGGCAGCATGCTGGGGTTACAAGACCTTCTCTGCTTCCCACAGGCCTCAACCACTCAGAAAAGGACCTGGAAGCCCACAGAGGATGAGTCTGAGGAGGAAGGGGAGCACAAGAAGGAGAGGACAAAACGAGGCAAATTTGCAGCAGTGAAAGAAGAGAGGAGGGGCTCCAGTGAGGTGGTGGTGGAGGTGAGAGTGCAGGGGGCTCCCCAGCAGGAGGTGTCTGGCAAGTGTTGCTGATCTCGGGGGGAGGCAGCTAATCTGAGCTCTCTCTGCTCACAGCTCACAGACAGTGCTGGGGAAGAAGAGCTGGCAGAACTGAAGAAAGCTCAGAAAGGTGAGAAATGAACCCTTGAGCTGCCTCCAACAGAGGGGCACAGACCTGTTGCAGAGCCAGACTCACTGCTTCTGTTCAGTTTCATTAAGGAGCTTTTGGAAGACGAGGATCACTGTACACTTGGGTCCCAAACCCTGGGGGGGTTAACTTGCATGAGGCATTTTAGCCAGGAACCTCTTAATTAGCCAAGAGGCAGTTGTGCAGGGGGGTTGGACAAGATGCTCTTAGAGGGTGCCTTCCAACACAAAGCCATCAGTGAAGCTGTGGAAGCTGATAGCCAGGGTGGTGTTGCACCTTCTGCCAGAGCAAGGCATTCTTTCAGCTGGTTGTCAAGGAGCCATTTGAAAAGTGACCCCTTAGGAACATGTGGCACTTGTCCTAGTGGCCAACATGAGCCTGCAAAGCCCATGTCAGACAGCCCAGCGTGCAGGAGAAACCTTCAGTCTGGAAAGGCTACAGTTTCCTTGGTGTTTCTTGAGCAGTGAACTGTGTGACAGTGGTGTCCCCAGCATGAGAAGGGCACAGAGCTGTTGGAGTGAGTCCAGAAGAGGCTACTAAGGCAATCCAAGGGCTGGAGCAGCTCTGCTATCTCACAGGCTGAGGGAGCTGGGGGAGTTCAGCCTGGAGAAGAGAAGACTCTGGGGGGACCTTCCAATAGCTGAAGGGATCCTGCAGGAGGGCTGCAGAGAGAGTTTTCCTAAGGGTGTCTAGAGACAGGCCAAGGGGGAAGGGTTTGAAGCTGAGGCAGAGCAGGGTGAGACTGGAGCTGAGGAAGAAGTTCTTCAGTGCGAGGGTGGTGAGACTCTGGAGTAGACTGCCCAGAGAAGCTGTGGCTGCCTCCTCCCTGGGGGTGTTCAAGGCCAGGTTGGATGAGGCCTTGAGCAGCTGAGCCTAGCTGAGAGGTGTCCCTGCCCATGGCGGGGAGCTTGGCGCAGATGCTCTCCGAGGTCCCTTCCGACCTGAGCCACTCTGAAGGACCTGTGGGAGGTTCAGGTTTGCTGGCTGCTGAGGATGTCTGCGTGCAGAGGTGATGCAGAAGGTGCCCTGCAGCATCTGAAGGCCTCGGCTGTGGTTGTCCTTGCAGACAAGGGGCTGCACGTGGAGGTGCGTGTGAACAAGGAGTGGTTCACCGGCCGCGTCACGGCGGTGGAGCTGAGCCGGCAGGTGGTGCGCTGGAAGGTGAAGTTTGACTACGTCCCCACAGACACCACCCCCAGGGACCGCTGGTAACTATCTCCAGCTGCTGCTCTCTGCAGGCCCCCTCTGTGCTGCCAGGAAGGCAGGTCCTGCCCCTAGATGCAGCGCCTGTGCGTGCTCAGGGCTGTGCAGCTGCACAAGGAACCAGCTTGGCAAATGGGGATGAGCTGGGGGGCAGGAGGAGGAGCCATGGGGATGAGCTGGGACCCAGGAAGTTCCACCTTGACCATGAGGAAAAACTTGTTCAGTGTGAGGGTGCTGGAGGCCTGGAGCAGGCTGCCCAGAGAGGTTGTGGAGTCTCCTTCTCTGGAGCCTTTCCAACCCCCCCTGGATGTATTCCTGGGTGCCCTGCCCTGGGTGCCCCTGCTCTGGCAGGGGGTTGGGCTGAGTGCTCTCTGGAGGTCCCTTCCTGTGTCTTCATACAGTCTGCCCATGTGATGTTCCTGTGGAGGCAGCTGTGGTCTCATCTAGAGGTCTCAGAGGGGCAGCTGTGCACAGGTGGTGCTGACAATGCTGCCTGTATGGCCAGTGCAGGTATCTGAACTGTGGTTTGTTTTTCAGGGTAGAGAAGGGCAGTGAGGATGTGAGGTTGATGAAGCCTCCCTCTCCTGAGTACCAGACTCCAGACACGCAGCAGGAAGAGGAGATTGTTGTGGCTGAACCTTCTAACTTGGACTGTGTCAGAATTGAGCCAGACACCACTGCTCCCAGCAGCAGCCAAGAAACAGTGGACTTGTTAGTGCAGATCCTTCGGTGGGTTCTCTGCAGTCCTTGGAGCTGCTGCACTCTGCTTCCTTTAGCCTTTTAAACTCCAACCCTCTCCTTCTGTCCTGCACAGGAACTGCTTGAGGTACTTCTTGCCTCCGAATTTCCCCATCTCCAAGAAGGAGCTGAGTTCCATGAGCTCAGAAGGGCTCTTGGCATTTCCCTTGGTGAGTTCACTATTCCTAGAAGAGGAAGTTTGGGGATTTTTCTACGCCCCCACCCCTCCCAAACATTCCATTCTTAGGGCAGGTGTGCAGCCTGCTGGTGCAAAATCAGGGTTAGGTTGGATGTTAGGAGGCACATCCTGATGGAAAGGGCAATTAGACACTGGACTGGGCTGCCCAGGCAGGTGGTGGAGTTGCTGTTCCTGGAGGTGTTTAAGGGAAGATTGGATGTGTAGCACTTAGTGGCATGGTCTAGGGCAACGTGTTGGTGTTGGGTCATAGGCTGGACTCGATAATCTCAGAGGTCTGCTCTAGCCTCAATAACTCTGTGGTTCTCTGCTTCTTAAGGTGTCATCTGCTGTGTTTTGTCTTCTGCAGAAAGAGTATTTCAAACAGTATGAGGTAGGCCTGCAGAACCTCTGCAATTCGTACCAGACCCGTGCCGATGCCCGGGCCAAGGCCTGTGAAGAAAGCCTCCACAACTCAGAGAGGAAGCTGAAGGAAACAGAGGAGAAGCTGCACAAGCTGAGGACTAACATCGTGGCTCTCCTGCAGAAAGTGCAGGAGGTGAGTGAGAAAGGGCTGCAAAAGACCAGAGCCTCCCCACAAGCAGCAACATCTTGCAGACCCAGGCCCCTGAAAGGTCGCCACTAAATCAGGTCCCTCAGCACCAGCTCCCAAGCTGCTTGAACCCCTCCAGGGATGGTGACTCCAGCACTGCCCTGGGCAGCCTGTTCCAAGGTTTGAGATCCCTTCCAGTGCAGAAATATTTCCATGAGATCCAGCCTAAGCCTTCCCTGCTGCAGCTTGAAACCCTTTCCTCTGCTCCTGTCACTTGACACCAAGGAGAGGCTGCTCCCTCCTCATTCCAACCTCCCTTCAGGGAGCTGTAGAGAGCAAGGAGGTCTCACTCAGCCTCCTCTTCTCCAGCCTGAACACCCCCAGCTCCCTCAGCCCCTCCTCGTAGCCCAGGTGCTCCAGGCCCTTCTCCAGCCTTGCTCCCCTTCTCTGGACACTCTCCAGCCCCTCAGTGTCCTTCCTGGAGTGAGGGGCCCAGAGCTGAGCACAGCACTCGAGGTGTGGCCTCAGAAGTGCTGAGCACGGGGGTATGGTTACCTTCACCACTGCAGATGAGGCTGCCCAGGGCAGAGGTTGCAGAGGATTCTACACTGCTTTGTCTTACGACTCTCTTGCAAGTGCTGTGATTCAGGATGCACTTTTCACTGCTGTTTCCTGTGCCTTTGGTTTCAGGACATTGATATCAACACAGATGATGAACTGGATGCTTACATCGAGGACTTGATCACCAAAGGAGACTGAGCAGCCCCAGTCCAAGGCCTGAAGGAGTGCAGGGGAGCCGTGCTGGGAGGGCTGTGGGTTCTGCAGGGAAGGACTGTGGCAGCTGAGGAGGAGAAGAGGACTTTCCCACCATGCTTCTACTGATGTCCACCTGGCTCTCCTGGGTGGCCATGGCAAAGGCACTTGTGCTGATGGCAGGATGCTTGTTGATGCTGTAGTACTCTGAAGTCTCTCCCTTTTTGTGTATAAATATTTATTTTTGAAAGAAACAGGAACTGTGCCTGACAGGATGGAAGCACTGCTGTGTGTTTTTGAGGGAGGTCAGAGTGTGAGTTGCCCTTTTTATGTGCACCTGGGATGTATTCATCCACCTGAACTGGAAGAGCAGAGCATCCTGCCAGGCAGGGTTGTCTCATGTAAAGAACAGCAACTTAATAAACCTTGAGTTATGGGAAGAGGTCAGGGCTTAGACTTTGAACTTAGACTCCTGAACCTGGGCTAGAGAAAACCCAAGTCAGGAATTTGAGCTGCTTGGAGGAGATCAAAGCACAGCCCAAGCCTGAGTTTGAGTGCAGGGGGTGGAGTCTTGGTGGTTCTGAAGAGCTGGGGGGAGGTGGCTGGTACCTGGCAGTGCAGTGAGGTTCCTGAATGTGAGGTGTCTCTGCTAGCAGTTAGATGCTGAGGGTGGCAGAGGGTTGTGAGCAGCAGAGGGAGAAGGCTGGAGCTGAGATCCTTTTCTAGCAGTCAGCCTCACACACACTTTGCTGAGAGAGAAAAGGTGGAAGGAAAACTACAACAGCAGCAAAATCCTCGACCAGCTGAGAGTAAAGAGACCCCCCTCTGCTGCTGCTGCTGCCTCAGGTTGGTGCTGCTATGGCCACCTTCCTCTTCCAGGTCGTTTTATGAGAGAGAGCTGGAGTTTGGAGCCTTTGGAGCCCTGTATTGCACCTGAGCCTGGGTCAGCAACAAGAGCAATCCCTTTCTCTTGTCCTCCCAGCTGGAGGCTGCACTGCAGCTCCTGGCAGGTGACTTGGTGTGAGGTTTGCTGGCTGCCCAGCCTCACAGTTCTGCTAGGACAAAGATGTCCATGAGCTCAGTGCTCAGAAAAGGGAAACCCCCAGCAGCCTGGTGGCTTGAAGAAACAACTTGATCAGTGGTGCCCACCTTCAAGAGCACCACATGAAGTGGACCATTGGTGTTTTTCTGACAGCTGAGTGTATATGAGGTGTTCTGTGAGGAAAACAGCCAAATAAACATCTGTGGCACAGAAAACCTTCAGCACTAATGGTCTGAAGGCCTGGAGAGCTCCTGTCCTCCAGATAACCTACCAGCAGCTCTTTCACCCCTGCCCAGCAGAGAAAGGGGACTGGGGAAAGGAGGACACCCAAGGATTGGAATGACAACATTTTATGAAACAAGGCAACTCATACCAGTATCAGGTCTAGAAAATTCTACTGAGCCCCAGCAAAGGTAGAAGACTCTGAGGTCCTGGAGTATGTCCAGAGCAGAGCAAGGAGGCTGGAGGGGGCTTTGGAGGGCATTGGACAAGGAGCATCTGAGGGAGCTGGGGGTTTCAGCCTGGGGAGAGGAGGCTGAGGGTAGACTGCAGCCTGGCTGCAGCAAAAGCAGCGTGGCCAGCAGATGAGAGAGGGGATTCTGCCCCTCTGCCCTCACTGCTGTGTCTAGCTTTGGAGCCCTCAACACAAGAGAGACATGGACCTGCTAGAGTGGGTCCAGAGGAGGCCACAAAGATGATCAGAGAGCTGGAGAACCTCCCCTGTGGTGTAGTATGTACTGTGCACTTTGGAAGCGAAAAGCATAGAATCCTCATGGAATCACAGATTCATAGAAAGGGATGGGTTGGGAGAGACCTCAGAGACCTCTACTCCAACCTCCCTTCCATGGACAGGGACACCTCCCAGCTAGACTCAGCTGCTCAAGGCCTCATCCAACCTGGCCTTGAACACCCCCAGGGAGGAGGCAGCCACAGCCTCCCTGGGCAGCCTGTGCCAGAGTCTCACCATCCTCACACTGAAGAACTTCTTCCTCAGCTCCAGTCTGACCCTGCTCTGCCTCAGCTTCAAACCATTCCCCCTTGGCCTGTCTCCAGACACCCTCAGGAAAGGTCTCTCTGCAGCCTTTCTGCAGGATCCCTTCAGCTACTGACAGGCAGCCCTAAGGTCCCCCTAGAGCCTTCTCTTCTCCAGGATGAACACCCCCAGCTCCCTCAGCCTGTCCTTGTAGCAGAGGTGTCAGCACATGTAAGCACAGCCCTCTGCCTCCTGTGACATGAAGGTCAGAGGTAATTGTTGGGTGAAAAACCTGAGTGCTGCCAGTGTTGCTGTTTGCTCTGTGCCAGGCTC
The DNA here is from genome assembly GCF_026170545.1 of Melanerpes formicivorus. Classification (NCBI taxonomy): domain Eukaryota; kingdom Metazoa; phylum Chordata; class Aves; order Piciformes; family Picidae; genus Melanerpes; species Melanerpes formicivorus. The sequence continues at coordinate 219,224 of NW_027142388.1, forward strand.
TGGGGAGGGAGCAGGACTGCAGCCCCTGTACATCAGTGCCCAGCCCCTTGTCAGTAGCAGCTGCACTGCCTCTGTGTCACCAGGACACACACAGGAGGGCAGTGAAAGGACATTTGAAAGGTTTGGGGTTTGTCCATTCCTGTCACTGACAGGACTAAGAGAAATAGTTTGGTTTGTCTTTCAGACCCTAAATTTAGTTCCAGGGCAAATACAGTGAGAAAGCAAGCTGTAGTCTGCTGCTGCCCTGATCACAGTCAGACAGCACCAGTGGGCAGCTGTGCCAGGCTCCTGGCGAGGGAGTTTAACCACTCTGGCCCTTGAGAGGCTTCAGACAGCTCTGGCTGTTGCAGAATCATTTCCCCAGGCTGTCAGGTACCTGAGGCTGAATTGCTGGTGAAGGTGCAGCCCTATTTTGAGAATGTAAATGAGCTGGCAAAACACCTGCCAAGTCAAGTGTCTTATCCCAGTGTAATGGGTGACTAAATACACATTCCTAGGCTGGAGATTTAAATAATCCTCCAGAGCACTGCTGAGGGTGCCAGAGGCTTTGGCAGACAGAGGGAAACCTACCAAAGAGAATGACCAAGCTGCAGAGACTGGTAAAAATCATCTCTTTTACTATTATTGCTGACTGCTCATGCTTTTGAATTTGCATTTCTCTAAGGCTGTGGAAGTACTGCCAGGTGCTTGCAGAGGGATTTGTCCAACTCCTCACAGTCCTTGGGCTAAAGCTGACAGAGTGATGGCTCTCCTGGCTGTGCCACTGCAGTGGCTGGGACAGTGGTGCAGAAGCCAGGTGTTGAGGAAGGTTTGGGAAGGACATCCTGTAAATACAGCTCTGCTCTGGGCACAGAACTGTCTGGTGGCTCCTGAAGGGAGAACCCAAGCAGTTTCCTTTAGCCCATGGCCAGTGGGCTCAGTGATGCAGGACCTGATAGGGGGTGTACTGTATGATGAAAGCAGGGAAATGAGCAGGAGTTACTAGGAAGTGTGACTGAAAAAGAAATGTGCTGTTGTAAGGAGAAGAAATCCCTTTCACTTGGAGAAGCAGAATAACTGGGAAGGGCAGAGGCAGCAGGTGCACAATCCTGGCTCAGGTCTCAGTCACAAGCAGTGGTGGAGCCAAGGGAATGCAAGCAAAATGAACCTGCTTCTTACTGGGACAGGAGAGAGCTCAGCCTCTTCTTGCTGCAGAGTTGGAACAGCCTGGCTTCATTTGTATCCTGGGAGAGGGTCCTTTCTCAGGTTGATGTGGAAGCTATTTATAATAAAAGGCTTTGAGAAGAGGAAAAAATCTAAGATCCTTTGAAGCTGTGATTTCAGAGCTGGAGCAAGACCAGAGTGAACTTTCCTTTTCTTTGGTGGGTGGCTTTGTAAGAAGAAAATGACCAGGTAGAGCAGAAAGAGCTCCCCAGCCTTGGGTTCTCTTAAGTTTTTCTCAGGGTCACTAGGGTCATATACATGTAGCAAAAACCAGTCTAGCCTGAGGTGCCCTTTACTAACTGGAGAATGGCCAACTCACGTCACCCACAGAGCTGTCCCACTGGCAGGGGTTTGCAAGCAGGAGGCTGGCAAAGGCCATCCTGGCCCTGGACCAACCACAGTGTTGTGCAGGAGCTGCCAGGCTAAAAGCCAGAGGCCTTTAGCAATCTCAGAGTGGTCTTGAGCCATGGAACAGTGCTCCCAGTCCAAGGACACCATCAGAGTGCAGCTTAACAGACAAAGGATCTCGCAGTCAGATGGGGAAAGCAAAGGAGAGGCACAAAATAAGTGTGAATTGATAAAGAGGGTGGGGGGGACATAGAAAGAGGAGCAGCAATGGGGAGTTTGGGAGAAGCCATGTGGCTCAGTTGGTAGTGCATAAGACCCTTAGATGGGAAGCTTGTGAGTTCAAGCCTGCAGTGGGCAGTAGTGTCCTCCCTACTCTAGCCATGAGGTCTGTGGTGACAGGTTGGACTCGATGGTCTTTGAGGTCTCTTCCAACCTTAGTGATACTGAATGAAACTGAATGAATGATACTGAATGATACTGAATTGTGGCTGCAGCAAGGAAGGGAAGTTGGCTGATGGTTGGGGGAAGATGAAGGCTCTCAGCTGCTGCCACTCAGCTGTGCTCCTTTGTGGGACCTGCAGGTCAGTTGGAAGGCAGAACCACCCAGGAAAGTGTCCAGGCAGAAGTGATGAGAGTGAGTCTTACAAACACCACCACAGAGGAGGACAGATCAGTCAGACTGCTTAGCCATTTTCTGCACAGCATCCCCCCTGGCTCTCCACAGTTCATCCCAGTGTGGTTCTGCTGCACTCACTCTGTAGCATTGAGGACATCCTACTGTGAGGGGAAGCGAGGCATTGTTTTGCTCCCAAGCCTGCCAGTTTGCTCCCAGCTGCCACACTGTGCCAGCCAGGACAGCCTATTCTGCAGCCTTCTTGAAGGCAAGAGACCTCCCTTTCATATCATGAAAGCAGCCCCCTTCTCCTGCCCCTGCTTTTGAAGGCACAGCAGTGGTGTTAGCAATACAAGCATGGGCAGTAGTGATGGAGAAATGACCTCAGGGAGGCCAGAAAGTATCATAGTACCATAGTATCAGTCAGGGTTGGAAGGGACCACAAGGATCATCTAGTTCCAACCCCCCTGCCATGGGCAGGGACACCCCACACTACGTCAGGCTGGCCACAGCCTCATCCAGCCTGCTCTTAAACACCTCCAGGGACGGGGCCTCGACCACCTCCCTGGACAACACATTCCAGGGCTCCACCACTCTCATAGTGAAGAACCTCCTCCTCACATCCAGCCTGAATCTCCCCACCTCCAGCTTCATCCCATTCCCCCTAGTCCTATCACTACCTGAGATCCTGAGAAGTCCTTCCCCAGCCTTCCTGTAGGCCCCCTTCAGATACTGGAAGGCCACAATGAGGTCACCTGGGAGCCTTCTCTTCTGCAGACTGAACAGCCCCAACTCCTTCAGTCTGTCCTCACAGGAGAGGTGCTCCAGCCCTCTGCTCATCCTTGTGGCCCTTCTCTGGACATGTTCCAGCACCTCCACATCCCTCTTGTAATAGGGGCTCCAGAACTGGAGGCAGTACTCCAGGTGGGGTCTCACCAGAGCTGAGTAGAGGGGGAGGATCACCTCCCTTGACCTGCTGGCCACACTTCTCCTGCTGCAGCCCAGGATCTGATTGGCTTTGCAGGCTGCAAGTGCACATTGAGAGCTTCTGTTGAGCTTCTTGTCCACCAGCACCCCCAAGTCTCTCTCCTCAGGGCTGCTTTCCAGCCAGTCCCTGCCCAGCCTGGATTTGTGCCTGGGATTGCCTCGACCCAGATGCAGGACCCTGCACTTGGTCTTGTTGAACCTCATGAGGCTGGCTTGTGCCCACCTCTCCAGCCTGGTAGAGCACCACAGCTGTCACACATTTTACCTGTATAGCAATACTGAAGATGCAAGATCAAAATCTGGTTGCTGACACAATTACAGACTGCTAAACACAAGAACATGTAGGAGCAGCTGTGTCATGAGGAAGTTCAGCAGTCTGCTCTGCTCATGAGAAGCAGCACAGGAAAGACACTCTGGTTTGAACTGAAACCTGTGTCTTTACCATGGAAAGGTAGGAGAAATAACATCAGTGAAGCAGAAAGGCACTGGATACACACAGCCATGGGAATCTCCCCCGTGGCACAGAGAAGGTCTATCCAGTAGAGCTTAGCTAGAGGTGAGGCAGAAGTCATCAAAGCTTGGCAATGCTTCTTGAATAACTCATCCTGTGAGCACAGAGTTTCATAGTGAATGGAACTAACTGCGGCTCCCACACCAGTCCTGAGCAGCGGTTACTGGGTTTGCACTTGCTTTGTGCCAGCATATAGAGCCAACCAAGGACACTGGCAGACCTTTGCCCCGAGTTCCCTGCGGATGGCAATGAGTTTTTAGCACTGTTCCGCTGTGGAGAGCAAATTCACCAATCTGAAGGGATTTTCCAGGCTTCATCGCTTCTCATCTTACTTTTGTAGCCTATTGCAAACTTCACCTCGTGCCTCTCTTGAGTCTCTTTGAGACTCTTGACGGTGTCCAGAGAAGGGCAATGAGGCTGGGGAGAGGCCTTGAGCACAAGCCCTATGAGGAGAGGCTGAGGGAGCTGGGATTGTTTAGCCTGGAGAAGAGGAGGCTCAGGGGAGACCTTATTGCTCTCTACAACTACCTGAAGGGAGGTTGGAGCCAGGAGGGGGTTGGTCTCTTCTCCCAGGCAACCAGCACCAGAACAAGAGGATACAGTCTCAAACTGTGCCAAGGGAGGTTTAGACTTGAGGTGAGGATAAAGTTCTTCACAGAGAGCTGTTGGAATGTGCTGCCCAGGGAGGTGGTGGAGTGACTATCACTAGAGGTGTTCCAAAGGGGATTGGACATAACACTTGGTGCCATGGTCTAGTAGTCATGAGGTCTTGGGTGTCAGGTTGGACTTGATGACCTTTGAGGTCTTTTCCAACCTTGTTGATTCTATGATTCTCTCCAAGTGGGAATGGCCCAAATGTCTGTTAAGCCATTTCCTTCTGTGCAAAGCAGCCACACATTTTCTGTCCATCTTCTTAAGCTTCAGAGCAAGATCCTGATCCTGACAATATGTGCTGCTGGGATTGGAGGCACTTTCCAGTATGGTTACAACATCTCCATCATCAATGCTCCAACTTCAGTAAGTACTGCTGCTCTGAGAGCCTCTTCCTGAGATGGACACTTCCTTAGTGTCCTCACCCTGGCTAGAAACAGTGGCCTGCCACTTGAAAACACACAGTCTACTAATACTGAGGCTGAGGTGGGAAGGATGTGATGTTCCCTATGCATAACTCACATCTGAAGTTGCCAAGAGCTACCCTTGAGCAGGACCATAGTGTCCCAATTTATTCAAAAGCTTTCTTTCAGTTTGATTGGCAACTCTAATTCGACCATTTTCCACCCTGAATCCTTTGAAAAGGACTTTGCCCCTTCAATTCAAAGTTGGGCCCATGAAATAGGTTTCAATGCTCCAAGAGAGCTACATGCAGAGACAAACCAAGCACAGCTTTGCAGCAGCCACAGCTGTACACCCTTAAAAACACAGCTAAGAACCGGAGGCCCTTTTTCAACCAAGGGTTTGGAGGCAGGGACAGAGTCACAGATGCACTGATCTGGAAGCCTTTACCTTTCTCAGCGTCATTCATCTCTGTGTGGTGGTCATGCAGCACTGTCCTTCCCTCCCAGTACATCCAGACGTTCATGAATGAAACCTGGCTGGAGCGCACAGGCGTTGCCCTGGAGAGCAACATGATCCTGCTGCTGTGGTCTTTCACTGTTTCTGCATACCCTCTGGGAGGACTCACTGGGGCTGTTGTTGCTGGTCCCATGGCCATCACGCTGGGAAGGTAAGAGGGATATGGATTTGCAGGGAGAAGCCACCTGTGGCAGCATTTCATGTCTCCAAACCCCACGGGGAGCTGTTCTTTTCCCCATGTCACCCCTCATCCTTCTCTGCCCCAGCTGCAGTGTACAAGGATTCATAGCACAGGAGCCATCTCCAGAATCACCACCACTTTTGTCCCCAGTTTTCTGCCACCCTTTCAAATAGGAAATTAGGACAGAACAGGCCAGGGATTTTTTTCTTCCACATGAGCTGTAGAAATTGATAGGAAGGACACAGGAGAAACAGAAGGGGTTTACAAAGAGTGTGTCCTCATGCCCCACAGGTTGTGTATCCACCTTTTTGGCTGAAATATTTCAGCAAGTTAAACCTTTACAGCTGCTTCTCCCCCTTCCCCACCCCACCCCTTCATGCTTGAGTCTCTGGAAAAACACCTCTCCTCACCTATCTTCCATGCACAGCTCTACCCCAAACCACTTACATTTACTAACAGCAGCTAATAGGACATCAGATTTTGCCTCCCTTGACCTCAGAATCTTCCCCTGTGTGCTATCAGTTTGGTTGGTTCTCCTTGTATGATGAAGCAGGCATCAGGTCTGGGGTTGGGGCTGGAGTTGTGTCTCCCATGGCTCACTTGTTTCATAGTTGTGAAGATCTGGAAAGGATTTGGTTTCCTTATCTGCTGAAAGGTTTAGAGATGTCCCCTTCTAGTGCTTTGGAATATACCCCTATGGCCCAGCATGAATGAGAGACCAGAGGCCTGAGTTGTGAGGGGTAGGTGGGGCAGTGAGCTGGGAGCAGAGGGAATTCCTGGCTGTTATGGGTCAGTAGAGAGCTCTCTTTTTTTTATTCATGGTTTTGGACAGAAATTCACAGTATCACAGTATCACAATATTGCCAAGGTTGGAAGAGGATCATTGAGTCCAACCTGTCACCACAGACCCCATGACCAGACCATGGCACCAAGTGCCATGTCCAATCCCCTCTTGAACACCTCCAGGGATGGGGACTCCACCACCTCCCCAGGCAGCACATTCCAATGGCTAACAACTCTCTCAGTAAAGAACTTTCTCCTCACCTCGAGCCTAAACTTCCCCTGGTGCAGCTTGAGATTGTGTCCCCTTGATCTGGTGCTGGCTGCCCGGGGGAAGAGACCAACCCCTTCCTGGCTACAACCACCCTTCAGGTAGTTGTAGAGGGCAATGAGGTCACCCCTGAGCCTCCTCTTCTCCAGGCTAAGCAATCCCAGCTCCCTCAGCCTCCCCTCACAGGGCTGTGCTCAAGGCCTCTCCCCAGCCTCGTTGCCCTTCTCTGGACACGTTCAAGTGTCTCGATGTCCTTCTTAAACTGAGGGGCCCAGAACTGGACACAGGCTGGGGGACATAAAAGCTTTCTGACACAAGCTTCCCAAGGCTCCTACCAATAAATGAGAATGCCTGCTTCAACAAATTCTCCTTTTTAGCTCCAGACACACACAACTTTCTGAAGCAATACTTCACTCTAAAGGGAAACTGAGTGGAGAGCCAGGAAATCTGGGTGAGGGCCATACGATGCCTTCAGTGTCTAAAGGCAGCACTGCAGGGACACCCCATGCTTGTGCTGGTAGCTGGAGATGACTCTCGTTGCATCAGCCATGCAGATCCTTGCTGCTGATTCCTGTCTTCAGAATGAGACACCAAAGCTGCTGATCTGCCGCCTGAACACAGAGCCCTCATGGCGGGCTTTGAGGAACCAGGACGCTCTGTGGTCGAGCTGAGCAGCCCAACCTGGGCTACCAGGCATGGCAGGTTGGATCTGCCAGGTGAAATGTTTTCCCTGGTAGCCAAACCTGACCCTCAGCACTGCCTCTTTTCTCTCTGCAGGAAGATGTCCCTGCTGCTGAACAATGTCTTTGTGATCGTAGCTGCAATCTTGTCTGGATTCAGCCGGATGGCAAAGTCCTTTGAAATGATTATGCTGAGCAGGTTTTTTACTGGTGTGAATGCAGGTATGGTGACATGAGCAACAGAACAGGACAAATGTGACACCAAGCAGCAGCTAGAAACAGAATAGGTTAAACCAGGAGTGATCCAAGGCATGAAAGCAGCGAATCCTCTGGTCTGGGCACAGGTGTGTCCATGAATGTCCACACAGGTGCCACGCTTTGCTTCCAAGGGCTGTTTGTAAAGCAGACCCAGGCAGGAGTTTTGTGTCATACACAGGAGGGTACCTGTGGGTCCTCTGCACACAGGGAGGGGAGCTTAGGGAGAAAATGAGCTGAAAATCCACCCCCATCTGCCTCAAGGGATGTTGCCAGTCACTCACTCACCAGCCTAAGCACCAACATTGAAGCGTTTCTAGAAGTTCATCCAAGGAAAAAAATGATTCACAGAATCATCCCAGAAGAATGGCTCAGGTTGGAAAGGACCTCAGAGATCATCTGCTCCAACCTCCCCAGCATGGGCAGGGATGCCTCTCAGCTAGACTTTGCCTCATCCAACCTGACCTTGAACACCTCCAGGGAGAAGGCATCCACAGCCTCCCTGGGCAGCCTGTGCCAGAGTCTCACCACCCTTCTCCCTAAAAAGTGTAGACAAATGTTTCAATACATGATCATCCCCTCAAAATGAGGGACAGGATGGAAACTTCTTTTCTGACCTTGGATTTGGTGCTGAGAAGACCACCAGCCTGAGGCCCTGGTAGCTTTCAGTTTCATTGTCCACTGCCACTTAGGAGTATGGAAATGGGTGTTTAGTAGATAATATAGTGAGTAAGAGTGAAAGTGAGGCTCTGGGTAAATCATAAGCACTGTTAGATGAGCCATTACATGGCCCACAACAGGAGAGTCCAGCTGGCAACCTCAGGAGGAGTCTCCTTCTCTGGAGACGATCAAAACCCACCTGGTTGTGTTCCTGTGTGATCGGCCCTAGGTGGTCCTGCTCTAGCAGTGGGACTGGATTCAATCTCTGGAGGTCTCTTCCAACCCCTAACATTCTGTGCTTCTGTGACTGCATTAGTCCTCATCTCCTGTGTCTGCAAGCTGAGGTCAGCATCTGTCTGCCTTGCCCAGGTGTCAGCATGAACGTTCAGCCCATGTACCTGGCAGAAAGTGCCCCAAAGAAGCTCAGAGGAGCTGTGGCCTTGACATCTGCATCGTTTACAGCCCTGGGCTTGGTGCTGGGGCAGGTTGTTGGACTCAGGTAATGTAGAGCAAGAAGCCACATTTATACTTACTTAACTCCCACCCCCCCTCCCCCTGGTGTTTTGTGTTTCCTTTTCTTTACCACCTCTCTCCTTTCTTTTCCAGTGCCCATTGCAGCAGAAGCTGCTGGGCTCTTGCCAGGTCATAAAATGTGCTGTGGGAATTCTCTTGGGTTTATTTTCTTTCTCCATTTATTTATTTTCCCTCTCTGTAGGGAGCTCCTAGGAGGAGAGGAGAGCTGGCCATTCCTTTTAGCTAGCAATGCGGTGCCTGCCCTGATCCAGCTCACAGCTCTGCCTTGGCTCCCTGAAAGTCCCAGATATCTCTTGATTGACCGTGGAGATGAGGAATCCTGCATCTCTGGTGAGTTTAGGGTGCCTGAGGGCTTGTCACTGAGATCTCCTGACTGGGCAGGTAAACCCCAGGAGGGTTAACTGCATATTTTCAACGTTCACTGCAGTGTATTCAGCACAAAGCAGATTGAAATGTAGACTTCTTTCCAACACAAGTATTCTCTTTGTTGACTCTGCCAGCCTTAGCTGAACATGAAAGCTTTAATCCCCATGGCACTGCTTCCATGGACAGTGTGTTTCTAGAGCAGAGGACCTTATCTGGTCTGGACAAAATAGGTGGTACCATCAGTGTTTGGAATTGCTGTAGCTGGTGCAGCAGCTGGTGGCTGGGTGTGTGTCTGGATAAACACTCCTGGTCCTTCTGAATGCTTGGTTTGCATCCTGCTTTTGTTCCCCAGCATTCTGAGAATGGTGCCCCAAGTTTGAAATGTAGGAAGGGTTGTGCCAAGTTCCAGGTACAGTCACTTCCCCCTTCCAAACTAAAGACCATTCCAGAATCTTAAATATTTGTGATCTGTTTTGGTAAGTGAAAGGATCTTCCTCTGAAAGAATGACAGTTGAAAGGTGGGACTGGTGTCCACAGTGGCAAGTATGTTTTGTAACTCTGAAGTGAAATAGCTGCTGGTTGAAGAGCTCATGACCACATCTGAAGCCAATGCATATTAAAAGATTTGCTTAGATTTGCAGCATACAAATCCCTGTACACTGAGTGGCTGGAATTAGCTCCTGGGAAAAATGTGCTGCCTACCCAGAACATCTTAATTGCCTGCATTTCCCAGGGAAGCCACTTGAGATCTGAGTCAGAAGCACGGCTGCCTAAATGGCACTGGTTGGAAATATTCTCTTGTCAAACGATGGTGAAGGATTTGCACACCTTTCCCTCCAAATCCTTCAGGCAGCTACACCACCTCTGTGAAGGTACCACCACAATCACAGGCTTTGCCACACAGTTTCCTGTAGCCACCAGTTGCTGCTCAATCCTTCACCCTGCAGAGCAGGCAAACCGAAGGTAAAGTTCAGGGATAAGAGGTTCCCTTGTCCTTGCAGCACTGCAGAAGCTCAGAGGTAACAGTGACCTGAGTGCAGAGCTGGAAGAGATGCTTGCTGAGAAGGCTGCTGTTAAAGGCCAGAGAGCAAAGAACCCTTGGGAGCTCTTCCAGAACCCGTCTCTGAGGCGGCAGCTACTGAGCATCGTTGTGCTGAGCAGTGCCATGCAGCTGTGTGGGAACGACTCGGTGAGCAGCCAGCAGCAGTGCTGGGTGACTGCAGGCGCTCAGCAGCACTCCTGCTGCAGCAGAGGGATCTGTAGTGGTCTGCTCTGCCTGGGGACATCTCCAAGCCTCAGCTGCTGGGTTCTCAAAGTATGCCTGTCCTCGAGGCAAGGTTGGGAGGGTGGTTGTAGCCAGGTGGGGTTTGCTCTCTTCTCCCAGGAAACCAGCAAGAGAACAAGAGGACACAGTCTGAAGCTGTGCAGGGGGAAGTTTAGGCTTGGTCTTAGAAAGAAGTTCTTCACAGAAAGAAAGATTGCCCATTGGAATGAGCTGCCCAGAGAGGTTGTGAGGTCAGCATCTCTGGAGGTGTTTAGGGAAAGCCTGGATGAGGCACTTAGTGCCATGGTCTGGTTGATTAGTTAGAGTTGGGTGATTGGTTGGACTTGATGATCTTGGAGGTCTCTTCCAACCTGGTTGATTCTGTGAGCACTGTCAAAGCAGCCTGTATGGCAGCAGGTGAGTCATTCTCTGGGTGGTCCTTCAGGAACAGCAGTGGGCTGTGTTGTCAGATGTTTCCCCTCACTGCTTTCTCCTCTCTTCTCCCCAGATGTACTTCTACGCGGCGTATGTGTTCAAGGAGGCCGGCATCCCCCCGGACACCATCCCATACGTTGTAATCGGCACGGGGAGCTGTGAGCTCATCACCTCTGTCACTTGTGTGAGACTCTTCATGCGCTCTCTGACTCCGAGGAGGCTCTTAGATTTGAAATTTGCAGTGCTTTCCCTGCCAAAATAGCCCTTTGTACCCAGCAGCCAGGCAGGTTCTCAGCACTCGTGTCCAGACAGGTTCATGCAGAGGTGTTTTAATAGAATAGAATAGAATAGAATAGAATAGAATAGAATAGAATAGAATAGAATAGGTTGGAAGAGACCTCCAAGATCATCAAGTCCAACCTATCATCCAACACTATCTAATCAACTAAACCATGGCACCAAGCACCCCTTCAAGTGTCTTCCTAAACACCTCCTGTGATGGTGACTCCACCACCTCCCTGAGCATCACATTTCAATGCAATGGCCAATCTCTCTTTCTGGGAAGAACTTCTTCCCAACATCCAGCCTAAACCTCCTCTGGTGCAGCTTGAGACTGTGTCCTCTTGTTCTGGTGCTGGGTGCCTGGGAGAAGAGACCAACCCCCACCTGGCTACAACCTCCCTTCAGGTCTCCCCTGAGCCTCCTCTTCTCCAGGCTAAGCAACCCCAGCTCCCTCAGCCTCTCCTCACAGGGCTGTGCTCCAGACCCCTCCCCAGCTTTGTTGCCCTTCCCTGGACACCTTCTAGCAAGTCAACATCTTTCCTAAACTGAGTTGCCCAGAACTGGACACAGGACTCAAGGTGTGGCCTAACCAGTGCTGAAACAGTGTTTTGCCAGACACTGCACCATCACTGCTGTCTGAAATCTCCAAACCCCACAGCTCTTGCTTTGTGTCTCTATAGATAGTGGCAGAGTTTTGGCTGCAGCTGGGACATTCTCACCTCTCCTGTACACCATCCCTACCTGACTCCTGCCAGCAGACTCTTTCCTTTGACTTTTCCTTATAGAATCACAGGATGGTCCAGGCTGGATGGGACCTCCAAAGCTCATCCAGTCTGACCTCCCCACAGTCAGCAGGAACATCCCCAACTAGATTCAGGTTGCTCAGAACCTCGTCAAGCCTTACCTTGAATATCCCCAGGGAAGGGACCTCAACCACCGCCCTGGGCAACCTGTGCCAGTGTTCCATCCTTCTTTTGCTGAGAAGTGGATAACATCCATAAAGTAGTTGTAGAGCAAGCTAGGCAGGTGTTTGGAAATGGGAAGAGGAAGCAAATGGGAAATGTCAGCACAAGGTAAAGATCTGCTTTGTGTCACTGTGTTGCTCTGTGCAGAACATGATTATAGACTATGCAGGTCGGAGGCCACTGCTGCTGGGTGGATACCTCTTCATGGCAGGATGGGCCATTGTCTTCATGGTTGCTCTGAGCCAGCAGGTAACAAACTCCACTGGGTTGTTTTAGTGCAGTGGAGTTGGGCTTTGCCTTTTGTATGCCTGGGCTGTTTAGTGGGAGCAGGTCAGTGTAAGTGCCCTCACTGGCTTTCTGTTGGTCTCTGTGGCTGCAGACTCAGATCAGCTGGATGCCTTATCTCAGCATGGCCTGCATTTTCGCCTATATCCTGAGCTTTGGAATCGGACCAGGTCAGTTCCCTCAGTGCTTTCCCTGAAACTCTCAGGCCCTCCTTAGCCACAGCATGCTCAAAGCAATAAGGCAGTTTCTGCCAGCAGTTCCCCTGGAAGGTCAGTGTTGTGCAGGGACAGCCTATGCCATTCTCTGTGTCGTTTATCCATCTCCTGATGGCTCTTCCAGGTGATTCTTGTCTTAAATGGGTGAGGTTGTGGTTTGCTGCCCAACCTTTTAGGGTGGTAGAGCAGCATTTCTAATGTTTCACTTTAACCCCAGAGGCTGATGGCTACATCATTTACTCACTGATACCTGGAAGAAAATGTCCACATCCATTTGTTAGCTGATAACATACACTGTTGTGGTAGAATCCCTTAGTTTGTGTGGTTGTGGGAGCAGTACACAGGCTGTGTCTGTGCAGCTATGTAGGTATGTGGGAGGAGGCTCTCTTCTCTTACATGGGTTTGAAGGAAGCCAGGTAAGAGAAGCACCAAGCTGCCACATGAGTTGGCAGTAATTTCTTGTCCCAGTCCCTACAGTCTCATAGGAATGAATTAATTACAAGACACTCTCACAGCTGGGTCCTGTTGAGAATAATGTGGTTTACAAAACATTTCCCAGAAGCTCATTCTGACATGACAGAGTTCAAATAAGCAGCCAGACCTTAGTGTGTAACCTTCAGCTCTTCCCTGCTGCAGTTGGTCTCTATTACTCTTTGTTCTGGCATTGCTGACTAGTCAAAATAATTTCCTGACTAATAATTTGCTGTTCTCATATACTGCATGTTGGGATTGCCTTTTATCACGTGTTCTCTTGTTTTTAATACAATGTCAACAACATTATTGACTCTCTTGGCATTTCTCTTTCCAGCTGGTGTGACAGGAGTTCTGCCCACAGAGGTTTTTGACCAAATGTCCCGGCCAGCTGCTTACATGATCTGTGGCTCTCTGCTCTGGTTCAATCTATTTCTGGTTGGAACAGCCTTTCCATTCATTGTGGTGGGTTCCCAGGGCAAAGCAATCACCTGCAGCTCTGTGGTGGGTTGGAAGGGTAAGGCCAAGAGGCCTCCTCCCTTCCCCCTTGTGAAGTAAAAGGGGAAAAAAATTGAAGGGAAAGGAAAAAAAAAAACCTCACAAGCTGAATTAGCAAAGCAGTGGAGCTTTATATTTACAAAGCAATGTGGGATATGCAAGGGAATATATACAAATTTACAATATTTACAATATGTACAAAGATATACAACAGAGTAACACAGAAATGAGAGTTCCCCCCCCCTTGCTGAGGGGGTTCCCCACCTCCGCTTTCCTCCTCTCTCCCCCTCTTCCCCAGAGCAGGTTAGAAAAGAGAGAGAAAGAGGAAAAAAAAATTAGAAGCAGTTTGTGTTAATTGGAAAGGAGTTAATACAGGCCTTATCAGGTTTGTCAGTTTGAAGGCCGAAGCCTCGGCAGAAAGCCCAGCACAGAGAGAGCTGCTGCCCAAAGAAGAGGCGGAAGCAAGACTGCAGAAAAGTGCTGGAAAGCCCAGTATACCTTCCTGCTGTCCCAGTTCAGAAGGTGCTTCCTCCCACTTCACCAATGAAATAGTTTAGATCCGTTCTTTTCGTTTATCAACTTCCGTCCACCATATTCCCTTTCTTAAGGGGACAACGTCAACCGGTCACAAGCTCTCTAGTGTTTTCTGCAAGAAAGAGGCTCTGATAGTGACCAGGAAAAGAGAAAAGGCCTGGAGTATCACAAGGTGCAGACACACAGCAAGATAGCAGTGCCAAGACAGGGATCTGTATGAGGAAAACGGTCACAAACTTCCTCCATGTTCCCTGCAGTGATTTCTGGATGTGAGGCTGGAAGCAGATTAATTTGGGGCATGGATGACTGCTATTCCTCCTCTATCATCAGCTGAGAACAGCTGGGACTAGAGATGTGATGTAATTCCCCATGGCCAGGCTCTAGCACCATCCCTTGAGGTAATTCCTGAAACAAAAGGGAACAGAACTCCACAACCCATTCTGAGCCATTCTGGCTATAACTAATCCCCCAAGCTGTGCTGGGGACCAGACATGTGAGGCCCTCACCAGGGTCCACAGCAATACTCCCTGGGTGAAGTTAGTCCCTGCAGGTGCCAGGGTCAGAGGCCTGTTTGGCATTGTACCGAATGTCACCAACACTGTATTGTTGTGTTCTTTTCCTCCTCCGCAGAAAACTCTAGCTCATTTCTGCTACATCCCATTCCTCGTGGTCTGCATCTGTACTGCACTCTATGTTGGGTTTTTCCTTCCTGAGACAAAGGGGAAGTCCTTCCTGGAAATCTCAGAGGAATTCAACAAGCGGAACCTCAGAGCCCAGAGCCGTGCGGGGTTTTATAAAGGCCCTGAAGAAATCAAATCCACCACCCTGTAGGAGAAGACAGAAGGATGGCAGCTGGGGGAGAATTCAGCTGTGGCTATCTTGTCTTTCAGGGACACTAAGAGAGAAGTAGGGTTAGGGAGAAGATACTGCTCTGGGGTTCACCATGGAAACAATATACTTGAATTGGTAAACGGCAGCAAAGGCCTCATGATCTGTTTTTAGCGCTAGATAACACATGAAGACCTTTAAATTCATGTTAGCGAGTGACAGAAGGATGCCTGGTCCTCTTAGCATCAAACAATACCACGCAACGCTGCAGCAAACCTCTTCTTTCTTCCACCCAAACAATCACATCCTTCTCAGAAGCTTTTCTTCCCTTGCTCCCGAATCTGGGCTGTCTAGCACAGAAATTAATGCGATTAAGTTCTGCTTTCAGACAGCAGATGGAATTCTCAGCGCCTTGTCTTGGTGCTCCCTGTTGTTTCTGTTATTAAGTGATTTCAGATAGACCCCTGCTTGTTGAGCAATGGCAAGCAGTTCATTATTTTCAGCTATAAAAACCATGTGACAGGTGGATTAGGAAGAAAGCTGCTAAGTGGCTTATTATACAACTGACTTTTGGGCGTTGTTTTGCAGACTCGGTTTTTTTCTGGGCTGGTTTTCCTCATGGCTTGCTTGTCGTCCGCTGGTCCTGTGTTGCAAACCGCAAGGAATTCTGCAGCCCAGCCAGCTTGTGCTGCTCTCACTGCTGGGTTTTGTATGGTGTCATGCCTGCACCCTGCTGAGGTTAAGGTGTGGTGAGGAGCTGCCCTGGCAGCAGTGTATTTTGGAGGTGGAGATGAAACTCGCAGCAGAACGTTCTCCACTTCTTGTCTCCATCTTGGAAAGGATCCAGATGTGGCAGTGATTCCTTTTAGGTGAGCAGGGCCTCACAGTATCACAGAGTATCACAGCATAACTTAGGTTGGAAAGGACCTCGAGGATCATCGACTCCAACCTATCAACACAGACCCCATGACTAGACCATGGCACCAAGTGCCACGTCCAGTCTCCTCTTGAACGCCTCCAGGGACGATGACTCCACCACCTCCCCAGGCAACCCGTTCCAATGATGAACAACTCGCTCGGCGAAGAACTTCCTCCTCACCTCGAGTCTAAACCTCCTCTGGCACAACTTGAGACTGTGTCCCCTTGTTCTGGTGCTGATTGCCTGGGAGAAGAGGCCAACCCCTTCCTGGCTACAACCACCTTTCAGGTAGTTGTAAAGGGCAATGAGGTCACCCCTGAGCCTCCTCTTCTCCAGGCTAAACAACCCCAGCTTCCTCAGCCTCTCCTCATAGGGCTGTGCTCAAGGCCTCTCCCCAGCCTTGTTGCCCTCCTCTGGACACGTTCAAGTGTTTCAATGTCCTTCTTCACTCCTCATCTACTGCTGCCTTGCACAGGCACTGGCTTGACTGCTGAAGTTTCTTTTCAAGAAACTTTTCAAGTTTCTTTTCTTTTCTTTTCTTTTGGCTTTGTTTGTGTGGAAGTCCCAACACTGCTGCTGGTTACAGCAGAGAAGAAGGTGGAGATTTGCCAAATAAGTAACTGAAGTCTCTTTTAAAGCTACAGCACAAAAAAAGGAAATCAAGACATCATTTTTGATGCAGATTTGCAGGACTGCAAATGTTTCCAGAGTGTGTTTTCCAGATCTCCTTCTCAGAAGAGGAGCCTGCACAAGGACTCTCTTCCACTACCTAAGGTTTATGATGCAGGAAAAATAAAACTAAACTTGTGTTCATTGTGATGGTTGCTATTTTAGAGGGCATTCATATACAGACATGGGCAAGAGCAGGTGTCTCTGTTCCTGAACAACACTGAGATCCTGAAATATGTGGGATTTAAGAGTCCATGGAGATGGGAATTGCAGAAGTACTTTTCATTTCTATAGTTTGGAGAGAGTGATGAAGGCCAGATAGAAGAAATTCTTCAGCAGGTGGGTGGTGAGACACTGGAACAGGTTGCTGAAGGAGGTGTTGGAAGCCTCGTCCCTGGAGGGTTTTAAGGCCAAGCTGGATGTGGCTCTGAGCAACCTGATCTGGTGTGAGGTGTCCCTGCCCATGGCAGGAGGGTTGGAACTAGATAATTCTTGAAGTCTCTTCAAACCCTAACAATTCTATGATTCTATGAAAGAGTAAAACACAGTCCAAGCAAAAAGTGCTGATATCATCATGATGGTATCAAAATATTCTGACATTCCTTTGGTGAAGTTCAGAGAAGGACAGGAGACAGAAGTGGAGCAAAGAAGATAAGGTGGTAGAGAAGATACAGGCAGGAAGCAGAGGATGGATTGAAGAGACCACCTGGGCAGAGGGAGAGGCTGCTGGGACATACAGGTCAGAGAAGAGTTGACTGCAACTGAGAGAAGTCCTTCTGTGTTCAGAGGTCCTCACTGTGGCCAGCTTTGTGCCTGCTTCCATGAGTCAGCACTGTCATGCCTTTTCCCCAGAGCCCTGGAAGGACAGAGGCTGTGACACCTGGCAGGATGAAACAAGCCTGGTCAGAAATGGCACAGCATTACCTGACTTCCTGACTCTGAGCCAGCCCTTGAGTGCATGGTGTCAGCAAACACTAATTCCAGCAGTTTTTCTCATTATGGCCTGAAATCAGGTGTGGTTTTAGACTGATTAAGCAAAGATGAACAGTGGTTACATTGGTTACATTGTAATTGGAGCATTTAACAAGTTGGTTAATTGTTAGTGAATTAAAACACCTCCAACTTTAAAAAAACAGATGACACTTGTTCAGGTCAGTTTTCTTACCATGTGAGGCAAAAATACACCTGGAAAGGTGATCCTCAGAGACTCAGAGTTCATATCAATGCTTAGAATCAAATAATATAATCATGGAATCATTTCAGTTGGAAAAGATCATCCAGTCCAACCATTATCCAATTACCAAGGCTGGTGCTAAACCATGACCCTCAGCACCACATCTCTTCATCTTTTAAGCACCTCCAGGGATGGGGATTCAACCACCTCCCCGGGGAGCCTGTGCCAGTGTTTGAGAACCCTTCTATTATCCAACCTAAACCTCCCCTGGTGCAACCTGAGGCCATTTCCTCTTGTCCTGTCAATTGCTACTAGGGAGAAGAGACCAGCCCCCACCTCACTCCAACCTCCTTTCAGGGAGTTGCAGAGAGCAGTGAGGTCTCCCCTCAGCCTTCTCTTATCAAGACTAAGCAACTCAAGTTCCCTCAGCCACTCCTTATAAGATCATTTCACCAGACCCTTCCCCAGCTTTGTTGCCCTTCTCTGGACCTGCTCCAGGACCTCAATGTTGTTCTTGTAGAATAAACTTTATTTTATTTAGAATAAACCAAACCAGGTTGGAAGAGACCGTCAAGATCATCGCGTCCAACCCATCAACCAATCCAACCCACCCAAACAACTAACCCATGGCACCAAGCACCCCATCAAGTCTCCCCAAAACTGAACCCAGCACTCAAGGCACCATTAACACCAGAGACAAAAATTATTGCTGCTGTCTTGAGCCAATGCTCCTCTGCACAAGCCACTTCTCACTGCCAACACAGCTGGGGTTGAGATTCTTCCAGATACCAAAGACAACAGCATCTGAGCCTGGGGAATCACCAAGTGCAGCCACTCAGCAGAAGGAATTTCCCCCCAGGCTGTTTGAATAACTTGTGAAAGCCTCTTAACAGAACCATCTTGGAGACTGCTCAGTTAAGAGACCTTTTGAGAACTGAGGGTAAAAGTAAAGATGTAATTTCTTTATTTCATAGTATCATAGTATCAGTCAGGGTTGGAAGGGACCACAAGGATCATCTAGTTCCAACCCCCCTGCCATGGGCAGGGACACCCCACACTACATCAGGCTGGCCAGAGCCTCGTCCAGCCTGGGCTTAAACACCTCCAGGGATGGGGCCTTGACCACCTCCCTGGACAACCCATTCCAGGGTTTCACCACTCTCATGGTGAAGAACTTCCTCCTCACATCCAGCCTGAATCTCCCCACCTCCAGCTTCATTCCATTCCCCCTAGTCCTATCACTACCTGAATCCTGAGCAGTCCCTCCCCAGCCTTCCTGTAGGCCCCCTTCAGATACTGGAAGGCCACAATTAGGTCACCTTCTCTTCTCCAGACTGAACAGCCCCAACTCCTTCAGTCTGTCCTCCTAGGAGAGGTGCTCCAGCCCTCTGCTCATCCTTGTGGCCCTTCTCTGGACACGTTCCAGCACCTCCACATCCCTCTTGTAATAGGGACTCCAGAACTGGACACAGTACTCCAGGTGGGGTCAGTCAGGACTCCATTCTTCTTTCCTAATGTCTACTCTATGTCATAGGGACACAGACTCAAACAAACAGGCCATGACTGTTGCCCTTGAAGTGCCAACTCATCCCATCATTCAAGAGTTGAATCCCTGTGCTTGGCAAGTCAGGCTTCAGAGGGCTTTGCTGCTCAAAGGAGGAGAGCCTTTTCCCTTAACTGTGGTAACTGATTACTCAGCCTATGACTTGGGCTGTCCAAGCCAGTCCACTCTAGTTTGCACCAGTCCCCCTGGACTTTGACTTCCATCAGTGCCTTTTTAATTGCCCATTACTCCTGCAGCTCTTACTCTGTGTCAGCTGCTTCCGGAGTTTTAATTCCTTAGTGACCTGGCATGGATGCACAACTCACCAAAACGATCCACAGCTTCATCAGTAACCAGCTCCATAATGGCAAACCAAACACCGAGGACTTCATCCCAAAACACATGTAAACACTAAGAAAGGAGGAAATGATCTGTTGGAATATTATCTCAGGCTCCTTTTGCTCTCTAGACAGAGTAACTTTCCAAAAATTACCACAGAAAGCATCAGGGAAGCCTGCAAGTGGAGAGCACCACCTTTGCCTGCAAGTTGGTGTATGTTTATCTCCCCCCCCCGAATTTTTGCAGTGCATTCCCCCCACCCCCTTGTGCTATTCTAAAAGACCTGTGGCACAAATTAAGTTCAGAAATAAAAATCAATCAGAGATGTGGTTAAAATGGTAGTATGAGGTCATATCTGAAAGACAGCAAATGTCTTGCAAGGAATTGTTTTTGAAGAGCAAAGCAAGCTGGATTCAAAGGCACATTTACATTCAAGGACTGATACACAACAGGGGAAGAGTCACAGATTCATAGAATGGTTTAGCTTGGAAGGGACCTTAAAGACCATCTAGTTCCACCCCACCCTGCCACAGGCAGGCACACCTTCCACTAGCCCAAGTTGCCCCAGGCCTCATCCAACCTGGCCTTGAACACTCCACAGTATCACAGTATCACAGTATCACTTAGGTTGGAAAGGACCTCGAGGATCATTGAGTCCAACCTATCAACACAGACCCCATGACTAGACCATGGCACCAAGTGCCACGTCCAATCTCCTCTTGCACGCCTCCAGGGTCGATGACTCAACCACCTCCCTGGGCAGCCCATTCCAATGACAAACGACTCGCTCGGTGAAGAACTTCCTCCTCACCTCGAGTCTAAACCTCCCCTGACGCAGCCTGAGACTGTGTCCCCTTGTTCTGGTGCTGGTTGCCTGGGAGAAGAGGCCAACCCCTTCCTGGCTACAACCACCCTTCAGGTAGTTGTAGAGGCAATGAGGTCACCCCTGAGCCTCCTCTTCTCCAGGCTAAGCAACCCCAGCTCCCTCAGCCTCTCCTCACAGGGCTGTGCTCAAGGCCTCTCACCAGCCTTGTTGCCCTTCTCTGGACATGTTCAAGTGTTTCGATGTCCAGGGAGGGGGGCAGAGTACAACAACAAAGAAAAGCTGCACAATTCAGGTAGTGATAGGACTAGGGGGAATGGAATGAAGCTGGAGGTGGGGAGATTCAGGCTGGAAGTGAGGAGGAAGTTCTTCCCCATGAGAGTGGTGAAGCCCTGGGATGGGTTGTCCGGGGAGGTGGTTGGGGCCCTGTCCCTGGAGGTGTTTAAGCCCAGGCTGGATGAGGCTCTGGCCAGCCTGATCTAGTGTGGGGTGTCCCTGCCCATGGCAGGGGGGTTGGAACTAGATGATCCTTGTGGTCCCTTCCAACCCTGACTGATTCTATGATTCTATGATAGATGGAGGAGAGCTGGCAGACTGAAAAAGACCTCCAGAATGAAAGAATTATGAATAACAAACTACCTGAAAGACATAAACACTGAGAGATGGAAAACAATTCTTTCCAGGCAAGGAAGCATAGGAACAAATACCAAAACAAAAAGAAACCCAGACATGTTTGAACAAGCAATTTTAGATTAAGTTTAAAAGAATCTTCTTGCATTTAAAATCTACCAGACTGGATAAGTCACCCATGGGATGCAGGAGGAAATGCAAGCAGTGGTGTTGTAGTGCAGAGTGGGGATGACAGTAAGGGACTTGCTGCAGGTGCAAAGCAACATTTGCACTCAGAACAGGGCTGGCTGATTCTCTTGCTGATGGGGAGGTCCACGCTGCTGTGTGGCACATAGGGTAGCAGTGATGTCTAGCAGGGGAGTCTCTGAATCTCATTGCTTCCTAGTAAGCTGACAAACCCGAGGCTGTTGTCATTTAACATAGGAAATGTGCCAAACACCAAATTTAGTCAGAGCTGACTCCTTTGAAGCCAGCGAGGTTGAGGCATGCCTAAATTTGTTGCTGGTTCAAACAATGGCATTTATCTGACCAGAAATCAGCTTGCCCCTGTTCAGCAGTGCCTTTGAACACAACCTGTTCTAGAGATAAAGGTGCAGCATTATGCCATCCTTGCTGGGCAGAACGGTGCTAGGACACTCAGTAACAGAGAGAGGTGGGAGTGGGAGGGATGGGCTATGCAGGTACCACAGCACTGCTTGGGGGGGAGGCCTCCTCTTCAGATACAGTTCTAAGAAAGGGAAACTAGGAAAGCCCTTCCATTGCCAAATGTTTAACTAGTCTCAGCCAAGTCACTGAGCAAAATATTCATCTAGGTTGAGTGAACAAGTGGTAGAGGAGGAGGAGGAGGAAGGACAAACAGATGGAAACCGTGCCCGCAATAGCTGCACAATACACCATGCTCCCACATCCAGTTACCCTATGACAGTGCAGATTAAGATTGCCAGATCTGAAGACAGAAGCACTGAAGTGTGTAACTGGCTTCTGGAAACAGCTGTGAGCTTTGTCTCTCCTTGCATTTCTCAATGTCCTGTGCTTTAGTAGCTGTGGTCTTCTATTGCACCCTGTGCTGGCTTCTTGGTCTTAGAGGCAGGTACATGGCATTGCCCAAGCTGTTAGAGGTGCTGGAGGGAAAACAGGGCAGCTGGGGGCATGTCTGAATAGTTGTACCAGCTTTGTTTGCTGTTTTAAACTCCTGTTAGAAAATGAGCTACAATCTCCTACTCCTGGTTGTTGTCCTGGGCATCGGTGGAGCTTCCCAATATGGATTGCAGATCTCCATTATCAACTCTCCTGCTGAGGTAAGCATGGCCAGCTCAAAAACCTGGGCTGCTAAGGTGGATTTCGGTGTCCTCGTGTATTCCTGCCTCTAGATTAAATCACTAACTTTACAATTAATGCTCTCAAAACTAGACTTGCCCTGGTTGCTTGGTTCTAAGAGTAGCTGCTATTGCTCTTGTGTTTCACTGGGGTCTCACATCTGTGTGGTGTGGCAGAACTGGAAAGGGGAAGATGAGTGGGGTCTGTAAAGTCAGCCAAACCCTTACTGAGTTGGATTGCTCACAAGACATGCTCCTCTTTCCAGTGCTCAGGCAGTGCCTTGAAGCATGTGCTTGGCCACAGAGACTAGGTGTAAGCCATTGTGAGGTGTAATAGGACAGGGAAGAACTGTAGCTCTAGAGCTGAAGTGAGCACTAATACCTGCAGCTGGAAAATTAGGGAAGGTGTTGGTCCATCCTAAATGGTGCCAAGGACACCGAGATCATGCTAGTACCAGATTGGGACCCCTCATCAAGACTGAGAATGCCATGGAAGTTATGAAGAGTAGATCAGACAGACTCCACTATGGGCTACCTTGGGAGGCAGAGGTGCAGGAACGGTAGGGAAGAAGGTGGCAAAACAATTAGTGTTTAGCACATAAACAGAAGACCAACCTGCCACTCTCTTAGCAGCACTCAGAGTTGTTGTTTAATAGTGCTGCATTTATTAATTGATTTATTCACTGCACCTTGTTGCTAAAACATTAACTCCAGGGATGTTAGTGGCAGAATCCCCTTCGGTTTCACTGGGGCTAAGATTTCAACCGAGGTGTTGACAGGAAGGTACTGCAATAGGCTGTAAGTAGGTAAGAGAAGTCAAAGAGGTGTGCCTCTGCACAAACATCTTGACTGAGTCCATTGGTTTCTGTTGGGGTTTTTTTGTAGTACATCAAAAACTTCATCCGTGAGACCTGGCTGCAGAGGTATGGCTCCTCCCCCCGTGAGGATGTGATTACTTTGATGTGGTCCTTCGTGGTGTCCATTTATAGCATCGGTGGACTTCTGGGCTCCCTGTTTGCTGGCTATTTGTCTGTTAGATTTGGAAGGTAGGAACAATGATTACATACAGCTTTCTGTTTACACCCACAGCTGCAAAAATAAGTGGCTGTGTCTTGGGAGAAAGGCTTGGGAGGTAAGCATGGCCAGCTCAAAAACCTGAGCTGCTAAGGTGGATTTCAGTGTCCTCGTGTATTCCTCCCTCTAGATTAAATCACTAACTTTACAATTAATGCTCTTAAAACTAGACTTGCCCTGCTTGCTTGGTTCTAAGAGTAGCTGCTATTGCTCTTGTGTTTCACTGGGTTCTCACATCTGTGAGCAGCCCAGCACTGCTTCAGAACAGTCTGGTACAGAAACTGGAGAGCAAAATCTGCCAGCGACCATGCAGAAAAATCCTTCCCTCTCCCCAGTAAGTGAACCCAGTCCAGAGAATTAACTCAAGGAGTGCATGCACTCTGAAGTCAATTTCTCAACCAACCACTCATGAATCTTGTTCTTCAGTGTAGATGTCAGCTCCACTAGAGGCATCGAAAGCTTCAACTCATTTATCGGTCCATGACAAAGTTTCCCCATTCCCATTTCCTTCACTGCAGCTAATCTCAGAAGCTGGCAGAAAGCCTTTGTAGCATGGCACCACTCGTGCCACTCCTGTTAGGCTGTGCCTGACACCTGGGCAATGTTTATGCTCACATGAGTTCAAATGGATTCCAGGAAGAAGGCCATGCTCTTTGCCAACATCCCTGCTCTGCTGAGCGCAGCTCTGATGGGACTCAGCCGTCTGTGTGGCTCCTTTGAGATGATCATTGCTGGAAGATTATTTGCTGGAGTGTGTGGGGGTAAGTTAGCATTCCTAGCTATGGTGTTAAACAGCTGGGTGAGCAGTGACTGAGGGTCACAAGGATTCACCAGGCCTGAGGGTATGGACCACGCATTTTTGCTGAAGTCTGCAGAGGGCCTGGCTGCTGAACACACTTTTAACCCAGCAAGAAAACACAAACACAGTTACATTAACCCTGTGTGACACCTCCATTTCTCACTCCAAAAGTGCTGCTGACTTGTGAAAAGGCCAAGAACCACTCAATATGTCAGGGAAGCAGGCTTACTGTGGCAGATTTAGGCTATGCCTTTAAAAATTAGCTGCAGATTTCAAGCAGAAAAGTAGGAAAATACAAATAATTCACAGCTGGGTGTAAAAAGGAAACCAAGAGATTATGCTAAATGAATTTCCTTGGCCAGGATGTGTGGGATGGACACAGAGGTACCCTAACAATCTTTCACATTTTACTTTCATGCCCATTCCTTCTTTTCTCTCTGGTGTGGTTGCTCTGCTGGGAGGATAACATTTCTGACGTTGAGATAAGACTAACACTGCTTTCTTCCAGCTCCTCTCTCTCTCTTTTGGTACAAGGGGGTCTGGGAGGTTTTGAGGGAGGCAGTGAAGCAGCTTCCCTGGTCGTTTTCCCCAGGAGGTTTACATGCTGTTTTCTGATTGTACATACCTGTGTAATATTGTAAATGCTGAATATTTTGTACATATTCATTGCATTCCATTGCAGAATGTAGTTTTTGCTTTGTAAATACAGCTTGCAACTGAGCTGGTCATTTAGTTAATGTGAATGGGAAACTTTAACCCACCACACTCACTCTACAGAAAGCTGACCTTTCGTTGCTGCTCTTGTGTCCAGTTCTGGGCCCCTCAGTTTAGGAAAGATGGTTGAGTTGCTGGAAGGTGTCCAGACAAGGGCAACAAAGCTGGGGAGGGGTTTGGAGCACAGCCCTGTGAGGAGAGGCTGAGGGAGCTGGGGTTGCTTAGCCTGGAGAAGAGGAGGCTCAGGGGATACCTTATTGCTGTCTCCAACTACCTGAAGGGAGGTTGTAGCCAGGTGGGGGTTGATCTCTTCTCCCAGGCAACCAGCACCAGAACAAGAGTACCCAGTCTCAAGCTGTGCCAGGGGAGGTTTAGGGTGCATATTAGGAAGAAATTCTTCATAGAGTCTCTCTCTATGATTGGCCATTGCAATGTGCTGCCCAGGGAGGTGGTGGAGTCACCATCACTGGAGGTGCTTAGAAGGAGACTTGATGGGGTGCTTGGTGCCATGGGTTAGCTCTTTGGGTGGGTTGGATTGGTTGATGGGTTGGACACGATGATCTTGAAGGTCTCTTCCAACTTGGTTTGGTTTATTCTAAATAAAGGTTTATCCTAAATGTCTTTCCCAACTGAAACAATCCTATGATTTTTTGTGCCATGGTTTAGTTGATTAGATGGTGTTTGGGTTATGGGTTGGACGCAATGATCTTGAAGGTCTCTTCCAACCTGGTCTATTCTATTCTATTCTATTCTATTCTATTCTATTCTATTCTATTCTATTCTATTCTATTCTGGTTCTGTTCTGTTCTGTTCTGGTTCTGTTCTGTTCTGTTCTCTTGTTGCTTGCTGTGGCTGATACTGCCTTCCATAACGCAGACAAGGGAATGGTTTTCTAGCTGGGCACTTCTAATTTCAGACCCCTCAGGAGGCTACATTCTGCCAGTGGTTTTGATCCCTGAGCAGCTGCATAAATGTAATACTAACTGTTGGGGGCGGGGGAGGGGAGGGGAAAGTCTATTGAGAGGATAAATATCAATTCACTGAGCAAATGGAATGTATAGCATTTGTTAACTTGTTGGTCTCAAGCACAAAACAGGGCACGTGGCATCCTGAGGAGACACTGAAACACATAGCCTGAGATTACAGGGAGCTCCAGCAGTTCTGTATAGCCAATAGGATCCTGGGGTGTGTTAAGAGGAGTGTGTCCAGCAGTTCCAGGGAGGTTCTCCTCTCCCACTACTCTGCCCTGCAGAGACCTCACCTGGAGTATTGCATCCAGTGCTGGGCTCCCCAGCTCAAGAGGGGCAGGGATCTGCTGGAGAAAGCACTGCTTGATGAGGAGAGGCTGAGAGCCCTGGGGGTGTTTAGACTGGAGAGGAGAAGGCTGAGATGGGATTTAATAAATGTTTATCAATATCTGAGGGCTGGGGGTCAGGAGGGAGGGGCATAGCAGGCTCTGCTCACCTGCACCCTGTGACAGGACAAGGGGCAGTTAATAGAAACTCCAGCACAGGAAGTTCCACCTCAACATAAGGAGGAACTTCTTCACTGTGAGGGTGTGACCGTTTGAGGCTGTGCCTTTAAGAAAGGGACAGTGCTGGGACACTCTGGCTGAATGCTTTGGTGAAGACAAATGAAAACATCAATATTCTAAACGAATTGCATTGGCAGATTGGTAGAATGCAGTTTTAAGTTTTGTGCAGCTGGGATTTTCTCTCAGTTCGCTCCTTTCCTTCTCCTTTCCAGCTAGGCTGCTTCTGGGCTCCCTGCCAGAGTGACCCTGAACGGATAAGCAACTAATTCACATGAGGCCCACTAAGATTCTGCTTTACTAATAATTATCTTTTCTCTCTTTCTAACCCTCTTTTTGGAAAAAAGGGAGGTAGGGGGAGAGAGGGGGGTGCAGGGGGGAACCCTCCTCTGTCTTGGAGGAGGGAATTTCATTCCTGTATTCTTGTTTTTGTTACTTTGCTGTATATTTCTATATATATTGTAAATACTGTATATTGTGTGTACATATCTTGCATTTTCCACATTGCTTGTAAAATATAGCATTTCCCTTGCTTCTCCAGCTGAGTTAGCTGGGGTTTTTCTCCCTCTTTGTGGGGGAGAGAAGGCTAAGCCCTTTTCTCCAAACCACCACAGAGGGTCACAGAGCACTGGAACAGGCTGCCCAAAGCGGTTGTGGAGTCTCCTTCTCTGGAGACTTTCCAGTCCCATCTGGATGAGTTCTTGTGTGACCTGTGCTGGATTCTATGGTCCTGCTCTGGCAGGGGAGTTAGACTTGATGATCTCTGGAGGCCCCTTTCAGCCCCTAGCATCCTGTGATCCTGTACATGTATCTGTAGGAAATACTGCAAGAGAAGGCCAGCCTGCTGAGGAGCAGACTTCCCAGGGAACACACTGGCTTAGGGCAACCTTCAGCCAAAAGGCCACGGTGCTAGGCACATGCAAGTTTGCAGATGACACCAAGTTAGGGGCAGATGTTAGTCAGTTAGAGGGCAGAAAGGCTCTGCAGAGGGACCTCGACAGACTGGACAGATGGGCAGAGTCCAATGGGATGGCATTCAACAAGTCCAAGTGCCAGGGGCTGCACTTTGGCTACGGCAACCCCATGCAGAGCTACAGGCTGGGGTCAGAGTGGCTGAGAGCTCCCAAACGGAGAGGGACCTGGGGGTGCTGATCGACAGCCACCTGAATATGAGCCAGCAGTGTGCCCAGGTGGCCAGGAGGGCCAATGGCATCCTGGCCTGCATTAGGAATAGTGTGGCCAGCAGGAGCAGGGAGGTCATTGTACCCCTGTACTCTGCTTTGTTTAGGCTGCAACTTGAGTCCTGTGTCCAGTTCTGGGCCCCTCAGTTTAAGAAGGGCATTGAAACACTTGAAGGTGTCCAGAGAAGGGCAACAAGGCTGGGGAGAGGCCTTGAACACAAGCCCTATGAGGAGAGGCTGAGGGAGCTGGGATTGTTTAGCCTGGAGAAGAGGAAGCTCAGGGGTGACCTCATTGCCCTCTACAACTACCTGAAAGGTGACTGTAGCCAGGAAGGGGTTGGTCTCTTCTCCCAGGCAACCAGCACCAGAACAAGGGGACACAGTCTCAAGCTGCGCCAGGGGAGGTTTAGACTCGAGGTGAGGAGAAAGTTCTTCACCAAGTGAGTCTTTCATCATTGGAATGGGTTGCCCAGTGAGGTGGTTGAGTCATCGACCCTGGAGGCGTGCAAGAGGAGATTGGACGTGGCACTTGGTGCCATGGTCTGGTCATGGGGCCTGTGTTGATAGGTTGGACTCGATGATCCTCGAGGTCCTTTCCAACCTAAGTGATACTGTGATACTGTGATGCTTCCTGTCAGGCAGACACACACACACTTGGCATGATTAAAAATGTGTCTCAGAGCCTAACCCAATATGCTGTGCCCAGAACAGTCTCCTCATAATGTTTGAATTGCCCTAACAGTCACTTGTCCCTTGCAGGTTTAGGTCTGAACATCAACCTGATGTATGCTGGGGAATGTGCCCCACAGAAGCTCCGGGGGCTCACTGCCATAACAGCTTCGACTGCCATCGCCATTGGGAAGCTTGCAGGGTTTGCTCTGGGGCTCAGGTGAGTGGCTCTGAGACCCATTTTAGGCAGTCTGTTATTAAAAGTTGTGCAGACATCAGGGCAAGCCTATGGGCAGGCAACCGTGCAGTGCCTTTCAGGGCACCCTAAGCAGCCAGGCTGAAGTAGCCCAGCCCAGATGCTGGACTTAAAGGCTTGGCAAACAGAAATCACATAAAATATTTAGTCCTTGAGAACAACCTCACTTCCTAAGGAGGACAGACCAAGATACAGAGAATAAAAGACTTGAACAGATTTCAGTGGGTTGAAAGAAAGCCATCTTTTCTAAGGAATGGCCTTTAGTTGCCATTCTTTTAGGAATATCAGGGAACATCAGATTCATCCAAACTTTCTTGAGCATACACACAGGCCAGCACATAGTATCATAGTATCATTCAGGGTTGGAAGGGACCACAAGGATCATCTAATTCCAGCCCCCCTGCCATGGGCAGGGACACCCCACACTACATCAGGCTGCCCAGAGCCTCATCCAGCCTGGGCTTAAACACCTCCAGGGACGGGGCCCCAACTACCGCCCTGGACAACCCATTCCAGGGCTTCACCACTCTCATGGTGAAGAACCTCCTCCTCACATCCAGCCTGAATCTCCCCACCTCCAGCTTCATTCCATTCCCCCTAGTCCTATCACTACCTGAGATCCTGAGAAGTCCTTCCCCAGCCTTCCTATAGGCCCCCTTCAGATACTGGAAGGCCACAATTAGGTCACCTGGGAGCCTTCTCTTCTCCAGACTGAACAGCCCCAACTCCTTCAGTCTGTCCTCATAGGAGAGGTGCTCCAGCCCTCTGATCATCCTTGTGGCCCTTCTCTGGACACCTTCCAGCACCTCCACATCCCTCTTGTAATAGGGGCTCCAGAACTGGAGGCAGTACTCCAGGTGGGGTCTCACCAGAGCTGAGTAGAGGGGGAGGATCACCTCCCTCGACTTGCTGGCCACACTTCTCCTGATGCAGCCCAGGATCTGATTGGCTTTGCGGGCTGCAAGTGCACACTGAGAGCTCCTGTTGAGCTTCTTGTCCACCAGCACCCCCAAGGCTCTCTCCTCAGGGCTGCTTTCCAGCCAGTCACTGCCCAGCCTGGATTTGTGCCTGGGATTGCCTCAACCCAGATGCAGGACCCTGCACTTGCTCTTGTTGAACCTCATGAGGTTGGCTTGTGCCCACCTCTCCAGCCTGTCCAGGTCCCTCTGGATGGCCTCCCTTCCCTCCAGCTGTCTGCTGCACCACACAGCTTGGTGTCATCAGCAAACTTGCTGAGGGTGCACTCAATGCCACTGTCCATGGCACCCACAAAGATGTTGAACAAGCCTGGTCCCAGGACTAATCCCTGAGGGACAACGATTGTCACTGGTCTCCACTGGGACATGGACCCATTGACAGCCACATCCTCTCCTTGTGCACACACACACAACCTGAAAGCTATGGTGAGTTCATTGCCTCCAGCACAGGTTCTTTGTGCACAGGTTTCTTCTGCCTGTCCTGTTTCAAAGATAGTTCTCATCAGGAGACACAGCAGCTGCTGTTTGGGGCAGTCAGTGCCAGGCTCATTACCCCTGGATCCTGCCCTCATTGTAACTTGGGCACCCTTTGGCTCAGAAGCAGAGGGATAAGACACCACAGGTTCTTTCTTCAGCCCTTGTGCCAGGACAGTGTTCATTCCTGTGGGCCCTCAGCTGTGGCAGGAGGATGCAGTCAGCCTTGCTGTGCTCACCACTGAGCAACAGGTGGCAACAACAATTCGTGTGCTGCAGGCACAGCGCTCTACTCTCCCTTCTGCTCCCCTTGAGACTTTCTAGGCTGAGAAATGCTGGAGATTCCTGGGTGAGAGCTGCATGGTTGCTCAGCTCTGGTTTTGTTTCAGGGAGGTTCTCGGAGTAGATGATCTCTGGCCTGTTCTCATGGCAACCAACGCAATTCCTGCCCTCATTCAGCTTCTCACCCTCCCCTTCTTCCCAGACTCTCCCCGCTACCTGCTCATTGACAAAAAGGACAAGGAGGCATGCCTCAAAGGTAAGGACATGGACCACAAAGCTTTGGTCTGTGGAAAACAGTAAAGCCTGGAAAAGAGGTGGAGTTGGGAAAAAGATCAGCTCTCAACCCACCTTCAGGTTTAATGAAAGACAGCCTCCTCTGGTTTCATACTGGTGCTCTCTTGGCACTAGTATTTCCCTTGCCCTCTGCCAGGACCCTTCCAGGGACATGAGCACACAGAGCCTGTATTTCCACCACCCCAGACTCTGCCCTGATGAGTGGGGGTGTGGATATGGCACCTTCTGGCTCTAAGAAAGGGATGCTCTGTCCTGCCATGCCCTATCTGTAACGTTCCAGTTCTTCAGTAACCCTGACAGCAACTGCTGACATCAGCAGAGAAACAGCCAGTGAGGGGGTTTAGCTATCAAAGAGAAAAACTCTGTGCATGGAGACTTATTTTTTGATGCAGGAGGCATTTCCCTCTCTGCATTCTAATGTGTGCCCTAGAACTGCACCTTTAGCAGCAGGATATTTGGGGAGGGATTGGTAAGGGTGTGAGTTACATTGAGAGCCCATAAGCAGCTACTGGCCACAGGTGAGGTCAAAGATTTATGTGTATGGAATACACCCATAAAGATCCATAAAACAGTAGTGAACTGGATCTGTGTCTAATTCAAAGCCAGGTCTCTAGAAAGTTCACACAAGCAAACAGCCCAAAGCTTGAATGCGGCACTGCAAGGCAGAAAACAATGCTCTGAAGTCAAGTCTGCACTGGTGAGCCTGGACAAGGAGTCATCTTCTCTTTTCCTCTCCTTCCAGCTGTGAAGCATCTCTGGGGTAATGGTGACCACAAGGCCGAAATAGATGACATGGTGGCAGAGCAAGAAGCTATCTGTGGGGAGGAAGCTAAGAGCGTTTGTGACCTGATTCGTGACCGATCTGTCCGCTGGCAGCTCATCACTCTCTTCCTTGTCTCCTCCTGCATGCAGTTAATTGGTGCCAACATGGTTGGTGTGCTCCTTCTCCCTGCTTTCTAGGTTGCTAACAGATCCTTGGCTCTGCAGCAAGCAGTACCATGCTGGCTGCAGCACTGGCTGTAGGGAGGGATCTGGTGTTACAGTTTACTGCCATTTTTTTCCCCATGGAAGTTTGAACCTGGGATATGTCATAGAATCACAGATTGCACTGGGTTGAAAGGACCCTTGAAGGTCATTTTGTCCAACCTCCCTTCAATGAGCAGGGGCATCTCCAAGTAGGCCAGGTCAAGAACTGTTTTAGCAAGTGACATCTGAAGGCATCTCTATGGATTGCCCTGTTATGATGAGAGAAGGGAGGGGACACGAGAAAATCTCAGACACAGAACAGCTAGAGAGCAGCACAACCTCCTCTGGGTGTGTGAACTCCAGAATGTCCTGCACAAAACTCCCCATCCATTCCAGTACAGACTGAGTCTGCTTTGTGAAAACACTGACACTGCATTTCCATCCTTTCACCTCTTTGTGTTTCTTTCTCCATCCTTGAACTCTGCTCCTTCTCAGAGTATAGACAATGACAACGTCCCAGTGACAGTTACTGATAGCCACCTTTGCTGTGGAGATCTCCCTGTTTCAGTAGGTAGTAATCAGTGTTGAAACAGTTATTATATAAAATGAACTCTTAGCAAAAGCATAACAGCTTCCAAATTCAGATGAATTTTGCAAATCAGAAAGACTTCAGGATTCACAAGACACCTTTCTGTCCCCACTACTGCAGCGGGAACTGTACCCTTAAGAAACTGGGCATGTTAACAGTGGGATTTCTTACACTTTGGGAGTGCTTAAATCCAGGGGGAGAAAAAATCATAATCAAAATCATTGCAAAAGCTTAAAGGTGCTGTAGAAAGATAATGTCAATAATTTGCTTAGTATGTGCTGTCTACATTTCTGTCTGCTCCTCACCCAAAGGCGTGAGACACTAAAACAAGTGAAAGATGTCAGAATTCTAACCTATAGCATAACACAAAGGCTATGCTAAGAGCAAGCAAAGAAAAGAAGAAAAGGTCTGTTTGGTTACTGAGTTCAAAACAGAACTGCTAATAAAAGCTGTTCTGCACAAATAAGCTTCATGAAAACGTCAAGGAATAGTTACCAGAATCAAGGAGGTTTTCTCTTTTAGGCTGAACATGAGCCTGCAGTGTGCCCAGGCAGCCAGGAGGGCCAATGGCATCCTGGCCTGCATCAAGAACAGTGTGGCCAGCAGGAGCAGGGAGGTCATTCTGCCCCTGTATACTGCACTGGTTAGGCCACACCTCGAGTCCTGTGTCCAGTTCTGGGCCCCTCAGTTTAGGAAGGAGGTTGACTTGCTGGAACGAGTCCAGAGAAGGGCAACGAAGTTGGTGAGGGGCTTGGAACACAGCCCTGTGAGGAGAGGCTGAGGGAGCTGGGGCTGCTTAGCCTGGAGAAGAGGAGACTCAGAGGTGACCTTACTGCTGTCTACAACTACTTGAAGGGGGGTTGTAGACAGGCAGAGGTTGGTCTCTTCTCCCAGGCAGCCAGCACCAGAACAAGAGGACACAGTCTCAGGCTGTGCCAGGGGAGGTTCAGGCTGGAGGTCAGGAGGAAGTTTTTACACAGAGAGAGTGATTGCCCATTGGAATGGACTGCCTGGGGAGGTGGTGGAGTCGCCATCCCTGGAGGTGTTCAGGAGGAGACTTGACAGGGTGCTTGGTGCCATGGGTTAGTTGGTTGGGTGGTGTTGGATGATAGGTTGGACACAATGATCTTGAAGGTCTCTTCCAACCTGGTCTGATCTGGTCTATTCTATTCTATTCTATTCTATTCTATTCTATTCTATTCTATTCTATTCTATTCTATTCTATTCTATTTTATTCTATTCTATTCTCTTCTCTTTAGGCTGAATTAATTATTCTCTGTTGAAAAGCAAAAGAGAGAAGCTAGTGTAGATGTGTCCAGATGGGTACAGCCTTCATGCATTTCTCTGCTTTCCAGGTTTACTTTTATGCATACAATATCTTCATCAAGGCTGGAATCCCCCCTGATCAAACCCACTATGTCTCCCTGGGAGTTGGGATCACCGAGATCCTCACCACGGTTCTGTGTGTAAGTGGATCCTCAGCTGAGTTTCATTCTGCTGTGCTATGTGGTTCAGGTCAGTCTTTAGAACTGCTGGAAATGCAGCTTTAGGAATCAAACTGCTCCAACTAATCAACCATAGTACTTAGCAGAGGTCACACAGAATTGTCTCCACACACCCTGAAAACATAAGCATTTATGTTCAGTTTCCTGGAGGACAGGAAAGTTGTTCTCTCAAAATCACCACCCAGCCTGAGACAGCCCTAGTTCCCAGTTCCCTCCTGCAGGATGGGCAGATGACAGTCCCTGTGCCCACTTGTCAGTGGAACTCATGCTGTAGGATTCATGGCCATTACCAGTGCAAGCATTTACTCTTTGCTGTCTTCCCTGGCTGTCCTTTGCCTGCAGAGTGCCACCTCAGGCCTCCCCTGCCCAGGCAATTCTCCAGGCAGCCCTGCAGCTCCCCACCTTCCCCTGCTCCCTGCAGCTCCTGGTCCTGCTCTGTCACCCCTGATGTCTTTACTCACTCTCCAGAGGAGGTACCACATCCCAGTCCCTGTCTCCAGAGATGCCCGGCCTGGGGGCAGAGAGCCAGAGATGCTTGACTGGAGCAGCTCACCAGAGCTTGCCTCCTTTGGAGCTGACAGTATGTCCTCCTGGTTTCAGGGCTTCCTGGTTGAGCGTGCAGGGAGGAAGACCCTGCTGTGGAGAAGCTACACAGTTATGGCTTTGGTTTTAGGGCTCCTCACAGCCACTCTTTCACTACAGGTAAGACCCCACTCGTGTTAGAGACGTGTCCTGTCCTCATCTGTTATCACATGGCAGATACCATTCCTATTTCCTTCTCCTCAAATCAGTTTCTAAGTGGGAGCAGAAGTATCCTTGGGGTAACTATCACACTAACAGAGGTCTGTTCCCAGTCGTGTCCATGGCTTCACACAGCCATGCTCATTGACAAGACTCTCACCTCCTTGTGAAGTTTCTGGCAGTAAACAGATGTATGCTTAAGCACTGACATGCTTAGCAGTGATAAATGTTTCTGATGGAACTGGATAAATACTATTTTCATTTCTGATTTTGTTTGCTTGCCATTTCCTACCACAGGATTCCTTTTCCTGGGTACCATACTGCTCTGCTGCACTCATCTTTATTTTCATCATGTGCTTTGGTGTTGGGCCAGGTTGGTATTTTCTGCTAGAATGGTTTCATGTACTCATTCTTTCTTCACCACAGCCTTTAGGAGAGGTTCTAGGCATAAGTGGTCCAGAGTTAGCATGAATCCCCCTGCTTCTGATTCAGTGCAGGACAGATGTTCCCCCCCTCCCTTGCTGTGATAGGAGGTAAAACTTCACAGAATCACAGAATGCCAGGGGCTGGAAGGGACTTCAAGAGAGCATCCAGTCCAACCCCTGAGCAGGATCACCTAGAGCAGATCACACAGGAACACATCCAGGCAGGTCTTGAATATCTCCAGAGAGGGAGACTCCACACCCCGCCTGGGCAGCCTGCTCCAGGGCTCTGTCACCCTCACAGGGGAAAAATTCTTCTTCACATTTCCATGGAACTTCCTATGCCTCAACTTCCACCATTCCCCTTTGTGCTGTCATTGGGCATCACCCAGCAGAGCCTGGCTCCATCCTCTGGGCACTCACCCTGCACATCTCTATAAACATGTCGTGGTTTGGGAGGCTAATTTCTCCCACCATGGGCAAAACTAATGACTCAGACAAACGGAGTGCAAAAAACGGTGGAAAGCTTAAATGGAAAAACACTGAAAGTTTTACAGAGAACCACAAGCACCGTGACAAAGAGAGAGAGATCCAAAAAAAACCATACCCAAGAACGTCCCATCCCCACCTGGGGGTACACCCAACCCCACCCCACCCCCCCATGGCTGTTTTCTCCCAGCCTTGGGCCTGGGCAGGCCCAAGGGAGGCAGCTCACGCCATTTTACCTAGGCACTGGCGAGGGAGGAAAGAGGAAGTGAAGACCCCGTGCTGATGTATTATGGGGAGCAGGGCATTATGGGAGTGAAATACCTGGTTTCCTGTGACCACCCCTGGGCTGGGCCCACCCTTTGGGACATCCCAGGTGTGGTCTGTGAGTGGCATCCGGGCCAGCACCCAGCCTAAACCACCACAAAACATTAATGAGGTCAGCCCTCAGACTCCTCTGTTCCAAGCTACAGAGCCCTCAGCTCCCTCAGGCTCTTCTCATAAGGAAGATGTTCCACTCCCCTAATAGTTTTTGTGGCTCTGTGCTGGACTCTTTCAAGCAGTTCCCTGAGGTCCTTCCTGAACTGAGGGGCCCAGAACTGGACACAGTAGTTGAGATGCAGCCTCACCAGGGCAGAGCAGAGGGGGAGGATAACCTCTCTCAACCTATTAACCACAGTCCTTCTAATACACCCCAGAATGGCATTGGCCTTCTTGGCCACAAGAGCACATTGCACATTGAAACTTCATTTCACATTGCATTCCCACATGTCTTCCTCCTGAAGAGCCAAGCAGCACCTCAAACACCTGCAGGTCAGTTGCAATCATTAATTTGTGTGGTGATCTGAAGTGTGAGCTCCAGAAGCACCTTGCAGAATTTCTGAACTTCCTTCTTCTTTTTTCTCTAACTTTTTTTTTTCAGCTGGAGTATTATGCCCCTTGCTCACAGAAATATTTATTCAGTCATACAGACCAGCTGCTTATGTTTTTAATGGCATTGTAGGCTGGATCCTACTCTTCATCCTGGGATTTGTGTTCCCTTTCATTGTGGTAAGCAAGTAGGTTGTTTGGTTTCAGTTCAGAGGGGGTCAGAGCATGGTTCTGGAGCCCAGAGCATGGTTCTCTTTTTCAACACTTCATGCAAAGGACAGAGGCCAAACTAACTGCACTTTTGATGGCCTCTTTACCCCAGTGAAAGCACAGCAAACCCTCAAAATGCTGCTAACTGTGCGCTCAGCTGGAGCGTGACTGTGGCAAACACAGAAGCAGTGACAGAGGCACCAACACTGTCAGATGTGATTTGGATGTCATGAAGGGGTCCCTTCTTTCCCCTCCCTGTCCTGTATGTGCATCTCCTCCAGGGTTAATGTGGGAAATGGGCAGTCCCAGAGATGTGACAGAGCACTAGCAGGTGGCAGGAAACTAAAGCCCTTGCAGTTGTGCACTGTGAGGAGGGACAGAGCTAATGTGCTTTCCCCAGCCTAGCACTGAGAAGGATGGAGCAGAAAGAAAGAGTAACTGAAGCTCAGCCTTTCTCTGACTTGTCAGGCAAAGACTTTCAATGTCTGCTTAGCACGTGGCCTGCCTCCTTTAAAACAGGAGAGTTAACTCATGTCACCACGGTGGCAGCAAACATCTGCTGGGTCCCTGACCAAGCTTTTTTAGCAACTACAAACCCAGAAAGGCCCTACCATAAGACAAAAAGAAACACTCCATTTATATAAAGACCTTTTGTCTCTTTCTTTTGCTACAGGAAGGTCTTGGCAGTTTCTGTTTCATCATTTTCCTGACATACTGTCTGTGCATGGCTATCTTTGTCTTCCTGGTGCTGCCAGAGACCAAGGGAAAGACCATGCTGCAGGTCATGGAGGAGTTCAACCACCTGAACTACCGCGGCAAGAAGCGACAAACAGCCCTACCGCAGAAGAACTGCTCAGTGATGGTGGTTACCAGGCTTTAATAACAACCTCTTCACTCCACATCCTGATCTTTTGTTACTGTAGTGCCCAGAAGCCTTACCAAGCAAGAGAACCCATTATTCCACAAACAGCACAAATCTGTACTCAAAAAAATACTAATCTGCAGTGCAGGGTGCAAGATGCACTCGGTGGTGCTCTCCAGCTGCTGAAGTAAGCCCTTTGCAGAAAAAAGCAGAAAGAGTTAAACACAATGTCTAAAGAAATCAGATCTCTGTCAGACCCTACAAATTAACAGCTGAAAACTGAAACCAAAGGAGCTGCTCTTTCCCTTAGCAAACCCAGGCCTTCACAGTTACCTGAGGAAGTGAGTGTGGGAGGTTCAGGTGGCCAGCACGCTTGCGAGACTGAGAGAGCAAGAAGACAGAGCTTTGCATGGAAGTTAGCTGCTCCTGCTGACAAGTCAGTGCTGCTGAGCTTTCCCAAAGAAGGAGTTTCAGTCCAGATGAGGAGTCCAGCTCTTTAATCCAGTGGAAGAAGATACCTTGCTATCAGCAGACAGAACTGGTATGCAACGGATCCTCCTCTCGCAAACAAACTTGGGAGAATGTACAGGGTATAGGGGCAAGTAGGACTTTCTTGAGAAGCTGATGGCCACAGTTGTCTCTCACAGAGCCTCCTGCAGTCTCTTGTTGTTGCTTGTTGATTTGCTTTGATTTGGGGTTTTTTGTTTGAGAGACAAATCATTGCTACATCAGAAGAAAAAAGGTGTGAAGGAGTGAAGAGGTCCTGGTGTAAAGAAGACACTGTGCTGGAGAACTACACAAGCTTCCTATCACCTCAAGCCAAACTTCTTGCTTGGTCATCAGCTACATTGCCTGGATTTGGGAGATTCTTCCACTGGGATGAGCAGGAATATGTCAAAACCGAAAGAAGGCTGGAATGAAGAAAGCAGAGCTGCAGGAAGTCAGGAGGGAGCTAATCTACAGCGAAGGGGAAGTGCTCCTTTTTCAGTAGCAAAGCCCACACTGCGTGTCTGCAGCCTGCAGCTATTTACGACAGGGAGAAGGAGCGCTGGGTTTCAGTGGGACTGAGTTCCCAAGAGTAACTGGTACACACACAAAAAAGACTGCTTCCTTCCCTGGAGAAGCCAACCTGAATGTCTGCCTCTTTGCTTCTCTCTCCAGGTCTCTGAATACTCCACATTTTTGCTGCAAAACCTGGTAGGAATGGCTTCACTCTTTGTACTCATTGCTACATGTCATGCTCTTGCTCTTCTTCCTGCTTTGCACTTTGCTGATAAGGAAATAACAAAAAGCTGTGCCTGGATTAGTTTTTCATTGGTGAAAGGAGTCAGGGACAGAGGAGAGCCTGTCTTCTGGGTCTGTGGTGTTGGGGCAATGGGATATTGTGTCTGGCTTGTTCTGGAAAGGAGATCTCTACTACCAACTGTTGCAGATGCTGCACAATAAAATTTGCAAACTGAGCAGAACCTTGAGTGAGAGTTTCTTTCACGGCTCCTGCTCTTTTAGCTTCACTCCATCCTTAACAACGCTTGTTAGCAGTGCCAAGAGCTAATACCAAGAGCAGTGGTCTTTCCCAGCAATCCTATTCCTATGGCAATCCTATTACCAAAAAAAAGTTTATAGTTTCAAGGCTGGAAGTCATAGGTTGCACAATACCACAGTCAGAACCAATATAAACTCCTTTTCCATGTCAAATATGCAAGGGGAAAAACCAAGAAGAAGAAATATTTGAAGTATTTAGGTAAGATCTGGATTATTTTAGAAGACTTTATTTGGTCTGGTCTTTCTCAACCTTACTAGCTCCCACTGAAGAAATTTTGACTGTTCAGCCTGCAGAAGAGAAGGCTCCACGGAGATCTTAGAACTGCATTGCAATATCTTCAGAGGACCTATAGGAAGGCTGGGGGGGACTGTTCAGAAGGACTTGGGAGTGATAGAATGAGGAGCAACAGTTTGGAACTGGAGCAGGGCAGAGTCAGGTTGGACATCAGGAGGAAGTTCTGCACAGTGAGGGTGGGGAGACACTGGGACAGGCTGCCCAGGGAGGTGGCTGAGGCCCCATTGACTTGGAGACATCCAAGCTCAGCCTTGCTGTGTCCCTGTGCAGCCTGCTCTAGCTGGAGGTGTCCCTGCTGCCTACAGGGGGTTGGACAACATGCCCTTGGGGACTTCCTTCCAACCCAATGCCAGCTGTGAACTTTTACAGTATCACAGTAACACAGTATCACCAAGGTTGGAAGATCATCAAGTCCAACCTGTCACCACAGACCCCATGACTAAACCATGGCACCAAGTGCCACACCCAATCCCTTCTTGAACACCTCCAGGGATGGGGACTCCACCACCTCCCTGGGCAGTACATTCCAATGGCCAACGACTCTCTCAGTGAAGAACTTTCTCCTCACCTCGAGCCTAAACTTCCCCTGGTGCAGCTTCAGGCTGTGTCCTCTTGTTCTGGTGCTGGTTGCTTGAGAGAAGAGACCAACTCCCTCCTGGCTACAACCACTCTTCAGGTAGTTGTAGAGAGCAATGAGGTCTCCCCTGAGCCTCCTCTTCTCCAGGCTAAACAATCCCAGATCCTTCTCACAGAATCACACAGAATCACCAAGGCTGGAAGAGACCTCAAAGATCATCAAGTCCAACCTGTCACAGCAGACCTCATGACTAAACCATGGCACCAAGTGCCACATCCAATACTCTCTTGAACACTTCCAGAAATGAAAGCCTCTGGAGATGCTGGGGATTGAACTCGGGACCTCACACATGCGAAGCGTGTGCTCTACCACTGAGCTACATTCCCTCCCTCAGCCTCTCCTCACAGGGCTGTGCTCAAGGCTTCTCCCCAGCCTTGTTGCCCTTCTCTGGACACGTTCAAGTGTCTCGATGTCCTTCTTAAACTGAGGGGCCCAGAACTGGACACAGGACTCAAGGTGTGGCCTAAGCAGTGCAGAGTACAGGAGCACAATGACTTCCCTGCTCCTGCTGACCTCACTATTCTTAATGCAGGCCAGGATGCCATTGGCCTTCTTGGCCACCAGGGCACGCTGCTGGCTCATGTTTAGGCAGCTGTCAATCAGTACCTCCAGGTCCCTCTCTGTTTGGGAGCTCTCCAGCCACTCCAACCCCAGCCTGTAGCTCTGCATGGGGTTGTTGTGGCCAAAGTGCAGCACCTGGCACTTGGATTTGTTGAATGCCATCCTGTTGGACTCTGCCCATCTGTTCAGTTAGTTGAGGTCCTTCTGCAGAGCCCTTCTGCCCTCTAACTGACTAACATCTGCTCCCAACTTGGTGTCATCTGCAAATTTGCTGGTGACTGTCTCAATCCCCTCATCCAGATTATCAATGAAGATATTAAAGAGGATGGGGCCCAGCACTGATCCCTGGGGGACACCACTGGTGCCTGGCCGCCAGGTGGATGTGGCACCATTCACCACCACTCTCTGGGCTCAGCCTCCAGCCAGTCCCTAACCCAGCACAGAGTGTTGCTGTCCAAGCCACAAGCTGACAGCTTAGACAGCAGTTTGCTGTGGGGGACGGTGTCAAAGGCCTTGCTGAAGTCCAGGTAGACCACATCCACAGGCCTCCCCATATCCACCAGACGGGTCACCTGATCATAGAAGGAGATCAGGTTGGAGAGGCAGGACCTGCCCTTCCTAAATCCATGCTGGCTGGGCCTGAGCCCTTGGCCATCCTTCAGGTGCGCAGTTATTGTCGCCAGGATAATCTGCTCCATAATTTTCCCTGGCACTGAGGTCAGGCTGACTGGCCTGGAGTTTCCAGGTTTCTCCATCTGACCCTTCTTGTGGATGGGGATCACATTGGCCAGTTTCTTGTAGATGGGGATCACATTGGCCAGTTTTAGTCTTAAAAGACACTAAAAACTCATCTCCTTATAAGTCTCTTTCTACAGCGTGGTCTTGCCCAGCGTGTTCGACTTCTTCCCTTCTTGCCTCCCACCAGAAACCCCTGTCTGCAAAAGGGAAAGTGTGGTAAATCATTAACACTGCCATAAAATATCATGGATTGGGAACAGAGGTTAAGAAAGGACTTGTGGCTCTGCAGTGTATCCATTTGAATTCCAGGATCACACAAGTGCAATGCACAGCACCTTTGAAAATCCCTCCAAGGCCAGGGTTTTAGGTGAGCTAAGTGCTTACTCTGGAACAAACACATTTCTCCTGGTGTTCAAATCCTAGGTGGAAAGACTCACCCTGTTGTCCTCTTTAATTGAAGACAAAGTTAGATTGTGGGATGTTTTAGAAGAGGAAGTGATAACCTTTGAAAAGTCTGTGCTAAGAGGGGAAGGAATCAAATACACAGCTACAGCTGATGTGAAGGTGCTGAAGATTTTAGGGGTGGTGAAAATGGAATGGGTGGAAAGAATTCAACTGGAATTATTTCACTGTCCTGGTGTGCAACAAGATATTCAGGCAGAGGGTTTGGAGAGAGAGCACTGGAAAGAAAGTAATAATGGGACATCCATCAGGAGAAAGGTCAAGGCATGACTCAGCAAGCTCAGCCAGTGTTGCAGGGCACAGGGCAGCGTGAGGCTGCTGTCAGTCTCTGTAACTTGGAAAGCAAACTGTAGAGGAACGTCAGAGCTTCCACTGTGCTCCTGAGCAAAGCTTCTGTTGCCTTTAGCACCATAACCTCACCTTCTCCCCTCCCTTTTTGGCACTGAGCACAGACAGTTCAGTCTTCGTAGCACGTTATGACCATGATGTAGTCATGTTGTGTTCAGGGGGGTCCAAAACGTTGCAAGTGACAGCCAGCAGCCTGAAGGAAGCAAGAATGACCTTGCACACTTGGGAAACAGTCAATACTTTAGCTGTTTCAGTTCCAGGTTTTTCAAGGTGAAAAGCATTTCTTAAAACCAAATCTCAAGCCAGAACAGAATGAGCATCCTGCTCTGCACACAGGAGGTCATCTCCATTGTTACAGATGGCAGGAGTGAGGCTTCTGGAGCTGGGTGCCAGCAGGACCCTGCATGCCAATCTTCAGCTACTTCATGTCCTGCAACTGGGAAACTGTTTGGAACCCTTCAAGTGACTGACAATCTTACAACAGGCAAGGAGAGACATTACCATTCAACTGCAACACTAAGTCGCTTATCTCTGTAGTGGGCTGGAGAGGAGGAGACACACTGCCTAAGCTGCTCCTCAGAGAGGTGAAGAGAGACTCTGCTCCCCTGAAAGGAAGTCAGCAGCACCATCTGACTCCTTACACAGCAGCTGGTTTAACAGGGCGAGTAAAGGGGAGCTCTCCCAATACAAGAAGGCTAAACATTTACCAATGCTGTTATCAGCTTGGCATATCTGGGTCTTAGAATAATTAAACCAGCAAGATGAGCCCCTGGACAGTGTTGGAGGAGGACACAATTCGCTAAAAGCCACATAGTTAGAGTTTAACTTCTGTGCTATAATCCCAAATTCTTATAGTCTAAGTGTAAAACCCATACCTCCCACCTGACAGACTTGACAAGGGCTCTGGGAGCAGGCAGGAGCAATGGCTGGTTTCCTCTCAGACCTGGTGAGTAGCCAACCTCTTGTCTTCTCAGCCTAGCCATTAACAGTCAGCATGATGATTACAGATTACAGCAGAGGGAAGCAAAGAGAGCAGAGCACACGGTTGGGATAACGCTGCTGCAGCAGCAATAAGACTGACCACAAGGCATCTCCTGAGAGAAATACAAAAGACTGAGTGGTTTAAAAGAGGACCTGGGAAACCAGGAAAGAAAGAATTGGCATTTTGAGGGAGAGAGAAAATACTAGCAATGAAAAAGACAGAACAGAACCTCCCCTGCCATCTACTGCCCTGCACTCTCCAGGGCACTCAATTGTGCCTGGAAATAGGACTGCTGGTGAACAGTGCTCTGAAATCCCACACACCCCATGGAAATACAGCATTTGAGTAGAAGTCATTCAAGCAGGGTCTGTAAGTGGGCAGATGTGGTTAATCTCTGGAAACTGAACAACAATATCTCCAGGGAGGCAAAGTTGAAGGAAAAAAAGAGATTCAAGCAAGCTGTGGCTACTCACTGATACAAAAGCAAACACAAACTGCCTGGAGAAGGCTTTTATGATTATTTTGTTGTTATTACTTCTGTGGCTAGCAGAAACAAGAGAATTAGAGATGGCACCTTTTCAAGCTGCTAATAAAGAGGAATGTGCAGATCGATGTCTTAGCAATTTCCCAGCAACTTTGCTTGATTATTGAAGAACTCAACATGGGTTGTTTTTTTGCATTTTAAAGGCTTCTTAATGACAGAAATGTGAAGACACAAGATCTCCTAGATCCTCTCACAGCCTGACAGCCACGCTGCTGTCAGCAACTGAGGGTGTTTCATCATCTTTGGCAGGTTCAGTACCGGAAGCTGCTGCTGATGATCGTGGTGCTAGGCATCGGTGGAACTCATCTGATTGGTTTTCAGATGTCTGTGATAAATTATGCTTCCCCGGTAAGCAGAGCCTTCAGAAAATCACTTCTGTAGCTCCTCTTCCTGGGACTAGGCTTCACACTTTGAAGATTCTCTATAAAAAAATCTCCTAGGTGTTGTTATCTAAGCTCATTCCCTGCTCTTTCCAGTGCCACACTGTTCACTGCCAAAGGGACAAAAAGGGTTTGGATGATTGTCAGGAGCTGTGCTCCAAAGATGAGTTCCCACCAAACTGTGTGGAAACAATATATAGGAGCCACAGAATGTTAGGGCTTGGAAGGGACCTCCAGAGACCAAGTCAAACCCCTCTGCCAATGCAGCATCACCTAGAGCAGGTCACATAGGCAGGCTTTGAAAGTCTTCTCAGGAGGAGACTCCACAACTCCTCTGAGCAGCCTGTCCCAGGGCTCTGTCACCCTCACAGTAAAGATGTGTCTCCTTGTGTTGAGGTGAAACCTCCTGTGTCCTAGCTTGTGGCCATTGTTCCTTGTCCTTTAACTGGGCACCACTGAAAAGGGAGTGGTACCTTCATCCTGTAACCTACCCCTCAG
Source organism: Melanerpes formicivorus (assembly GCF_026170545.1). Classification (NCBI taxonomy): domain Eukaryota; kingdom Metazoa; phylum Chordata; class Aves; order Piciformes; family Picidae; genus Melanerpes; species Melanerpes formicivorus. Next base: position 263,264 of record NW_027142388.1, read on the forward strand.
AAAAGGTCTAAAAACTAACCAAGTCTTGCCCTTCAGCTCAGCCCTTCTCTCTTTTTACCCACTACCTGCAGCAGGAACAGAACTGCAGACTGGCTTGGGTTGGAAGGGACCTCCAATGGCCATCCAGTCCAAACCTCCCTGCAGTGAACAACCTCCACTAGATCAGGTTGCTCAGAGCCTTGTCTAGCCTGACCTTAAATATTTCCAAGAATGGGTCTCAACTACCTCCCTGACCAACCTGTTCCTGTATTCCCCCACATGAGGCCCCATCTCTGAAGATACTCAAGTCCAGGAACATTTGTACTTCACCAGAACCACAGAATCACAGAATCACAGAATGTTAGGGGTTGGAAGGGACCTCCAGTGGTCACCTAGTCCAACCCCCCTGCCAGAGCAGGATCACCTATAGGTCACACAGGAATGCATCCAGATCCCAATATTTTGGTGTAGAAGAGACAGGCTTCAATAGCCTCAAGAGCATGATGCACCTTTGAAAGCTTCTCTTACACTTTGAGGCTGTATGAGAGGAAGTATCGACCGTAGTGTGCAAACAGGTGTCCCCTAGCCATGCTTTTACTAACTAATATTAAGATGATTCTTATCTTTCTTTCTTTTCTTTTCTCTCTCTTTCTTTCTTTCTTTCTTTCTTTCTTTCTTTCTTTCTTTCTTTCTTTCTTTCTTTCTTTCTTTCTTTCTTTCTTTCTTTCTTTCTTTCTTTCTTTCTTTCTTTCTTTCTTTCTTTCTTTCTTTCTTTCTTTCTTTCTTTCTTTCTTTCTTTCTTTCCTTCTTTTTCTTTCCCTCTTTCCTTCCTTCCTTCCTTCCTTCCTTCCTTCCTTCCTTCCTTCCTTCCTTCCTTCCTTCCTTCCTTCCTTCCTTCCTTCCTTCCTTCCTTCCTTCCTTCCTTCCTTTCAATTGGAAACATTCTTAAGCACTTTTGTGATTAATGCTTGAGTGGGACAAAAATCTCTCTTCCTGTCACAGCATATTCAGAAGTTCATTAATGAAACGTGGCTGGAGCGCTACGGCTCGGTGCTGTCCCAGGAGACGCTGACCTTACTGTGGTCCCTCGTGGTGTCTGTGTTCTGTGTAGGAGGCATGGTGGGCTGTCTGTGTAGTGGGTACCTGACTGCAAAATATGGCAAGTAAGTGTCTTTCCCAACAGCTTCCTAATCAGGGCAGCAATGAAGTACTGTTCACCCAACACAATGGATACCAGAATTCTCCTGCTCCCCTTTCTGGGACAGAATTTCCCCAGCATGTGTAAGTGCCCCATGTACACTGGAGGAAGGAGAATATGCAGCTCTTTCTGATGCCCCTTGCCAGGGGTTTTGGTGCTGTACAATTCCTTCAGGTGCTACACAATTCCTTTATTTTTGTTGAAAACTGACTAAGAAACAAACCTCTGAAAATTCCTTGTCAGTACTGCCCTAGGGAGCCCAACAACCCAGCAGTGGTGAAGAAGGGGTCGGGGTCCTGTAGGCAAAATATTTTTCATTATTAATTGAGTTCTGGGCCCCAAAGTTTAGGAAGGACATTGAGACACTTGAAGGTGTCCAGAGGGCAACGAGGCTGGGGAGAGGCCTTGAGCACAGCCCTGTGAGGAGAGGCTGAGGGAGCTGGGGTTGCTTAGCCTGGACAAGAGGAGGCTCAGGGGAGACCTCATTGCTCTCTACAACTACCTGAAAGGAAGCTGTAGCCAGGAAGGGGCTGGTCTCTCTAGCAACCAGCACCAGAACAAGAGGACACAGTCTCAAGCTGTGCCAGGGGAGGTTTAGGCTGGCGGTGAAGAGAAAGCTCCTCACAGAGAGAGTTGTTGGCCATTGGAATGTGCTGCCCAGGGAGGTGGTGGAGTCCCCATCCCTGGAGGTGTTCAAGAGGGGATTGGACGTGGCACTTGGTGCCATGGTTTAGTCCTGAGGTCTGTGGTGACAGGTTGGACTTGGTGATCTTTGAGGTCTCTTCCAACCTTGGTGATACTGTGATACTGTGATTTCAGCCTTAAAAAAAAATAAACAATTGTGCAGGCCCACTGCCTCTGTAAGGATATTCAGAGTCTCAGCAAAACCAAGCAGATCCTTCAGGCCACATTCAGAACCTTCTCTTTGAAGGTAGCCATAAAGACCACCAGAAATGTCTAGCTTGAGGTGTGCAGTGAAGAAAGCCCTCTGAAGCTGGATCTGCCTTGTTCCGGGGACACCTGCAGGGAGCCTCACCCACAGGATAAAAGCCGAAAAGACCATTCCTTGCCAGTATTTATCCTGCAGGAGTTTCCTTCCGCCTCCTGGCGGCTCACATAGTGTCAGCACGGAAAAGAGGAATATTAATTTCTCCCTTCCCACTTCTATCACGCCTTTTAAGAATCAGACACGTTTGTCCTATAAACAGTGGATATACATTTAATCACGGCCATGGCTTGGTCTGCAAAATCCAGAGGAGAAGAGGCAGGGTTAATTAAAGATGAAAAACCAAAGCGTGGATGATAGTCCTGTGCTGCTGGCTGTTGCAGGAAGAAATGTCTGCTGTTCGATGACGTTGTCCTGATCACAGCCACGCTGCACGTTGGCTTCAGCAGGAGAGCCAGGTCCTTCGAGATGATCCTGATCGGGCGCTTCCTCGAGGGCTTCAGTGCTGGTAGGACTCCCCCCAATTCTCCGTGTTAGTGTGACTTCTCTGGGGGGGATACAGAAATCCTCCTGCTGGGCGTACCCGGCCACGCACAGCAGCCCCAGTGGAACAAGGACCGGGTTGAGACAAGGTAAGACGAGCTGTGCTTTGCCTTCTAGAGCTTTTGTGGAGAGAGGCATCTCGTGGGTTAGCTAAACATCCTGCTCAGAGGAAAAGACACTCTTTAAAAGGAGAATGTACCTTTTTAAAGCTAAAAGGTACTTTTTAAAGGGAAAAGGTACTTTATTTTTTAAATGTAAAAGGCACTTTTTAAAAGGAAAAGGTCCCTTTTTTAAGAGAAAACATAGTTTTTTAAAGGAAAAGGTCCCCTTTTTAAGAGAAAACATAGGTTTTTTAAAGGAAAAAGTCCTTTTTTAAGGGAAAACATAGTTTATTTGAACGAAAAGGTCCCTTTTTAAAGGGAAAACATAGTTTTTTTAAAGGAAAAGGCCCCTTTTTTAAGAGAAAACAGTTTTTTTAAAGGAAAATGTCCTTTTTTTAAGAGAAAACAGTTTTTTTTAAAGGGAAAGGTTCCTTTTTTAAGAGAAAACAGGGTTTTTTTAAAGGAAAAGGTCCCTTTTTTAAGAGAAAACATAGTTTTTCTAAAGGAAAAGGTATCTCTTTTCAGAGAAAACATAGTTTATTTAAAGGAAAAAGTCCCTTTTTTAAGGGAAAACATAGTTTTTGAAAGGAAAAGGTCCCTTTTTAAAGGGAAAACATAGTTTTTTTAAGGAAAAGGTCCCTTTTTTAAGAGAAAACATAGTTTTTCTAAAGGAAAAGGTCTCTTTTTTAAGGGAAAACATAGTTTTTTAAAGGAAAAGGCCCCTTTTTTTAAGAGAAAACAGTTTTTTTAAAGGAAAAGGTCCCTTTTTTAAGAGAAAACATAGTTTTTTAAAGGAAAGGGTCCCTTTTTTTAAAGGAAAAAGGTCCTTTTTAAAGGAAAACAGTCATTTTTTAAAGGAAAAGGAACTTTTTTAAAGGAAAAGGTACATTTTCAGCCTATTACTGTGGAAGATACATAGAGAGGCAAGAGCTACCCTTAAGCTGAAGGCAAAATGCAAAGAGCCTCTGTCTCTTGGTTTCTATAGCTTTAGCTCTCTTCTTCACCTTAGGAATTAATATGAATGCCCACATGCAGTATGCTGGAGAGATCTCACCTAAGAAGCTGCGTGGATTTGTAAACGTGACCTGCTCTGTGTTTCTTGCACTAGGAAAAGCTGTAGCAAGAGTTCTTGGGCTACGGTATTTGTGCTACTCCTTCTCATGCTATTTGCTATGTATTTGTCTTCTGCACAGCAGGAAAGTTGTTCTCCCAGTCCTAGAAACAGGCATACACTAAAAGGATGCATGTACCCCACAGCAGTCACTAAGGTTTCCATGCCATGGGGAGACAAAGGCCCTTCTCTTGAGAAAGGCTGAATCCATCTCTGTAGGTGTGGTCTCTCTACTGAAGCTAAAGATTAAACATAAATGCTCTTAGTAAACTTCTGAGCTCTGAAATCTCTGCTGATTTCCTGATAGCCTGCTGTGGGAATACTCAGGCTCTGGTGATCTTTAGAAAATACTCAAATCACATCAACCTTGCAGCAGAAATAAAGCATTGGTCTATTTGCCTTTCCCTAGCCTAAACCCTGTACACTGTACACTGCACTGGTTAGGCCACACCTTGAGTACTGTGTCCAGTTCTGGGCCCTTCAGTATAGGGAAGATGTTGAGTTGCTGGAATGTATCCAGAGAAGGGCTTTGGAGCACAGCCCTGTGAGGAGAGGCTGAGGGAGCTGGGGTTGCTTAGCCCGGAGAAGAGGAGGCTCAGGGGAGACTTTATTGCTGTCTACAACTACCTGAAAGGAGATTGTAGCCACGTGGGGGTTGGTCTCTTCTCCCAGGCAGCCTGCACCAGAACAAGAGGACACAGTTTCAAGCTGTGCCAGGGGAGGTTTAGACTGGATGTTAGGATGAAATTCTTCATAGAGAGAGTGATTGGCCATTAGAGGGAGGGAGGTGGTAGAGTCGCCATCATTGGAGGTGCTTAGGAGGAGACTTGATGGGGTGCTTGGTGCCATGGTTTAGTTAATTGGATGGTGTTGGATGATGGGTTGGATTCGATGATCTTGAAGGTCTCTTCCAACCTGGTCTATTCTATTCTATTCTATTCTATTCTATTCTATTCTATTCTGTTCTGTTCTGTTCTGTTCTGTTCTGTTCTGTTCTGTTCTGTTCTGTTCTATTCTATACATATTCTATTCTAAACCTATTCTATTCTATTCTATTCTTCTCTATTCTATTCTAAACATATTCTATTCTAAACATATTCTATTCTAAACATATTCTGTTTTAATTGATCTCTTCTTGAATGGATCTTTTCAAGGCCTGTATGTGTATTGTGTCTCTTCAGCTAGTCTAGGATCTAGAAACCACCAAAGCAGTTGTGAATTGTACTTGTGCTGGATTATGAACACTCTCTAACGTGCCTCCATAGGGATCTCTTAGGAAGTGAAGACATGTGGAACCTGCTGCTGTCCTTCCCTGGGGTGATGGCACTGATCCAACTGCTCTTGTTGCCATTCTTCCCTGAGTCCCCTCCTTATCTCTTGCTGCAAAAAGGAGACAAGGATGGTTGCTTGAGAGGTAAAACAAACCTTTAAATCCTTAATTTGGTAAGCTCTTGGGAAAGTGAAGCTGATGGAGGGAATCTATTAGCCAGCTACAGATTTCCTGATAATTCCACGATTAGAGCAGACTAAGCAGAGCCATCAGAAGTATTTGAGATTGAAATACTGAAAACCATTTTCTAGGCAAGTCTCAGCATGTTTCCAGTTCTTTGCTCAGTAGCTGGTGAATCAAAGCATGGCCTGAACTGCAACTGTTTAATGCCATGAGAAGTTGAAAGACACAGAGGTCTGCACGGATCAGATGATGGAGGAGTACACTTTGTTCTGTCTCTTCTGTAGCCATGAAGCAGCTCTGGGGAGAAGCGAATTATCATGCAGAATTTGATGACTTGATGAAGGAAAAGGCTGCAAAAAAAGGCACTAAAATCATGAATGTCCTAGAGGTGCTGAGGGAACCATCAGTGTATCCACAGCTGATCACCGTGCTTCTCCTTTTGCTAAGCCTGCAGCTCTGTGGCCTGAGTGCAGTTGAGTACATCCTGTTTCCATGCTTACATCTACTGTTAAGTAACCAAAGCACCACAATTCCAACTTGTTACTTTCCTCTGGATCTGCATTACTCCTCCTCACACAGAGCCCACTGCCTGTGAAGATCTGTGGTATCATTACCAGTACTGCTCCATACTTTTAATGGAGCTTGCCATGTGGGAGCTCAAGAGAGCAACTCAGCCTGAGTCCCTGCAGGAGCACTGTTGTGTTCATTTCCCTGGTGGTATTCACAAAGGCTCTGTAGGAGGAAGGATCATGAAGGCCCTAAGGCTTGCTACAACTTGGAGATCCACTTATCTAGACTGCCAGCTCCACTTCTTTTGACTTCTGCAGCAGCAGATGCTAGCTATAACCACACAGTTTTCATTCCTTTTGATAAAGGAGACTTATCCATTAAGTGATTACTTTTCAGTTGTTTACACATAAAGGTGGCTGAGCCCTCTACAGCCCAAGCTAATCACCACTTCCCTGGATATCATTTTGATTACCTGCCAGCAGGTCTCTCTCCATTCTTTCTTAAGCCTGTGCACTCTTCTGCAGCTTGTTCATGACAGTTGTCAGCAAGGTGGGCAGAGGAGGCATTTCTGTGCTCTGCTGATGGGGAACTGGTGCCCAGTCCATCAGAGACTTTGCAGAGAGGCAGATGACTCAGGCCTGCTTTTCATTTTCTTCACTCCCTAACTGGTTCCCTTCCCTCTTTGCCAAAACATCTTTTCCCATGCCTTACAGGCAGTATGATCCTTTCAGCTGCTGCTTCCCCCCCCCCCCCCTTTTTCAAATCCTTTCTTTATCTCCATTAACCTTTTGATTTCTCACCTCTCAAGCAGATTTGTCACCTCTGTTAAGCCCCAGTGACGCCTGCTGCTTTTGCAGCGACGACCAAGCTAAGTGTGAAGTCCGTGCCGCATCTGCCGGCTATGCTTCCTTCTGAAAATGTTTCTTGTTTCCCAGATCACCTTTTACACCTCAGAAATCTTTCAGACAGCCAATCTGCAGGAAAGCATAATCCCATATGTATCTCTGGGAGTTGCAGTCTCTGAGCTCATCTCTGTCGTCTTCTGTGTAAGTCAGACCTTTGCGGGGCTTGAGGAGTTAATGTACTTGTGAGTTGAGTCTGACCTTCCCCTTATGCACTGAAGATGTTTTTGTGGTACTGTATACATCTGTACAGTGGGTTGTTACCAGCTAACCTTCCTTCAGGAAAATGAATCTTCTCCTTAGGAACTGAAGAATTGGTTTGTGGCACTGCACAAATCTGTAAAGTGGGTTGCTAGCCATCCACTCCAAATTTTGTCCCAGCTTTGATGTCTTTCTTCCCATCTTCATTTTCCATACTTTATGATAGCAAATCCCTCTCTTGTTCATACAGGTAGAATTAAATGGCATTCAAACATAAAGAAGTGTATTTATTGCCATGTGCTTGTGTTATATTTGAAAGGAATTGGAGCATATTTGCATTGATTAAAGTGTTTAAGAAGCAGTAGCTGCAATGCTGGGCATTAGAGAGGCTGGAAGGAAATCAATACATAATAAACTTGCTACCAATCAGATTGGAGTTTTCTAAAGGGAAAAAGAGCTCAAGAAGGATGCTTCATTTGCTGGAAGGCTGACAGCTGGATTTTCCATGCTTCTTTTTCACTCTTAGAGCTCCATTATTGACCGTTTTGGACGCCGGATTCTCCTGTGGGGTGGTTATTCACTGATGGCCCTGACCCTGGTGCTGCTTGAGACAAGCCTTCTACTGAGCGTAAGCACTTACAGGATGAACAAGGGATGAAGCCCAGCCAGCATGGATTTAGGAAGGGCAGGTCCTGCCTCACTAACCTGATCTCCTTCTATGACCAGGTGACTGCCTGGTGGATGTGGGGCAGGCTGTGGATGTAGTCTGCCTGGACTTCAGAAAGACCTTTGACACTGTCCCCCATAGCAAACTCCTGGCCAAGCTGTCAGCCCCTGGCTTGGACAGCAGCACTCTGAGCTGGGTTAGGAACTGGCTGGAGGCTGAGCCCAGAGAGTGGTGGTGAATGGTGCCCCTGCCAGCTGGCAGCCAGTCCCTAGTGGTGTCCCCCAGGGATCAGTGCTGGGCCCCATCCTGTTCAATATCTTTACTGATGATCTGGATGAGGGCATTGAGTCCATCATCAGTAAATTTGCAGATGACACCAAGTTACAGAGATCTCTGCAGAGGGACTTTGACAGGCTAGACAGAGGGACAGAGCCCAAGTGGCATCTAAGCGCCAGGTTCTACACATTGGCCACAGCAACCCCATGCAGTGCTACAGGCTGGGGTCAGAGTGGCTGAGAGCAGCCAGGCAGAAAGGGACCTGGGGGTACTGGTTGATATCAGCGGAACATGAGCCAGCAGTGTGCCCAGGTGGCCAAGAAGGCCAATGGCATCCTGGCCTGGATCAGGAACAGTGTGGCCAGCAGGAGCAGGGAAGTCATTGTGCCCCTGTACTCAGCACTGGTTAGGCCACACCTTGAGTACTGTGTCCAGTTCCTCAGTTTAGGAAAGACGTTGAGATGCTGGAAGGTGTCCAGAGAAGGGCAACAAAGTTGGGGAGGGGTTTGGAGCACAGCCCTGTGAGGAGAGGTTGAGGGAGCTGGGGTTGCTTAGCCTGGAGAAGAGGAGGCTTAGGGGAGACCTTATTGCTGTCTACAACTACCTGAAGGGAGGTTGTAGCCAGGTGGGGGTTGGTCTCTTCTCCCAGGCAACCAACACCAGAACAAGAGGACACAGTCTCAAGCTGTGCCAGGGGAGATTTAGACTGGATGTTGGGAAGAAGTTCTTCCCAGAAAGAGATTGGCCATTGGAATGTACTGCCCAGGGAGGTGGTGGAGTCACCATCACTGGAGGTGCTTAGGAAGAGACTAGATGGGATGCTTGGTGCCATGGTTTAGATGATTAGATGGTGTTGGGTGATTGACGTGATGATCTTGAAGGTCTCTTCCAACCTGGTCTCCTTCTATTCTATTCTATTCTATTCTATTCTATTCTATTCTATTCTATTCTATTCTATTCTATTCTATTCTATTCTATTCTATTCTATTCTATTCTATTCTAGTCTATTCCATTCCATTCCATTCCATTCCATTCCATTCCATTCCATTCTATTCTATTCTATTCTATTCTATTCTATTCTATTCTCACTCTGCAGGATAGCAGATAGCCAAGCCTTAACTTTCATGCCCAAAATAGCAGGTCAGAATATTTTCTGAGTATAAACTCAGCCTCTCTACAAGGCTTTCTTTGTCCTGCCTTGTAGCTCATCTTTTTTTTTAATCAGGCTTTCAGTCAGTCATGGAAAAAGTTTTTGTAAACCACTGGCCTGTTTCCCATGACATTAACTTAGCATGACTAATTCAGTTGGAAGCAAATGGAAGCTGTATTTACAAGCAAAAAATACACTCTACAATGGAATGCAATGAATATGTACAAAATATACAGGAGTTACAATATTATACAGATATTTACAATGAGAAAAAAAAAAAACACAGAGACTCCCCTGGCACCCCTCTGGTTCTCCCAGAGACCAGGGAAGCTGCTCTGCTCCCCCCGCCTCCCCTTTCCCTTTGCACCAAAGAGATGTGGATGTGGATGTGGATGTGGATGTGGATGTGGGGAGGCCTGTGGATGTGGTCTACCTGGACCTCAGCAAGGCCTTTGACACCGTCCACCATAGCAAACTCCTGGCCAAGCTGTCAGCTCCTGGCTTGGACAGGAGCACACTGTGTTGGGTTGGGAACAGGCTGGAGGGCCGAGCCCAGAGAGTAGTGGTGAATGGTGCCACATCCAGCTGGCAGACAGGCACTAGTGGCGTGCCCCAAGGATCAGTGCTGGGCCCCATGCTCTTTAACATCTTTATTGATGATCTGGATGAGGGCATTGAGTCCATCATCAGTAAATTTGCAGATGACACCAAGCTGGGGGCAGGAGTTGATCTGCTGGAGGGTAGAGAGGCTCTGCAGAGAGACCTCGACAGGCTGGGCAGATGGGCAGAGTCCAAGGGCATGAGATTGAACACATCCAAGTGCCAGGTTCTGCACATTGGCCACAACAACCCCATGCAGAGCTACAGGCTGGGGTCAGAGTGGCTGAGAGCAGCCAGGCAGAGAGGGACCTGGGGGTGCTGGTTGATGGTAGGCTGAACATGAGCCTGCAGTGTGCCCAGGCAGCCAAGAGGGCCAATGGCATCCTGGCCTGCATCAGGAACAGTGTGGCCAGCAGGAGCAGGGAGGTCATTCTGCCCCTGTACACTGCACTGGTTAGGCCACACCTCGAGTCCTGTGTCCAGTTCTGGGCCCCTCAGTTTAGGAAGGAGGTTGACTTGCTGGAACAAGTCCAGAGAAGGGCAACGACGTTGGTGAGGGGTTTGGAACACAGCCCTGTGAGGAGAGGCTGAGGGAGCTGGGGCTGCTTAGCCTGGAGAAGAGGAGACTCAGGGGTGACCTTATTGCTGTCTACAACTACCTGAAGGGAGGTTGTAGACAGGTGGATGTTGGTCTCTTCTCCCAGGCAGCCAGTACCAGAACAAGAGGACACAGTCTCAGGCTGCACCAGGGGAGGTTCAGGTTGGATGTTAGGAAGAAGTTCTATACAGAGAGAGTGATTGCCCATTGGAATGGGCTGCTCAGGGAGGTGGTGGAGTCGCCATCACTGGAGATTTTCAGGAGGAGACTTGATGGGTGCTTGGTGCCATGGGTTAGTTGTTTAGGTTGGTTGGATTGGTTGAAGGGTTGGACATGATGATCTTGAAGGTCTCTTCCAACCTGGTCTGGTTTATTCTATTACTCTATTAAATAAACACAGGAATAGAGCAGTGTTAGTGTTCTTATCTTTTCTCAAGGCCAGCCAGAAGTGGTTATTATCTCCCCAGGTAAAGCAGAACAGCTGAGACCACAGGAGAAAAGAAAAGGAATGGGAAATGGAAGTAAAATGTGAAAGATGTTATGGAACAACTGCTTCTATACCCCAGGCTTCCATCCAATGAATTGGTTTAGAATAATCTTTTCTTTTCCTTTTTACACCCAATAGTGAGTTATTTATATTTTTCTACTTTTCTGCTTGAAATCTGCAGCTCAGTTTTAAAGGCATAGCCAAAAACTGCCAAAACCTGGCTCAGCTTTCCTCCAGCTCTCTGCCTGACGTCTCCAAACCTCCTCTGTGCCTTGTTCTGCTGTCTTTTAAATCTTCACACCAGCATCATTGCTGTCACCTTTCCCACGTGCTATCCCATGCCTCCTGCAGCTGAAGCAGTGTGTGCTGATCCTCCCAACAACCATCAGTCTTCTCCCTTAATGAAAGTGATCCAGCTGAATAGTGCAGCTCTCCAGCTACTTCCATGTGGGGTGGTGGAAAGTAGTGAGGAACCCAGTGTCAAGGCTTAAGTAGTGGTAATGTTGTCAGCCCACAAGCTTTTGCTTCTTCCTGGTTCACAGATATCTTCTGGTTCACATTTGTCTGAAGTTGTCTAATTCACTCAGAAAATGAGGTTGAACCAGTAACAATTTCCCCCAAGCTGTGATCAGCTCAGGGGACCTTACAGCTGCCTTCCAGTATCTGAATGGACCCTGTAGGAAAGCTGCAGAAGGACTTTTCCTGAGGGTGTCTGGAGACAGGACAAGGGGGAAGGGTTTGAAGCTGAGGCAGAGGAGGGTTAGACTGGAGCTGAGGAAGAAGTTCTTCAGAGCAAGGAGCAAGGTTAGTGAGACTCTGGCACAGGCTGCCTGGGGAAGCTGTGGCTGCCTCCTTCCTGGAGGTATTCAAAGCCAGGTTGGATGAGGCCTTGAGCACCCAAGCCTAGTTGAGAAGTGTCCCTGTGCATGGCAGAGAGGTTGGAATAGATGAGCTCCGAGGTCCCTTCCAGCCTGAGCCAGTCTAGGATTCTGTGATTTACTTGTTTTGCAGACCAGGGTGCAGTTCAGCTCACCTCTGCAGATAGGTGCAGACACCTTTAGCCTTCCATTGCATTCAGCACACAAAGCTAAGTAGTTCCAGTGAGCATCTATTACAAAACTCAGCACCACGAGCTTTGTCCTAAGTGTATCTTCTCCTGCATGTTTGGATCAGCCATGCTGCAGCTATGGAATTGATTTTCATTCTCTCCCTCCTTTCCCCTTTGCCCAGGATCGTTTCCTCTGGCTGCCTTACTGCAGTGTTACCCTCATCTTTTTATTCATCATCGCCTATGGAATGGGACCGTGTGAGTATAACAACAAAAGCAACAGGAAACTCTGGGCAACATGGATAAGCACAGGGCATGAATACAGGGGAGCAGAACTAGGTACATCTTTGAACAGCTTAGTCTGGGCTGAAGTGGAGGGAGTCTCAATTTGTGATGAATCAATGACGAAAGAAACAGTTTGTTTAACCAATTACTTGAAAGGCTTCAGACTGATGAATCAGGATCCTGTTTCCTCTCCCTGGATTACAGGCTCAAGCCAAAAAACCCAAACTTATTAATCAGTCCACTGAGACTTGTTCTGGAGGGTGTGAATGCTGCTTCGTGCATACAGGACCTGGGGGTACTGGTCGATGGTAGGCTGAACATGAGCCTGCAGTGTGCCCAGGCAGCCAAGAGGGCCAATGGCATCCTGGCCTGCATCAGGAACAGTGTGGCCAGCAGGAGCAGGGAGGTCATTCTGCCCCTGTATACTGCACTGGTTAGGCCACACCTCGAGTCCTGTGTCCAGTTCTGGGCCCCTCAGTTTAGGAAGGAGGTTGACTTGCTGGAACGAGTCCAGAGAAGAGCAACAAAGTTGGTGAGGGGCTTGGAACACAGCCCTGTGAGGAGAGGCTGAGGGAGCTGGGGTTGCTCAGCCTGGAGAAGAGGAGGCACAGGGGTGACCTTATCACTCTCTACAACTACCTGAAGGGAGGTTGTAGACAGGCTGATGATGGTCTCTTCTCCCAGGCAGCCCAGCACCAGAACAAGAGGATACAGTCTCAGGCTGCACCAGGGGAGGTTCAGGTTGGCTGTTAGGAAGAAGTTCTATACAGAGAGAGTGATTGCCCATTGGGATGGGCTGCCTGGGGAGGTGGTGGAGTCGCTGTCATTGAAGGTGTTCAGAAGGAGACTTGATGGGGTGCTTGGTGCCATGGGTTAGCTGTTTGGGTGGGTTGGATTGGTTGATGGGTTGGATGCGATGATCTTGAAGGTCTCTTCCAACCTGGTTTGGTTTATTCTAATAAAGGTTTATTCTAATAAAGGTTCTGCCTTTGCCTAAGGGCATAGGCAGCCTCTTCTAAGCCACCAAGGTTTTCTCAGCTCACCTGTAAAACCCTACTCTGGCATACAGTCTGTCTCTTAGCATTGCTCTGTCCTTTCCCATCCTCTCTTAATGTCACCTGAACCACCTACATCTATGTAACACCAGAACCAAATTTACAGCTCTCTGCTAAGACTTCACTCACTGAAGACCAATATTTACTCTGAAAGCTCCCTGACTAACTCCTGCTTGTACTTATTGAAGTCTCCAAACTCAGATGGCAGCCTTTCTTGTTCTAAGGGCTGTATATGAGGCCCATGAATGTCTTGAAAACCTAACAGAATCCCTATGGCAGCAGAAGCCAGGGGTCTGCTATGGGCAATGGAGAGAAATGGGCCATTCAGCTCTTTATGTTATACACCTTAGGTGGAGAGAAACTGCACTTCAAGGTGTTCATCTCTCCCCAGGGACCATCAGAGAAGTCTGTAGGGGGGTTCAGATAGAGAGGGCTGCACTGCCACATTTGGCTACGTTTGACCAGTGACATACATTTAGTGAGTAGGAGGAAAATGGTTACCTACAACAGAGTCTCTGTTGCTTTTTTATGGTTTGGTTTCTCTTTGTTTGTTTGTTTTTAAACTCAGCTGGAGCTGTCGCATCTGTTATGACCGAAGTCTTCACCCTCACGACAAAGTCCTCTGCTTTTGTCCTTTGTGGAATCATCATCTGGCTGGGCCTCGCTTTCACTGGGATGCTTTTCCCCTTTGCTGTTGTATGTAATTTGATTTGAATCTTCCCTTTGCCCTCTACCAGTTTAAACTGGTTTTCTGTGCTGGTCTGGACAGGGAGTAGGATGAAATGCCTCGCAGGTTATCAAAGCTGTGGTTCCCTTATTGATACTGGTATAAGGAGGCCATTTATGTCAAACAGTTCCCCAGGCCTCAGAAACAGTGTGAAAAGATGAATCAATCTCCCTTTCACTGAAATCAGCTCGCTCCTTATTTCCCAGGAATAAATCCCCAACCCACAGGAATCTGTAGGTGCAAACGTTCAGGGAAACCACTCACCTCATTCTGTTTTTGTCTCCAGATGCTTCTGGGTCCTTTTTGCTTCCTCATCTTCATTGCTGTGCTGGTAGTTTCAGCGATTCTCATCTATCTGTTCCTCCCAGAAACAAAAGGAAAATCAACCTTTGAAATCACAGAGGAGTTCAAAACCTGCCGGTTTAAGAAGCAACGTCGTCAGGCTGTGGAGGAGAACGCTGCTGAAGAGAAGACTTTCTGCACCAAGCTCTGACAGGCCACCACAGGCAACTGCCACTGCCAGAGAGCCCTGTCTCAAGATGGAACCGAAAGCTAAATCTTCACAGGGACTTTCCTCAATAAAATGTGATCTGAAAAGTAATCCACAGCTGGCTTGTCATTAATCCAAGCACTCCTGTTTTATGTTCATCCTTGCTTTCCATGCTGAGAGAAAATGGCTCTTCCGTAGGACGTCTGTGCAGCAGACCTATGAGGAAAGACTGAGGAGAAGTGTGGCTAGCAGGTCGAGGGAGGTGATCCTCCCCCTCTACTCAGCCCTGGTGAGACCCCACCTGGAGTACTGTGTCCAGTTCTGGAGCCCCTATTACAAGAGGGATCTGGAGGTGCTGGAACGTGTCCAGAGAAGGGCCACAAGGATGATCAGAGGGCTGGAACACCTCTGCTATGAGGACAGACTGAAGGAGTTGGGGCTGTTCAGTCTGGAGCAGAGAAGGTTCCGAGGTGACCTAATTGTGGCCTTCCAGGATCTGAAGGGGGCCTACAGGAAGGCTGGGGAAGGACTTCTCAGGATCTCAGGTAGTGACAGGACTAGGGGGAATGGAATGAAGCTGGAGGTGGGGAGATTCAGGCTGGATGTGAGGAGGAGGTTCTTCCCCATGAGAGTGGTGAAACCCTGGAATGGGTTGTCCAGGGAGGTGGTCGAGGCCCTGTCCCTGGAGGTGTTTAAGAGCAGGCTGGATGAGGCTCTGGCCAGGCTGATGTAGTGTGGGGTGTCCCTGCCCATGGCAGGGGGGTTGGAACTAGATGATCCTTGTGGTCCCTTCCAACCCTGAATGAAACTATGAAACTATGAAACTATGAGCTGGGGTTGATCAGCCTGGAGAAGAGGAGACTCAGGGGTGACCTTATTGCTCTCTACAACTACCTGAAAGGAGGTTGTAGACAAGCGGATGATGGTCTCTTCTCCCAGGCAGCCAGTACCAGAACAAGAGGACACAGTCTCAGGCTGCACCAGGGGAGGTTCAGGTTGGATGTTAGGAAGAAGTTCTACACAGAGTGATTGCCCATTGGAATGGGCTGCCCAGGGAGGTGGTGGAGTCGCCGTCATTGGAGGTGTTCAGGAGGAGACTTGATGGGGTGCTTGGTGCCATGGGTTAGCTGTTTGGGTGGGTTGGATTGGTTGATGGGTTGGACAGGATGATCTTGAAGGTCTCTTCCAACCTGGTTTGGTTTATTCTATTATTCTAATAAAGGAAGATATGAGTAACTAGGGACACTTCTCAGGAGTGGCACATGGAAAACATGTCCCAAAATGGACACATCCATTTTATTTCAGGTCTTTCTACCTGGCTCTCATTTTAGAGCCATAGGATTTTAATTTGTGTTTCTTATTTTTGTAAGCAAGCTCTGCTCAGGATTAAGAGCAGGATCAAAAACACGGCAATCCCATGCAGAGCTACAGGCTGGGGTCAGAGTGGCTGGAGAGCTGCCAAACAGAGAGGGACCTGGGGGTGCTGATTGACAGCTGCCTGAACATGAGCCAGCAGTGTGCCCAGGTGGCCAAGAGGGCCAACGCCATCCTTGCCTGCATTAGGAATAGTGTGTCCAGCAGGAGCAGGGAAGTCATTGTGCCCCTGGACTCTGCATTGGTTAGGCTGCACCTTGAGTCCTGTGTCCAGTTCTGGGCTCCTCAGTTTAAGAAGGACATTGAGAGACTTGAAGGTGTCCAGAGAAGGGCAACAAGGCTGGGGAGAGGCCTTGAGCACAGCCCTGTGAGGAGAGGCTGAGGGAGCTGGGATTGTTTAGCCTGGAGAAGAGAAGGCTCAGGGGAGACCTCATTGCCCTCTACAACTACCTGAAAGGTGGCTGTAGCCGGGAAGGGGTTGGTCTCTTCTCCCAGGCAACCAGCACCAGAACAAGGGGACACAGTCTCAAGCTGTGCCAGGGGAGGTTTAGACTTGAGGTGAGGAGGAAGTTCTTTACCGAGCGAGTCGTTCGCCATTGGAATGTGCTGCCCAGGGAGGTGGTGGAGTCACCGTCCCTGGAGGCGTTCAAGAGGGGATTGGACGTGGCACTTGGTGCCATGGTCTAGTCATGGGGTCTGTGTTGATAGGTTGGACTTGATGACCCTTGAGGTCTCTTCCAACCTCAGTTATATTGTGATACTGTGGAAATGAAAGATGATCCAAGGGCTGGAGTACCTCTGTTGTGAGGACAGGCTGAGGCAACTGGGGTTGTTCAGCCTGGAGAAGACGCGGGGGAGGCGACGACCTTAGAGCTGCCTTCCAGTATCTGAAGAGATCCTACAGGGATCCCTGCAGTGGGATTTCTCCTAAGGGTGTCTAACAACAGTCATCCTCCCAGGCTGCACAAATCCAATGTTCCAAACTTCAGGAGGTGTCTTCTCCCAGATGCTTCCTACTGTTGCATATCTTGCAGTTACTGATAAACCAGGCAGTCTATGATTAACCTGCCAGCATTAGTGTTTGTGTGTGGTTTTAACTCCATGCCAAGGCCTCTCGTTCTCACCCTTCTGCAAGCAACATCTCGGAATTGTGTTGACTACTCATCCTTCCTCTGCCTTACTCAAAGGCAGAGATCAAACAAGTAAGCTAAGCGTTTTTGGTTTATCTTTCTCATCTCTGTACTACTCCTTCCATGTCATTGAGAGGAGCAGGGGCAATGGTTTGAAAAGAAAGAAGAGCAAATTTGGATTGGGTATTCGGAACAAGTTCTTTACCATGAGGGTGGTGGAACGCTGGCACAGGGTGCCCAGGGAGACAGTTGAAGCCCCATCCCTGGAGATATTCAAGGTCCGTCTGGACAAGGCTCTGAGCAGCCTGATGCAGTGGAGGATGTCTCTGCTGACTGCAGGGGGGCTGGTCTGGAGGACTTTTCGAGGTCACCTCCAACTCAAATCATTCTATGATTTTACAAGTCTACGATTCTAAACGTAGAGATTTCGCTGGGGAAATGTTTTATGCCGAAGTGTCTTCTTTAGTTCCAGTCTCTGGGATTTTGCTATCCCAATTTAATTGAGAGTTCTGGATTATAGCAAACTCAAAGTCTCAACACCAAGCCTGGAAGAAACCACCAGGTTCCTATTTTTCATCTAACGAATTACATTGGCTATGCCAATGAATCCTGAAGAGAACACCCCATACTTCACCTAACGACAAATAAAGGCACCAGCTGCTTTTTGCTTTGTGCAGATGATGGCAGGCCCACTCCTCCCTCTGAATTGTAGAAATGCAGGAGTTTACTCTTCCTGGAAAAATGTTCAGATTTATTTATTTTTTCCTCTCCTGAACTGTTCTCCTTTCCCTTTCCAGATCCCTGGATGCCCCCAAGGTGCAAAACTTCCCCTGTTTTGAAATTTTTCCCCCTGGGGACTGGACTAGATACAATTATTTCCTGAAATATTTAATCCAGCAGAGTTAACTTTGGCCAGTTGACGTAAATATAAGTGAGGGAAGATGAAAGAGTAAAAATTTAACTCTGCTCCCTGAAGCAAATTGCTCCCTGCGGCACCAGCAGGCAGGGGACAGAGACACAGAATCCTGTGATGACAGAGACACATCACACACTGGACAACCAGCCCCTAGCCAGACATGACAGGCTTCCTAGCAGACCTGGTAAGTACCTGGTGGGGTATGCACAGCTGTGAGGTTGTTGTACGCTGCTGCTGGTGGTGAGCAAACCTGATCAGTACCTCAGCCAAGACAGCCAGGCTCCTATTCACTAAGGGCACCTCAGAAGGGGTTCTGCAGGTATTTCACCTCAGATGCTCTGCCATCCATATTTTTATCAATACACTAACATTTCTGAAATGTTTTTGTGTACTGGAAAATATTTGCTTATCCTCAAACACCTTTGCCTTGCTTACCTGCTAAAAAGGACTTTTCTTAAACCTAGCGCTAATTGTTTAGTGCAAGAGCTGGCAGGCAGAGGTTTTGAAAGGAAGGGAGCAAGGACTGGGTGTTGGCAGATGTGGCATCTTGACAGAGATACTTGTGGGAGTCTGCAACATATTTATCCACATTTATTTATGGTTGAGTCTTGAACCCTCATGCATCAGTGAGGCAGCCCTGCCATGCAGGGAGGAGGAATACGGCAGGACTCCTCTGAAAGGCTTCCATTCACACAGGGCTTCTTCACTATGCTGCTGCAGTGCAAACCTGGCCCCCGGGCAGGTTGTGCGTTTTCAGATCTGTAGCTGAGTAGTTCTGTTCCCAAAGCCCCCAAGAGGCTAAGATGAGCAATGTTGCTTGAGAAGGGCAGGAGGAGCAATAACAGCCAGAGAAGACTCTAACCTCCTACGGCACAGCTCAGCAGAACCAGTGTGGAAAGGAGATTCTGCCCCAACCCTTTTTCTTACTGCTCCCTCCTCTCCAGCTGTGTGAAAAAGTAAATAAGGCTTTTCAAAAGCTGCCACACTGACAGAAACCAGAGTCAAAAAAACCCATGCTGCAAGCAGGATCAGCCTCTCTTAGCCCATTTCAGTGTTCTGGTTTTCTGTGGATTTTTTGGGTGGTGGTGGTGTTTTAATTTTGAGAAGTTTAATATTTTTCCCCCCCTGTGGTTTCAGGAGGCTTTGCCACACAACTTGAATTGAAGGATCACTCAAGGGCCTTGTAAGGTAGCTAGCACAGCAGCTGCTTTCACAGATAAGACAGGAAAGGTCTTGGGTACTACTGTGGGCACAGGTCTGAGCTGCAGCTAGCCTGGCCACCGTTCAGATAGCCAAGAGGAAAGTAAGACCTCCCTCCTCAAACCCACCCTGGAAAGTATGAGCCCTGGATGACCTCCAGCTCACTACTCTGTGGATTAATTATCAATAAAAGGAAGGACATGCAAAGGTTTCCATTGGACAAGGCTGGATGTAGGGAAATCACAGGAGGATGCACCCTTCACAGCAGGCATGCAGAGGGATCATGCTTAGCTGCAAATCTCTGGAGCAAATGGAAGATGCATGCCAAGACCAGCCTGATGCAGCTGCCTCGCTAAGAAGACTTTGTTCCTTGTCTGCAGGTGCAGTACAGAGGACTCTTCCAAATGCTCACTGTCCTGGGCATTGGTGGAACATTCCAGATCGGCTTTCAGATTTCTACCATCACCTACATGTCTCAGGTAGGCAAAGAGCACATGGCACAAATCTTAAGTGTGTCACTGAGCCTACATTCCTGGCCTGAGGATGCTTTCTTGCGGCAGTCAGCAAGGGTTCACCCACAGCACTCTCCTCTCATCATTCTTTCCCATTGCTGTGCTGTCAGGTGAAGCATGTCAAAGTGTTGGAAATGGAAGAAGAGAGAGGCCTGCAACTTGGGTTTAGGATAGGATAGGATAGGATAGGATAGGATAGGATAGGATAGGATAGGATAGGATAGGATAGGATAGGATAGGATAGGATAGAAGGTAGAATAGAAGGTAGAATAGAATAGAATAGAGGTAGAATAGAATTAACCAGGTTGGAAAACACCTTTGAGATCATCAAGTCCAACCTATCACCCAACACCATCTAATCAACTAAACCATGACACCAAGCACCCCATCCAGTCTCTTTCTAAACACCTCCAGTGATGGTGACTCCATCACCTCCCTAAGCAGCACATTCCAATGGCCAATCTCTCTGTCAGACCTTCTTCCTAACATCCAGCCTAAACTTCCCCTGGTGCAGCTTGAGACTGTGTCCTCTTGTTCTGGTGCTGGTTGCCTGGGAAAAGAGACCAACCCCCACCTGGCTACAAACTCCCTTCAGGTAGTTGTAGACAGCAATAAGGTCTGCCCTGAGCCTCCTCTTCTCTGGGCTAAGCAACCCCAGCTCCCTCAGCCTCTCCTCATAGGGCTGTGCTCCAAACCCCTCTCCTCAGATACTCTCTGCTTGGGGTGGTATCTTGTCTCCCTGATAAACCTACACTCAAGTACCTGCTTCAGAGGTCTCATCTGACACTACTCTGCACCACCAGTCTGTGTCTCAGTCCCTTGGACAAAGAATATCCACTTTTAAAGGCAAAATGAACTGGGTCTGTTAGCTAATGCATGCTTAGAGCCTGTCTGAAAGAATGACTTTAGCTGAAACAACAAAATGATGTCCTAATATGATCAAATACCTGTACTAGAGCCACAGCTCCTGGTAACCAGAAGCCTTTTTTCTGTCTCAGCATGTCAAGGCCTTCATTAACGAAACCTGGCTGGAGCGATACGGACACCCCATCCACCAGGACAACCTCCTGCTCCTGTGGTCTATGACTGTCTCCATCTTTGGTATAGGAGGTCTCTTGGGCTCTTCAGGAAGTCGGTATCTGACTGTCAAGTATGGCAAGTATGTATGTTTAGAAACAATTTGCCAGCTGAATCTCAGCTTAAGGAAATCACGGTTGAGGTTTTCAGTGTGAGACACTTTCAGGCTTAGTCACGGCTGTAACACCGCCAGGTTAGCTCTGCTGGCAACAGCTTGTGCTGCTGCTTGCCCTTGTCCTGTGGCACTGGCTAATCAGCTGTGCTGCCAGCCTGTCACACCAGATGAGGGCACTCAGGCTGGGGGGAAAGGCAGACCCCAGATGAATAGAATAGACTAGACTAGAATAGAACAGAACAGAACAGAACTGAACAGAATAGAATAGAATAGACCATACCATGTTGGAAGAGACCTTCAAGATCGTCGCATTGAACCCATCATCCAACACCAACTAATCAACTAAACCATGGCACCAAGCACCCCATCCAGTCTCTTCCTAAACACCTCCAGTGATGGTGACTCCACCACCTCCCTGAGCAGCACATTCCAACGGGCAATTACTCTCTCTATGAAGAATTTCTTCCTAACATCCAGTCTAAACCTCCCCTGGTGCAGCTTGAGACTGTGTCTTCTTGTTCTGGTGCTGGTTGCCTGGGAGAAGAGACCATCATCCATCTGTCTACAACCTCCTTTCAGATAGTTGTAGAGAGCAATGAGGTCTCCCCTGAGACTCCTCTTCTCCAGGCTAAACAACCCCAGCTCCCTCAGCCTCTCCTCATAGGGCTGTGCTCCAAACCCCTCACCAACTTTGTTGCCCTTCTCTGGACACAAAGACCAAGTGGGTTTCTTGGTGGTGCCACCTCATTGCCCTCTACAACTACCTGAAGGGTGGTTGTAGCCAGGAAGGGGTTGGCCTCTTCTCCCAGGCAACCAGCATCAGAACAAGGGGACACAGTCTCAAGCTGTGCCAGGGGAGGTTTAGACTCGAGGTGAGGAGGAAGTTCTTCACCGAGCGAGTCATTCGTCATTGGAACGGGTTGCCCGGGGAGGTGTTGGAGTCATCGACCCTGGAGGCGTTCAAGGGGAGATTGGACGTGGCACTTGGTGCCATGGTCTAGTCATGGGGTCTGTGTTGATAGGTTGGACTCAATGATCCTCGAGGTCCTTTCCAACCTAAGTGATACTGTGATACTGTGATACTGTGATACTCAAAATACAGCAGCACTAAGATGCTCTGACATGCTGCATGTGTGCTTCATAAGGCTTTTTGCAAGGACAAAAAAGCTTTAAGACTTTTCTCAGCTACAACACCCAGAAGTGTTTCACAGTATCAGAGTGTCACAGGACATTAGAGGTTGGAAGGGACCTCAAGAGATCATCGTGCCTAACCCCCCTGACAAAGCAGGATCACTTAGGGTAGTCTGCACAGGAATGCATCCAGGTGGGGTTTGAAAGTCTTCAGAGAGGGAGGCTCCACAGCCTCTCTGGGCAGCCTGCTCCAGTGCTCTGTCACCCTCACTGTAAAGAAGTTTCTCCTCGTGTTGAGGTGAAATCTATATATGTTCAAGTTTGAACCCATGGTTTCTTGTCTTATCACTCTGCACCAATTAAAAGAGCTTGGACCCCTCCCCTTGACACCCACCCCTCAGATATTTATACACATTGATAAGATTCTCCTCTCAGTCTTCTCTTCTCAAAACTAAACAGCCCCAGGTCTCTCAGTCTCTCTTCATCAGGGAGATGCTCATGTCCCCCTAATTTCCAAACTGCCAGGTCCAGCACTGTGAGCACAGAGCACGCAGTGCCAGCCACGTGGAAAGGCTGATTTTCCTAGAATCATAGAATCAGTAAGGTTGGAAAAGACCCCAAAGATCATCATAGTCCAACCTGTCACCACAGACCTCATGACTACTAGACCATGGCACCAAGTGCCACAGCCAATCCCCTCTTGAACATCTCCAGGGATGGTGACTCCACCACCTCCCTGGGCAGCACATTCCAATGGCTAACAGCTCTCTCTGGGAAGAACTTTCTCCTCACCTTGAGCCTAAACTTGCCCTGGCACAGCTTGAGACTGTGTCCTCTTGTTCTGGTGCTGGTTGCCTGGGAGAAGAGACCACTCCCCTCCTGGCTACAACCTCCCTTCAGGTAGTTGTAGACAGCAATAAAGTCTCCCCTGAGCCTCCTCTTCTCCAGGCTAAGCAACCCCAGCTCCCTCAGCCTCTCCTCACAGGGCTGTGCTCGAGGCCTCTCCCCAGCCTTGTTGCCCTTCTCTGGACACATTCAATTGTCTCAATGCCCTTCTTAAATTGAGGGGCCCAGAACTGGACACAGTACTCAAGGTGTGGCCTCACCAGTGCTGAGCACAGGGCAGAATGACCTCCCTGCTCCTACTGTCCAAGAATAGTTTCTTGATGCAGCCAGGATGCCATTGGCTTTCTTGGCCACCTGGGCACACTACTGGCTCATGTTCAGCCAGCTGTCAATCAGTACCCCCAGGTCCCTTTCTGTTTGGCAGCTCTCCAGCCACTCTGACCCCAGTCTGTAGCACTGCATGGGGTTGTTGTGGCCAAATTGCAGCACCCAGGTCACAGATGAATAATGTCACAAAGCTAGCAAGACAATTTCACCCAAAACATTCTACATGCTGGGAGCTCAAGTGCCATTCCCTTCTGATTTACAGAAGATTTTTTTTTCCTTTCCTGTGTTTTCAGAAAGAAATGTCTCCTGTGCAATAACCTGCTCATGATAGTGGCAGCATCTATCATGGGCTTCAGTAAAGCAGCCCAGTCCTTCGAGATGATTCTAATTGGACGCTTCATGTGTGGAATAAGTGCAGGTAAAAGATTTCAAAGTTAAGTAGAATAGAATAGAATAGAATAGAATAGAATAGAATAGAATAGAATAGAATAGAATAGAATAGAATAGACCAGGTTGGAAGAGACCTTCAAGATCATCGTGTCCAACCTATCATCCAACACCACCCAACCAACTGACCCATGGCACCAAGCACCCTGTCAAGTCTCCTCCTGAACACCTCCAGTGATGGCGACTCCACCACCTCCCCAGGCAGCCCATTCCAATGGGCAATCACTCTCTCTGTGTAAAACTTCCTCCTGACCTCCAGCCTGAACCTCCCCTGGCACAGCCTGAGACTGTGTCCTCTTGTTCTGGTACTGGCTGCCTGGGAGAAGAGACCAACCTCTGCCTGTCTACAACCTCCCTTCAGGTAGTTGTAGAGAGCAATAAGGTCACCCCTGAGTCTCCTCTTCTCCAGGCTAAGCAGCCCCAGCTCCCTCAGCCTCTCCTCACAGGGCTGTGTTCCAAGCCCCTCACCAACTTCGTTGCCCTTCTCTGGACACGCTCCAGCAAGTCAACCTCCTTCCTAAACTGAGGGGCCCAGAACTGGACACAGGACTCGAGGTGTGGCCTAACCAGTGCAGTGTACAGGGGCAGAATGACCTCCCTGCTCCTGCTGGCCACACTGTTCTTGATGCAGGCCAGGATGCCATTGGCCCTCCTGGCCGCCTGGGCACACTGCAGGCTCATGTTCAGCCTTCCATCAACCAGCACCCCCAGGTCCCTGTAAGAACCCTCCACCAAGAGAACAGTGCACCTGCATCCCAAAAGGAAAACTGTGCATTTCCCAAGATCAAGGAATTGGACTGTGCAAATAAATAACTAACTAAAGACAGGACTGTGACCATTTGAGGCTGTGCCTTTGAGAAAGGGACAGTTGCTGGAACACTCTGGCTGAATGTTTTGAAAACATTCAGATACTCTAAACGAATTTCACTGGTAGATAGGTAGAATGCAACTTTAAGTTTTAGTTCAGTTTGAGTCTCTGTCTCAGTTCCAGTCTGTTCTGTCTTTTCAGCCTGCCTGCTTCTGAGCAACAGCTGCGGGACCTCTTGACCTTGAGATAAGAAAACTAAATCCTTGCATGTGCTTTGAGCTGAACAGAATTTCCTCCTTAATAATTATCTTTTCTCTCTCTCTAACCCTTTTGGGAAAAAAGGGAGGCAGGGGGACAGAGGGGGTGCAGGGGAGGAATCCTCTGCCTGGAGGAGGGAGTTTTGTTCTGTATTACTTCCTTTGCTGCATATTTCTGTATAGATTGTAGCTATTGTATATTATCACAGTATCATAGTATCAGTCAGGGTTGGAAGGGACCACAAGGATCATCTAGTTCCAACCCCCCTGCCATGGGCAGGGACACCCCACACTAGATCAGGCTGGCCAGAGCCTCATCCAGCCTGGGCTTAAACACCTCCAGGGACAGGGCCTCGACCACCTCCCTGGACAACCCATTCCAGGGTCTCACCACTCTCATGGTGAAGTACCTCCTCCTCACATCCAGCCTGAATCGCCCCACCTCCAGCTTCATTCCATTCCCCCTAGTCCTATCACTACCTGAGATCCTGAGAAGTCCTTCCCCAGCCTTCCTGTAGGCCCCCTTCAGATACTAGAAGGCCACAATGAGGTCACCTCAGAGCCTTCTCTTCTCCAGACTGAACAGCCCCAACTCCTTCAGTCTGTCCTCACAGGAGAGGTGCTCCAGCCCTCTGATCATCCTCGTGGCCCTTCTCTGGACACCTTCCAGCACCTCCACATCCCTCATGTAATAGGGGCTCCAGAACTGGAGGCAGTACTCCAGGTGGGGTCTCACCAGAGCTGAGTAGAGGGGGAGGATCACCTCCCTCGACCTGCTGGCCACACTTCTCCTGCTGCAGCCCAGGATCTGATTGGCTTTGCAGGCTGCAAGTGCACATTGAGAGCTCCTGTTGAGCTTCTTGTCCACCAGCACCCCCAAGTCTCTCTCCTCAGGGCTGCTTTCCAGCCAGTCCCTGCCCAGCCTGGATTTGTGCCTGGGATTGCCTCGACCCAGATGCAGGACCCTGCACTTGCTCTTATTGAACCTCATGAGGTTGGCTTGTGCCCACCTCTCCAGCCTGTCAAGGTCCCTCTGGATTGTGTACATATTCACTGCATTTCCTTCTGCCTGTAAATACAGCTCATAATTCATCTCTGCTTCTCTGTCTGAGTTAGCTGTGGTTTCTTTGTGGGGGAGGGAGAACTGAACTTTCTCTCACCACCACACAGGACTCGGCCATTTCTGTAGAAGAAGTTAGAAAACCCAGTGGTGAAGAGAACTCTCAGCTGTGGGTTGAGATATGAGGAAAAGTCTGGTGCCTGAGGCTTCATTATTTACATGCAATTTTACTTCCACTGCTTACACTGTCTTCTTCTCTCTCACAATTCTCTTCTCAAGGTCTTTGTGTCCCTCTGCATCATCAATATGTTGGGGAAATTTCCCCTAGGAAGCTTCGTGGCTTTGCAAACTCTACCGCCTCTTGCTTCTGGACACTGGGAAAAGCCATAGGGCAGATTTCAGGACAAAGGTATAACAGTGCTGATTTCCCACCCACCCCATGAATCTCTGGATTCCCTCTCCCTTTTGATTCTTCCTCTGCTTTCCCATATTTTGCTTTCTCTCCTCAAAACCAATGCAATGAGCATTGGGTTGTTGGTTTTTTTTCCTACACACATATTTTATCCCCCCCAGGGAGCTGCTGGGCAGCCAGTCCCTCTGGCCCGTGCTGATGGCATCCTGTGGACTTCCAGCACTCATCCAGATAGTCACTCTGCCCTTCTTCCCTGAGTCCCCACCATATCTCCTCATGCATAAAGGAGACCAGGAAGGCTGCAAAAAAGGTAACCAAGGGCTCCAGGTTCCTGTTCCTCACTTGGCTTTCAATTGGTTTGTGATGTTTGCTCTCCTTATATGGAAAATGATAAGCAGGACACAGCTGAGCCTTGCTCATTTCTGAGATGACTCTGTCAATACCTTCTGAATATATTTTCATTGTAGTCCCCACACAGAGCATGAAACTGCTTCTCACTACAGTTCCCTAGTAGAAAAGCCTTGGCATTCAGCTGGCACCACCTGAACAGTCAGTCTGCTGCTGAGTGATAAGTGACAGATGGCTGCCGGCAGTGCAGGGCTCCACAGGGCACCCCTCAGCTCTGATTTTTGGCTGTGCACTCTGCTCTTATCCCAAGAGGAGAAGGGAGAAAAGTGGACCAGAGGGCTGGGAGGGAGTGATCCTACACCTCAACAGGCCACTCTGTCAGGACAGGTCCCTCTGTGCAGGAGAGGACTGGGGCTCTGGAATTCCCTAGAGGACATCTCTGCCTCACCCCACAGCCCATGCATGCTGTGCTGCCAGACACTTGCATCACCTACTCAACAAACTCCTTAGGCAACGAACAAGAGATGAATTAACATGGCAGGTCTCGCTCTCCTTCTCCTCCACAGCCATAAGGCAGCTTTGGGGAGAAGGCCATCACCAAGCAGACACTGATGACATCATGAAAGAGAAGGAAACAATGAAAAACACCAAGATCTTGAGTGTCCTGGAACTAATGAGAGAACCAG
The DNA here is from genome assembly GCF_026170545.1 of Melanerpes formicivorus. Taxonomy (NCBI): domain Eukaryota; kingdom Metazoa; phylum Chordata; class Aves; order Piciformes; family Picidae; genus Melanerpes; species Melanerpes formicivorus. Next base: position 290,237 of record NW_027142388.1, read on the forward strand.
CTATCCGTTGGCAGCTGTACATGATAGTTATTCTGACCACCACAATTCAGCTATGTGGCATCAATGCAGTTGAGTGCATTTCCCCCTTAAAGCCTCCAAACACTTACTGAAGACCTTAAAGGAGATATCACTGCTCCCAGGAGCTCCCTCTGTTGTTTTCAGGCTTCTCAGGCCACAACTTGCTGGTTACCAGCCCTCCTACAGCAGTAGCAGCAGGCAGCAAATCTTGGCCAGGCTTCTCATGTGACATCCCTTTGCCCAGCTCTTAAGAGGTCCTTGCTGGAGTTACCTCCTTCACGAGTTAGACCATTTTTGGAAGCCATCACAAGGGCCCAGAATGGAATCCACGAGGTCCCTTCCAACCTCTGATGTCCTGTGATACTGTGACTCTTACAAATGAGTCCACTTTTGATGCAACAAAACTCACAATGTAGTTTTAGATTCCTGCTCTCTGCCACTGCTGCTCTTTGCCCCCCAGCTCTCAGCACCCCACAATGTTTAGGAGGCAGTACCCTCACTCTGCTTTTAAAGCTAACCAACAAGCCTGCTCACTGCTCTGCCAGCTTCTGCAGCTCCCCCTTTCTTCCTCACAGCAGTGCTTTTCTGGGGTGAGTTTTGAAGTCACAGCTTTGCAATTGCCTGCACGATTCTTCTACTTCAAACATCACACTGCAGCAACATCTATAAAAGAAATAAACAGCTGGATCTAATCCAGTTTAAGCTGGAATCTTTAGCATCTCAGTCTATCTCTGCAGAGATAGTTGAGAAGCTGCTTGCTTTACCCCCTCATGACTCCACCTCTTGAGAAAGAAGAGTTCATCCTGCAGTGATGTGTTCGGATGGACTCCAGAACTGATGACACACCTGTCTGTTTCTGCAGGCACCTAAATCAGGACTCTGCAAAGCTAATCACACTGCAGCAGCTAGAGGTCCTTCCATCCCAGCATTTTATCAGCTATCAAAGGACCTAATTAATTACATGTTTTCGTCTGCCAATAAAGCGAATGAAACCAAAACAGAGCGTAGCTCGCTCCAAAGCTGAAGAGCAAGCTCCTTGGTTAGCAGCTCCTCTCCAGGGCAGTGTCTCACAGCTATGGGTAAGAAATCAGGGTTTTTTCTTTTCCTACTGATTTATGTGTTTATTCCAGATTTATTTTTATACCTTTGAAGTCCTCCAGGCAGCTGGCTTTGAGGAAAGCATGATCTCCTACATGACACTCGCTGTTGGTCTCTCCGAACTGGTAGCTGCTGTGGTCTGTGTAAGTGACACAACGATGGGAACGGGTCACAATTTGCTCCTCTGGCACTGACACCAGTGGCATTTCTGTCCCTCAGAGCTCCATCATTGAGAGATTGGGCAGGAAAGTGCTCCTAAGAGGAGGCTATTTGGTCATGGGCTCACTGCTTGCTGGTATCACCATTACTCTCTCCCTACAGGTAAGGAAACTCTTCTCATGGCAGGTTTCTCTCTCTCTTCTATTGAAAACCTTTGCTCACAGGTGGGACCATGGTGCTGAGAGGAAAGTGAGTCTCCAAAGTGCCAAAATAATTTCCATGTTACCCTCTGGAATATTCATATCCTTAAGATCAAACTAATCTATACATATTATTAAATCATCTTGTACTCCTGCCTTACTTTCCATGTGATACCATGAGCCACATCTAGCCTGGCCTTTAAAACCTCCAGGGATGAGGCTTCTACCATCTCCCTGGGCAACCTGTGCCAGTGTCTCACCACCCTTATGGGGAAGATCTTCTTCCTAACACTCAATCTGAATCTACCCATTTCTAGTTTTGCTCCATCCCCCCAGTCCTATCACTCTCTGACTCCCTAAAATGTCCCTCCCCAGATTTCCTGTAGCCCCCTTCAGATACTGGGGAGCCACAAGAAGGTTTCCTCGGAGCCTTCTCTTCTCCAGACTGAACAGCCCCAACACTCTCAGTCTGTCCTCATAGGAGAGGACCTTCAGCCCTCTGATCATCCTTGTGGCCCTACTCTGGACACCTTCCAGCACCTCCAGACCCTTCTTGTAACAGGGGTTCCAAAACTCCAGGTGGGGTCTCACCAGAGTGGAGTAGAGGGGGACAATCACCTCCCTTCACCTGAAGGCCACACTTCTCTTGTTACAGCCCAGGATCTGCAAGTGCACACTGCTGGCCTGTGTTGAACTTCTCATCCACCAGTACCCCCAAGTTCTTTTCTTCAGGGCTGTTCTCAAGCCAGTCACTGTCCAGCCTATATTGATGCTTGGGATTGTCCCAGCCCTAATGCAGGACCTTGCATTTGGTCTTGTTGAACTTCATGAGGTTGGCTTTGCTGCAGAAGATGCTGGGAATGCACATTTTTTTCCTCAGAGTATAGAGTTCACCTCTGCAACTGTGTCATTGCTGCAGCTTCTTCAGAAGCAAGTCATTCATCCAAGAGCAATCCCATAGACACTACCATAAAATCAGCCTGGAACAAGGTGGCATCAGACTTCCATTTCTGTTTCATTCATTAAGGATCTCAAGCACAGGAAGAAGAAATCTTTTTTTCCTGAAGCATCAAATCTTGTATTTTTTTTTTACTAAGATGTAGGAAAGTTCCTTTTCAGTACCAGTTATTGAACCTGTCACCTAATAAAAGAGATGAAAGCTGTTATTTGGCCTTCCCATAGCTCTACAGGACTGGGGGAAGCTCTTGGGGTCAAGAAGAAAGGAGGACAGGGTGCAAAAATGCTCTTCAGACTTCCTTTAATTGAAGGCTTCCAAGCTGGACAGCTGTTGTGCACTAGCAAACCTGCCTCTGTGCTCACCTAACAAAAAGCTGCTCCATCCACATGAAAAAGCATGACTCACATTGCTCACATTTCTCTGTCAGTCTCTTCACACTGTCTATTTTCTCTGGAGGTGGCAGTGTTGGAAAACAAGCAGCATTTCTCACCTATGCTTACCAACAAATTTCACTCCAAAGTTCAGGACATGTGGATTTTTGTTGTTTTGTTTTTCCCTAGGACTGGTATTTCTGGATGCCATACTGCAGCCTTTGTCTGATCATCTTGTTTGCAGTTGTCTTTGCAGCTGGGCCAGGTGAGTACTTCATTCAAAAGAAATAAAGGAATGCATCAAGAATAGTGTGGCCAGCAGGAGCAGGGAAGTCATTGTGCCCCTGTACTCAGTACTGGCTAGACCACACCTTGAGCACCATGTCCACTTCTGGGCCCCTCAGTTTTTAAAAGGATATTGAGACACTTGAATGTGTCCAGAGAAGGGCAACGAGGCTGGGGAGAGGCCTTGAGCACAGCCCTGTGAGGAGAGGCTGAGGGAGTTGGGGTTGCTTAGCCTGGACAAGAGGAGGCTCAGGGGAGACTTTATTGCTGTCTACAACTACCTGAAGAGAGATTGTAGCCAGGAGGGGGTTGCTCTCATCTCCAAGGCAACCAGCACCAGAACAAGAGGACACAGTCTCAAGCTGTGCCAGGGGAGGTTTAGACTCAAGGTGAGGAGAAAGTTCTTCACTGAGAGAGTCGTTGGCCATTGGAATGTGCTGCCCAGGGAGGTGGTGGAGTCCCCATCCCTGGAGGTGGTCAAGAGGGGATTGGACGTGGCACTTGGTGCCATGGTTTAGTCATGAGGTGTTGGGTGACAGGTTGGACTTGATGATCTTTGAGGTCTCTTCCAACCTTGGTGCTTCTGTGATTCTGTAATTCTGTAAGCCATGTGAGTTTATTCATGTGGCTAGGGAAAGACTGCAGGATGTTGAATAATACTTAGCATAAGTCAATTCATTTAATGTTGCAGTTATTTGAATGCTGTGGGTCCAGTCATTGGTCAGAAACTTCCACCAGGATTGGGTGAGAGGAAAGGAAGAGAGCAAAAAGTGCTTATCAGAAAAATACAGCAAAGAGAAAGCAAAGGCAGATGGGTGGAAGGGGTTTTTCTTCTTTTTGCCTTTTTTCTGCTTACTTTCTTTTTTTTCTGTTTTTTTTTTTTTCTAACTAAGAAAAGAAAAAAAAGTAAAGCAAGAGTTCATTTCAATTCAATGTTCTGTAATGTTACATCTTATTCCATGGATAGCAGTGCTGAAAATCTACCTTGGGGTCATTCTTTCTGTGGCATGGACTACCTGCTCTTCTTTTTTTGCCAAGCCTACTGGTGTTCAAAAGGTTTGCCTCCCCAGGAAGTGAATCCAGGAAGATGTCTCACTGGTGATTTAGCAGGATCAGGTTGGCAATTCTTGTTAATAAGAACAGTTATTCCAGCCTTACATAGCTTCTTTCATGAGATGTCAGACTTTCTCAAGCATTCATAGACTCAGAGATCACAGAATCACAGAAGCATTCAGGTTGGAAGAGACCCTCAGGATCACTAAGTCCAACCCAAGACCCTACTGTACAAGGTTTGCCCCTAAACCATATCCCCAAGCATCATATCCAAACGACCTTTAAACACATCCAGGGTTGGTGACTCCACCACCTCCCTGGGAAAGATGCAGAGCATGGCTTAGGTTAGAAGGGACCTTGAAGATCACAGTATCATAGTGTCATAGTATCATAGTATCATAGTATCAGTCAGGGTTGGAAGGGACCACAAGGATCATCTAGTTCCAACCCACCTGCTGAGTCTCTCCAGTAAATGCATTTGAATAATTTACCATCTTAATAAGCTGGACCCTGGCAGTTTCTAAGATGCCACAAAGATGTTATGTTCTAAAATCCAGTGACATGCTCAAGTCTTTTGAATGCCACCATGACAGCAGCATCTACTTGCTGATTGCATAATGCTAATGTCCAAGCCAAACACATCAACAGTTCTTACTCTTCTTTCCCTTCAGCTGGTGCCACAGTTGCTGTTAGGGTTGAAATTTTCCAGCTCTCCTGCAGGCCTTCTGCCTTTGTGGTCAGTGCAGTTATCAACTGGGCAGGCGTCTTCGTGATTGGAACAACCTTCCCCTTCATTGTGGTGAGTGACTGTCCCTGGGACGCTCCCCAGGGCCACTGAGCTCATGTTGGTCATGGGGGCACGAAGGGCAGCAGGACATGGTAATGCCATGTCAGCCCAGACTGGCCTGGGCACCTGCTTTTCCCAGTCCACTTTTCAAGTGAAGCCACAAGAACTGAAGGACTGAAATGTAAAGGTACCTAATACCTGATTTAAAGGTGTTTAATTCCTATCTAATACCTCATTTAAAGGTGTTTGATTCAGCCTGAAATAGTTGTGAGAGGTCAAAATGCAAAGAGCTTTATCAAATTCAAAGTACTTTGGAACCCCACTACAAAAACTGTGTCAAGAAAACGACACAAGGAAAGATTTGCTCACCTTGCCCTCTTTCTCCCTTTGCTCTTCCCTGCAGGAAAGACTCAAGCACTTCTGCTTCCTCATCTTTATGGGGGTGCTTTTCACTTCAGGGATAGTTATCCACCTGTTCCTCCCAGAAACAAAAGGGAAATCGATTGTGGAAATCACAGAAGAATTCCATAAGCTGAACTTTAAAAAGAAGCACCTTCCAACAATGACAAATCACCCCACAGAGGATTACACCTTCTGCACCAGGCTTTGACTGGTCCTGAGGAGGAGTGAAGCTTTCTTCAGAGGAAGGAATAAAGGCCTTTGAAATTTTCTGGCTAGCAAGTCAGTCCAAATGGGCTGTCAGCCTTCACACCTGCCACTTACAAGTTTTCCATTTTGCCAGACCAGCAACTTTCTTCAGCACTCCACTCAGGGCAGCTTAGAAAAGGGGTGGTGGCTGATACTAAACAGGAGAGATTCCTGTGAATCATGAAGATTTTGGCTTAATGTGCTGGTGTGTAAATCTCTTCTTAACAGAGCAACTAATATACACTGAAATCACATGTAGAATTTATAGGCACGCTGCTGACTACAGAGAAAGGGCAGACCTGTGATCTCCTTTCTCTCTCTCTCTGATTTTGGTGTGTGTTTTTACAACCCTGCAATGCCAATAGCCAAGTTCTTGGCTTGCTCTCTCTGGCTAGGGTTCAGTTTATAACAGATGAAAGAAAAAAATCAGTGGAATAGTAATTCTTTGTTTCTCCAGCCTCAACTGAACTATCAAACCTTGCCAGGTTCCTATGCACAGCACCATGTTGTCCTCCTGTTGCAGCTAGATTGACAAACTTAATTGGAATGGAATGGAATGGAATGGAATGGAATGGAATGGAATGGAACGGAACGGAACGGAACGGAACAGAACGGAATGGAACAGAACAGAACAGAACAGAACAGAATAGAATAGAATAGAATAGAATAGAATAGAATAGATCAGGTTGGAAGAGACCTTCGAGATCATCATGTCCAACCCATCACCCAATACCAGCTAATCAACCCCTTCCCAGCTTTGTTGCCCTTCTCTGGACACCTTCCAGCAACTCAACATCTTTCCTAAACTGAGGGGCCCAGAACTGGACACAGGACTCAAGGTGTGGCCTAACCAGTGCAGTGTACAGGGGCAGAATGACCTCCCTGCTCCTGCTGGCCACACTGTTCCTGATCCAGGCCAGGATGCCATTGGCCCTCTTGGCTGCCTGGGCACACTGCTGGCTCATGTTCAGCCTACTGTCAACCAGTACCCCCAGGTCCCTCTCCGCCTGGCCGCTCTCCAGCCACTCTGACCCAATTCTTTTGGACTGAAGCTTTCCATGTCAGCAGCCATCCTTTCTTCAACTTCTTTATTTTTCTTCCTTTTTTTTTTTAATAAATAAAAAATCCAGTTCTCTGATTCTCTGCTCAGACCTGTTCATGTAAAAGTATGGGGGAAGAAGCTCCTCTACAGCTCTTCTCAAGGAATAGGGTCCTTCAGTGGCAATACAGCTAAAGGACTCATGGGTGACTCACCAAGCAGCATGAGCACCTAGAGTCATTTTAGATCCTTTGTGCTACCTTGCCCATCTCCACCATCACCTTGAGTCTGTAACTCCTCTTTCAGCATCAGAGTTTCCCCAAGTATCTCATGGGCTGTGAACCATATAGCAAGTTAGCTGCCACTGTCCTTTGTGTGACTTTCAGCTACCTGGACCTAGCTTCTCCTGAATACCCACAGCAGACTGGAACTCCTGGCTGCAACAGAATGCCTCTTTGCAGTTTCTTCTAAAAGCACCTGCACAGCAGCTTGCAGTGTGTAGAGCAGACTGCCAGCAAAGCTCAGTCATGCACACCAGCTGTTGGATACATGCAGGACTCATGGGTTGTCCAGGGAGGTGTTCGCGGCCCCGTCCCTGGAAGTGTTTAAGCCCAGGCTGGATGAGGCTCTGGCCAGCCTGATCTAGTGTGGGGTGTCCCTGCCCATGGCAGGGGGGTTGGAACTAGATGATCCTTGTGGTCCCTTCCAACCCTGAATGATACTATGATACTATGACTCCTATCTAGGCTGGATTTCTCTATGAAGACTAAGAAGTGATCCCATATACTCCTAATGCAGGGATGGGCAGTCATTACAGACTCTTCAGTAAGTGCTCACTGCAGGTGTAGATGCTGATTGACAGCTGTAGAGATGACTGTAAGTATTTTATGCCTTGAATATTTAGTCTGACTCACAGCAAGATGAGATTTACAGTAAGAGTGGGGAATGTCATCCTAATGTCAGGAACTTCTAAGGTGTTCACTTAAGCAATTACCACAACAGTTTATGATTTCCTTTACAGTCTCACAGGTTTGCCAAATTTTGCACACAGGCAGCTTGCACAAAGATAAGGAAACAAAGTAAGAGAACATGTTAAAACTTTGACACCGTCCCCCACAGCAAACTCCTGGCCAAGCTGTCAGCCCCTGGCTTGGACAGGAGCACACTGCGATGGGTTAGGAACTGGCTGGAGGGCCGAGCCCAGAGAGTGGTGGTGAATGGTGCCACATCCAGCTGGCAGCCAGGCACTAGTGGTGTGCCCCAAGGATCAGTGCTGGGCCCTGTGCTCTTTAACATCTTTATTGATGATCTGGATGAGGGCATTGAGTCCATCATCAGTAAATTTGCTGACGACACCAAGCTGGGGGCAGGAGTTGATCTGCTGGAGGGTAGAGAGGCTCTGCAGAGGGACCTCGACAGGCTGGACAGATGGGCAGAGTCCAAGGGCATGAGATTGAACACATCCAAGTGCCAGGTTCTGCACATTGGCCACAGCAACCCCATGCAGTGCTACAGGCTGGGGTCAGAGTGGCTGGAGAGCAGCCAGGTGGAGAGGGACCTGGGGGGTACTGGTCGATGGTAGGCTGAACATGAGCCTGCAGTGTGCCCAGGCAGCCAAGAGGGCCAATGGCATCCTGGCCTGCATCAGGAACAGTGTGGCCAGCAGGAGCAGGGAGGTCATTCTGCCCCTGTAACTGCACTGGTTAGGCCGCACCTCGAGTCCTGTGTCCAGTTCTGGGCCCCTCAGTTTAGGAAGGAGGTTGACTTGCTGGAGCGTGTCCAGAGAAGAGCAACAAAGTTGGTGAGGGGCTTGGAACACAGCCCTGTGAGGAGAGGCTGAGGGAGCTGGGGTTGCTCAGCCTGGAGAAGAGGAGACTCAGGGGAGACCTTATCACTCTCTACAACTACCTGAAGGGAGGTTGTGGACAGGCAGATGATGGTCTCTTCTCCCAGGCAGCCAGTACCAGAACAAGAGGACACAGTCTCAGGCTGCGCCAGGGGAGGTTCAGGTTGGATGTTAGGAAGAAGTTGTATACAGAGAGAGTGATTGCCCATTGGAATGGGTTGCCCGGGGAGGTGGTGGAGTTGCCGTCATTGGAGGTGTTCAGGAGGAGACTTGATGGGGTGCTTGGTGCCATGGGTTAGCTGTTTGGGTGGGTTGGATTGGTTGATGGGTTGGACATGATGATCCTGAAGGTCTCTTCCAACCTGGTTTGGTTTATTCTAATAAAGGTTTATTCTAACATGACATGCAGGTTCAGTGTGAGATACCATTCCCAAGGGCCTGGGCTGTTGGAATGGACCTCTGCTTGAGTTCACATACTGCAGGCTTTCAAACTGTGAATGATCTTCAAGGCAGTCAGAGCTCCTAATTCTCCTTCCTGCTATATCTAGTTAAAGGTAAAAAGAGTTTGTGAGCTTTATATGATGGAGTGATCTTGTAAAGGGTCTGATTTCACCAGAAACCTGTTTTAAAATATGTGTTCTTTGTGTTCTGCATATTTCCCTCTGTTAATGAGAGGCTCAGACAGTCCTAGCAGCAAAGCAATGCTGTCAGGAAGAATGTGAACAAAGCTCACAGTGGAGCACACTACACAATTGAAAATGCACACTACACAATTGAAAATGCAAACCCTGGACTTGCACAGTGAAATAAGTGCTTTTATCTCTGATACTGTTTTGACTGGTACATTTACTTCAACTCAAATAAGGTTATTCAAAATATGCATTCAATTGTTCATCCTGACTACTGCTTAAACATAATAAAAGTGGTAGATTGCCTTGTCATAAAACTTCTGGCCTCCACAGATCTTTCTTTCCCAAATCAGGATCTCCCTTAGGGACAGATAACTAGGAAAAAAGCTACTGGTGTGCAGATAGAAGCAGCACAGAATAGTAGGGGTTGGAAAAGGACCTCTGGAGATCATCAAGTCCAAACCCCCTGCTAGTGGAGGTTCACCCACATCAGTTTGCACAGGAAGGTGTTCAGGCACGTTTGGAGTCTCCTGAGAAGGAGACTCCACAAGCTCTCTGAGCAGCCTGTTCCAGGGCTCTGGCACACTCACAGGAAAGAAGTTTCTGCTTAAGTTGAAGAGAAACCTCCTGTGTTCTACTTCATAGCCATCTCCCCTTGTCCTACTACTGGCCAGAACTGAGAAGAGCCCAGTCCCATTCTCATGACCTCCACCTTAGATATTCATATGCACTGATAAGATCTCAGTCTGCTCTTCTCCAGGCTAAAGAGTCCCAGGTCTCTCACCCTCTCCTTGTAAGAAAGATGCTCCAGTCCCCTCATCATCTTTGTGGCCCTCTGTTGGACTCTCTCCAGTACTTCCCTGTCCCTATTGAACTGGGGAGCCCAGAACTAGACATAATACTCCAGGTGTGGCCTCACCCATCCATACCCTTCCATGACTAGGATTGTTCACTATTCCTGTCTTTAGCATTGGGAGACACTAAAGAGTTCTCACTGAAAGACTATCTATGAAACATGAAACGTCCTTAAAGGCAGAAAAGCTCAGTAATTTTATAGTGTTCCATATACATGCAGCATGATGAAAAACTACCAATCATTTGGGTACAACTAGCAATACAAAAGGGAAGTCTCAACTATTTGCAAACCCAGGTGATCATTTCCTAACTAGCATTCTGAAAATGCCCTCCATTCCTTTCTGACAATACCTAAGGTCTTGGAAATGCAAGCAGAGTGGTCTAGAGAGGCACTGCTGGAGGGACTCTCTTTTGAGCCACTTCTCTGACCTAAGTTATTCATTAGATGTTATTAGGAGAGCCTTCCCCATAAGATCCTCAGCAGGAAGTGAGCAGATGCCCTATGGAACATTAATGTGACAACAAAGTGGAACAGTTATGTGGAGCACAGGTCAACCTTGGCCTGTGCTCAGTGGAGCAAGAGCTGTATTCTGGTAAGTGTGGTCAAAGGATGAAACAGCAAAAGGTACGGTTCAAATGCACATGGGGGGTGGGAGAGACAAAAAGGACAGCCACCCTGGAGATTCAGGAGCACTACATGTACATTTCCTTCCAGAGACATCAGCTGGTAGGCAAAACAGGTCTCAAATACTGCCTCCAACTGAGGCAGATACAAACACTTAATAACTGGATCAGTGAGCTTTTGTCAGCCAGCCACCAATACGTAGATCTGGTCTAGCTGCCTATCTGAGGCAAGGCCTAGCACAGCTTTGGATATCTGTGTCACACATGACACTAGAATCACAAGGTAAATGACTAAATGTCCTGATGTGAGATTTACTGTTTCAACCACAAGCATGGCTAAGGGAAATCTGGCAGATACCTGCCAACTGCTTGTTGGCACTAGGTGTGAAACTGCACATCTAAGAGAGGGGGCCTCAGCACCATGTAACTGTTGAAAGCACATGAGCCATACAGTAAATGCTAAAGGCATCATGCACAAAGAGCATCAGGGGAGAAAGGCTCTCAGTATACCCAAACCAGAAATCCTAAATTAAAGCAGAAGAGCAAAGAGAATTTACAATATATATAAAGTATTGCAAGTAGAAGTGGGTAAAATAGAGCATAAGACAATAGGTGCAACAGGCTGTATTGGAGAAGGAATGCCCCACTCTGGCAGCTGCATAGTCTCACCTGCTTGTCTTCCCCCAGTATCATCTAAGCAAGGCAGATCCTGACAGCCAATGTGGCATTACTTCCCTTTCTTGGGTGTGTATTATGTTGTTTCAACTTTGCATGACTTTAGAGAAAAGAAAAGTCATTCTTAATATCAAAGGGACAGTGTCTGTACTTTAACAGCAGCTTCTCTGCTGGAGAAGCTCATCAGGAACAAAACCTGCCACAAACTCTCGGCACACAGCAGCAACAAAGTCAGCTTCCTGGTGAGGACTGCAGAAGGACAGGAGAAATGGCCTGGCAGTGCTACAGGCTGCATTTCAGAGGTTAGCCAGAGGATCTGTGGACTCTCTTTGCATGAGATGGATTTTCTAGTAAGTAGGACTGATTGCATCTAATAAGCCCTTTATGATTTCTTCATGATACTTTAACTGAAGTGCAAACAGCAAATAACTAACCCACTTAGCAACGTAATACATTCAAACCCCCTCTTAATTAGGAAATAAATGAAGTTAAAGCCTGAGACTTTTCTGTCTGAACAGAGAGGCATCAATCTAGCTATGGGGATTACAGTATAGTTTCAAAGCAAGATTTTGATCATCACAGACACAGAAATAAATACTGTGGCCAATGGAAATGCCAGACAAAACTGTGCATGAGGTTGAGTCTTCCCCTGCTACTATTAAATATTCAGCTGGCCTTGCCTGGTGTGCTACTGTAGGACTGAGATCGTACCCCACTCCAAAATGATGGAGCATTTCAGTCCCTTTAAGTAATGATTAAGTTACAGCGTGGTCTAGCTGTATGTCAAAGTCCTATAGTTCACTGCCCAAGCCCCATCTAAGATCCCCCACAGACAGCTTTGTGTTTGCATTTCTCAGTTTATACTGAAAACTAAGCAAGCTGTGATTGTTTGAACCCTGTTTAAAACTGGTGCCTCTGTTCCCTCTCCCCTAGCACAAGACAGACTTCATGAAGGCTCCCTGCAAGTGAAACCATCTCCTGTTTACTTAGGCTTGACACAAGCATTGGTTGAAATATTTAATCCAACAATCCTCAACTTTGTACAACAGCTGAAATATGTGTAATTAACTCAAAAACCTTTGAAGTAAAATTTAACTTCAATAACATGGGGCTAGTTCACTGCCACTGCTGTTGCATAAGGTGAGCATTTGGCTCTCCTGGCAGGGACCAGCCGGTTAGCAACGGGACCCGGCTCTGTCACAGGAGATGGCCACCTTCTTCTCTGACCTGGTGAGTAGCTGGCCACTTTTTCTCAGGGCTCTGGTTTACAAAAGGCAAAACTAACATGTTGCTAAAGATCCTTTAAAATGACAAGCTCTTTTGGTACAGAGACAATCTTGCTCTTCTGCATTTAAGCATCATTGAGATAAATGGGGCTCGGAGCCAGAAAAATCATGATGCGTGGCTGCAAAGCCTCTGGCCCTGCACACCTCTGGCCTAATGAGAGGCTGATGGAGCACTTCCTTTCTGATCTGCAGGTTCAGTTCCGGGGACTATTTCAAATGATCCTAGTGCTGGGAATTGGTGGCAGTTTCCCATATGGTTTCCACATTTCTGTCATCAACTACCCTTCGGTGGTAAGTAGCCCTCTGTCTGATGCTGGGAACACAAAATAGCTGAGGGGCGAGCAACTGATGTCGTTTACCTGGACCTGAGCAAGGCCTTCGACACTGTCCCACACCACATCCTGGTCTCCAAACTGGCGACACCTGGGTTTGATGGGTGGACCACTAGGTGGATAAGGAACTGGCTTGATGGCCGCACCCAAAGAGTGGCTGTCAATGGCTCCATGTCCCAGTGGAGGCCAGGGACAAGCAGAGTCCCTCAGGGATCAGTCCTGGGACCAGGCTTGTTCAACATCTTTGTGGGTGCCATGGACAGTGGCATTGAGTGCACCCTCAGCAAGTTTGCTGATGACACCAAGCTGTGTGGTGCAGCAGACAGGCTGGAGGGAAGGGAGGCCATCCAGAGGGACCTGGACAGGCTGGAGAGGTGGGCACAAGCCAATCTCATGAGGTTCAACAAGAGCAAGTGCAGGGTCCTGCATCTGGGTCGAGGCAATCCCAGGCACAAATCCAGGCTGGGCAGGGACTGGCTGGAAAGCAGCCCTGAGGAGAGAGACTTGGGGGTGCTGGTGGACGAGAAGCTCAACATGAGCTCTCAGTGTGCACTTGCAGCCCACAAAACCAATCAGATCCTGGGCTGCATCAGGAGAAGTGTGGCCAGCAGGTCGAGGGAGGTGATCCTCCCCCTCTACTCAGCTCTGGTGAGACCCCACCTGGAGTACTGTGTCCAGTTCTGGAGCCCCTATTACAAGAGGGATATGGACATGCTGGAAGGTGTCCAGAGAAGGGCCACAAGGATGATCAGAGGGCTGGAGCAACTCTCCTGTGAGGACAGAGTGAGGAAGTTGGGGCTGTTCAGTCTGCAGAAGAGAAGGCTCCGAGGTGACCTCATTGTGGCCTTCCAGTATTTGAAGGGGGCCTACAGGAAGGCTGGGGAGGGACTTCTCAGGATCTCAGGTAGTGATAGGACTAGGGGGAATGGAATGAAGCTGGAGGTGGGGAGATTCAGACTGGATCTGAGGAAGAAGTTCTTCCCCATGAGAGTGGTGAAGCCCTGGAATGGGTTGTCCAGGGAGGTGGTCGAGGCCCTGTCCCTGGAGGTGTTTAAGACCAGGCTGGATGAGGCTCTGGGCAGCCTGATCTAGTGTGGGGTGTCCCTGCCCATGGCAGGGGGGTTGGAACTAGATGATCCTTGTGGTCCCTTCCAACCCTGAATGATACTGTGATACTATGATACTATGAAAATGGAAAGCCTGAGCTCTCCATAACTCTCCAATTCATTGAGCTTGCAGCTAATCCATCTATGCCTCTTCTTTGGCTATCAGTAACATCCAGTGCATAGAGAACTTTTTCATCTTTAAAGAACAGGATGGCATTTCCTGGTTTAAAAGTTTCTGCCTCCAAAAGAAGGCAGAAAATGTGCTTTTAGTGGACTTCCCAGAAGCTTACACACAAACTCGAAGATTTTGCAATGTGATTTTGGCTAACTTGTTTAACTGCGAAGGTTACTCTCAGAAGCCTAATATTAGACCCACAGGCTAGATCTGAAGTACAACAGCTAAATAATATGAAGGGACCATATTATCCAGTCAAATACAATTTTATGTTTTTCAGCACATCAGGAAGTTTATTAATGAAACCTGGGTGGAGAGACACGGTTTCCCGCTGCACCCTGAGACAGTCATGCTGTTGTGGTCCTTCACTGTGTCTGTTTATGGGATAGGAGGATTACTGGGGAGCCTCTGCTGTGCCTACCTGACTACCAAATACAGGAAGTAAGTGTTGCCTGTAACAGCCCCAGCAGTACAGGGAAGTATCAAGTCTGATTGCAGTCAACTCATTTGGTTTGCTGGCACATCCACCACTTTCGAGTAGCAAGCAGCCTTGTATCTTGTTTGTCTGCCCTCCCCAGTGAACATCCAGAGGCACTCTGTAAAGGCAGCATTCACCAGCAGCCCATCATGGCATCAGTGCCTCTGGGAGTGCCTGGGGAGTCCCTGCCCCATGTTCTCTTTGTGACTCTCATAAAGGTCTCCCAAGCTTTACACCCTCCCAAAAATGAGCTGTGTGTCTTGTGCTGTAATACTTTACATGCAGTTACTCTAACCACCTGTGTGGAAGCCATCCTTAGGAGTCAAAGAAGAGTCAGATTTCCATTTAAATACACTAATCTGGGGGCAATGCTGTTACATTAAACATTCAGATCTAATCTAACAAAAGTGTGAGGAGAATAGAAACAAAACAATTGATTTCCTGTAACTGCTCTGTAAAGATGCAGTGCCAAAAATCAGCACCAAAAGCTATTCTCCAAGAGACATCTCTGTCGTTGACAAGCTACCGTACTGAAAGTCAGTTTGAAACTATCTTTCCCACTGGATGGAGAAAGGATTCCTCACCAGTCTGGTCTGTTCTCAGTGCCTTGTGTGTAACACCACTAATTTCATTTACAGAGAAATTGGCAAACATATCTACTTGGTGTGACCCACTTAAAGATCTGCTCCACAACCCACTGATCCAGAGGCCCCTCATATGGGTCTCAACAAACCATCTTAGCCTGCCTGCAATTGTGTTCTTTCCTCTCAGGTAAGTGCCCCCAAGAAGTTTCTTGTGGGACACTGCCTCATCCCACACTCTGAGGGTCTCCCAAGAGTGGAAGCAAGATCAGGCACTTCTCCCATGGGTTGTTTAGCACATGATAACCTAACTGCTGAATCACAGCCTTCTCAATACAGGATCTCTGTGAAGCCTTGATGTGGACACAAGGACTTTTGTCTAGCAAGCAACATGGCAAAACAACTGAGTGCAAAAGACTTTAATTTGAGCCTGAGACATCAAGGCTCTCAATATACCAGCTCACAGTTCACACCAACTGTCTTTAAGAACTCTTTCTTCCATCTCAGGTCACAGCCACTGAGCCAAGAGTGACTCTGATATGAGCCCTTCTAGCATGGGAACCACAGGCTCATTCATTCTGGGGAGCAACCTGACATTTTCAGACTTGATGTGGCCCTGGGTAGCCTGATGTAAGTGAGGTGTCCCTGCTTATTGCAGAGGGGTTGGACAAGATGACCATAGACGGTCCCTTCCAACCCAATGCAATCTGTGAATCTTATGAGGCACTAACAGTTTTAAAACCTTGCTGAGAAGCTGAGCCAGTTGGTCTCTTTCAGCGCTGGAAATTCTGATGAAGTCTTCCAATCATTCAATTTCTAAGTTAAAAAAAAATATTAATGGATTGAAACCTAAAGGCTCCTGAAATGCTAAAGAATGACTTGGAGCCCCTGTTACAAGAGAGGTATGGACATGCTGGAAGGTGTCCAGAGAAGGGCCACGAGGATGAGCAGAGGGCTGGAGCACCTCTCCTGTGAGGACAGACTGAAGGAGTTGGGGCTGTTCAGTATGGAGAAAAGAAGGCTCCAAGGTGACCTAATTGTGGCCTTCCAGTATCTGAAGGGGGCTTACAGAAAGGCTGGGGAGGGACTGCTCAGGATCTCAGGGAGTGATAGGACTAGGGGGAATGGAATGAAGCTGGAGGTGGGGAGATTCAGGCTGGACATGAGGAAGAAGTTCTTCCCCATGAGAGTGGTGAAGCCCTGGAATGGGTTGTCCAGGGAGGTGGTCGAGGCCCCGTCCCTGGAGGTGTTTAAGCCCAGGCTGGATGAGGCTCTGGGCAGCCTGATGTAGTGTGGGGTGTCCCTGCCCATGGCAGGGGGGTTGGAACTAGATGATCCTTGTGGTCCCTTCCGACCCTGACTGATTCTGTGATTCTAATCTATGATCCTATGACTTAGACTACCCAAAGGCAAAACTCTTTCAGCCATTCCTCAGAAGAGCAGGCATGGCTGTAGCATGCTTCCTGTCACAGCAAGGTTAGTCTGAAGAGTACACAGAGGCTCTTGAGAGGATCTCATTTCACACTGAATTCTCATGGGATAGTTTTTTAAAATTATTTTTACCTGTTTCTTTCTTTCTTTGTTTCAGAAAGAAGTGCCAGATGGGCACCAACCTGATCATGCTGATAGCTGCACTTTTCATGGCCTTCAGTAAACCAGCCAGATCCTTCGAGATGATTTTGGTGGGCCGCTTTCTCTATGGCATTGGGTCAGGTATGGGCTAATGCCACATCCTTGCTGTGCCAGGACTGCCTCCACAGGCACTGCCGCTCCGGGAGCAGGGGGGTTCATACTGGTCAATAGGAGGTTGAATATGAGCCAGCAGTGTGCCCAGGTGGCCAAGAAGGCCAGTGGCATCCTGGTCTGTATTAGGAACAGTGTGGCCAGCAGGAGCAGGGAAGTCATTGTGCCCCTGTACTCAGCACTGGTTAGGCCACACCTTGAGTCCTGTGTCCAGTTCTGGGCCCCTCAGTTTAAGAAGGACATCAAAACACTTGAACATGTCCAGAGAAGGGCAACAAGGCTGGGGAGAGGCCTTGAGCACAGCCCTGTGAGGAGAGGCTGAGGGAGCTGGGGTTGCTTAGCCTGGAGAAGAGGAGGCTCAGAGGAGACCTTCTTGCTCTCTACAACTACCTGAAGGGAGGTTGTAGCCAGGTGGGGGTTGGTCTCTTCTCCCAGGCAACCAGCACCAGAACAAGAGGACACAGTCTCAAGCTGTGCCAGGGGAGGTTCAGGATGGAGGTGAGGAGAAAGTTCTTCACAGAGAGAGTCAGCTGTTGGAATGAGCTGCCCAGGGAGGTGGTGGAGTCACCATCATGGGAGGTGTTTAGGAAGTGTGACCGTTTTAGGCTACGCCTTTGAGAAAGGGACAGTTACTGCAACACTCTGGCTGAATGTTTTGGTGTGAAAAAGAAAACAAAGATATTCTAAACGAATTTCATTGGTAGATTGGTAGAATGCAACTTTAGTTTTAGTTTAGTTTGAGCCTCTGGTTTTTTCTCAGTCAGTCTGTCTGTTTCAGTCTGCCTGGGCAGTGGCTGTCTCTCTGACCTTCAACTAACGAGATAGGAAACTAATTATTTTCTTCCCTTCACATACTCTTTGAGCTAACAGAATTTCCTCCTTCATAATTACTTCTCTCTCTCTAACCCTTTTTGGGAACAAAGGGAGGAAGGGGGAGAAGGGGGCTTTGGGGGACCCCTCCTTGCTGGAGGAGGGGCAGGATTTCTGTGTTACATTCTTTGCTGTATATTTTTGCATGTATTGTAAATACTGTATATTCTGTATATATTCACTGCACTTCAGCCTGCCTGTAAAATATAGCTCTTCCATTGTTGCTTCTCCAACTGAGTTAGCTGTGGGTTTTGGGGGGGGGAGAACAACTTCTCTCACCACCAAAGGAAGAGACTGGATGGGGCACTTGGTGCCGTGGTTTAGTTGATTAGATGGTGTTGGATGATAGGTTGGACTCGATGATCTCAAAGGTCTCTTCCAAGCTGGTTAATTCTAATTCTAATTCTAATTCTAATTCTAATTAATTCTAATTCTAATTCTAATTCTAATTCTAATTCTAATTCTAATTCTAATTTTATTTCTATTTCTATTTCTATTTCTATTTCTATTTCTATTTCTATTTCTATTTCTATTTCTAATTCTAATTCTAATTCTATTTCTATTTCTAATTCTAATTCTAATTCTAATTCTAATTCTAATTCTAATTCTAATTCTATTTCTAATTCTAATTCTAATTAATTCTAATTCTAATTCTAATTCTAATTCTAATTCTAATTCTAATTCTAATTCTAATTCTAATTCTAATTCTAATTCTAATTCATTCTAATTCCAATTCTTAAATCACGTCCTGGGCACTTGAGAAAAGAGAAAGACATCATCCCCTTTTGCAAGAAACTGTAATCTAAATAGCAGAGTGAATGGAGGCAATGTGAGAGAGGGTGGGGGCAGACAGGGATGCTTTTCTACGTATTTTAACAGCCATTCATCCTCTCCTATGTTCAAGGTTTTTCCCTCAACATACATCCTCAGTATGTAGGAGAGATTTCACCCAAGAGGCTGCGTGGATTTACCAACTCCACAGTTGCTGTTTTCCTGACCCTGGGAAAACTGACAGGACAGGTTATTGGACTACGGTAAACACTCCAACCTTTCTAGCAGGTTACACTGAAAGCAGCAGCAATCTTTCTACAGCCTTGCCCTCTCACCCAGTCCCTGACTGAGAAACCCTCTCATCTTCCCCAAAACAGGCCTTAGCTTATGCCAGAAGAATGGTTTTGATCATATTTGAAGCAAACAAGTAGTTTTAAACAGAAAACTACTTATAATCTATTTTTTCTTATTTCCACACCCTTTTATGCTGGTTTGAGCCTTAACTGGGACTTAAGAGCTCAGATGGGGGCCAGGCTGAGAATCCCTCCCCTGCTCCCCCCTCCTCTTTCCCAATAGAGAGGAAAAGAAAGGAAAGGAGCAAGTCCACCATGAAATAATTTGGATTCGGCTTGGAAGTAGAGAGGTAAAGAATTTTTCTTTAGACAGTATATATATACATATGTGTATATATGTGTATATATGTATATAACAGGTAGGTTTCACAAGTGTAAGGAACAAGGATGGCTGGGAAAAAAAGAAATATGAAATACAAAACCAGTCCTTTGCAAAGGCATGGGTGTAGCAGGGAAGACCACGTGGCAGAGAAGCAGGGGAACCGGCAGCAGTCCTCATCCAGGCAAAAGACAGGGGCCCGAGAGAGCTAATGGCTGCAGTGTCCTCCTTTTTATACCCTTGCTGGACAGGGAGGGGGAGTGGAACAGATTAACTGTTTCCCAGGGGGAAAACACCCTGCAGGGAGAGCAAGCCCTCCCCCTCCCCTGCTTTCAGGATGGGCGTAACCCATCACACCTTTCTACCAGGGGACATCCCATTAAAAAGTTACTCACATGAAATGTCTTATCAAGGTATTTTGATTCTGTGTCAAAGCAGTGGCCAGATGAGTCTCCTCAGCTCTCCAGACAATATCCTGGACCCCAGTGATATTTAGAAAGGCTTTCAAAATGCCAAATGAGTCCTTTAAAATGGTCAGAAATAAAAACAGCCAAATTTGTGAAATCTGCCAAAGTAATCAGTTCAGGTTTTGGCTTCACTGCACCCTTGAATGGAATTTGATCGATCTTCATCACTCAGAAGAGACTTCCTGTAGATTCTTTCCATTGTTTCAGCATGATTTTGTTTCACATACACTTTCCAGGGAGATTTTAGGAAGCGAAGTTTTATGGCCATGGTTGTTATCATCTGTTGGACTTCCAGCATTGCTTCAGCTGGTTACCCTCCCATTTTTCCCTGACTCACCATCCTACCTCCTGATACAGAAGGGTAATGAGGAATCCTGCAGGAAAGGTAGAGTGTCTGCTTTCCTCACTTACTTCACTTGGTACGCTAGAGAGACAGCCTCTGTAGAAAACAAGCAAGCAGGGCAGAGCTGTGCAGCACAGTGCAGTGCCCTGGAGGAACAGCAGTGGCAGCTCTGGAGAGACAGCTGAGGTACCTACAGCAACAGAATCATAGAATCATAGAATGGTCTGAGTTGGAAGGTACCTCCACAGGTCCTCTAGTCCAACCCCTTCTGCAGTCAGCAGGGGCATCTTCAACTAGATCAGGTTGCCCAGAGCCCTGTCAAACCTCACCTTAGATATCTCCAGGGATGGGTCCCCAGTCACCTCCCTGGACAACCTGTGCCAGTGTTCCTCAACCCTCATTGTAAAGAACTTGTTACATCTCTATGAACCTGGGGGCTCACTCTTTCTGGTTTAATAAGTTAAGACAAGACACATGCATAAATAGTAGCATGTCTAACAGTTCCTGGTCTTGTGGGAACTAATTTGTCTCTAAAGGAAATGGTTTAGGTAGTTGATACTGAAGTGTTTACTTGAATTATAGAGAAGTCAGCTCAGCAGTAGAAAGTTATGCTAAACTGACAGCCAGAGAGACAAAATTCTTCCAGTTGCCTGCTGCCCCAGACCCAACCAGATGGCAGAAGCAAACAGCACCAACACCACCACCTATGGCAATGGACAGGCAGACTGAAGATTTTAAGGTAATCATTCATAATGGAGCTACACTGGTGGAATAATTCAGTCCCCCCCATTTTCCCCAACAGCCATCAGGAAGCTCTGGGGAGAAGGAGACCATCAAGCAGAAATTGATGACATTTTGAAGGAGAAGGCTGCTGCCATGACAAGCCCAAAAACCCTGCGTGTCCTGGAAGTCATCAAAGAGCCGTCTTTGCGCTGGCAGCTTTACATCTTGGTGACTCTCGTGATTGGCTTGCAGCTCTGTGGGATCAACGCAGTTGAGTGCCCTCTCTACCCCCAGAACAAGAGACAGCTCCAGGCAGTGTTACTAACCCCCCTCAGTTAATGCCACTGCACCAGCCTAGCCCTGCAGCACAACTGCAGCACTTTTGTCACAGGGGCATTTCCTCTCCGCATTTTTCAGATATACTTCTACTCCTTTGAAGTGTTCCACACAGCCAAGTTTGAGGAATACCTGATCCCATACGTGTCCCTGGGAATTGGGTTGTGTGAGTGCTTATCCTGCATCCTGTGTGTAAGTCTTTTCAGACATGAGCTTGAAGGGAAAAATTGAAATATCCAATCATTTCCTTACTTATTAACTGGCATTGGGGAAGTTTGTGTAACCTAAGACACAACTTCCTGCCTCTGCAAAACCACAAGCAGGATGAAAGGCAGATCCTTTCCCAAGTTATTTGCCTGGCTGGATGCTTTCAGACTCATTTTGACTCAGTAAGATAATTTTCTGATGTAGTGGGTGAGGTGTGTAGGCATGTGTGTACAATTTGAGAGATATCAGCATGTGAGGAGTGGAACTGTCTACCAACAGCCTAGGGTTGACTAATAAGCACAGATCAGTTAATAGAATCATAGAATGGTTTGGGTTGCCTTCCAAAGCTCATCCAGTCCAACCCCCCCTGCAGTCAGCAGGAACATCCTCCACTACATCAGGCTGCTCAGAGCTTTGTTGAGCCTGACCTTGAATATCTCCAGAGAGGGGGCCTCAGCTACCTCCCTGGGCAACCTGTGCCAGTGTTCCACCACTCTCATAGTGCAGAACTTCTTGCTAACATCCAGTCCAAATCTGCTCTTCTCATTTCAAACCATTGTCCCTCATCCTATCACTGCAGGCCTTTGCAAACAGTTGCTCTGCAGCCTTCTTGTAGCCCCTTCAAGTACTGGCAGGCTGCTATTAGCTCTTGCCAGAGCCTCCTCTTCTTTAGCCTGAACACCCCCAGCTCCCTCAGCCTGTCCTCACAGCGAAGGTGCTCCAACCCCCTGAGCATTTCTGTGGCACTCCTGTGAACCCAATCCACCAGATCCATGCCATTCCTGTAATAATGAAGTAACTTTGAAGAAGATAATCAAATTCATTAAGGCTTAAGAGACTTAAGTGATATTCATTTCTGGCTATTATTCAGATAAGTCTTCTGCAAAGAACACACAGGGAGGGGAGGGATTGTTCAATGGGAGAACTGGGGTTCATGGCCTGTGGGGTTTTTTTCCAGAGCACCCTCATAGACCGCTTTGGGAGGAAGGTGCTGCTGTTGGGAGGATACATTCTGATGTGTTCTGTGCTGGCACTCCTCACTGTGACCTTGTCCCTGCAGGTAAATAGGTAGCAGCATTCTGGCTGCTCACCCAGCATCAGCCTTCCTTTCTGCTCTTGCACACCTTACAGGCTGTGCATGAATGCTTGGCTCACTGGCAGGCAATGAGCAGAGCTCTACTGTTCTGCCATGGATCTAACAGTTTGCTGCCACTGCTTTCTCACTTCTAGCATCAGTTTTTCTGGATGCATTACTTCAGTGTCATCCTGATCTTCCTATTCGTTATCTTCTATGGAATTGGACCATGTGAGTACATGGCTGGCAATGCTGGGAGGAGATTTTCTGTCATATTGGTTGGTGATACCACTGGCAGAGGAAGAACAGAGTGGTCCCATGGTAAAAGTTTCTGTGAATTAGGGAGGGAAAAGCAGATTCATGCAAGGGGGAGACAGGAAAAAGATGGAGGCACCTCAAATTGTGCCTCAGTGATGACAGGATCTAAATCATTTCAAATGCAGGACTATCTTCTCCAGAGGGTTTGACACAGAAAATTCAGAACCATTTTTAAAGCACTGAGCTACAAACAGGATTCTAGGCACTGCCAGGTATATCACAGTCATCATCTTCACTAATTTTGAGAGTTAAACCTCATGCCTACCAACATGCTTCAGGTGGAAGCAGCCACAGGAGCCAAAAGGTCAGCTGGCTTTGCAAATTACTGCACTAGTAATGGCCACTGGTGCAATACAGAACTGGCACCAGAAACAGGAATCCAGTAAGCACAAGAGAAACCTAAATTGAAGGCTCAAGGCCTCAATGAACATCTGTAGTCCCTTTCTGGAATCAAGGTCTTTCGGTCTCCTAGCAGAGGCCACCTGCCAGCAGGCCACTGATTCTGCCTGACTGCCATTTTCTGCCACTGCCATCAGGAGGATCTTCAGCAGGAGCAAGGTGCACTCGGGAGCTAAGGAAGCCTGCCTGGATGCTGTGCTGGGCACTCTTCTCTGGGGGAACCTGCTTTAGCAGGGGGGTTGGGTTAGATGGTCTCAAGAGGTCCTTTCAAGCCCTCCCATTCCATGATTCTGTGAACCATGTATACCAGGTTTGTGTTTTGCCTTTCCTTTTCAGCTGGAGCCACCATATCTATCTTGGTTGAAATCTTCAGCCAGTCATTCAGACCATCAGCCTTTCTGATTGTTGGCTTCATCAACTGGATGGGACTCTTCATACTTGGGATGACTTTTCCTGTGATTGTTGTAAGTGACTCTAACTGGATCCCCCCTTCCAGGCTGAATCCACTTCTGAGTGCTGACAGGGAGCAAAATGATAGCAATAAACTGCAACAATACAAAAAGCATAGCTCTCTGTCCAAACACCAAACCTGCTCGAGAAGCCCCAGGCCTGCGAGAGGAGCAGCAATTGGATTCAGGTCACATGTGGCCAGTGGAAGCTCCTGGTTTGATACCAGTCCTGATTTGTGTGCTGAGCACACCTCTGAATTTAAGAGACTTACCCAAGGACAGGGAAATAGAAATGAGATACTTATTTTTCTTAGAGTGTCTCCCATTTCTGCTTGCAGGATCACCTTGGACCCTTCAGCTTCCTTATCTTTTTGGGAATCCTTGCCTTAGCAGCAATTTTCGTCTACCTGTATCTCCCTGAGACCAAGGGGAAGTCAATCATGGAAATAAAAGCCGAGTTCAACAAGCTGAACTTTGGGAAGAAAGAAATCTCAGTCACTGAAAAGAACTTGCCTAAGGAACAGTTGTTCTGCACCAAACTCTGAATGTTCAGAGGAGGGATTTGCATCTCTTAGAAAAGACAGGAAACAATGCTGCAATGGAACTGAAAAGGAAAGATTAAATCCAGACTGCAAGCTCTTCTGTCTCTTACTCCTTTCATTTCTTATCATGTTTTTAAACACAGATACAAATTCCATTATGCCACAGTTTCAGTTCTGGATGATATCTAAAGGCTTCTACAGGAAATTTCACCACTTGGTTTTAAGATATATAATTTTGTTTTCTCTCAAAACCCCCCTTTTATGCTCATCTAGATGAAATCACTTAAAAAGACAAACCAAGGGAAGGGAAGATTAAGAAGGTTAAATGATCCTCAGTCATGAGGTTGAGGAAACACTGAAGTCTGAAATATGCACCTAGCAGGCTGATAGAGGAAAAGTCAGAGATGTGTTTTGAGGTGACCTGAGCAGTGAGTCACAGAATCACAGAATGTTAGGGGTTGCAAGGGACCTCCAAAGATCACCCAGTTCAACCCCCCTGCCAGAGCAGGATCACCTAGAGCAGGTCACACAGGAACATGTGAAGTGTGGCCAGCAAGTCAAGGGAGGTGATCCTCCCCCTCTACTCAGCTCTGGTGAGGCCCCACTTGGAGTACTGCCTCCAGTTCTGGTGCCCCTATTACAAGAGGGATATGGAGGTGCTGGAAGGTGTCCAGAGAAGGGCCAGGAGGATGATCAGAGGGCTGGAGCACCTCTCCTATGAGGACAGACTGAAGGAGTTGGGGCTGTTCAGTCTGGAGAAGAGAAGGCTCCCAGGTGACCTAATTGTGGCCTTCCAGTATTTGAAGGGGGCCTACAGGAAGGCTGGGGAGGGACTGCTCAGGATCTCAGGTAGTGATAGGACTAGGGGGAATGGAATGAAGCTGGAGGTGGGGAGATTCAGGCTGGATGTGAGGAGGAGGTTCTTCCCCATGAGAGTGGTGAGACCCTGGAATGGGTTGTCCAGGGAGGTAGTTGGGGCCCTGTCCCTGGAGGTGTTTAAGCCCAGGCTGGACGAGGCTCTGGCCAGGCTGATGTAGTGTGGGGTGTCCCTGCCCATGGCAGGGGGGTTGGAATTAGATGATCCTTGTGGTCCCATCCAACCCTGACTGATACTATGATACTATGTCCAGGTAGGGCTGGAAAGGCTCCAGAAAAGGAGGCTCCACAACCTCTCTGGGCAGCCTGCTCCAGGGCTCTGTCACCCTCCCAGTGAAAAAGTTTTCCCATGTGTTCATGTGGAACCTCCTCTGCTCCTGTGCCCCTTGCACATCACTGAGAAGAGCCTTATGAAATAATTATGAAAAAGAGGTCCAGCCAGGGTAGCAGAAAAAAATATTGAAAGTGCAATTGTACAGTGCAGCAATCATTCTGGAGATGTGATGCAAATGTCAGTGGAGAACATCCAAGTAACTGCAGGCCCTACCCCACACAGCTATTATTGCATGCAGAAGAAACAAAATGGTTGCTATAGAATAAGGTGCATTCCCAAGAGCATCTGTGGTGTCTAAGCATCTGATTTCCAGCCTGGCACATCAAGCTTCTGGGAATTACATCAGATGTTTTCAGAGAAGAAAGAGTTTGGTCTGGAAATGTTTTTCTTGTTATGTAAGCAAGCTGCAAAAAATGAGTGGTTCTTGTACCCAGCAGAAAAAACAGGTTGTGAAGTTCATTGGAAATGCAGCCTAAGCTTTTCCAGGCAACCACTAACAAGGCCAGTATGATTTGTGACTAAATGTTTTGGACCATGCTACCTGGTAAGACCTCATCCAGCCCTGGAGCCCTCAACACAAGAAGGACATGGACCTGATGGAGGGGGTCCATAGGAGGGCAATGAAAATTATTGGGGGCTGGAGCACCTCTGCTACAAGGACAGGCTGAGGGAGCTGGGGTTGTCCAGCCTGGAGAAGAGAAGGCTCCAGGCAGACCTAACTGCAGCCTGCCAGTACCTGAAGGGAGCTACAAAAAGGCTTCAGAGGGACTGTTTGCAAAACCCTGTAGGGATAGGATGAGGGGCAATGGTTTGAAATGAAAGAAGAGCAGATTTAGATTGGATGTGAGGAACAAGTTCTGCACTATGAGGGTGGTGGAACACTGCAACAGGTTGTCCAGGGAGCTAGTTATGCCCCCATCCTTGGAGACGTTCAAGATCAGGCTCAAGAAGGCTCTGAACAACCTGCTCTAGTGGAGGATGTCCCTGCTGACTGCAGGGAGGTTGGACTGGATGATCTTTGGAGGCCTCTTCCAACCCAAACCATTCTATGATTTTAACAACTCAGTGAGGACTCATCAATACCACACACAGCAGTTCCTCTCCTCATAGATGGAGCTGTCATTGAGTTTTGGTTTAAGGCTTTCACATGAAACATGCCCTGAAAATTCTGTTTGTGCAATCAGACTTTATTTCTGGATTACACTGCTGCAATGTAAGCTTTTAGGGCAAGCTGCAGAAAGATCTCCACCTTTTCCATGGGCTGGGGACTGGAGTTAATAGAAAAATCCTTAAATCACAGAAACTCCTGGGCATAAACACACCCATTGGCTTCAGCACAGAGACATCACCAAACATTTTCTTCTGTCCCCATCAGCACCTTCAACAAACATCAAACAGTTTCATTAAATATCTAAGAAATCAATCTCTGCAAAAGCTGACCAAAGTTAGTTATTTTGGGGAACAGTCAGAAGCATGTTTCAGGCTTGTATAAGCCCTGTCTCCACAGAAAGCAGGTTTAGCTGTCAGTGGGAGTAAGACTACTTCTGCACCATCACAGTATCACAGTATCACAGTATCACTAAGGTTGGAAGAGACCTTGAGGATCATCGAGTCCAACCTATCAACACAGACCCCATGACTAGACCATGGCACCAAGTGCCACGTCCAATCCCCTCTTGAACGCCTCCAGGGACGGTGACTCCACCACCTCCCTGGGCAGCACATTCCAATGACGAACGACTCGCTCGGTGAAGAACTTTCTCCTCACCTCGAGTCTAAACCTCCCCTGGCACAGCTTGAGACTGTGTCCCCTTGTTCTGCTGCTGGTTGCCTGGGAGAAGAGACCAACCCCTTCCCAGCTACAACCACCTTTCAGGTAGTTGTAGAGGGCAATGAGGTCACCCCTGAGCCTCCTCTTCTCCAGGCTAAACAATCCCAGCTCCCTCAGCCTCTCCTCACAGGGCTGTGCTCAAGGCCTCTCCCCAGCCTTGTTGCCCTTCTCTGGACACCTTCAAGTCTCTCAATGTCCTTCTTAAACTGAGGGACCCAGAACTGGACACAGGACTCAAGGTGTGGCCTAACCAATGCAGAGTACAGGGGCACAATGACTTCCCTGCTCCTGCTGGCCACACTATTCCTAATGCAGGCCAGGATGCCATTGGCCTTCTTGGCCACCTGGGCACACTGCTGGCTCATATTCAGGCCGCTGTCAATCAGCACCCCCAGGTCCCTCTCTGTTTGGGAGCTCTCAGCCACTCCAACCCCAGCCTGTAGCTCTGCATGGGATTGCCATGGCCAAAGTGCAGCACCTGGCACTTGGACTTGTTGAATGCCATCCCGTTGGACTCTGCCCATCTGACCAGTCGGTCAAGGTCCCTCTGCAGAGCCTTTCCACCCTCTAACTGACTAACATCTGCTCCCAACTTGGTGTCATCTGCAAACTTGCTGATGACTGACTCGACCCCCTCATCCAGATCATCAATGAAGATGTTAAAGAGGATGGGGCCCAGCACTGATCCCTGGGGGACGCCACTAGTGCCTGGCTGCCAGCTGGCTGTGGCACCGTTCACCACCACTCTCTGAGCTCAGCCTCCAGCCAGTTCCTAACCCAGCACAGAGTGTTGCAGTCCAAGCCATGAGCTGACAGCTTAGTCAGCAGTTTGCTGTGGGGGATGGTGTCAAAGGCCCTGCTGAAGTCCAGGTAGACTACATCCAGAGGCCTCCCCACATCCACCAGATGGGTCACCTGATCACAGAAGGAGATCAGGTGATCAGGAGATCACCAGATGCAGCAAAACAATGAGATTCTTATGCAAAAGCTGATGTGTTCTGTCCAGCTTAAAAGAAAGCTAAATAAAGCAAAACAAACCCAAAAGCAAAGCAAAAAGCCCAAACCAAAACAAACAAGCAAAACCCAACCCCAAAACCCCAACATTTTTGCTCAGCCTAGCAAACAAGCACTTGCTGTTGAAGAGGTGGGGGTGTCAGCTGGTAAGTCTTGCATAACAACTCCTGAATATAAAGCTGGAGGCCAGGGCTGGGATGCAGTTGGAACAGGTTTGTGCAGCCATGTGGAAGGGATATGTAATGGGACTGAGAAGTATACAGGGAATAACAAAGAGATTCTTTTTTTTTTTGAAGAGGACATGCAAGCTCTTCGTGATAAAGGAGGTAATAGGAAGGGGAGAGACTCTTAGTGATGACACAGAAAGAAGGAAAGGATTAGGGTGGGCTGGAATGCAGAGCTTTCCTCTCAGAGGAAACAGTGCTATTTGGAAAAAAACCAACCCTGATTTTTATTTTTAACCAAGTTGGTTGTTGTTTCTACTGCAAAAGTTCTTCAAACTGCTCTGAGAAGTAAATAATGCTGGTTAATGCTTCTGCTTAGTGTTTGTTTGTTTATTTTAAATAAAGTGCTTCTAGGGTAGATGGGAAAGACCTATCTGTACCTACACGGGGCATACAGTTGAGAGCAGAGAGCATCCAGCCAGAGGACAAGCAGGTGGTACCTCAGGAGGGTCTCCTTGGCTTATCCTGTAGAGTGGTGGTGTGATCCAGGTTGCACCCAAACAAGCTGTAAATGACAGCCAAGCTGAATTAGCCAGACAGCTCCCAGTACTCTTTTACCAAGAGGGTTAATCGCTGCTGAGTTCCAATGATGCGCTGCTAATAAACGTGGGGAAGAACAGAACAGAGGCCAGATGGATGCCAGAGGAACTGATCCCTGGATTCCCCAGTGTGTGGATCTGACACTGTGTATTAGCAGCAGGCAAAATTGCAGGCTGGTCATTAATATTAACATAGATACTTTCTTCCATTTTCCCTGCTATGAAGAACAAAGATAGGATTAGGCTGTATTTTGTTTAATGAGGGGGATGTTGATTTAGTCCTGTGCTGTGTCAGTTCCCATTTACCTCAGCAGGGAAAACTGCAGCAGGAGCCAGTGAGGTGAAAAATCTCTCTGGAACGTAGGGCAGCAGCAATCACAGAACCACAGAATGTCAGGGATTGGAAGGGATGTCCAAAGATCATCTGGTCCAACCCCCCTGCCAGAGCAGCATCACCTAGAGCAGGTCATGCAGGAAGGCATCTGTCATGGCCTGGTGTCCCAAGCCAGCCCTGGGCATCAGGGACAGGCATAGCCCAAGTCCTTCAGTGGTGGCTGTCCATGTAATACAGCCCACATAAACCATCTTCCCCACCCTATGAGTCTCAACCACTTTTACAATGCAATCCATGATGCCAGGGGCCAGCCCATTGAACCAGTTTTGATGATTCAGGAGCAAATTGGTGGTCTGGTTGGAGACTTCTTTCATCTCAGCTCAGCCTGATCAGCATAGGTGGAGGTGTGATGTAACATCTCTGTAACAGTTACATCTTCAGAGCAATCTGTCCTGCAAAGCCACTGTAGATGAGCCTGCCTGGTCCAAGGTACTTAACAAGTGGAGTTGTCAAGTAAACCATGCCACTTGGGGAGATGGATGTCTGACACAGGGTAACTTCTGAACAAAGTGAAAGTATTTGTGTTTTGGTAGTGGTGAAAAGCACCTCTGAGTAGTGACCTGCTGAACAAACAGTTGAAAATACCCTGACAGGTGGGCTCACACAGCAACTTGTCTGATATGACTTTCCACAGACTGTTAAAACCATCCATCCCAACTTGTTCTCTGCTGTTCTTAAAGAGGCTAAATGCCAAGTCAGTAGAGCAAGTCTCCAATAAGAGGCAGGAAGGAGCAATTGCATGAGCTGCAAAGCCAATGCCCAGAAGCTGTAAAATACCTCTTAGTGAAAATGAAGGGGGCTTAGGCACTGCATGTGCACACAGATCTCACATGTGCAAAAGCCCAGGTACAGACAGGACTGTCTGATGTTACCAAATTGATGGCCTGAGTGTACCAACACTTCCCTGCTGCCTGTGGGGCACATGTGGGGGTCTATTACCAAAAGCTCCCACTTACATAAGAGCATTTCTAGTCCTTTTTTCCTGAAGGTATCACAGTATAACCAAGGCTGGAAGAGACCTCGAGGATCATCGAGTCCAACCTATCACCAATCTGCTGCAGAAATGACTGTAAATAGAAGCCCCCAGATGAGAGCGTGGAGGAGAATACCCTGGAGAACAAGCTGGAGCAGTTGAAGTGCAGCATTGAGGCAGAGGATGAGGAGGAGGATAAGGAGGATAACAACATGTGTATGACAACAAGAACAATGAGGACAAGGAGCAGAACAAATCTGCAGTGGTCCTCTCTGTGACTGAGTGGCTGAATCAGTGCCCATGTCCTGACAGAGCGTCCTGCCCGGTGCAAAGCCAGTGTAGCACCAGTGTCCCCACCCTGGTACCCAACCATTCCTGTCCAAAACCCTTCCAAAATGCTTAATAAGGCTTAAAACGAATAGAATAGAATAGAATAGAATAGAATAGAATAGAATAGAATAGAATAGAATAGAATAGAATAGAATAGAATAGAATAGAATAGAATAGAATAGAATAGAATAGAATAGAATAGAATAGAATAGAATAGAATAGGACAGGACCGGACCGGACCAGGTTGGAAGAGACCTTCAAAAATAAAATACAGCATCCTGAGATCTCCTTAAACCAAGAAGGAGAAAACACTAGGAACTCCAGAATGCATGGGAGCAAAGCATTAAAAGTGTGGGGGTGGGCAGAGGGAAGAGAATGTGAGGCCTAAGAAGTGTAAAGCCCTGGGGCACTGTGTCCTGCAGCAGGAATGCCCTGGCCAGCCTGCAGCACTCTGCTTTCAGCAGCCAGCAGTGTCTGCCTCCCCTTTCAGAATCTGTGTCAGCATCTTTGAGGTCAGTGCTGGCAATGTGGGCTGGAACAACACCACCTTTGCTTGGGGTGCCCTTGGGTGGCAACAGCTCTTTCCTGAAGCCTCACTGCGGGTTTTGAGTACTGCAGTTCCAGTCACGTTACCTGTGCTTGTAGTGGTGCCCCAGCCCCTGCTCCCCAGCGCTGCCTTAGCATTGTGCCTGCTGCTTGAACAAATGCAAAAACCCAGCAGAAGCCTCAGTATTGGGACCCTCTTGTTATTCTGGAAGGTCCTGAGGTTGAAATGCAAGGTGCCTTCTCCAAATATTCTTCACAGAAGCTCTTTTTATATATGTTTTTAAGCAGTTTAGTCTTTTGTGTGCAGATGAACACTTCATTTGGATCTGCCTTTGTCCTGCTCATGATCAACAGCCTGGCTGAATTTAAGCAGAACTGTCTTGACCTGATTTCAAAATACATTGAAGCCAGCAGATGTGGCTATCAGTGTGGCATAGAGACAAAAGGAGGAAAGACATGATTGCTCCTGATTTAAAAGGGATGGATTGCAGTCCAGGTCATCTTGGATCTAGCACTACATGGACCTCTAGCTGCTTAGCTGAGAAACCTGTGCTATAAGATTGCCCAGGGGTTAGGATAGGCAGAGGAGAGGAGAGGAGTAAGTGGAAAAACCCACTGCTCATTGTTCTGCCCTCCCCTTTTCATCCATTGAACAATTTGCAGTGACAGTGAAGATTAGAGCACAGCTCAAAATGAGGCAGAGGCACAGTGAGCCATTCCCAGAGGCCAAAGTAATGAATTACTTACAAAAGGAAGATTTCCATATATTTATTATTCAGGCCCCAGGTCAAATAAGAATATTTGCTTCTGAACTAAAATAGAAAGACTGAGTACAGATCTGTTTCTTGAATCTCTGAAAATAGGTCTATTGTAACTTTTGGGGGGAGGGAAGAGCAAGCTCATCTCACCCCTCTTCTGAGCTCTGTTTTGTCCCTATCACAGCTTCACTTTTCAGCCACAGCCTTTGCACACAAGCCTGCTCCTCAATCTCCAACCAAAACCAGCCACCTGCAAACATAAAAGCTGCAATAGTGAATCAAAGCAGCAGAGCCAAATAAAGCAACACATTACTGTTCATCTGGATCCAGAATATCTTACTAGAGATTGGTCACTCCACCTACAGCCTTATGGAGCTGCCTGATTGAGAAAGGGAGATACAAGGTAGAGAATCTTTCAGCTTGCAGTGAATGGCTGCAAAGCCCCTAGAACAGCAGAACCTTTGACAGGGAGGCACCTCCCTTCTCTAGAAATCAGTCTGCCTTCTTCTGCCCTCTTCATAGAGCTGCCCTCTCCAAGAATGCTGCCTCTGTCTGTTCCTAGAGCCCCAGCAGTCTCTGTTGTTTGCAGGGGGTGGGAGGAATAAGTGGTACGGCAGAGGGATGACTATGTTAATTCTTAACAGCACTGTTAATAGGACACAACCCCGTGCTGCAGTCCTGCTGGTTCCCAATGAGACAGCCTGTGCCACTTCAAACCATCCCCATACACCCATCCCTTATTACTTCATTCAAGGCTCTGCGTGTTCACACGTGTAACATGCATGTACAGCAGTGCTGGGACTTTGTTAAACCGGCAAGTGCTCCGTTTCTGTGTGTAAAATGTCTGGATGGAGCGGGCTCTGGGCCTGATTCTCTTTAGCCTTCCTGTGAGTCATTTCAAGTCAGGGCAGGGTGGGGACTTGTGCCCTCTGCAGCCTACGTGCATCCCATCACACAACACACGGCTCATCTCTCCGGCTGCCTCTCACCTCCGAATAGACACGCACCGTTTCCGTGCTAAGCAAAAAAGGTCACTTCTGCCGTTTCTGATAGAAAAATACCACGTGGATACGAGGATGCTGAGGCACCTCACTTTGAATGTAACCAAAAAAACGTTAGAGAATGATTAACATGCCAGCAGGTCAGATGCTTCTGCTTGCATCGCGCTAAAGCAATGCAGTTAAAATCCCCAAAGCATATATATGTTGCCTTTACTTATTATTTATTAGCCAGGGCTAATACTACAACTGCCAAGCTAGGGCCCGTCGCCCTCTTTGGCCCTGGTCCTGCCAAAGCCCCTGGGAGTGGAAGACATGAGAACCCAAAGGGTATGCCTGCACCGCTCACTGCTGCAGGACTCTATTCCAGGGGGGAACCTACAGCATACCCTCCAAAGCCGCTCACGGGCAGCAGGCGAACCAGCGAGTAACTGAGGCAAGGGCTGCAGAGTGGGGAGGCGCTGCCCCACCCCCCGCACGCTGCCCGCCGGGCGCGGCCCCTTTAAGCCCCGTGCGCTAAAAGCATCGCCGTCGCCGCCCTCCTCCATTCCGCCGCCGCCGCCAGCCGAGCCCGGCCGCACCGCTCCGCTTCCGCCGCCGGCCCCGCCGCCCCCCAGCGCCGCCGCCATGCCCATGTTCGCCATTCACACCAATGTCTGCAAGGACGCCGTGCCCGAAAGCCTGCTGGGCGACCTCACCCAGCAGCTGGCCAAGGCCACCGGCAAGCCCGCGCAGGTGAGGGCGGGCGGCGGGGCGGGGGGCCGCGGCCCGGCGGGAGCCTGCCGAGCGTGGGCGCGGGGTACGGCGGAAGGGCGCCGGGGCCGCGGGGAGGCCAGCACGGCGGGGCCGGGGCTGCGCCCGTTCCCTCGCCGGCTCCAGGGCCGGAGGGGCCGCGGGGAGGCCAGCACGGCGGGGCCGGGGCCGCGGGGAGGCCAGCACGATGGGGCCGGGGCTGCGCCCGTTCCCTCGCCGGCTCCAGGGGCGCCGGGGCCGCGGCCGCCGCGGGCAGCCTGTGCGGCACAACGTGGCCGGAGGCCCCGCTCCTCGCGGGGGAAGAGGCTGGGGCCGGCAAACCTCTGGCAAAGCCAAGTAGCAGACTCTGACCTGTCCGGGCTGCTTCCTCCCGCTTTTCCCAGGGGCGGGTATCGCCTCTCTTGGGCCGGACCGCTGCAACCTGAGCCTGATAAAGCAGAGCTGCGGACTCCCAGAGGCCCGGTGACTCAGTCGGTGATGTGAGGGTGTGAATTCTGGCACCCAAATACAATTTTAGGGCCGTTATCCATAGCTGTGTGCTCTTTGCCCCGTGGAGCAGCGATGCTGGTGCAGGCAGAAGTACTCACAAGGCCAACCTTGGCTCCTGAAGCCAAGAGCCAGGCTGAGGGGATCCCTGCAGCAGGCACTGCCCTGCCACCTGTGTGAGCTGCGCTGCCTTGGGCCCTTAATGCTTCTCCAGAGACCTGGGAGGGCACAGGGGACTGCCCTGGCAAGCAGCCTGCTCCTGCCCTGGGGCACAGCACAGAGCTGTAGCTGAAGCAGCTTTGCATCAGGAGAGGTGAGCTGCGCAGTAAGCCTTTGTTCTCCCGCAGTACATCGCTGTGCACATCATTCCTGATCAGATGATGTCCTTCGGGGGCTCCACCGACCCCTGTGCGCTCTGCAGCCTCTACAGCATCGGCAAGATCGGGGGGCAGCAGAACAAGAGTTACACCAAGCTCCTGTGTGATCTGATCTCCAAGCACTTGCATGTATCTGCAGACAGGTGAGGCTGGGGCAGGGTATTGAATTTTATTTGTCTGGCCCTTGGAAACTGTTTTGAGAAGTCTCTTTAAAGAAGCCAGGAGTTGGTCCACGTGTGTGATGAAACACAAAGTGACCACTTGCAGTGGTTTTGTACCTGGCCAAGAGCTGATGCCTACATCTTTCCCTTGAGAGGGCTTCCTTTTCTCAAGAGCAGCACTGACAAGTTACAGTGTCTCTTCTGCCTCTGAGGTCAGGCCTCATCCTCTGGTGATGGGCAGGTGAAAGCATAAGAAACAGGTTGGAGCTAAAAGGTGAAGTAGGAACCAGCAGGCTCTGAGCAGCTCCTTCCCAGGCTGCAGAGCCTGGGGAGAGTGTCAGGGAGCAGCAGTGAAGGATGTTAAGAGCCTGGTGCCATGACTGCTGTGGTTGGGAGGGCAAAGCACAGAGCTGGCCCTGAGGGCCTGCTTGGGTTTCATAAGG
Source organism: Melanerpes formicivorus (assembly GCF_026170545.1). Taxonomy (NCBI): domain Eukaryota; kingdom Metazoa; phylum Chordata; class Aves; order Piciformes; family Picidae; genus Melanerpes; species Melanerpes formicivorus. The sequence goes on from NW_027142388.1 coordinate 325,392, forward strand.
CTGGCTGCTGGACATGTGTGAGGGGCTGCAGCGCTCGGAGACAAAAGGGTTTGGCCTCTGGAAATTCTTGACAGGCTGCTAACCAACAACTGTCTGGTGCCTGGACAGACCCTGGCTGAAGAACACCTTGTTAGTTTTAGAAAGAAAACAAAGCCAAGTGCAGTTCCAGGAGGTGTGAGGAATATTGACTGTGCAGAGAGAGGCTCTACCAGAGAGGTTAGCTAGGTTTCACTACAAATGCAGCTTGACCTTCCTCCTGAGGAATGGGAAGCACTGCCCCCTGTGCTGCTGTCCTGTCTCACTTACAAAAATGAGCTAAGATGATCACTGTGTCTTCCTGTGCCTCTTCTGCAGGGTGTACATCAACTACTTCGACATGAACGCTGCCAACGTGGGCTGGAACGGCTCCACCTTTGCGTAGAGCTCTCCCCCCTGAAGATGCTGCTCCCGGACCTGCCCCATGCTGTCCCTTAGCAGAGACCACTGCACAAATGGCCCTGGGCTGCATTTTGTGCGCTGTCACAGATGGATGGCTTCTTTACTAGTGTGTTTAAATATTGCTGCTTCAACATTCCTCTGTTTTCTCTGTGTAGAAAACGAATAAAGATTTAGAAGTAAGCTGTCTGGTGTGGGCTTGGGCAGGCTGGGGATGGAGCTGGGCAGTTGGCAGCCTGGCAGCTTCACTCTGATCACTAAAGCAAACCAAAGGAACGCTTTGGGCTTGCCTCTGTTGCTCACACATGGTTTTTCACTGTGCACTTGGACTCAGTGGCAAGTACCTGACAGCAGTCCAGAGTGGATGGGTGGGTTGCTTGGTTTTCTTTACCTTGCTGAGCTCCAGAGGCTGTAGGTGCCTCCAGGGCTTCTTGTGGCTCAGCCTTACAGTATTTTTCTGACTGCTCCACAATGAATAGAATTAACCAGGTTGGGAAAGACCTTTTTGATCATTGAGTCCAACCTGTCACCCAGCACCATCTGATCAACTAAACCATGGCACCAAGTGCCCCATCCAGTTCCTTCCTAAACACCTCCAGTGATGCTGACTCCACCACCTCCCTGGGCAGCACATTGCTATGGCAAATAACTCTTTCTGTGAAGAACTTCTTCCTAATATGCAGCCTGAACCTCCCCTGGCACAGCTTGAGGTTGTGTCCTCTTGTTCTGGTGCTGGTTGCCTGGGAGAAGAGATCAACCCCCACCTGGCTACAACCTCCCTTCAGGTAGCTGTAGAGAGCAATGAGGTCTGACCTGAGCCTCCTCCAGGCTAAGCAACCCCAGCTCCCTCAGCCTCTCCTCACAGGGCTGTGCTCCAAACCCCTCCCCAGCTTTGTTGCCCTTCTCTGGACACCTTCCAGCAACTCAACATCTTTCCTAACCTGAGGAGCCCAGAACTGGACACAGGACTCAAGGTGTGGCCTCAGCAGTGCTGAGCACAGGGCAGGATGAGCTCCCTGCTCTTGCTGGCCACACTGTTCCTGATGCAGGCCAGGATGCCATTGGCCCTCTTGGCCCCCTGGGCACACTGCTGGCTCATGTTCAGCTGCTATCAACCAGCACCCCCAGGTCCCTCTCTGCCTGGCTGCTCCCAGCCACTCTGACCCCAGCCTGTAGCACTGCATGGGGTGGTTGAAGTCCTTGGGCCTGGTCTTTGAAGGAGGCCTTCTTCTAGGCGTGTGCCAGTTGTGCGGGGCTGAGCGTGGAGGGAGTGCTTTGGCTCCCTGAGGTGGAACGCTGCCATCCCCGCTGCTTGTGCAGGCTCCCTGCACACCCGGATGGTCCTCCAGGGCTGTGGGGTCTGTCCTGCGGGCAGCGGTGCTGTGGCAGGCCGCTGTGCTGGCTGCTGGAGTGTCCCTGGAGGGATGCTGTGATCTCCTGAAGCTCTGCCTTGGGTCTCGGGTGGGCGCTGGTGCGCGTTCCAGACCTCTGTCCCCTCGGCGTTTCCTCACCGCCGCCTTCCCGCCTCAGCCGCCCTGCCCTCAGAGCTCGCCTGGCGCCGCCCCTCCTCCAGCCGCCAGGCGGCGCCCGCCCGCCCCCGCGCATTCTGGAGCCTTCCCCGCTGCCCGGCGGGCTGGTGACGCCGGCTCCGTGACGTCATCTCCGTGCGCCCGCGCGGCCATGGCGCTGTTCTGCATCAATAGGTAGCCCCTGCCCTGCGCCGGCCTTGTGCTCGGGGCGGCTGTGCGAGCTGCCTCCCGGCGTCCTCCTGCGGCACAGGCTCGAACGGGGGTGCCCTGCCTGGAGGGGTCCGGTGTGTGCCTGAGGAAGTTTTGTTTGTGCTCTTGCAGGTACGGCGGGGAGGAAGAGGAGGAGAGCGAGGCGGAGGACCGCGCTCGGGTCTTGCTGGAGCGGCTACGCCAGCAGGCGAAGGCCCGGGAGCTGAGGAAGCAACAGGAGGCGCAGCCCGAGGAAGGAGAAGACGAGGAAGTGCCCGGAGAAACCGTCCGCCGGGAAGCGGGGCAGGGCCCCGGGGGGGAGCCCAGGCCAGGAGCGATAAAGAGGAAAGGGGAGAGCCAAGAGCAGGCCTGTGCGCAAAGACAGAAGCTAAAGAAACGACAGCAGCGCAGCCCTTCTGAAGAAAGGGAGGATGCGGAGGAGGCAGCAGATGGCAGCACTCCATCGAAGGAGAAACCAACCAGAAAAAAGTCAAAACGGCCTGAAGAGAGGACTGACGCAGGTAGTGGTAAACTGGGGTGGTTTAGGCTGACGGCTCTCCCCAGAAAGGCAGATGCAAGTTCTTTAAATAGCTTGCCAAATTGATCTGCTGGTTTGGTTTTCTCTGCTGGAATGTATTCCCAAAGTAGTTCCATTTTTTTTAAGGGGAAAACCTTGTAGGGCAAACTCCTAGGATCAATTGAGGGGAAGGGAAGGATGAAGGCATGCTGCCTCAGTCATCACCTGTCTCTGTAGCAACACAGAAATGTTTGGCTTTTGCACTTGGATTTAGGAAGAAAGGGAAGTCTGGAAGTTGTTGCTGAAGTCATGAAATGTTTCCTACATCCTTTTTCTGTAGCACTTTCTGACCTGTCGCTCTCTTATCCATGTTCCAGATCCTGAAGAGCACATCCAACAGCAGGGAGACAAAAGCAGCCGTAACAATAAGTCTTTTAAAAGGAAGAAGGGGGATGAGGAAACCGAGGGAACTGAAACAAGAGAGAGAGAGAAGAGTGAAAGGGCTGAAGAACATCAAAGCAGAAAGGAGGATCTGCCCTTGGCAGCATCCCAGGAGGAGGCAGAACATCCACGCTCCAGTTTGGTGGTGCTTGGGAACTATGTCATAAAGCCAGTGCAGAAGGTAACTGGTTTGAGTGGGGTTTGATGTTGCTGAGGAGGGAATATGCATCCCACCAGCTTATTTTATGTATGGTGTTGTTAGTTTGACAGCAGAAATGTTTTGTTGTTCCCCTTTCCTCCACCTCAGGTCCAGCCCTTTGTACCACAGTGGCTTGCTCAACCCAAGCTAGTGAAGAAACGTATCAGAGGTAACCTAATTCCACTTGGAGATGTCCAAGGAATCCATCCCTGGCTGCTGAAGAAGCTGCAAATGAATGGGATTGAGTCTTTTTTCCCAGGTACCTTGAAGAGTGCTTTTGTTTCTTTCTAAACTGACTCACACAGTTCCTGGAGCCTTGATGCAGTCAGTGAAGTGGAACACAGCATAGGAACAGATTTAGTGCATCACAGTGATTGCCACAGGTTTAACCCTTCATTTTCAAAGCTTTACCTAGGCTGAGCAACTGAAGTCTGTTAGCTAGCTGTTAAGTGGCACTCCACACAATCAGGTGGTTTGAAGCAGTAGCTCACAGCTGCCACAAGATCTGTAACTTGTGTCCTCCCATTCTCCTCCCTGATGCCATTGTGCTTTAGTTTCTTGCCTCCCACTCTCTCTGCTGCTCATCAGACCTCTCTGGAAACCAGTTCAACTCATAGAAAAACAGCAGGAAAGTAACCACTGTTGGTTTTCCACTATTTTACCAGCTTTGCAGGCAAGTGCAATAAATGCAAGCTCCTAAATCCATAGGAAGCACATCAGGTATAAGGCAAGGAGGCAATGGGAGAGGAGGGAAGGAGGTGGGGTCTTTGACATTCACTCAGTTATTTGGTCCAGCTGAGCCTGGATGCTTAAACTGTATCAGGCTCACAGGATATTAGGGGCTGGAAGTGACCTCTGGAGATCATTGAGTTCTGCCCCCCCTGCCAGAGCAGGACCATAGAATCAGCACAGGTCACACAGGAACACATCCAGATGGGGCTGGAAAGTCTCCAGAGAAGGAGACTCCACAACCTCTCTGGGCAGCCTGCTCCAGTGCTCTGTGACCCTCACAGTGAAGAAGTCCCTCCTCCTGTTGAGGTGGAACCTCCTGTGCTGGAGTTTCTCTCCATTGCCCCTTGTCCTGTCACAGAGTGCAGGTGAGCAGAGCCTGGCCCCTCCCTCTTGACCCCCAGCCCTCAGATATTGATAAACATTGATTAAATCCCCTCTCAGCCTTCTCCTCTCCAGACTAAGCACCCCCAGGGCTCATAGCACAGCTGTGGGAATACTCACTGTGTATCACTGCTTTCCTGGGTCCCATGGGTTTCGTGCAGTTCACTCTGGAGGTGATGTTTGTTTTCAGTTCAGGCAGAGGTGATCCCTGCTATTCTGCAGAGTGCCTCCAATGGGTACCTGCTGGGGCCGGGAGGATACCGCCCCAAGGACTTCTGCGTCTCAGCACCCACAGGCAGTGGCAAAACCCTGGCTTTTGTCATACCCATCGTGCAGGTGAGTTTACCTTCATGAAGTATCTGTAGGGACAGTGCTGGGGCTACTCTTTGTTCAAGCAACAATAGGCCAGAAAGCCAAGGAATTGGTGGATGCAAGGCAGAAAATCTTTGGCTCAGAGTTGCCTGAGGGAGCTGTGTGGTTCCCTTTCAGCTCAGCTTCTTCATGAGGAGTTGGGCAGATGGAGGGGAGTAGAGTACATGGGAGTCCCCTGTACTCAGCACTGGTTAGGCCACAGCTTGAGTCCTGTGTCCAGTCCTGGGCCCCTCAATTTAAGAAGGACATTGAGACACTCAGATGTGTCCAGAGAAGAGCAAGGAAGCTGGGCAGTGGTCTTGAGCACAGCCCTATGAGGAGAGGCTGAGGGAACTGGGGTTGCTTAGCCTGGACAAGAGGAGGCTCAGGGGAGACCTTCTTGCTCTCTACAACTACCTGGAGGGAGGTTGTAGCCAGGTGGGGGTTGGTCTCTTCTCCCAGGCAACCAGCACCAGGACAAGAGGACACAGTCTCAAGCTGCACCAGGGGAGGTTTAGGCTGGAGGTGAGGAAGAAGTTCTCCACAGAAAGAGAGATTGGCCATTGGGATGTGCTGCCCAGGGAGGTGGAGTCACCATCCCTTGAGGTGTTTAGGAAAAGACTGGCTGGGGTGCTTGGTGCCATGGTTTAGTTGATCAGATGGTGTTGGGTGATAGGTTGGACTTGATGGTCTCAAAGTTCTTTTCCAACCTGGTTCATTCTATTCCTAGAGTAGAAACAAAATTCTGTGTGGGTGTCTCAGGCCCATCTCTTGTCACTAGGTTAGAGACATGAGGGTGCATTTCTCATGCAGCAGGAGTTCCTGGTGCAGTTAGGGAGTGCCTTCTCTCCCAGCTCACTGTATTTGTGCCTGGGACAAGAAGGTGCCAGATTATCTCGACTTGCTGCCCCATCAGGCAAGGCTAGAGGGTACCATATTGTCCCAGCTCACTGCATTTGTAGTTAAAAGGAGGACAGAGTGTTGGTTGGGGCTGATACTGCAGTGCAGCCCAGGAGGGTCACTGCTTGGGGCCTACCTTGGCCTTTGTCTCGGCAGGTTCTGCTAGATCGAGTAGTTTGCCAAGTGCGAGCTCTGGCTGTTCTGCCCACCAAAGAACTGGCACAGCAGGTGAGTGGTTCTTCACCTCCTCTCTGAGCACAGCTGGGGTGTTGGAGGGGGAAAAGGACCTGGTGAGCAGAAGAATGAGTGTGAGCCAGCAATGTGCCCTTGTGGCCAAGAAGGCCAATGGCATCCTGGGGTGCATTAGAAGGGGTGTGGTGAGTAGGTCGAGAGAGGTTCTGTTCCCTCTCTGCTCTGCCCTGGTGAGACTGCACCTGGAATATTGTGTCCAGTTCTGGGCCTTTCAGGTCAGAAAGGACCTCAGGGAAATGTTTGAAGGAGTCCAGTCCAGAGCCACAAAGCTGCTGCAGGCAGTGGAACATCTCCCTGTGAGGCCAGGCTGAGGGAGCTGGGGCTTGGAGCAGAGCAGCCTGAAGGGTGTCCTCATTCCTGTTGATGTGCAGGGCTGGAGCCAGGCTGTGCTCAGGGATGTCCAAGGACAGCACAAGGAGGGGCACTGGGGGCAAGCTGGAGCAGAGGAGGTGCCAGGGGAACAAAAGGGAAAACTTTGTCACTGTGAAGGTGACAGAGTCCTGGAGCAGGCTGCCCAGAGAGGTTGTGGAGTTTCCTTTTCTGGAGCCTTTCCAGCCCTACCTGGACATGTTCCTGTGTGACCTGCTCTAGGTGATCTTGCTTTGGCTGGCAGGGGGTTGGACTGGATGATCTTTGGAGGTCCCTTCCAAGCCCTGGCATTCTCTGTGACCTGGGCTGAGGGAGAGGCTGGTGCAGCTGGTGCTTTGCTTGGCTGTTGTGTGGAGTAGCTTTGATGCTGTTAAGGTAAGAAGAACCATGCAGCAGGCTGTGTTGGGGGTAACAAAACTCTTCTCTCTGCAGGTGAGTAAAGTGTTCAACATCTACGCTGATGGGACAGGTCTGAAGGTTGCTTCGATTACTGGCCAGAAGCCTTTTGCAAAGGAGCAGGAGATGCTTGTCCAGAAAAAGTACGTGGAAGGGCTTCTGGAAAGCTTGAAGGAAATCTGTCCTGACTTAGCAGAGGTCAAAATACAGCCTGCTGCATCACACCAGCCTGGAATAATGGTTTCAGCAGTGGGTTTCTGTGCCAGGCACTGGTGGCCATGTGTTTTGCTAGGAGTTGATCTGCTGGAGGGTAGAGAGGCTCTGCAGAGGGACCTCGACAGGCTGGACAGATGGGCAGAGTCCAAGGGCATGAGATTGAACACATCCAAGTGCCAGGTTCTGCACATTGGCCACAACAACCCCATGCAGAGCTACAGGCTGGGGTCAGAGTGGCTGAGAGCAGCCAGGCAGAAAGGGACCTGGGGGTACTGGGTGATAGTAGGCTGAACATGAGCCAGCAGTGTGCCCAGGCAGCGAAGAGGGCCAATGGCATCCTGGCCTGCATCAGGAGCAGTGTGGCCAGCAGGAGCAGGGAAGTCATTCTGCCCCTGTACACTGCACTGGTTAGGCCACACCTCGAGTCCTGTGTCCAGTTCTGGGCCCCTCAATTTAGGAAGGAGGTTGACTTGCTGGAACGAGTCCAGAGAAGGGCAACAAAGTTGGTGAGGGGTTTGGAACACAGCCCTGTGAGGAGAGGCTGAGGGAGCTGGGGCTGCTTAGCCTGGAGAAGAGGAGACTCAGGGGTGACCTTATTGCTCTCTACAACTACCTGAAGGGAGGTTGTAGACAGGCGGATGATGGTCTCTTCTCCCAGGCAGCCAGTACCAGAACAAGAGGACACAGTCTCAGGCTGCACCAGGGGAGGTTTAGGTTGGATATTAGGAAGAAGTTCTATACAGAGAGAGTGATTGCCCATTGGAACGGGCTGCCTGGGGAGGTGGTGGAGTCACCATCGCTGGAGGTGTTCAGGAGGAGACTTGCTGGGGTGCTTGGTGCCATGGGTTAGCTGTTTGGGTGGGTTGGATTGGTTGATGGGTTGGACGCGATGATCTTGAAGGTCTCTTCCAACCTGGTTTGGTTTATTCTATTCTTATTTTTTGGGGTTCCTCACCTGCTGAGTAGGATGCAAACATGTACCTTAGAGCCACAGGTACAAATGAGTGTGACAGGATTGTGTTGCAGTTTAGAGCAGTGAAGATGAGCTTGCTTTGTTTCCAGTGAGGAGTTAGGGTCCAGCACAGATCATGATTTGTTTCCAGTGAGGGGTTGGTATCCAGCACTCATTTCCTCTTCTCTTTAAGTCTCTGGCAAGTACAAACTCAGAGTAAAGCCTTACCAGGGTAAATTATCAGGCCATAGTGGGCTTAGTGATCCTGAGGGTCTTTTCCCACCTGAGTGTTTCTGTGATTCAGATCATGCTTTGTTTCCATGAGGGTGTAGTGTCCGGCTCAGCCCTTGCATGCTCCCCAAAGTCAGGTGCCTGCTTGAATTGTCCTGTTGCTCAGTTAATTGGACAGCAGGGAAATCTCCATCCCTGCTGAGCAGGGATCTCTGTTGCCAGGCTTTCTGGGGTGGGGAGAAACTCCCTGATGGGCTGTTTGTTCTTTCAGAGTGACAGGTTACTGCAGCCTGGCTGATATCATTGTGGCTACACCTGGGCGGCTCACAGACCACATCAACCAGACCCAGGGGTTCAGCCTGGCACACCTACGCTTCCTGGTGAGTCCACTCCACACCTCTGTATCTCCCTCTGAGTGCAGGCTCTGTGACAGCTTTGTTGGGGCTTTTTTGTTTCGTTTTTCCCCCTGGTTTATTCTTGACTGGTACTTGAAATGGATCTCTGTTGGAGCTGGTGAGCAGGCCTGGTCTGCAGTCCAGGTTGCTCAGGCAGTGGTCTCTAGATGAGATTCACAGATTGCTTGGAAGGGACCTTAAAGCTCATCCAGTGCAAACAGCCTACCATGGGCAGGGACACCTCTCACCAGCCCAGATTACTCCAGGCCTCATTCAGCTTGGCCTTGAACACCTCCAGGGAGGAGCAGCCTTAAGATTCTGTTCCAGCTCATGACACACAAGCATCCACCCACTTCCTCCTCTCTTTTGGTCTCTTGCAAGCACAAACTCCAGAGTAAAGCCTTATCAGGGTAAATGGTCAGATCACAGTGGACTGCTGTGGGGGAGTCTGTGCAGAGACTTAGTTCCATCTTCTTTGGGATACAGAGAATTTTATCTCTCATTTGGAGGTGTGGATTGAATTTAACTTGGGTGTAGTTTGAATATCAGGCTGGCTACTGAGTCACTTAAAAGCAAAATCGCACTTTTGGGTTAGAAACTTCTTACCCCATTTGCTTTTGATAATATTCCAAAGGGAAAATAGAAGTTGCCTAATGCTAGACTGTGTTGAAGAAGTAGTGGCTTTTATCTTTGTGCATTCAGGTCATAGATGAAGCTGACAGGATGATTGATAGTATGCACCAGAACTTCCTGAACCAAATTGTCAAAGCTGTGTTCCAGGCAGGAAATGGCTCTGGCTCCAACATGATTTTTCAGAGGACCAAACCAGGGCCTCTAACAGCAGCCAGGTGAGTCAGCAATGGTACAGACACCAGCATGTAGCTGTCACTGTGCTGCCTCACAGGACTCTCACAGGCACTCCCAAAGCTTGCTTGCTCTAGAGTTGTCTGCCAAAGCAAGGAGATGCTTTCTCAAAGCTTGAAAAAAGCAGGCAGTGAATGGCTGAGGATGTCTCTTAGTCTAAGCCTAAGTATTCTATTCTCCAAGCTCTGCTCAAGGAGACTAAAGGAGCACCAAAAAAATGCACAGAGATTGCACATCTGTGAGTGCTTTGCACAGTGACTGCAGTAATGCCCTCTGACAAGCTGAGTGATGATGGATTTGAAGGAAAAGTCTTGGAACTCACTATCTGCAGCTGCTGGTTTTATACAGCATGGTAGAAATACATCAGCAACACTGGTGATCAAGGAAGAAAGCAACTAGGGTGAGGACACAGGTAGCTGGGGTGCAGGGATGTGTGATGGGGTAACAGATGTGGGTTGTGCAGTTGGCTGAGAGCATTGTTCAGCCCTGACTGTGAGCTCCACCATAAAATGGGAGGAAAAGAACCTACAGGGAAGGTCCAGGGCAGGAAAAGGATGTCAAAAAGAGTTAATTGCTTTCCTCATAACGTCATCTGAAAGCACTTGTGGAGGAATTGCTTTGCCCCATCTTCAACACTCAGTTTCCCTGCGCTCTGTTCCAGCTGCTGCCCTCCTCAGACGCCCTTACAGAAGCTGCTGTTTTCAGCCACCCTCACCCAGGACCCAGAGAAACTGCAGCAGCTGGACTTATTCCAGCCTTGCCTCTTCACATCTGTCTACTCTGAGCAAAACACCCTTGGAGATGGAGCAGGGACTGACCAGGATTCCAAATACACAATCCCGGAGGAGCTGCTGGTAGGCCATGGATTCCCTTAGGAAAAATGTGCTTGGAAATGTGTGGAGCTCTGGAGTATCTACTGATGTTTGCAGCCTGCTAACAGGCATGTCTTCCTTAGGGTTCCTTGTGCTGGGCAGTGGTGGCCTTGGGATTGTGGGTGACCCAGAGAGCTCTACCTTTGTGCATTTGTTTTCTCATTCATTAAGGTTCATTTGGTTAAGACTGGATTATTTGGTTTTAATTAAATTCTCTTTGTGCAGAATTAAGTTTCCCAGCAATGGGGAGTTGGAGATAGGAAGTAGTAATGATGTAGTAGCATCTAGGTCATCCAGTCCAACCCCCCTGCACTCAGCAGGGGCATCCTTCACTAGAGCTCAGAGCCTTGTCCAGCCTCACCTTGAATATCTCCAGAAGTGTGGCCTCAACCACCTCCCTGGGCAACCTGTTGCAGTGCTCCACCACCCTCATGGTGGATAACTTGTTCCTCACATCCAATCTAAATCTGTTCTTTCATTTTCAGACCACTGCCCCTTGTCCTGTTCCTTCAGGCCTTTGCAAACAGTCCCTCTGCAGCCTTCTTGTAGTGCCCTCAGGTCACTCTGTAGACCAGGAGGCAGTGCGCATTCTCACTTGCTGTGGGAACTCGCCTCCTATCTCCACCTTGTCTTGTATCCTCCCAGCCTGTAACTGTGACTTACTCTGCTCTAGTGGTCCCACTCTGGCAGGGAGCTTGGACTGGATGATCTTTCAAGGTCCTTTCCAACCCCCAACATTCTTGATTCTAAAGGGTGTGGCATTGGAGGAGGTTCTTCACCATGAGAGTGGTGAAGCCCTGGAATAGATTGTCCAGGGAGGTGGTCAAGGCCCCGTCCCTAGAGGTGTTTAAGCCCAGGCTGGACAAGGCTCTGGCCAGCCTGATGTAGTGTGGGGTGTCCCTGCCTATTGCAGGGGGGCTGGAACTAGATGATCCTTGTGGTCCCTTCCACCCCTGACTGATTCTATGATACTATTGTGGGTTCTGATTTTGCTGCTCTTAGTCAGTTGTAAAACTTCCAAGCCTTTGTAGGTCACAGGTAGTGGGTTTCAGAGCAGACAGGTTTGGCAAGGAGTTTTTCCCCTCTGAACTTCTCCCCTGTTGGCTGCAGCAATGTTATGTGCCTTGTGAGCTGAACTCCAAGCCTTTGATCCTCTTGCATTTCATGCTGACAAAGCAATTCACCCGAGTGCTGTGCTTTACCAACTCCAGGGAAGCCTCTCACAGGTGAGTATATCCCTGAGGTCACTGTAGTAGTTAGCTGTCAAGTAGTAGTGCTAGGGAGGTAATTCAGTGGCTGCTTCTCTCCCATTTACCTACAGATTGTTCCTGCTGGTTCAAGCCTTTGGTGGAATCCCTGTAGCTGAATTTTCTTCTCGGTTGTCTCCAAGTGAGAGGCACAGAACCATCAAGGAGTTTGAACAAGGGAAAATACAACTGTGAGCATCTTAAATGAGTTTCCTGTTTGTCTTCCCTGTTGTAGGGTTAGAAGGGAAAGGCCGGGCCTTCTCCTCCCCCCGGAAAGGGAAGGAAAAAAACCTCACAGCTGAATTAGCAAAGTAGTGGGTGCTGTATGTTTACAAAGCAATATAAGATATGCAGGGGAATATACAGAATTTACAATATTTACAATATATACAATAAAGTAGCACAGAAATTAGAGTTCCCCCCCTCTGCTGAGGGGCTTCCCCACCTCTGCTCCCCCTTCTCTCCCCCTTTCCCCAGAGAGGGTTAGAAAGAGAGAAAAGAGGGGGAAAAAAAATTAAAAGCAGTTATGTGTTAATTGGAAAGCAGTTAATACAGGCCTTGCAGTTTATCAGTTTCAAGGTCAAGCCTGGCCGAAAGCCCAGAACGCTGTGAGCTGCAAAGGGGGAAAAGCAAGACTGAGGAAAAAGTGCAGGAATGCCCAGGATTCTCTGCTGCACTCCCAGTTCAAAAGGTGCTTCCCCCCAACCTACCAATGAAATTAGTTTAGATCCGTCTTTCGTTTACAAACATCCGACCACAATATGCCCTTTCTTAAGGGGACAGCCTCAAACGGTCACAGTCCACCCCTTCTGAACAACTTCATTGGCTGTTCATACTGTCCATCCAATCCTCAAACGGTGACAGTCCACCCCTTCTAAACAATTTCATTGGCTGTTCATACTGTCCATCCAATCCTCAAACGGTGACAGTCCACCCCTGCTGAACAATTTCATTGGCTGTTCATACTGTCCATCCAATCCTCAAACGGTGACAGTCCACCCCTTCTGAACAATTTCATTGGCTGTTCATACTGTCCATCCAATCCTCAAACGGTGACAGTCCACCCCTTCTAAACAATTTCATTGGCTGTTCATACTGTCCATCCAATCCTCAAACGGTCACATTCCCACATAGACTGTTTCTAGTGTGAAAAGTTAGGTAGAACCAAGAACTCAGTTAAATGGAGTTCTCTTCTGCATTCACAGTGGGTGTGAGACTTGGGGTGGTGACTTGCCTTGTTTACCCCAGCTGTGATTTGGCTTGTTCCAGTCCAGCTGTGATTGTGATGTCTCTGGTTTATTTCATAACAAGCAGTAAATGGAACTGCTTGGTCATGTAACTGCCCAAGACGTGCAGTTTCTTAGGCTTAATGTGTGTGCTTAGCACCTGGTGCTTGCTGCAAGGACATGATCCCAGTGCTAGAATTGGAGATTGAGACTGGAGATGAGGAAGAAATTGTTGACAGTGAGGGTGGAGAGATACTGGAACAGGTTGCCCAGGGAGGCTCTGGCTGCCTTCTCCCTGTAGGTGTTCAAGGCCAGGCTGAATGAGGCCTTCAGCAACCTGGGCTGGTGGGAGGTGTCCCTGCCCATAGCAGGAGGCTTGGAACTGGGTAAGATCCTCTCCAACCCAACCCAATCTCTCACCATGGAGATGCTCAGTAACTTTTCAAGCACAGCAGTTGGTGCCAAGCCTGTGGTGATGCGGTGTTGTCGTGCCCAGAGGTGAGAGAGAGGCTGGCTGCCCGCTCTGCACAGGGATTAGCAAGAGTTGTGCTGTGTTCACTTGGGTGTGTGGTGCAAGAACTGGCACCTGAGTGTGACTCCATGCTTTCCCAACCAGGCTGATCAGCACAGACGCCATGGCACGAGGGATTGACGTGAAGCAAGTGAATTACGTCATCAACTACGACGCGCCGCAGTTCATCAGGAACTACGTTCACCGGTGAGGCTGCCAGCAGCCACGGGAAGATGGCTCAGCTTGGCTTCCTTGGAAGCATGCAGCAAGACTGACATGTGCATAGAAAGGATCTTGGTTAGCTTTGGATTTCTGAGGGTTTACTTCAATATGTAAATAGCATTGCAATCAAATTAAGTCCTTAGCGTGACCAGAGCAATGTCCGAGTGGAGGCCAGTGACAAGTGGAGTCCCTCAGGGATCAGCACCGCAACCAGTCTGGGTTAATATCTTTGTTGGTGCCATGGACAGCGGCATTGAGGTTCCCTCAGCACCAAGCTGGGTGGTGCAGCTCACAGGCTGGAGGGAAGGGATCCATCCAGAGGGACCTGGACAGGCTGCAGAGCTGGGCCCAAGCCAACTTCATGTGGTTCAACAAGACCAAGTGCAAGGTCCTGCAGCTGGGTCAGGGCAATCTCAAGCATCAATACAGGCTGGGCAGGGACTGGCTTGAGAGCAGCCCTGAAGAGAAGGACTTGGGGGTGCTGATGGATGAGAAGCTCAACATGAGCCCCCAGTGAGCACTTGCAGCCCAGAAAGCCAACCAGATCCTGGGCTGCATCAAGAGAAGTGTGGCCAGCAGGTCAAGGGAGGTGATTCTCCCCCTCCACTCTGGTGAGACTCCACCTGGAGCACTGTGTCCAGATCTGGAGCCTCTTACAAAGAGGATATGGACATGTCACCTAGGTAAATATTTAATGCAAAAATTATATTCATGCCTTTCTTAAAGGCACAGCCTCAGATGGTCACAACATGCTGGAAGGTGTCCAGAGAAGGACCATGAGGATGAGCAGAGGGCTGGAGCTCTTCTGCTATGGAGACAGACGGAGAGTTAGGGTTGTTCAGTCTGGAGAAGAGAAGGCTCTGAGGAGACCTTATTGTGGCCTTCCAGTATCTGAAGGGGGCTACAAGAAAGCTGGGGAGGGACTTTTTAGGGTGTCAGGAAGGGATAGGACTAGGGGGAATGGAGCAAAACTAGAAATGGGTAGATTCAGATTGGATGTTAGGAAGAAGTTCTTCCCCATGAGGGTGGTGAGAGACTGGCACAGGTTGCCCAGGGAGGTGGTGGAAGCCTCATCCCTGGCAGCTTTTAAGGCCAGGCTGGATGTGGCTCTGAGCAATCTGATCTATTGTAAGGTGTCCCTGCCCATGGCAGCGGGGTTGGAGCTGGATGACCTTTGAGGTCCCTTCCAACCCTGACAATTCTGTGATTCTATGATATTGGAGCAGCATGAACACCCTGATAGAAGGTGTTCTACAGGAGCCAGGAATGCTGTCACAGAGTGCTGGCTTTCTAGATTGTCAGAAACCCACAATGACTCCGCAGCTGTGAAGGAGCCATGGAAATGCTCATGCTCTGTAGCACATGGCTGGTCAAAAAACACTGGGAGCACACTTGGTTAAATCTGGAGACTTTCAGAACCAGGCTCTTGGAGCTGGTACTGACAGTGGCTGTGTGGCTTGACTGACTTGATGCTGCTGTTTCTGTTTCAGAGTGGGAAGAACAGCTCGTGCAGGAAGAGTGGGTGTTGCTGTCAGCTTGGTCCTTAGAATCCAGGTATGGCATGGGTGAGGGGATTCATTGGATAAGGAGGCACACAGGGGGGCAGAAGGAAGATAAAATTCCTGCTACTTCCTGCCTTCTCCAGGCAGCTGAGCTTTGCACTTGGAAATTTTGCTGCACTCCCTGCGGTGGGATGAAGTTTCCCCCAGCATGAACTTTAGCCAGACTAGCTCAGTTAGAAGCAAATGAAGCTGTATTTACAAGCAGAAGCTACACTCTACAATGGAATGCAATGAGCATGTACAAAATATTCAGGAGTTACATTATACAGATATTTACAATTAGCAAATAAGAAGGAAAGCCCCCCGTGGTCCAGGGACCAGGGAAGCTGCTCCACTGCTCCCCCCAAGCCTCCTCTCCTCCCCCTGTACCTGAGAGAAAGAGGTTGAGAGAGGAGTGTTAGTCTTACCTCAAAGGCCAGGCAGAAACACAACAAGGCAAAGCAAACAGACAAGGTCAGAAGAGAGAAGGAATGGGAATGGAAGTGAAATGTGGAGAGTTGCTGTGACACAGCTCCTTTTACCCCAGACGTTTCTCCGGTGAATTTGTTTAAAACAATCTTTTGTTTCCCTTTTTACCCCCAGCAGTGATTGATTTCTATTTTTCTGCTCAAAAATCTGCAGCCTAACCCCACCACATTCCCTCACTAGGCAGTGCTTCCCCAAAGCTGCTCATTTTGCAGCTGATCAGCAGGGGGGTGTCTGATCCCCTCTGGCTGTTCTGTCACACAGGAGCGAAGGTTTCTGCAGATGCTGAGGGATGCTGGCATCCAGGACATCCAGAAGCAACCAGTGAAGGGCAATTCCTTAAAGCCATTGGTGCAGCAATATGAGGAAGCCCTCTGTGAGCTTGAGAAGACAATCAAGGTAATTGAAATGGGGAACAAAAGAAAGAGACCAAACTGTAACTCACAGTTTATTGCAGCTCATGACTAGCAGGACTAGTGCCCAGGAGCCTTTCCTTTAAGGGATTTCCATTTTGAAGTCATAGTTGAAGTGTTCAGGAAGGGTGGGGGAGGGGAGAAAGAGGTTTTAATTTAAAAGAAAGGTAGGTGGCATCTCTGGAGATTTTCAGGACCTGTGGACATGGCTCTCAGGGAGGTGGCTTAGTGGTGGGCTTGGCAGCATTGGGCTTATGGTTGGACTTTGCCAACCTAAACGATTCTGCGACTTGTGACGTTTCCCTTTCTGTTCTGCCTTTACCTCTGGCAGCTGCCCAGAGGCAGTCATAGCACACAGGATAAATCACTGTCATTACAGCGTTTCAAGGCTGTATTTTATGGGCATGCTGACTTAGAAGCTGGGTGTTCCAAGCCAGGAAAGCATTTCCTGCAGGCCCCCCTCTCTACAGCAGTGGGAAGGCAGAGAGCCCTCAGACAAAAGCAGGGTACCCAGATCGGGGATCCATCATAGGCTTTCCTATGTGATTGGGGCAAGGGTTCTGCTAATCTGAGGGTGCCTGATGCACATCTTCCCTTGAAAAATGGTGGGTTTGAGTTGTAGAGTGGGACTGTTTGAGAACTGGGGCAGAAGGGAGTGTGAAATTGTCCCCAGAGTCCCTTGAGACAGGAAGGGACATCCTCAGTCACCTTCTGCCTCCGTTTTGAACAGAAAGAGCGAGCGCAGAAACGAGCCTGAAGGAAAGGAGGCTGAGAAGTTGTTTGGTGGCTCTGAAGCTGCTGAGGTCATGGACTCCTACCCAGCACAGAAGCAGTCCATGAAGAGACTTGAGTGGTTGCTTCCTCGACCTTATATTCAAGTCAGCAATTATGGGCTGCATTTCCCTTTCAAGGACCCTGCAGGCAGAGTTCAGGTACTGCTTACAAACAAGACAAAAGAAGAAAGAAAAGTGTTGAGATCCTGTTACCTGGAAGAGAACTTTGCATCCTATCCCACTGCCATGGAAAGCTAACAGCAGTGATGAGGGGAGCCACAACACAGCTCTTGAGTGGGGGCCTGATGGAGCTGCTGGTCTCCAAGGGTCAGGGCCTGATGGAGCTGCTGTGCTCTTCTTGCCTCTGGACATGGCCAGCTCCTGGTTCAGGCTTGCTGCACAAGCAGCTGTCTCTGCAAATGCATAAAGATGTTCAGTGCCTCTGCCATGTCTGGAGAGCTGCTGGAGGCTCCAGTGACTGCAACTCTTTATGTTTTTATAACAATGTCTAAGGAAGACTCCTGGTTACAGGGATGGAGATGGTGTTGAAAGCCTCTTTCACTTCGCACTCCTGTGCCTTTCTTGTCATTTCCTTGCCTACCTTGTTGCCTCCCACCATTCAGTGCCAGCAGGAAACAGTTCATTCATAAATCAGAATAATGGTACAACAGCATTAGCAGAGCATTACTGGAGCAAAGTGGAGGGCTGGGTGTCTGGGAGGGCTGGGTGTCAGGAAGGGTGGGTGCACCTTGTAAATCTAGGAGCTGAGTGGGGCTGGTTTAGAGCAGTGAAGCAGGAGGTTGTCTCCTGCTCTGTGACTACCCCTGAGGGCCCCTTCAGTTTAAGAGGGACATTGAGACACTTGAACGTGTCCAGAGAAGGGCAACAAGGCTGGGGAGAGGCCTTGAGCACAGCCCTGTGAGGAGAGGCTGAGGGAGCTGTGGTTGTTTAGCCTGGAGAAGAGGAGGCTCAGGGGTGACCTCATTGCCCTCTACAACTACCTGAAAGGTGGCTGTAGCCAGGAAGGGGTTGGTCTCTTCTCCCAGGCAACCAGCAGCAGAACAAGGGGACACAGTCTCAAGCTGCGCCAGGGGAAGTTTCGGCTTGAGGTGAGGAGAAAGTTCTTCACTGAGAGAGTTGTTAGCCATTGGAATGTGCTGCCCAGGGAGGTGGTGGAGTCACCATCCCTGGAGGTGTTCAAGAGGAGATTGGACGTGGCACTTGGTGCCATGGTCTAGTCATGAGGTCTGTGGTGACAGGTTTGACTCGATGATCCTCGAGGTCTCTTCCAACCTGGGCGATACTGTTATACCTCCTTGCACCATATGGGTGCCTGGGCTGGTGTCAGAGTAGCAGAGGTAGAAAGTCCTCTTCTGCAAGAGCTGAGAGCTTCTGTGAGCAAAGCAAGGATCTGCTTTTTGTGCACTTCCATCCCATCAGCCCAGCTCTGCTGGGGGCCCTGCAGCTCTTCAGCCTGCACAGAAGCAGGCCCAGGGGAGGTCTTGTCACCCTGCAGCTCCCTGAAAGGAGGTAGGAGTGAGGTGGGAGTCAGTCTTCATTCTCTGATGAAGCAATTGGGGGCAGTAATTAGCCGTAGTTCAAGGTGGCAGTGCTCTGGAGCACCACCGTGACTCCCGCTCTTTGGAACCGCGGGGCGCAGCTGTGTCCGCCCCCGCGCTCCCGGCCCCAGCCGCGCTCCCGGCCCCAGCCGCGCTCCCGGCCCCAGCCGCGCTCCCGGCCCCAGCCGCGCTCCCGGCCCCAGCCGCGCTCCCGGCCCCAGCCGCGCTCCCGGCCCCAGCCGCGCTCCCGGCCCCAGCCGCGCTCCCGGCCCCAGCCGCGCTCCCGGGCTTCTCCCCCGCAGCCCCGGAGCCTGGCCGGGCGGGACCGCTGCGCTCCGCCCCCCGGGAGGGCCTGCCCGGTGCTGCCCGGGGTGGGACCCCGTAGGACCAGGAGCACCAGAAGCGGTGACAGCACCAGCAAAGCAGCGGCAGGATGGGGCTGGAGCTGTACCTGGACCTAGCCTCACAGCCCTGCCGTGCCGTCTACATCTTCGCCCGCAGCAACAACATCCCCTTCGAGTTCAAACACGTGGAGCTGCTGAAGGGTGAGCGGGGCTGGGGGTGGCAGCGCCTGGGGGCTCCCTCTGCTGGGGTCTGAAGCCTCTGCGGAGGGCAGGACGCTGAGGAAAGTTCCTGGCGTTACAGACGAGAGCAGGAGCTACTTTTGCCAGGGAGCCCTGGCTGGCAGCGGCAGCTTCGGTCCTGCCCCGCTCCGCCCTCCTCCCGCCCAGAGCTCTGGGGCGGGCACGAAACCGGCCGCGGGCAGCAGCCACGGCCCCGGAGCACAGTGCTCCGAGCGGAAAGCTCAGGACGTGCCGGCTGCGGGGCAGTTCCCCGGTCAGATGAGCAGCAAATCAGCAGGGCTGGGACGCTGGAGCAGGGCCGGGGACGACGCTGGTTTGTGCTGCTGGCTCTCGGCTCAATCTCCTTCGAAATCTTTGCACTGCCAGAAGCGGCAGCGGCCGCAAGCTGAGGGCGTGGGGCACAGCCCCGGTTCACTATACAGCACTTTCTAATCGCTGATGAACTTAAAGGAGGCTCTGGTTTACAGTCCAAGCCAGGAACTGAGGGTCAGATGGTCCCCACAGACTTCTCACCTGTTTGCAGACACGTCCTGACCAGCACTGCCCAGTAAAATTTCTCCCTTTCCTCCTCAGGACAGCACAGGACAGAGGAGTTCCGGAAGGTGAACCTGCTGATGACAGTCCCTGCACTAAAGGATGATTCCTTCACCTTGGCAGAGAGGTGAGGCTCAAACAAGCTCAAGCCCCACTGCAGTATTGCACATCCCAGGGCCTGGGCTCTGCCAGGGCCCTGTTTTATAGACAACGGAGATTGGAATCAATACGGCTGACCAATATGATGGAGTATTGTTCCTTTATTGTTCCAGTAGTGCAGGCCTATGGTGCAGGCCTATGGTGCAAGTATAGCACAGCAAAGTAAAATGTAGAAGAAGAGGAGAAAGGAAAGGCAGAAGTGTGTAGCAAGGGAACTTCTACAGCTTACATAAACTCGGAGAGCCTCATTGGCATGGCTTCAGTGGTTCCCTAGGAGTGACCACACATCACACTGCTATAGATTATTGGTCCAGCTACTAATGACACAACGAGGTTGTTGATGCAGGTGCATGTCCTGTTGTCCCAAGATAACTTCCCATGGTTATAGCTACCAGTGCCCTGTTTTAGTTCAGTGCTGCAGGCACAGCACTGTTTTGCTCCACTGCTAGCTGGCTCTGCACTAATGCTGAGCATGGCCTACCACCATGTCAGGCTCTAGCCTGCACTGCCAGATTGCTCACACTGCTTGTTGCTGGCATTGCCGCACTGTTTGGTCTCTCCTGGGGCTGCAGCCCACACAGCTGTTTGCCTCCACCCTGTCTGTGCCACTTCTATGTGCCCCAAGCCTGCGGTGCGGGAGGAACTTTCTCTTGTCAGCAGCCTGAAGAGCACTGAGCAGGGAGGAATCTGTCAGCTGCTGCTTGGAGCTAGCCTGCACGTGGGCAGTGTCTTGAGCTCAGATCCCTGTTCATGTGTCCCCTGCTGCCTGTGTGCAGCTGCGGGTCAGTGTAGTGCATCTGACACGAGGCCCTGCTGCTGGGTAGCCAGGCAGTGCCCAGTTCTGCTTTGCTGTCAGCCTTCTCCATGGCTCATACTGCCTCCAAAGTGTGGAGGGTAGCTGCAGAAGCAGAACACATCTGCCTTGCTGGGCTGATGGATCAGAGAGCTGCTGGCCCGGAGCAGCCAGCCCAGCCCAGCCCAGCCTCCCTCCTGTGCTGTGCCTCACTGCAGCTGTGTCCTATGGCTCTGCCCGACTCAGATCAGGTTTGAGTGACTGCTGGTCCAGCGTTGCAAGACGTAGGGGTGGAGGACAGGACAGGGCTGGGTGCTGTATCTCAGGTGCTCAGCTCACTGCTCTTGCCTTGCTCTCTGCTCAGCATTGCCATCTTCCTGTACCTGGCCCGGAAATTCAAGACTCCTGACCACTGGTACCCAGCTGACCTGCAGAAGAGGGCTCGGGTTGATGAGTACCTGGCCTGGCAGCACACCGCTGTTCGTGCAAAGGCAGGCATCATCCTGGTACAGAAGGTAAAAGCACTGCTACCAAAACAGAAATACAGAACACATAATTAACCAGGTTTCAGATCATCAAGTCCAACCTATCCCCAAAGACCATTTGTTCAACTAAACCATGGCACTGAGTGCCTCATCCAGTCTCTTTTCAAACACCTCCAGTGATGGTGACTCCACCACTTCCCTGGGCAGCACATTACAATGGCAAATCTGCCTGGCTGCTCTCCAGCCACCCTGACCCCAGCCTGTAGCACTGCATGGGGTTGTTGTGGCCGATGTGCAGAACCTGGCACTTGGATGTGTTCAGTCTCATGCCCTTGGACTCTGCCCATCTGTCCAGCCTGTCAAGGTCCCTCTGCAGAGCTCTCCTACCCTCTAACAGATCAACTCCTGCCCCCAGCTTGCTGTCATCTGCAAATTTACTGATGATGGACTCAATCCCCTCATCCAGATCATCAATGAAGATATTAAAGAGGATAGGGCCCAGTATGGATCCCTGGGGGACAGCACTGGTGCTTGGCTGCCAGCTGGGTGTGGCACCATTCACCACCACTCTCTGGGCTCAGCCTCCAGCCAGTTCCTGACCCAGCACAGAGTGCTGCTGTCCAAGCCATGGGCTGACAGCTTGGCCAGGAGTTTGCTGTGGGGGGATGGTGTCAAAGGCCCTCCTGAAGTCCAGGCAGACCAGACTTCAGTGACTTCTATGACTTCTGGTCATAGAAGGAGATCAGGTTGGTCAGGCAGGACCTGCCCTTCCTAAATCCATGCTGGCTGGGCCTGATCCCTTGGCCATCCTGTAGGTGCTGTGTGATTGCACTCAGGATGACCTGTTCCATAATCTTGCCTAGCACTGAGGTCAGGCTGGCAGGCCTATAATTCCCTGGCTCATCCAACCAGCCCTTCTTGTGGATGGGCACCACACTGGCCAGCTTCCAGTCCTCTGGGACCTCTCCAGTGAGCCAGGACTGATGAAAAATGATGGAGAGTGGCTTGGCCAGCTCATCTGCCAGGGGCTGTGAGGGCAGCAGCCCAGGGGCTGCCTCCAGAGCACAGGGCCCTTCAAAGCACTGCACAAAGCAGTTTCTCAGCCCCACATGTGGCTGGTGAAGAGTCCTTCGAAGGTGATGGTGGGAGGGAAGTGTCAAAGCAATTTGTTTCTGCTCCCTGCCAGATGCTGACACCTATCATCACAGGCAAGCCAGTTCCTGCAGAGAAAATGCAAAGTTTAATTGAGGAGCTGAATGTGGTCCTCAGCCAGTTTGAGGAAAAGTTCTTGCAGGACAAGCCCTTCATCGCTGGCACCGAGGTCTCCCTGGCAGACCTTCTGGCTCTGGAGGACTTGGTGCAGGTGAGCATCAACCCCAGCACTGCTGGATATGCCAAGGAGGCTCATGGGCAGGCCAGGCTCAGTTGTGGCTGCTGCACCACCACCTCTTTATTGGCAGATCTGTCTCCCTGCACTTAACTCCTAAGTGGGGTTAAATCTTGGTCATCTTTGACTGTGGCCACAAGGGAGTTGGCCAGGGAACACTTCCTGGGAGACAATTCCCTCTAGGGAAGCGTGGCCAGAGTCCCTCAAAGGGAAAAAGGGAACTGACAAACTAGGCAGAGAAATGCAGCTACTTGGGAGAGGTGTGTTGGTGTGCACGGACCTCTGGTTCTGCATTAGACAGTTCCTGGGTCAGCCATGGCAGAGTTCTTCCACTGCACATGCCAGGGGACAGCCACTGCTGAGGATGGGCACCACAGTGTGCTGAGAACCAGATAGGAACTCCGTCTAATGAGGCCACTGCCTGCTGCCCTGAGCCAAAAGCATATCCATGCTTCCCTCTGGTCCTGTCCCTGGTAAATGTGGTGCTTGGCTCACTCCCAGCTTCTCTTCCTCTCTCTCTGCAGCCTCTAGCTGTTGGCCACGACCCCTTTGAGGGGAGGCCAAAGCTGGCAGAGTGGCGCCAGAGGGTGGAAGGGGCAGTGGGGAAGCAGCTCTGCCAGGAAGCTCATCAGGTGCTGCTGAACCCCAGCAACACCTCTGCTGATAAGCTCCCACCTGAGGTGCTGGAGCATTTGAAGAAGAAGTACCACCTGCAGTAGTACACCCAGGATTAAAGTGTTGTACTCTCTTTGCTGGCTTCCTGGAGCTTCTTTCAGCATTCCTTGTAAAAACCATTCCACAAAATGCACTTTGGTCACAGCCCTTCTGCAGCTCAGAAAGGAGGAAAATTACCTAGAATCACAGAGGGGTAGGGGTTGGAAGGGTCCTCTGGAGATCACCTGGTCCAACTCTCCTGCTAAAACAGGCTCAATGAGGTCAGGTTGCAGAGGAAGTCATCCAGGTGAGTTTTGAAAGTCTCTAGAGCAGGAGACTCCACAACCACTCTGGGCAGCCTGCTCCAGTTCCCTGTCACCATCACAGGAAAGTTGTTTCTCCTGTTGAGGAGGAGCTTCCTGTGTTCCAGTTTGTATCCATTGCCCCCTGTCCTCTCGCTGTGCACCAGGGAAGAGACTCTCCCCTTCTTCACACCCACCATAGTGTACTGATAAACATTGAGCAGGTCCCCTCTCAGCCTGCTCTTCTTAGGGCTAAACAGCCCCAGGGCCCTCAGCCCTCCTTCATAATAAAGATCTTCTCTTCCCTTCATTCTCCTTGGAGCCCAGTGTGGTGGAGTCACCATCCCTGGAGGTGTTCAGGAGGGGATTGGATGTGGCACTTGATGATGTGGTCTAGTCATGAGGTCTGTGGTGACAGGTTGGACTTGATGATCTTTGAGGTCTCTTCCAACCTTGGTGATACTGTGATACCTCTTCCCAAGTGTTTTTATTGAACAGTGTGACAGACATCTATAACACTTGAGGAAGATGATTTTGCATTAAAAGTCTGCTTAGTGAGATGCTATATACATTAGCCTGGAAAAGAAGAGACTCAGGGGAGACCTTATTGCTCTCTACAACTTCCTGGAAGGAGGTTGTAGCCAGGAGGGAGTTGATCTCTTCTCCCAGGCAACCAGCACCCCAACAAGAGGACACAGTCTCAAGCTGCACCAGGGGAAGTTTAGGCTTGAGGTGAGGAGAAAGTTCTTCACAGAAAGAGTGATTGGCCATTGTAATGTGGTGCCCAGGGAGGTGGTGGAGTCACTGGCCCAGGAGGTGTTTAAAAAAGGATTGGATGTGGCACTTAGAGCCACAATTTAGTGTCAGGAGGTGTTAGGTATTAGGTAATAGGTTGGACTTGATGATCTCTGAGGTCTTTTCCAACCTGGTTGATTCTGTGATTCTGTGACTCTCCAGTGGTTCCCTGAACTGGGGAGCCCAGTGCTAGACACAGCACTGCAGATCAGGCCTCACAAGGGCAGAGCAGAGCACATAGCCATCCATGAGACTTCCACACAGCTCCATGTAGCTGCAGCCTGGCAACTACCTTCCAAGACCTTCAGCAGGACGCAGCTCTGCTCTGGCTTGTTCATAAATCAGAATAAAGGTACAACAGCATTAGCAGAGCATTAACTGGAGCAGAGTGGAGGGCTGGGAGTCTGGGAGGGATGGGTGTCAGGAAGGGTGGGTGCACCTTGTAAATCTAGGAGCCGAGTGGGGCTGGTTTAGAGCAGTGAAGCAGGAGGCTGCCTCCTGCTGTGTGACTGCCTCCTTGCACCATATGGGTGCCTGGGCTGGTGTCAGAGCAGCAGAGATAGAAAGTCCTCTTCTGCAAGAGCTGTGAGCTTCTGTGAGCAAAGCAAGGATCTGCCTTTTGTGCACCTCCATCCCATCAGCCCAGCTCTGCTGGGGGCACTGCTGCTCTTCAGCCTGCACAGAAGCAGCTCAGTCTGCCCTGCTTGTTTTTTTCTCAGGCTGCATTGTGGAGATCTCTTGTCCTCGTACTTTGCCTTTTACCATCCCTCCACCTCCCCCATTTTGTTTGTTTGTGCCATTTGCTCTTGGCTGGTTCCAGCTCCCAGGCTGATAGCCCTGTGAGCTGCCTGCCAAAATCTGAGGTTGTGCAAGAGCTGTGCCTGCCTCAGTGCAAAGTCTGTTTGGTGTCAGCTGCCCTTTCACCTGCCTGTGGAGCAGGGCTGCACCTCCAGGGACAGCTGCATGTGCTGTTCAGTTCTTGCCAGGGGCTGTTTGGAGAGGGCTGAGAGCCTGTGAGTTGTAGAACAAAATGAAGATGAGATGCACAAAACCAGAGGAATGCTACACCTCCTGAGACCTTGTTAACAATTCATAAATAAGCTACAAATCTTACTGCAGTTTTATTGTGTTCTCCATTCTCAAGAAGGTGATAAAGTCCAGGCAGCAAAAATTAACCTTGAAGTGACAGAGCCAGGTCAAAGCAGAGTGCCAGAAGCCTGGAGCCAGGAATAATGCAAACAAGTCACAGTCTCAAGCTGTGACAGGGGAAGTTTAGGCTGGATGTTAGGAAGAAGTTCTTCCCAGACAGAGATATTGGCCTTTGGAATGTGCTGCCCAGGGAGGTGGTGGAGTCACCATCACTGGAGGTGTTTAGGAAGAGACTGGATGGGGTGCTTGGTGCCATGGGTTAGTTGATCAGATGGTGTTGGGTGATAGGTTGGACTTGATGGTCTCAAAGGTCTTTTCCAACCTGGTTAATTCTATTCTGTTCTATTCCTATTTCTTTTCTATTCCATTCTATTGCCACACAGCATGGCCAGGTAAAAGTATCTGTGTGGGCTGTGCAATGCTGACAGCAAGCTGGAGGAAAAACTGAAAGAAGGAAAGTGTCCAGGAGGCACACGGAAAGGGCTTTGAAATCCAGATAGGACTCATGGAACAACTGAACCATAAAGAAAGGAGCAAAGTGAAGCAGGGCTGCTTCCCATCACTGAGATCAATAAACTCTTCTCACTGGTAGCTCAGGCATGTGCAATCATTCCGAAGCACAAAGACTTCTTGGACTATTACCTGTGCAGAGACACATTCACACTTCTTTCTCCCACTCCCTTAAGTCTTCTTTGCACTGAAGGAGTCTGACATCAACTCAAGCTCCCGCCAAAGCACCCTGCAAGCCTTCACTCTGGTGTGTTGCTGTTGTGTGCAGGTGCTCTGGAGAATAGAATAGAATAGAATAGAATAGAATAGAATAGAATAGAATAGAATAGAATAGAATAGAATAGAATAGAATAGACCAAACCAGGTTGGAAGAGACCTTCAAGATCATCCTGTCCAACCCATCAACCAATCCAACCCACCTAAACAGCTAACCCATGGCACCAAGCACCCCATCAAGTCTCCTCCTGAACACCTCCAGTGATGGTGACTCCACCACCTCCCCAGGCAGCCCATTCCAATGGGCAATCACTCTCTCTGTGTAGAACTTCTTCCTAACATCCAACCTAAACCTCCCCTAGTGCAGCCTGAGACTGTGTCCTCTTGTTCTGGTGCTGGCTGCCTGGGAGAAGAGACCAACCTCTGCCTGTCTACAACCTCCCTTCAGGTAGTTATAGAGACCAATAAGGTCACCCCTGAGTCTCCTCTTCTCCAGGCTAAGCAACCCCAGCTCCCTCAGCCTCTCCTCACAGGGCTGTGTTCCAAACCCCTCACCAACTTTGTTGCCCTTCTCTGGACTCGTTCCAGCAAGTCAACCTCCTTCCTAAACTGAGGGGCCCAGAACTGGACACAGGACTCGAGGTGTGGCCTAACCAGTGCAGTGTACAGGGGCAGAATGACCTCCCTGCTCCTGCTGGCCACACTCTTCCTGATGCAGGCCAGGATGCCATTGGTGCTCTTGGCTGCCTGGGCACACTGCAGGCTCATGTTCAGCCTACCATCAACCAGTACCCCCAGGTCCCTCTCTGCCTGGCTGCTCTCAGCCACTCTGACCCCAGCCTGTAGCCCTGCCTGGGGTTGTTGTGGCCAATGTGCAGAACCTGGCACTTGGATGTGTTCAATCTCATGCCCTTGGACTCTGCCCATCTGTCCAGCCTGTCGAGGTCGCTCTGCAGAGCCTCTCTACCCTCCAGCAGATCAACTCCTGCCCCCAGCTTGGTGTCGTCAGCAAATTTACTGATGATGGACTCAATGCCCTCATCCAGATCATCAATGAAGATATTAAAGATCATGGGGCCCAGCACTGATCCTTGGGGCACACCACTAGTGACTGGCTGCCAGCTGGCTGTGGCACCATTCACCACCACTCTCTGGGCTCAGCCTCCAGCCAGTTCCTAACCCAGTACAGTGTGCTCCCATCCAAGCCATGGGCTGACAGCTTGGCCAGGAGTTTGCTGTGGGGGATGGTGTCAAAGGCCCTCCTGAAGTCCAGGCAGACTGGACTTCAGTGACTTCTATGACTTCTGGTCATAGAAGGAGATCAGGTTGGTCAGGCAGGATCTGCCCTTCCTAAATCCATGCTGGCTGGGCCTGATCCCTTGGCCATCCTGTAGGTGCTGTGTGATTGCACTCAGGATAACCTGTTCCATAATCTTGCCTGGCACTGAGGTCAGGCTGACAGGCCTATAATTCCCTGGCTCATCCAACCAGCCCTTCTTGTGGATGGGCACCACACTGGCCAGCTTCCAGTCCTCTGGGACCTCTCCAGTGAGCGAGGACTGATGAAAAATGATGGAGAGTGGCTTGGCCAGCTCCTCTGCCAGCTCTCTCAGCACCCTAGGATGGATCCCATCTGGTCCCATGGACTTGTGGGGATCCAAGCGGCTGAGGAGAGCTCCAACTATCTGCTCCTGGAACATAGGGAAACTACGCAGCTCCTTGGCTCCTTCTGCCAGCTCTGCAGGCCAGCTGTCTGGAAGACGTTCTGTCCTGCTAGTAAAAATTGAGGCAAAGAAGGTGTTAAGTACCTCTGCCTTTTCCTCATCCTTTGATACAACATTCCCCTCCATGTCCACCAAGGAGTGGAGGTTGTCCTTGCCCTTCCTCTCGCCTTTAATGCATTTATAGAAGGACTTTTTGTTGTCCTTCACAGCAGAGGCCAGTTTAAGCTCCAAATGTGCTTTTGCCCCCCTAATTTTCTTCCTACATGACCTAGCAACATCCTTAAACATTCCATGGGTTGCCTCCCCTTTCTTCCAAAGATGACACACCCTCTTTTTTTCCCTTAGTTCTATTAGAAGTTCATTGCCCATCCAGGCTGGCCGTCTGCCCCGGCGGCTATCTTCCGGCACATTGGCACAGCCTGTTCCTGCACCTTCAAGAGTTCTTCCTTGAAGCAGGTCCAGCTCTCCTGGGCCCCTTTATTTTTAAGGGCTTTATCCCAAGGAACCCTTTGAGTTAGTTCCTTGAGTAACCTGAAGTCTGCCCTCCGGAAGTCCAGAGGGTAAACTGCAGGGCAGCTGAAGGGCGTGCACTGCCCCTCTCCCTGTTCTGGCCAAGGAACTGAAAAACTCTTATTGTGCACTTCTCAATCTGAGCAGTGACTCCTAAACAGTTGTGTGGTGCAGCAGCCTCCATCCTTCCTGTTGAGATGCAGCTTGGGCGCTGCGCTCTGACAGACCAAGCAGTCTAACAGGAAGCCCAATTCCTCTGGAGTCCTCAGAGTTGCAGTCCTGGCAAAAGGGAGCAGCTGAAAGTGTTCCAGTTTGCAGTTCCTCAGTCAGCACGGTCCCACTCAGCACCCAGCCTTTGCACCACCCTCTGTAGCAACCCTTCACACAAGTAAAAGAGCAACTGATTCTCCACTTCCCTCTCCCCGAGATTCCTGCAGCTCTTTCCAAGGATCTGCATGTGACACACAAGCTCTCTGGCACAGCGCTGATAAAAAGGTGTCAGCTGAGCCAAGGTGGGCTTGGCCAGGAATGACTGTTCTGAGTGGCTCAGCTGCTGTTCTCCAGAGCTTTGCTCTCTTTCGAGGTTGGTAAGTCACCATTCATTTTACTCGTGAACTACCATCGCTTGTGGTTTAACGTGACTGATATGTCCCTCCCCTGAACCTGGCCTGAGCACGGCCAGGGCTGCCGACCCTTGTGTCCCCCCACCCGCGGCTCTATCCCTGACTCGCTGACCCCGCCGGAAAGGCTCTCTCTGGGTCCTCCGCCGCTCCCCCTCCCCTCAGTGACTTTTCTCTCCTTGCCCCGAGGCCCCCCCAAGCAGCAGACTCAGCTGCCCCACGACCCCTCCTCGCACCAAGACGGGCAGCGGGGTCGGAGAGCGACTTCTGGCAGCCACCGCCCGCCGCCGGCGCTGCCCGGGGGAGGGCCCTTAGCCCCCGCCCGCCCGCGCACGGCTCGGCCCCCGCCCGCCCGCCCGCGCGGGGCGGCTCCGGACGGTTGACAGGGACAGCAGCGCGGCAGCCTCCCGCGGACCGGGCCGGACGGCGGCAGGATGGGGCTGGAGCTGTACCTGGACCTGCTCTCGCAGCCCTGCCGCTCCATCTACATCTTCGCTCGGAGCAACAACATCCCCTTCGAGTTCAAGCACGTGGAGCTCTTCAAAGGTGGGACGGGTACGGCCCGCCCGCTGCACAGCTGCTGGCGGGTGGGCGGTGGGCCAGGGCGGGCTGCAGCCCACCGGGGCCCGCGGTCTCAGCGCCCCTCTCTTGGCAGACTCGGTGCTGGGGAAGAGGCCGGCGGCGGGGAGCGGCGCGGAGCAGCCCCGTGCAGGTGAGCGGACGGGAGGGGAAGGGACCGGTACCCCCCGCCCCGGGCGTTCGTCCGGCGGGCAGGGAGGGAAGCAGCCGCGCTGCGGGACGCTGTCAGCACCCGGCGTCGGAGAGCGACCCCCAGCCGCGGCTGACCCCCGGGCTCTGCCTGCGCCCCAGCCTCGTCCTCCAGGCAGAAGGGCCCCGGGCCCGGATGGCGCAGCCCCCGGAGGGGATTTGCCCTCACGGCCCCAAGGAGCTCTTGGCCTCCCCGGCGGGCGGCTGCTGAGCCGGACAGCGCTGTACCCGTGGGAGCTCTCGGTGCCCTGCGGACTGAGAGCCGTGCGAGGAACCTCTCTCTGCTGGGGCAGTCTCAGCCCCGGCCTGGGAGGCTCAGGGCCAGCTGCGGCAGGCAACGTTGGAGCCCATCGAGGAGCTGGTGGAGGCGGGAGGTCACCTGTTTCTGAGAGGGATGCAGGGCTGAGAGGAGGCTTCTCTGTGCTCTCACCTGGAGTCCTCTCGCGACAGGGGCTCGTAGTGACTCGTAGTGACTGCCCAGACTCGCACCTCAGAGCCGAGGCCGGTGCCAGCCCTCGAGAGCTCTGCCTGCCCCACACACCCCTGGTAACCTGAGCTGTTTCAAATGCGCCCTGCGGAGCGGCCTGAACACGGTGCTGCGACCACGCAGCCTTTCTTCCCGGAGCGGTCTCCTAGCTGTGCTGCAGCTATTTTTGTGGCTTCCCAAGGAATGTTCCTCCAGCCATTGCTGGCAAATCAGTCGCGGGGACAGCCGGGGAGCGCTCTGGGGCGGTGCACTTAGCAGAGCACTCAGCTGTTCAGACCTGTCCAGACCTGTCCAACCCCACAAGAAGACTATTGCCCACTGACATACTGCATTTTCCTAGGAAACTCTCACTTATTTTGCCTAAGGCAAAGCAATGGCTCTTTGAAATCCTTGGCAGAGGAGATGATTAGGCAGGGAGTGATTGACAAGTAGCCTGATTATCGTTTGTCTTTTCTTGTCCACTGCTTTTCTTGCCCACCAGTCAATCTCCTTCCCTGCACTATGACTTGTGCTTGAGAATTCCTCCTGCGAGCAGCCTGCCCTGCTCTCTGACACTTTGTACACTGCTTGTTAAAGTTACTCCTCACAGCCCAGCCCTGCATAGTGTGTGTGTTTATCTTGCGGGGGGGAGGAAGGGGGCATCAAGAATTAATGATCCCAGTTGCAACTGATGTTAAACAGCAGCCTAAGGCAAGTCAGTATCAGGGGAATGATAAAGATGAGCCACCTAAGATCACTAAACAAAGAGCCAGGCACTGCTTGCTGGAAGAGAGTCATGAGCTTCAGCCCTGCTAGACAGCAAATGCAAATTGTTTTAATGTGCTGAGCACTGGTCCCCAGGAAGCAGCCTGGAGTTGGTGTCTGTACCAGGGCTTCAATCAGTGGCAGGGTCTCAGCACAAGTGGTTAATGTCTGCACACAAAGCCCTTGTGAGAGCCAAAGCAAACGAGGTGCCATGGCTGGGCTGGCTGTAGTGCAGTCTGTGTAACAGACACTGACCTCCTTGTCCAGCCTGCTGTGATGCCAGGTTAATGCCATCAGGGCACTGAGCTGTTCACTCTTCCTGCTGGGACTGCTGCAGGCTCTGGCCTGATTTGAGCTCCCCTCACCCACTGCTTACTTCCCCTATCGTAGTTCCTCAGTTGTCTGCTAACAAAGCCAAAACTTGATACCCAAAAGGCTGGGGTTATTTTTAGAAGCTGTTTCCTGCTGCACGTTTGTCCTGCCTATAAAGTAGCCACTGCCTCCTGAACAGGGCAAATCATTCTTGGTGCTGTAGATCACTGCCTGCCCAACGATGGCCATTCTGTGTTTTGAGCAAAGGGGTTTTGAACGAGACTGCCTTTGGGTCATGCTGATTTGATTAGGATTTGCACCCTAAATGTCATGGCTGCTTCTGCAGGAAAGCAGCTAAAACAAGCAAAGCAAACTCCTCACACCTTTTACACAGGTGTTCCTGGGCTCGTACTACTCCCTGGCATTTAACTGCTGACTGGCAGCTCCGGTGCCTGCAGCAGGAAGCTGAAAACCTGATCGGTAGTCAGCTGTTAATGCCTCCACACCACGGAGCTGTGGAGCTGTTCAAACTCTTATGGGATTGTGTCTTCTGTTTTCCTGACATGCAGTGAGAGGCAGGGGTAGGGCAGAGTAGAGGTGCTAGAGTTTCTTTGCTCCTTAGCTAACGTCCCCTGTGGCAAAGTGGAGGATTTCATGAGTCTGCTGTTGTGTTGCTGGGATCTGTGTTTTGCCCACCCCAGCAGAAACAATGGAGACATCCTCAGCTGCCTGTCTGCAGAGGGATCAGCTCTGCTGACAGCATTTACTTGCTTTGTAAAAGCTCAATTCCCTCTGCTCTTCAGAGACAAAGCAAACAGGAACAAAACTGTTTCTCCATGTGTCTATAAGCCAGTCATGTTCTTTGATTAATTAGCCACAACAGCTGTGCAGTTGCTTTCCATCGTGGCTCCATCCTGGCTAGAGTCAGCTACATTTACTGGCTTCAGGAAAATGACTCTGTCCTGGTCAGGACCAGGACTAGCAACCATCTGCCCTCATGAGGATGCTCTGCATGCAAATTCAACTTTTCCAGATGCTGCTTCCTTGGTGTCTCGCTCTGGAGAGGGAAAGAGCCTCAGCTCTTTTGAATATTACTGTGTTATGAAATGAGAGGCACAAACGAGGCCAAAATATCAACAGCTAGACTATTTATTACACAAATAAAGTGAATGGATCAGAAGGGGAGAGAGAGAATAATGAGTGGGAGAGAGAAGAGGAAAGGAATTATATTACCATACCACTCACCCCCCAAGACAGTTTGGGTCTGTGGAGGAAAGGTGCTGCAGCTTTGGCTGTAGAAGAGATGTTGTCCTCTGAGTGGCCTCCTCAGCTCCATGAGTTGCAGCAGGTGGAATTTAAGACACTGAGAGAGAGAGAGAGAGAGAGAGAGAGAGAGAGAGAGAGAGAGAGAGAGAGAGAGACCTCTTGGTCTGCTTCTTCCAGGCTACATGGTGATGGCTCTGTCATTTTTGTCTCCTGGTGTTCTCTCCATCTTTCTTCAGAGCAGCATTGCCCTGGGCTTTTCCTTCTCAGCAGCATTATCCAGGTCTTTTCCTTCCATGTTTTCCTTCTCCTGTGTTTTCCTTCTTCTGAGCCAGTAGTTGCCCAGATCTTTTATGCAGTTTTTAGGTATGTGTATTCCAGAGAGTATCGATTGGCCTCTGCCCATTCCCAGGACAGCTGCAGCCTCCTGAGCAATCCTTATCGATACACCTGCCCGAGAGTCCTTCCAGCGGCTCTGCCCAGTACACATCAGCTATTGTCTGGGCAAGCAGCCAAGGTGATTTTATCTTTGTTGAGTCACATCAAGAAAAATCAGATTTAGTCTCTCACACTTGGCAAATATTTTTTTTTTCCCCAGGTCCTCAGTTGTCTTCATCCTAACTTCTGTCTTTCCCTCCCTGCCCCAGACATGCTTCTAACCTCTAGCTTCTCTGTTCCTATTCTTAGGGCCATCAAGCAGTGAAGGAGCTGGCAAAGTCACCCTCTTGAAGAAGGTACCAGCACTGAAGGATGGAGACTTCACCCTAGCAGAATGGTAAGAACTCAGTGCTCAGACTTCCTTGGGTGCCAGGAGTCTGTGCAGCGTTTGGGAGATGCCATTCCTGTGGAGCGAGGCAGGATTCCTGAGCACGTTGCTCATTCCTGACGGGATAACCTCATTTGCCATTTTCCATTTGAATTACCTTCCAGAATGTAAACAAATTGGCTGGCTTCCTGATTTTGCCCTGGGTGCACTTACCTCAAAATGGGATCAGAAACACTTCTGGGGAACGTTTAAAGCTTGGGACAATTCTGTTTAGCTGAGCTAGCCACCAAGACAAGGGGACACCGACAGGGAGAAGATGCAGGGTTTGCTTTACAAGAGTTAATAAGGAGGCTGGTGCCATAATACTGCCATGTTTGAACTGCAGCAGTGTCAGCATGGTCAGAGGGGGGCTGCATTTTCTTCTGGTTTGTCAGCACAGGATTTTCTGTGCCATCTATTTTGTAGCAGCAGCCGACATCTTTGCTGCAGATGACTAAGATGTTTTTCCATCTGACTTCTTCTGCCAGTTATCAAAAGTATAAACATCTGCACAAAGGCAGGAAGATTCTGCAGGCTCTCCTTGCTGGAACCTCACAGTCTCACAGATTGGGTTGAGCTGGAAGGGACCCTCAGAGGACATCTTGTCCAAGCCCCTGCAGGCAGCAGGGACACCTCCAGCTAGAGCAGGCCGCACAGGGACACAGCAAGGCTGAGCTTGAATGTCTCCAGGGATGGAGCCTCAACCACCTCCCTGGGTAGCCTGTCTCAGTGTCTCCCCACTCTCACTGTGCAGAACTCCCTCCTGATGTCCAACCTAAGTCTGCCCTGCTCCAGTTCCAAACCACTGCCCCTCAGCCTATCCCCACAGCCCCTTCTGAACAGTCCCTCCCCAGCCTGCCTGTAGATCCTCTGCAGATACTGAAATGCAGCTCTAAGGTCTCCCTGGAGCCTTCTCTTCTCCAGGCTGAGCAGCCCCAGTTCTCTCAGTCTGTCATTACAGGAGAGGTGCTCCAGCCCTCTGACCATCTTTGTGTCCCTCCTCTGGACCTCCTCCACATCTCTCTTGTGTGGGGGTCCCATAGCTGGATGTAGTACTGCAGGTGAGGTCTCACCAAACCAGAAAGGTAGAATCACCTCCACTGACTTGAGTGGCAGCTGCAGGCTAGAGTCAGATGTGATGAAAAGGCCATGCAGCCCCTTAGAGTTTCACCAGGTGCACAAGCACAGAGGTGTCAGAGAGATGGGTCACAAGAGCTGAGGAACAAGTGGGGTTAACATTGCTGAGGGCTGATCCTGGAGCTTTGTGGTTTGCTTGCCCCAGCACTGTCCAGCAGTACTCTGCACCACAGACAGCGCTGTGATTTACCAGCAGGTGAGTTTCCATGGGAGCTAAGGTGAAGTTCCATCTCTGATTCCAGCAGGAGTTAGATGCCTATGTACAGTACCCAGGCTCCAGGGGAAATCCTGACCTGAGTGCCTGTTGAGTGGCAGCAGCCCGCTGAGAAAGGGCAGGAGAGGGAGCTTAGGCAGAAGCACTCTGCAGCCTTAAGTCCCTGTGCCTTGTCTCTGGTTTCTGTCTGAGCAGCACAGCCATCCTGCTGTACCTGAGTCGAAAGTACAACACTCCTGACCACTGGTACCCAGCAGACATCCAGAAGAGGGCCCAGGTGGACGAATACCTCTCATGGCATCATGCTAACATCAGGGCTAGTGCTCCTAAGACCATGTGGATCAAGGTAAGCAGACTGAATATTGAAAGGCTTGGGAGGTGATGGTTTTCATGGTCCCACTCTGGAGTTTCTCACAGTTAGGCCATTCCTAGCTGCAAGGAGCACTCAGAGAAGGGAGAAGATTGGAGGTGGCACTTGGTGGCATGGTTTAGCTGATGTCATGGTGTTAGGGCATAGGCTGCTCTTGATCTCAGAGGTCTTTTCCAGCCTCAATAGAATAGAAGAAACCAGGCTGGAAGAGACCTCCAAGATCATCGAGTCCAACCTATCATCCAACACCACCCAACCAACTAACCCATGGCACCAAGCACCCCAGCCAGTCTCCTCCTAAACACCTCCAGTGATGGCGACTCCACCACCTCCCTGGGCAGCACATTCCAATGGCCAATCTCTCTCTCTCTATGAAGAACTTCTTCCCAACATCCAGCCTAAACCTCCCCTGGCACAGCTTGAGACTGTGTCCTCTTGTTCTGGTGCTGGTTGCCTGGGAGAAGAGACCAACCCCCACCTGGCTACAACCTCCCTTCAGGTAGTTGGAGACAGCAATAAGGTCTCCTCTGAGCCTCCTCCTCTCCAGACTAAGCAACCCCAGCTCCCTCAGCCTCTCCTCACAGGGCTTGTATTCCAAACCCCTCCCCAGCTTTGTTGCCCTTCTCTGGACACCTTCCAGCAACTCAACATCTTTCCTAAACAGAGAGGCCCAGAACTGGACACAGGACTCAAGGTGTGGCTTAACCAGTGCAGTGTACAGGGGCAGGATGACCTCCCTGCTCCTGTGATTCTTCCTGCCCAGCGTTAGGATCTGGCAAAACCAGCTGTGGCTCTTTTCTGCCTTTGTTGTGGTTGGGTTTGGTTTGGTTTGTTGGGGTTTTTTAAACTTAAAAGTAGGTCTGGCACAGAAGGGCTCCAAGCCCAACAGACTTCCATCGCCTGGATGTGTGAATGAAGGTGTAACAGTTTGGGTGTTGCCTCCCAGGGCCTCCCTGCACAGCTGTGCAGAGCCTGCAGAGAGACAGAAGTTTGGATTCTCTGCTGTGCCTCTGCTTCTTTGCTGGAAGCACAAAGCGTTCTTCGTGCACGTCCCTGCAGCCCCAGCAGGCTGGAAGTCAAGAAGGAGTTTTCTGCTTGGAGCACATCTGGGGACTTCTCTGGAACAGGCTCAGGGACAGAGACACAGAGAGGAGCAGAATGTCTTTATTCAGTGTGGTCATATCAATTTGCATTGAGGCAAAAGGTACTGAACCACCCTGAGGCAGACAATCAGATGATTTTGCTGGGCACCTATTTTCAGCCAGCTCACCAGGCAGTTAATGCAGTGTCCTGGGAGAGACAGTGCCAAGAGACACCCTGCAAGTACAGCTGTGGTATGGAATTTCAGCTGAAATCCTTTGCACTGGATTTCTTCCTCTGCAAAGTCTGTCCTTGTCTGTGCCTAACAAAGCATATCAGGACTCATTTAGCTTTTTGATTTACTGACATTTGAATTTTTGGCTGCAGAGCACAGGGTAGCAATTCAAATATGAATCAGAAGAAGCAGTTTCTTCCAGTCTCTGCAGGCTGTGATTGCAGAGCTCCAAGGGGAAGAAATCCAACTAATTGTTGCTGGTGAATAGATAACTCAAGATACTGAAAAGCTCAGAATAATTGAAAAGGGGGGAACACAAAAAGCCACCATGTAAGAGAAGGAATATTAGGTAGACATGGAAGAAGAGAGGCTGCCCTGAGGTACAGAGAAGGAAGAAGTTGTTGTCTCAAGTGATGATCCACAGAGATCCCCCTGTGCAAAACTGGAACCAGGAATTTTCTGATGAAATAGATTCCACATGTACTTGGCAGAAATCCTCTGCTGGACTGAGCAATTCCTGCTTGAATTGTTGAATCAATTAGCAATAATAGAAGTTCAGTCTGCTCCCACCTCTGGAAACTTGGATCTGTGATGTTGCTTCTCCCCAGGAACTGTTCTCTTGTAGCTGTGGTAGGTGGAGGCAGCACAGCTGCGAAGCTCTGGGCTCCGGTGGTGCGTGCACCTCTGTAGGTGGTGACCAACCTCCTGGAGAAAGGCAGCCAGCCCCTGTGCCAGCCAGTCTGTGCAGACAAGGACTGCACTTACATCATTGCTCTTGGAGGGTTTTCCAGTGGTTTGAAGAGTGGTGCTTGGGAGACCACAGAAAGGCTGCTGTAGAAAAGGTGCTTACCCACCCCCAGCCTTGCTGGCTGCTGACACACAGAGGAAGCCATTTCCTGCCCCTCCAGCCAGCACTGAGTCACTGAAGTCCTCTCCCTATGCTCCCAGGCACAGCCATCACCATGACCTCCCTTCCCTCCCCCTGCAGGACAGGCAGCTGCTGTCTGCCTCCAGCACCCAGGTACATAGCGGGGTGGGCGGCAGGGGTGGGTGGTGGACAGGCAGCCTCCTGACCTGTCTTGGCAGGCTGTTGAAACAGAGGGCACAGCAGGGCTGGCTGTGGCTAAGACTTGTCTTCCCTGGAGCTGTTGGCCAGTTTTCTTTTGCAACCCAACAAGGTGGAGGGGCAGGGCACAGCTGCTGGGCAACTGAATGAACTAAATCCTTGATACCATCCTGCAGTTTGCTGTCCATTAGCTGGAGGTTACAGGTCTGCTTGTGTGCTCTGTCCATGGGGTACCTGGGACTGCAGCAGCCCAGGAAGCTCCAGCATCATGAGGTGTGACTTAAATGGCCACCACCAGATCCATAAGCTGGTGGCTGACTGTACTCTTAAGTCGTTTCTCTCCTCAGATGCTGATTCCCCTCTTCACAGGGCAGCCGCTGCCCTCTGAGAAGCTCCAGGAGGTCATGGAAGGGCTCTCCAGCTCCCTGAAGCAATTTGAGGAAAGGTTTCTGCAGGACAAGGCTTTTATCATCGGGAATGAGATCTCCCTGGCAGATCTTGTGGCCATTGTGGAGCTGATGCAAGTGAGTGCTGGAGTGTGGCAACGGCCTCAGAGAAGGGAACAGAGATGCTGCTGGGCAGGGAGAGGTGCAGCATGTGGTAATGCTTCACTGCAGAGAGGAGTGAGGGCTTCTCTCCAGAGAACAATGAGGAGATGATGGGAGGGGGTTCAGAAAACCAGCTAACAACAACAAAGCTGGCTGCAACAGTGACTTCAGCCTCCAGAGAAGGAGGTCATATGTAAAAGTGAGAAGCAGCAGCAGGCAGGTCTGATGAAATAGGGAAATATTCCTGTATCACTTTCTTCATGCAAGAATATTCCTCTTCAGGTGGAAGCTGCTTATGCCATGCCTGGGAGCTGCAAGGAAGTCTGAGTCTCAGAGGCAATCAAATTAACTCTGGGACAAACTGGCTGTTCTCTGCCAGACCATCAGGGCCTGGGCCCTGCAGCCCAGAAGTGATTTTTCTCTTCCAGTTCTGTATCCCGGAGACTGCAAACCAGCACTGTGTGCTCCAGTGGCCCAGGCAGAAGGTGGAAGGGGTCGATTTTATGTCAACTAAGGCATCTGCAACACTCAGTGTTTTGTGCTGTGCCTTTGCTGTTCAGCACAGCACTCAGTACTGCAGGCTGCATGGTTGTCCCTGGAGCTGGTAGCTACCATGGCTTCAATACTGTCCCTGAGAGTCACTCACAATGTGGTAGTCATCTCTGCTGCTCCTAGCAGCTGTTCTGGCACTCAGGAGCTGATCTTTAATGTACAGGCTACCTTCTATGTCCCCTAGGCAGAGACACCCTCCTTGGTGCCCCTCTGGGAGCAATTCTTCATTGTGTTGCCTCTGCCTGCACCTGCACATACACACCTGCTGGCTTAGTGAAGAAGTGACTGCCCAGTGCCTCACTGTTGATCTCTTCCTGCTTTCTGCAGCCTGTTGGAGTTGGTTGTGACATCTTTGAAGACAGACCAAGGCTGCTGGAGTGGCGCAGGCGGGTGGAGGACGCTGTGGGGAAAGAGCTTTTCTTCCAAGCCCATGAGATGCTCCTCAATATCAAAGAACTGAGCAACATTCAAATTGATCCACAACTGAAAGAGCACCTAGCACCTTTGCTGATGAAGATGTTGAAATGAATTAAGCTATCTTAGCATTTTTTTTGCTGCCTCTTGGGTTTTTTTAAACAACAACTCTGACCTCTGGTTCTGCCTGTAACTGCAAACAGCACTGCCAATCTGACACCAAAATTGCAGAGTGCTTACCCCCCACCAGCCCTCTCCTGTATCTTTGGGGGGTGGAAGCTGGGGAAGGTTTAATACCTTAAACATTGATATTTTGCAAAAGGCTTAGGCCCTAGAGGTCACTGAAGGTATGAATCTGGGTTTCATTTCAGCACCAGTCTCCTCAGAGTGAGCAGAGACAGGAATGGTATTTCCTGACACAGCTGGTCACAGCAGACACCAGTGTAGGATGAGTGTTGCTTTTCATAGTATCATAGGGTTGGAAGGGACCACAAGGATGATCTAGTTCCAACCCCCCTGCCATGGGCAGGGACACCCCACACTAGATCAGCCTGGCCAGAGCCTCATCCAGCCTGGGCTTAAACACCTCCAGGGATGGGGCCTCGACCACCTCCCTGGACAACCCATTCCAGGGTTTCACCACTCTCATGGGGAAGAACCTCCTCCTCACCTCCAGCCTGAATCTCCCCACCTCCAGCTTCATTCCATTCCCCCTAGTCCTTTATGTGCTTGTAACATCTACAGCCTGATCCTCACCTCCTCAGCTTGTGTCTGCACTGACAAGCACAGCACACCACCACAAGGAGTCACAAAAAGTGAAACAAACCCCACAAACCCACAAGCATTTAACTATGATTTAAGTTTCTTTTTGCTGAGGCATCCTCCTTGGCTGCCAGTGTGCATTCCAAGCCTTCATGTTCCTGGGAGAAGTTCCTCCATGTTGATCTACAGCTGTGGTTGTTAGCAATGCTGCAGTTTAACCTCTGCTCCCCACTTCTGAGAGCCTGGCTTTTGGTGGTGCTCAAGGGGCTGCTCTTGGGAGAGTGGTGCAATAAAGACCAAACTACTTCAGCAAGCTGGAGGGGGCTGTGGCCTTGGAGTCACTGCCTGCCTAGAGCACTCTGTTGGTACTACCTAGGGAATACACTGAAAGGAAGTACTCACATGGATTTCTTGAAATAGGACAGCAAGTAAATTGTTTGTTTGTTTTCTGCAGTGATGCTTTAATAGTGATCCACATTTCTCCTAGAAATGCAGAGGGGCACTCAATCTGCATGTGCTCTTCTGAGACTCTCCTGGTTCACCAAGTAAGGCCCCTGCTGCTGCTGAAGCAGTAAGAGAGATTTTTGTGGTGTTGAGCAACATAAACACCACAATAAAAGGGCAGAGAGTTGGTTTGGGTCTCTTTTTTTCCTGGCTGTGTTTATTTCTGGCCAGCTGTAGTTCACTTGCAAACCCCCTCTGTACCTGCAGCACAACCAGTGGGGTAAAAGAAAATGCAACCCTTCCCAGTTCCTTCAGCTAAGAACAGCAGAATTGCAAAGGATGCAGGAACTGATGGGGTCTCTCTCTGCATCTTTCTGTTCAGAAGGAGTTGATCCTTCCTCTGAAATCCTTACCCAAGAACAGTTCCTGTAAGGAGTGAGATAAAATGAGTTAAATGTTTCAGGAATGGCTTCTCTGACTAATCAAGTGGCTCCTGTTCTTCACACTAGTACCATGTCCTGGCCAGTGACATTGCTGCTGCCAAGTTCTATAAGCCTGGATGGGTTATGCTGAGGTTCTTTGCTAAGGTTTGAGGTCTAGGTATGACTGGCTGAGCCCAGAGCATAAGGACATCTTTGAATTCCCTGTCTGGAAAGTGATTTCACTGCATGCTTCAGCTTGCATCAGCAGGAAATTCTGGGGTGATGTTCTCTGTAAAGACAAGGGACCCCCCACTGAAGTTCAGCCTTCTCTTCTGGTGAACCAAAAGTATTAGCAGCAGGCTTATGTTTGTCCCTCTCCTTCCTCTCTTTTCTTCCCAACCCACACCTGAATATCACATTTTTAATGATGGTTTATCAACATGATGTTGCTAACAGCTGCCTTCCATTTTACATGGGAATTGGTTGATGTTATGGATAATTGTGAGAGTGAAATTGCTGAATGGATGCTGACAAGTGCAGCTGTGCAAGGAGGCATTCAGAGAACTGTCCAGCAGATCCATGGAAGTTCTCCTCCCCCTCTACTCTGCCCTGATGAGACCTCACTTGCATCCAGTCTTGGGCTCCCCAGTTCAAGAGGGACAGGGATCTGCTGGAGAGAGTCCAAGGGAGGGCTGCAAGGATGATGGACTGCAGCACTGCCTGATGAGGAGAGGCTGAGAGCCCTGGGGGTGGTTAGTCTGGAGAGGAGAAGGATGAGAGGGGATTTAATCAATGTTTATCAATATCTGAGGGCTGGGGGTCAAGAGTCAGGGGCCAGGCTCTGCTTACCTGCACCCTGGGATAGCACAAGGGGCAATGGAGAGAAACTCCAGCACAGGAGGCTCCACCTCAACAGGAGGAGGAAGAACTTTTTCACTGTGAGAGTCACAGAGTACTGGAACAGGCTGCCCAGAGAGGTTGTGGAGTCTCCTTCTCTGGAGACTTTCCATCCCCATCTGGATGCACTCCTGTATGACCTGTGCTGGATTCTGTGGTCGGGTTCTGGCAGGGGGGCTGGCCTCAATGACCTCTGGAGGTCCCTTCCAACCCCTAGCATCCTGGGATCTGTGATGTCTGTAGCCTACCATGATTTTCCAAAGGCTGAGCATGTTTGAGAGCAGTTGCTGCTGTGCTGTCCTCTCTTGGCTCTATCTTCATCCTCCTACCAACATTTTAATTGCCTGCTCCAACACAGAAACAACAAAGCAAACATCTTTAGTCTGAAAACTCTGGGAAGCTGTGAACAATCTGCTCCTGAGGTGGTGAACCAGTGAGAGTAAAGGATAGTGCATATCATTAAAGATGCTTGTGAGCTCCAGGTCCTGTTCCAATTGCTAACACCTGACACTTGAATCTTCACTTTTCCTTTTGGAGGCTTTTCTGATGTGCTGCTTTCTCATCATGTGCAGGGTTTTGGCCTTGGGATTGGAAGAGATTTTGAGTATTGGAAGGGCTGAGAGAGAAATAGAAAAAAACAGATCCTAAATGGCATCCTAGCTGGAGGCAATGACTCCCAGCAATCAGGCAGTGGTGGGTGTGCCCCCCAGGTTTGCAAGGTGCTGCCTTTATGGCAGTGCCAACCTCAGGGTGATCTATCACAGTTTCACAGTTTCATTCAGGGTTGGAAGGGACCACAAGGATCATCTAGTTCCAACCCCCTGCCATGGGCAGGGACACCCTACACTACATCAGGCTGGACAGAGCCTCATCCAGCCTGGGCTTAAACACCCCCAGGGACGGGGCCTCGACCACCTCCCTGGACAACCCATTCCAGGGTTTCACCACTCTCATGGTGAAGAACCTCCTCCTCACATCTAGCCTGAATCTCCCCACCTCCAGCTTCATTCCATTCCCCCTACTCCTATCACTACCTGAGATCCTGAGCAGTCCCTCCCCAGCCTTCCTGTAGGCCCCCTTCAGATACTGGAAGGCCACAATTAGGTCACCTCGGAGCCTTCTCTTCTGCAGACTGAACAGCCCCAACTCCTTCAGTCTGTCCTCATAGGAGAGGTGCTCCAGCCCTCTGCTCATCCTTGTGGCCCT
The DNA here is from genome assembly GCF_026170545.1 of Melanerpes formicivorus. NCBI lineage: Eukaryota > Metazoa > Chordata > Aves > Piciformes > Picidae > Melanerpes > Melanerpes formicivorus. Next base: position 367,739 of record NW_027142388.1, read on the forward strand.
TCTCTGGACACGTTCCAGCACCTCCACATCCCTCTTGTAATAGGGGCTCCAGAACTGGACACAGATTACATCCTTGTGTAAATTTGCCCTAGAATGCTAAGAGTTTTGCTGGGTTCCTTCTTGCTGCTGTCCTGGATGGGAAGGCAGTGCCTGTATTAGCGGCCACTCCCTGCCAGCCTGCTGTGCCCTGTCCCCTCTCCGGGTGGGTCCTTCTCTTCACAATCTCCTAGACAGCTCTTTTACAGCCTTGTAGCTGGCTGGTTTATACACACTGCTCCTCATGCCAGTATTGTTTTCACTAGCAGCAGTGAGGCCAAGCAATTCCCCCAGAAAAAAAAAGGATTAAGAAAACGAGCAATTCCCTCAGTTTTCATTAGAATGTTCCAGAACTGTAGAACCCAGAGAGTCACATTTTACAGGGCCAGGAGAAGGCTCCAAGGAGAGCTCATTGTGGCCTTCCAGTATCTTAAAGGGGGGCTACAGGAAAGCTGGGGAGGGACTTTTTAGGGTGTCAGGGAGTGAAAGGACTAGGGGGAATGGAGCAAAACTAGAAATGGGTAGATTCAGATTGGATGTTAGGAAGAAGTTCTTCCCCAGGAGGGTGGTGAGACACTGGCACAAGTTGCCCAGGGAGCTGGTGGAAGCCTCATCCCTGGAGGTTTTGAAGGCCAGGCTGGATGTGGCTCTAGGCAACCTGATCTAGTGCGAGGTGTCCCTGCCCATGGCAGGGGGATGGAACTGGATGATCCTTGAGGTCCCTTCCAACCCTGACAATCCTAATTTTCACACCGGTGCTGTGCCTTAAGCAAGATGACTTTCTTCATCTAGCTGCTTCAGAGCCTCTTGCTGTATGTGAGCACACGGAACCCTCACAGGACAGTAGCTCAGCTGCAGAGAAAACTCTTATCTCTAGATTAGACACCTTTGATATCTAGACACCTCTGCTGTCTGTCTAGGTTAGACTGCCCCTGTGAGACACTGACAGGATCACCTTTGTGAACTTTGGAGCTCGAAGTCCTGGTTGCAGAAGCTACCTTGGTATGTTGGATAAAACAACAATCCCCTGTGCTCACCCTTTTAACTTCTTTAAAGCGCTGGTGGTTTGGTGCTCTGCCGTCCTTAACGCTCCCTGCACGGACCAGCCCGGAAGCGTCTGCCCCGTGGCCGTCAGCTGCCTGCAGTCCCATGGCAGCGCGGTGGGATCCGTTTTGCCCTCCCGGTCTGTAACAGCCGTGCCAGCGATGCAGAGGGTAGGCGGGAGGCCGGTGGCGCCCTGCACATGACAAGCACCGCCCCGCCCGGGGCACTGAGGGCGGCCGGGCTCCGGCGGCTGTCCCCGCAGCGGCGCAAGGTGCCAGCCCCGGGCGGGGCGGCGCTGCGCTGGCCAGGCCGCTCCGGAGGCGGAGCGAGGGCCGGCCCGGGCCAGGCCCAGGCGGTGCGGGGCTGCGCTGCGCCGGCTGCCGCCATGCCGTTCGTGGAGCTGGAGACCAGCCTGCCGGCAGAGCGGCTGCCGCCGGGGCTGGCCCTGGAGCTCTGCGCCGCCGCTGCCGACATCCTGGGCAAACCGGCGGAGGTGAGCGGCGGGGAGCCAGGGACGGCAGGGGCCGGGGCCGGGGGCGACTGAGGAGGCCGGGCCGGGGGCGGCGGCGGGCACTGAGTGAGGGTGCCCCTGTCGGCGGCGGGCACTGAGGATGCCCCTGTCGGCGGCGGGCACTGAGTGAGGGCGCCTGTGTCGGCAGCGGGTGAACGTGACGGTGCGGAGCGGGCTGCCCATGGTGCTGTCGGGCTCGGCGGAGCCCTGCGCCCAGCTGGTCGTCTCCTCCATCGGCGTGGTGGGCTCGGCGGAGCAGAACCAGCGGCACAGCGCTCGTTTCTTCGATGTCCTGACGGCCAAGCTGGGCCTCGGCCCCGAGCGGTGAGTGCGGGCGCGGCCGGCGCCTCTGCCGCGCGTTCTGCGCCCCTCGGGGCAAGGGCACCGTGCCCGGCGCAGGGGCGGGGGGAGGGCGGCTGTGCTGCCGGCTCTGTGCCGTGTGAGGGTGCCCTGGGCACGGCCGAATGAAGGCACAGAAACATTCAGGTTGGAAAAGACCTCAGGATCACCAAGTTCAGCCCAGAACCCTACTCTGCAAGGTTCACCCCTAAACCATAGCCCCAGGGACTGAACACCTCTGGGATTGATGACTCAACCACCTCCCTGAGCAGCACATTCCAAAGCCGGACCACTTTTGCTGGGAAAGTCTTTTTTCTCATGTCCAGTCTAAGCCTACTCAGGTGTAGCTTGAGGCCATTCCCTCTTGTTCTGATTACCTGTGAGAAGAGACCAGCACCAGCCGCTCTACAACCTCCTTTCAGGTAGTTGTAGAGAGCAATGAGGTCTTCCCTCAGTCTCCTCTTCTCTAAGCTAACCACTCCCAGCTCCTTCATTTGCTCTTCATCAGATTTATTTTCCAGGCTCTTCATCAGCTCATGCAGGAAGAGACAACGAGGGTTAACAGGCTCCACGTTCAAGAGGGTAGATTTGGATTAGGTGTGAGGAAGAAATTCTTCACTGTGAGGGTGTGAGGCACTGGATGGTGCTGCCCAGAGTTGTGGGTGTCCCTTCCCTGGAACTGTTCAAGGCCAGGCCAGAGTGGATGTTGAGCAGCCTGGGCTAGTGGAAGGCAGGGGGGTTGGAAATGGATGATCCCTTGTCCTCCATGAAATCAAGGTGTAATACAGAGCCAAGATTAGATTGCATATATTAAGTGCTCTTGCACGCTGAGCCCTAGGCATGCAGTTTAGGCGCAGATAAAACCATGGAGCAGTTTGCACTTGTTGAGCAGTGGGAAATGCTGGTTTGAGGATAGGTAGGTCCAGACATGGTTATTTGTGCAAACCCCTGTGGGAAGTGGTAGAGCTTCACAGTAGGGTCACCAGGCAAAATGCTGGGACAAGCCATGTTCCTGAAGGTAAATCATGTCCCTCTCTGCTCCTCTTCCCCTATTCCCCAAGGACAATAATAGCATTTCCCTGCCTTTTGGGTGCTGCCAGGGTAAACACCCCACAAGATTCAGAGCTGTTTGGGCCCTTCTGGAAGGGACAAGAATCTCCTATAAACAGTGCAGTAGTTCAGTCTGCTTTGGGTTTGTGTGGGTGAAGCCTGGCACCTGCCTGCAGCCTGCCCATGCACAGCTTATTTTTGCTCCTCTTAAAACCACGAAGTGTGAGCCATCCAGAGCTTAGTGCAGCTGTTCTACCTGGTTGCAGGCTGGGTAAGGATAACATTTGATTGTGAAATAATGTTTCCTGTCCACTTCATTTTTGCTTTTGTACCCAAAAAGGATCATCATCCGCTTCTACCCGCTGGAGCCCTGGCAGATTGGCAAGAACAGAACAGTCATGACATTCCTATGATCCCTTCCCATCAGCCAGCTGGAACAAAGCAGTGATGAAGACAACCCAAAGCTGGGCAGCTCTATCTACTTGTTTCCTCTTATGATCAAATCTGTGTAGCTCTGCACTTTCACCTCTAGCATTCACTTCATGTCTTTGCACTGTGTGCCTGTGAAGCTCAAGCGTGGGGCACTCAGCTGTATTGATTTTATTAAAATGGTTCAAGGTCTTTGGCTCAAGCCTGTCTCACAGTCCAGAAGCTCTCCTTGTGTCTGTGGCTAAGGTACTGCAGTGTGGTGATGGCCATAGAGCAGTGAAAAGTTTCATCCCACAACACATTTGGCTTGGTTGAGGACCAGAGGGGCTCTTGGCTTCATCCAGACTTCCTCATATTTTGCAGGACAGAAAGATCCTTCTTGATCTTTCCCTGTGGCAGCAGAAGGGTCCCAGGCTAGCTAAGAAGACTTGGGAGTCAAATTCTTCTCTTTTCAGGCTCCCTGAAAGCCCTTTCTTGAAGTGGTTATTGGGAGGGAGGTTGATCCATTTGCATAATTGTTTATTTAAGGTCTCGTGCTTGGGGCACCTCCATTGTCCCCTGCAGTGGCTGCTCCTGCTTGCCCACAAGGTTTTTTGTGGCTGAATGTTACTGTGGTAATGGCAGCATGAGGTGGGAAGCACTGCATGGTGCCATGGGAAAGCAATTTGCAGCTTCTGCTGCTGGCATCTTTAATCCCTGTCATTCACCCAGCTGTTCAAAACGCTGCTCCTCACCCCACTGCTGCAGGGGGCTGGGGAGGATACATTTCACTGTGTTCTGTGGTGGGTTTTTTTAGCTCAATGACCCTGTGAGGAACTATTCTGGGGCTCTAGGACCCCTATGCTCTCCCTCACTACGTGACTGGAATACCCAAGGCACTGCATTAAAACAAAAGCACAATACTTTTAATGTGCAAAGTTATCTTTGCTGTGGTGGTTTAGGCTGGGTGCTGGCCTGGATGCCACTGCACAGACCACACCTGGGAGGTCCCAAGGAGTGGGCCCAGCCCAGGGGGGGTCACAGGAACCAGGTATTCCATGCCCATAATTCCTGCACCACTATAGAGTCCACGGTGGGGTCTGGCACTTCCTTCTTCCTTCCTCTCTGCCACCTCGGGGAGATGTCTCCCGGCCAGGGGCCTGGCTAGGTCCAAGGCCACGGGGTGGGGGGGGGGGGAGAGGATGGGCAGTCTCAGATCTGGCCAGCTGAGACTAGCCTAGCAGTGGGGGGGGGGGAAGGAAGAGCCCTGGGGGTTTGGGTGTAGCCCCAGGTGGGGATGGGATGTTCTTGGGTATGTTCTGGGGTTTCTCTCTTTTGCTTGTGCTTCTCTGTAAAGCTTTCATTGTGGTTTTTTTATTGGCTTTCTATTTAAACTTTTCCATCACTTTAGCAATCCGTTTGAGTCATGATTTCTGCCTGTGGTGGGGAGGGGGGCTGCCCCAACCCAATACATTTGCAAAGGAAACTGATAAATGGGGAAAGCATTCTCTGACTTGGGCAGGTCCCAGCTGGAGCTCAGAGGGAACTGAGGCCATGCTTTTGGGACATGGAGGTCCGTGGGGATACAGGGCTGGCTCTGTGCTCCCTAGCTGCTCTGATTGGAGTTTTATTGGTTTATGACTTGAGGTCTCAAGGTAGTTGAAAGTACTTCTGATTACCATTTGAAGGCAGCATAAACATCCATGGCTGCAAAATGTGCCAGGACTATGATACCAAACACAATTTGTGATCAGGCTGGGATGGGAGCTACACTTCACCTGGTTAATAAAATGTTTCACAGCCTCTTTGGATCAGTGTCACTTTGTTGGCTTACCCTGTATGGCTTTTTAGGTCACAGATACAGCTTGGAGACAGATGGCTGCCTGGATCTCTGCACCTCAACTAAAAGTTTCTCCATCTCAGGTAACAAACAGGTAGGTAAATTGAGTCTGAGCCACACAGGTAACTCAGGAGTGTTGCAGGGAGGAGGGTGAGCAGCCCTGGCTTTGCAAGGGGCTTGACCAACTTGAGGTGAGTACTCTGAAATACAGAAAACAATACAGCTTTAATTCTGATCTGCAGGCAGATCATCAAGTCTTCCTACCCCATGAAGGAACGAGCACAAACTCTGGCCACAGCCTTTGTTTCCTTTGGAGAAACCCTGCTCTGCCCCATGCCACAGCTCTTCTTTCCTGGGCTGTGTTAGTCACTGCTAGGCACTGCTGCATGCTCTATGCCTTCCCATTGCCTTCAGGTGCTCCCACTGTGGGCTTTTGCCTGGGAGCAACCTCCCCAGCATTGCAAAGCCCTGCAGGAATGGAATGGAATGGAATGGAATGGAATGGAATGGAATGGAATGGAATGGAATGGAATGGAATGGAATGGAATGGAATGGAATGGAATAGAATAGAATAGAATAGAATAGAATAGACCAGGTTGGAAGAGACCTTCAAGATCATCGTGTCCAACCTATCATCCAACACCACCCAACCAACTAACCCATGCAACCAAGCACCCTGTCAAGTCTCCTCCTGAACACCTCCAGCAATGGTGACTCCACCACCTCCCTGGGCAGCCCATTCCAATGGGCAATCACTCTCTCTGTGTAAAACTTCCTCCTGACCTCCAGCCTGAACCTCCCCTGGCACAGCCTGAGACTGTGTCCTCTTGTTCTGGTGCTGGGTGCCTGGGAGAAGAGACCAACCCCTGCCTGTCTACAACCTCCCTTCAGGTAGTTGTAGAGAGCAATAAGGTCACCCCTGAGTCTTCTCCAGGCTAAGCAGCCCCAGCTCCCTCAGCCTCTCCTCACAGGGCTGTGTTCCAAGCCCCTCACCAACTTTGTTGCCTTTCTCTGGACACGCTCCAGCAAGTCAACATCCTTCCTAAACTGAGGGGCCCAGAACAAGAAGAGCTAAGGATGAGAGGGAAAGTTTAGAAAAGAGCATGCCATGCTGAGGTGTCTGAGTACAATGGCTCCTCTCTGGCCCCCATCTCCATGTGCTTGCATTCTGACATGACCTGACAATGCAAAATCACACTGAAAGTGCTTGGCCAAGGACCATCTTGAGAGTTTAATAGTTCATGGACTTTGAGCTTTCTTCAGTAAGAGCAGTTAAAATACTACTCATTTGGTTAGGAATTGTTGCCTATCTGGAGAAAATCAGATGTGGGGAGGCCTGTGGATGTGGTCTACCTGGACCTCAGCAAGGCCTTTGACACTGTCCCCCATAGCAAACTGCTGGCCAAGCTGTCAGCCCATGGCTTGGATGGGAGCACACTGCACTGGGTTAGGAACTGGCTGGAGGCTGAGCCCAGAGAGTGGTGGTGAATGGTGCCACATCCAGCTGGCAGCCAGGCACTGGTGGTGTGCTCCAAGGATCAGTGCTGGGCCCTGTGCTCTTTAACATCTTTATTGATGATCTGGATGAGGGCATTGAGTCCATCATCAGTAAATTTGCTGACGACACCAAGCTGGGGGCAGGAGTTGATCTGCTGGAGGGTGGAGAGGCTCTGCAGAGGGACCTTGACAGGCTGGACAGATGGGCAGAGTCCAGGGGAAGGAGATTGAACACATCCAAGTACCAGGTTCTGCACATTGGCCACAACCCCCCCATGCAGAGCTACAGGCTGGGGTCAGAGTGGCTGAGAGCAGCCAGGCAGAGAGGGAGCTGGGGGTGCTGTTTGATGGTAGGCTGAACATGAGCCTGCAGTGTGCCCAGGCAGCCAAGAGGGCCAATGGCATCCTGGCCTGCATCAGGAACAGTGTGGCCAGCAGGAGCAGGGAGGTCATTCTGCCCCTGTACACTGCACTGGTTAGGCCACACCTTGAGTCCTGTGTCCAGTTCTGGGCCCCTCTAGGAAGGAGGTTGACTTGCTGGAAGGTGTCCAGAGAAGGGCAACAAAGCTGGGGAGGGGTCTGGAACACAGCCCTGTGAGGAGAGGCTGAGGGAGCTGGGGTTGCTTAGCCTGGAGAAGAGGAGACTCAGGGGTGACCTTATCACTCTCTACAGCTACCTGAAGGGAGGTTGTAGACAGGCAGAGGTTGGTCTCTTCTCCCAGGCACCCAGTACCAGAACAAGAGGACACAGTCTCAGGCTGTGCCAGGGGAGGTTAGGTTGGATGTTAGGAAGAAGTTCTACACAGAGAGATTGCCCATTGGAATGGGCTGCCTGGGGATGTGGTGGAGTCACCATCGCTGGAGGTGTTCAGGAGGAGACTTGACAGGGTGCTTGGTGCCATGGGTTAGTTGTTTGGGTGGGTTGGATTGGTTGATGGGTTGGACAGGATGATCTTGAAGGTCTCTTCCAACCTGGTTTTCTAAAACAAAGAGTTTATTCTAAATTCTAGATCCATCATCCTTATCCAGAGCTCAGCAACAGCATTGGAAAGCCTCTTTCCCCTAAATACTGTGTTCAGACTGTCCCTCTTCTATGGCAAGGAGTCTGCCCAATGTCTGGATTTCATCTGTTCCAGCTGTGGTAGACATTTCTGCCATTGTATTTACTCTCTAACTTTCTAGGCTTAACCTCCCACGGCTGGTAAACATTTACCCCTCTGTTGGTTTGTTTGAGAATTCTCTGTAGTCATGTTTGCAAATCAAAGGTAAAAACCTGATTTTGGCCACTGTGTAACCATTTCCTGGCTTCAGAGCTTTGAAGTGAGGGTCAATCTTTCAGAGTATTACAAGAGAGAAAAGCAGGGAGGCCCTGAGCAGCTGAAGGGCACTGCTGACAGGAAAGCACTACAGAATCATGACAGATTTGGAAGTCATTCTCCAAGCACAACAGCTTGATGCTGCTGTTCACAGCAACCCAGTTCTTGGTTTGGCAGGGTGGAAAGATGGGCATTGTTTGCTGCCACAAACAGGAGTTCACACCTTTGGAACAAAGAGCACTCTTCCATACATGCTACATGCTGATTCAGGGAAACTCTTGGGCACAAACCTTAGTGTGCTGTGAACCACTGTTACCAAGAGGTGGCTTGAAATATGTGGCAATCCCCCAGAGGTGGAGCAAGGCCTGAATGTGCCCTTGTCAGGCTGTGTCTGCTCAGAGGCTGCACGAGGAGGGCTGTCACAGGGCTGCCCACAGCATAGCTTTGCTTGAAGACTCACTGCATTATGAGCACCTTAAATAAAATCACTGCCAGCAGGAGCTGTTTCACTTGCTGTTTGTTCAGGCCACTGCCTGCATGCCCTGCTGCCATCACACCTCCCAGGGGCACAAAGACCTGCTCCTGTTGTAAACTGTCTTTTGTTATAGAATAGAGTAGAATAGAATAGAATAGAATAGAATAGACCAGGTTGGAAGAGACCTTCAAGATCATTGCGTCCAACCTATCATCCAACACCACCTAAACAACTAACCCATGGCACCAAGCACCCTGTCAAGTCTCCTCCTGAACACCTCCAGTGATGGTGACTCCACCACCTCCCCAGGCAGCCCATTCCAATGGGCAATCACTCTCTCTGTGTAAAACTTCCTCCTGACCTCCAGCCTGAACCTCCCCTGGTGCAGCCTGAGACTGTGTCCCCTTGTTCTGGTGCTGGCTGCCTGGGAGAAGAGACCAACCTCTGCCTGTCTACAACCCTCCTTCAGGTAGTTGTAGAGTGATAAGGTCACCCCTGAGTCTCCTCTTCTCCAGGCTAAGCAACCCCAGCTCCCTCAGCCTCTCCTCACAGGGCTGTGTTCCAAACCCCTCACCAACTTCGTTGCCCTTCTCTGGACACCTTCCAGCAAGTCAACCTCCTTCCTAAACTGAGGGGCCCAGAACTGGACACAGGACTCGAGGTGTGGCCTAACCAGTGCAGTGTACAGGGGCAGAATGACCTCCCTGCTCCTGCTGGCCACACTCTTCCTGATGCAGGCCAGGATGCCATTGGTGCTCTTGGCTGCCTGGGCACACTGCAGGCTCATGTTCCGCCTACCATCGACCAGTACCCCCCAGGTCCCTCTCTGCCTGGCTGCTCTCCAGCCACTCTGACCCCAGCCTGTAGCTCTGCATGGGGTTGTTGTGGCCAATGTGCAGAACCTGGCACTTGGATGTGTTCAATCTCATGCCCTTGGCCTCTGCCCATCTGTCCAGCCTGTCGAGGTCCCTCTGCAGAGCCTCTCCACCCTCCAGCAGATCAACTCCTGCCCCCAGCTTGGTGTCATCTGCAAATTTACTGATGATGGACTCAATGCCCTCATCTCCAGCTGCACCTCTGCTGAGTTCAGGAGAAATTTAGGTGTGATTTCCACAGCTATGCAGAGGGCATGTATTCACACTTTTGCACACACATCCTACACAGGGCATGCCTCCATCCCTGGCCTAGCTGGGATCCTGCCTACCATCTTTTAGTGTTCGATTTCCAGTGAGCAGTAAGGGTCACTGCACCCCTGGCAGAGGACTCTCTCTTCCTCTGGCACCTCAGTCCTTCTTCACCATCTCCAAAGGAGCTGCTTTGAACAAACAGCCCCTGGTACATGCAGAGCACAGCACAAGAGGCCAAGTTGTTTTTTGGGGCTGGGTACCAGCAGAGCAGCTTGTTCAGGCTGTAGATCACTCCAGATGGACTGCAACACAACAGCCCCATGCCCTGCATCTTACATTGGCTAACACACCTGGAGTCCTGTGTCCAGTTCTGGGCCCCAGGTTAGGAAGGAGGTTGAGCTGCTGGAAGGTGTCCAGAGGAGGGCAAGAAAGCTGGGGAGGGGCTTGGGGCACAGCCCTGTGAGGAGAGGCTGAGGGAGCTGGGGCTGCTTAGCCTGGAGGAGACTCAGAGGAGACCTTATTGCTGTCTGCAATTACCTGCAGGGAGGTTGTAGCCAGGTGGGGGTTGGGCTCTTCTCCCAGGCAAGCAGCACCAGAACAAGAGGACACAGTCTCAAGCTGTGCCAGGGGAGGTTTAGGCTGGGTGTTAGGAAGACGTTCTTCCCAGTCAGAGAGAGTGGCCATGGGAATGTGCTGCCCAGGGAGGTGGTGGAGTCACCATCCCTGGAGGTGTTTAGGAAGAGACTGGATGGGGTGCTTGGTGCCATGGTTTAGTTGATTAGATGGTGCTGTGTGAGAGGTTGGACTTGATGATCTCAAAGGTCTTTTCTAACCTGGGTTACCCTCCCCTCCCCTCCCCTCAGTACTTTAGCGTTGCAAAGAGAGAGCTGAGGGCAGATCTTATTCCTACCCACGATTACCTGACAGGAGGTTGGAGTGAGGCTGGGGTTGGTCTCCTCTCCCAAGAAAGCACTGACAAGAGGAGAGGAAATGAGCTGAAGCTGTGCCAGGGGAGGTTTAAGTTGGACATTAGGCAAAGCTTCTTTACTGGGAGAGCGGTGAGGGGGTGGCAGAGGCTGCCCAGGGAGGTGGCGGAGGTGTTGCAGACGGCGCAGCTGTGACGCTGCAGGACGTTCCGCGGCCGCAGCGCTGCCGAAGGCCTTTTCCCGCCCCGATGATTCGCCCGCTCGCCTCCCTGTCCCCAGCGCGCCCATTGGCTGCCCGCGGAGCGGCTGCTCGGCCAATGAGCGGCCTCCTTCTTGAGGCGCGGGGCTCCGGGGGTTCGGCGGAGGTTGCCGTGGATACTGCCGGGGAGGCCGCGTCCCCGCCGCTTGCCTGAGGGAGCCGCTCCGGGAGCACTGCCGGCGTCCCGGGGGCGGCCCCGCGAGGTGAGTGTGCCGTCCGCCCGGCCCCGCCGAGAGCCCCGAGGGGCTGCCCGGCCTTTGGCCCTGCCCCTGCGGGAGCGCGGCCCGGTGCGGCGGGCCATCTCCCGGTGCCCTGCACATAGCCACGATCTGAGGCAGACCCGGGCTCCCTTCCTCCCCTGCCTGCTTCCGGCCCTTTGCGAGGCCCGCCGGGCAGCCGAGCCTGGCGAGCGCCGGGGCGGCCGTGCCCGCTGGTCTCGGTGCGGAGGGGCCGTGTCTCGCTGGAACCGGCTCTCGCTGAAATGTGGCGGAGGCGATCCTTGCCGTGTGAAACCCACAAAAACCCTGACAAAGCGAAGCCCAAGTGTCTCTGTTTAAACAGCTGTGCGTTTGCAGCGTGTGGATCCCGAGTGTAGCAGCAGCAACAAAAGGCAGGAGAGCCCCAGCCTCTCCCTTTGTTCCGTGCCTTGAAGTTGAGAGTCACACCAGCTCCGAGGACGAGAGCTGGCGTTTGAGGGTTTTTACTTAAGTCTCAGACTGCTAAGGTGACAGGAGAGACACTTTGGAAGGCAAATAGCCGTAAAGAGGCGTTGTTGCCTTGTGAGGGTGTGCTCACCTGTCACGGCCACAGATGTACAGCCGAGACGGTCTGTCACGGAGAAAACCCAAGCCTATTTGGAGTACTTTATATTAAAGATGAATGTTTTAATCCCACCTTCCCCTAGACATGTCCCTCTGACAGGGCTTTTACTGACACACCGAGTTCCTACATGTTTGGGTTGCAGCCCTGGACATTGCCTGGCTTGAAATGCAGAAGCAGCAACTCCCTGGGTACCAGCCTGGCAGAGCAGCGTGCAGACTCCCCCTGTTTTCCACAAGCATTACACTGCTCTGTTATGTCCTCTCAACTTATGAGCCCTGGAGAGCTGCTGAATGCTTGTTAGATATACAGAATTAAAATTGCTTGCTCACCTTTGCTGTGGCTGCAGTTTTGCTGGCAGTCTAACCCAAACCAAGCAAACTCTTGGCTGTAGTCTCTCTCCTGTTGACTTCCTCTGGTGCCTTGAGCAAGATTATGTGGGCTCAGCAAAAGGCTTGAGTGTATTTCTGAATATAGGCATAATTGTAAGTGATCTTAACCCTGCTCAATTTAAATATGCCCTTGATTTGGGATCACACAGTCTTATGTAGATGTCATAAGCACCTGCACCTTCTGTCAGGGCCTGGGGGGTGTTCAGTGCTGCTGACACAGGTAACCATAAATCCCTCTGCAGGTATTTCCTCCCTGTGCAAAGCAGACAAGGCATCCTCTTGAAAGAGATTGGAGTTTTTATTTAGTAACTTACAGAGAAAAATGTGTGATTGCTGTGCAGTTGTCAGCCTGATTTAGCTGCAAGCAAGGGAAGTGGTGCATGGGCAAGCAAAATGTCATTGCTGAGTGGATGAAATTCCTGTCAAAGCATTATCCTCTAAGCATGATGATGTAGGAGTTAATTCAGCTTGCACTTCCAAACTCCCACTGCTTCCTGCTGTGGTTAATTCTGGATTTGTTCTTCTATTAATGTGGTGTCTGATATTAGAGGCTGTTTTTAGCCAGTCTTAAATGTATTGTCTTTTTGGTTTGAGTTGATGGGAGGGTTTTGTCACAAAGCAGTGAAGCTCTCTCAACAAAAGCATCCCAGAACTTTTTTTTGTGGGCTTTGCCAACCAGCAAAGTTTCAGGCAGTTAGTAGAATTCAAATGATGGGTTTAGTTGTAAGGAAAAGGTCGCAGATTCACAGATTGTATTGAGTTGGAAGGGAGCCTCACAGGTCATCTTGTCCAGCCCCTCTGCAGTGAGCAGGGACACCTCCAGCTAGGTCAGGCTGACTTACAGATTGTAAATGTGTGCTTTCCCCTTTAGCAGTGGTAAAAAAACTGGAGCTATCAGGACAAAAAGCTCAACATGAGCTCTCAGTGTGCACTTGCAGCCCTCAAAGCCAATCAGATCCTGGGCTGCATCAGGAGAAGTGTGGCCAGCAGGTCGAGGGAGGTGATCCTCCCCTTCTACTCAACTCTGGTGAGACCCCACCTGGAGTACTGCCTCCAGTTTTGGAGCCCCTATTGCAAGAGGGATCTGGAGGTGCTGGAAGGTGTCCAGAGAAGGGCCAGGAGGATGATCAGAGGGCTGGAGCACCTCTGCTGTGAGGACTGACTGAAGGAGTTGGGGCTGTTCAGTCTGGAGAAAAGAAGGCTCTGAGGTGACCTAATTGTGGCCTTCCAGTGTCTGCAGGGGGCCTACAGGAAGGCTGGGGAAGGACTTCTCAGGATCTCAGGTAGTGATAGGAGTAGGGGGAATGGAATGAAGCTGGAGGTGGGGAGATTCAGGCTAGATGTGAGGAGGAAGTTCTTCCCCATGAGAGTGGTGAGACCCTGGAATGGGTTGTCCTGGGAGGTGGTCTAGGCCCCGTCCCTGGAGGTGTTTAAGCCCAGGCTGGCTGAGGCTCTGGCCAGCCTGATGTAGTGTGGGGTGTCCCTGCCCATGGCAGGGGGGTTGGAACTAGATGATCCTTGCGGTCCCTTCCAACCCTGAATGATACTATGATACCCTTCCTTTAGAAGGAAGACATTATGGTTGGTACAAGTTGGGTATTTTGTTTGCCTATAGATCAAAGATGTAAGTGCACATGCAGTAGCTGTGACTTGCTTTTGCGTTAGAGGTGCTCTGCAGAAGTTGGTCAGCACACTCAGAAGAGACAGTTGTGTTCTGAACGCTGGCTCTGTTCCAGTAGGGGCAGCAGCAGCAATGGGAACATTTCTAGTGACAGGAGTTTCCAGGTACAGGCAGTATGGGGAGGAGCAGCAGGTTGATTAGCTGCTGTGGCCTGCTGCAGGGTCCCTCTGACACACGTAACCTCCCTATTTTTTTTTCCCCTCCCGTGTCCTGTAAATACTCATAAAGGTGGTGTGGATTCTAGACAGGAGTGAGCCCTCTGCTTTGTGCTGCACAGAAAAGATGCAGGAAAACTTCCATACTTTGTTTTGTTTTCTTTCAACATAAGTAGTGATAGGACTAGGGGGAATGGAATGAAGCTGGAGGTGGGGAGATTCAGGCTAGATGTGAGGAGGAGGTTCTTCACCATGAGAGTGGTGAAACCCTGGAATGGGTTGTCCAGGGAGGTGGTCGAGGCTCCGTCCCTGGAGGTGTTTAAGCCCAGGCTGGATGAGGCTCTGGCCAGGCTGATCTAGTGTGGGGTTTCCCTGCCTATGGCAGGGGGGTTGGAACTAGATGATCCTTGTGGTCCCTTCCAACCCTGAATGAAACTATGAAACTATAAGTGAAGATAAATTGGTGAGCTGCAAGGCTTCATGCTCACAAAATGTCAGAATATCCAAGAAGCTGAAACTTCAGTTTCATCTTTCCTCCTTGAAGGGATTCACGTTGTGGTAGTGTTAGTGTAATGGATGCTCATTAACTGTTACACAGTAACTGAACAACCTTAGAGCTGTAATTGCATTGCCAATACTTCCCCTCACCACCAGGACCAGAGCCTTGAAAAGTATCCTGAAGTAATGGATGTGCTTAGCTTGTGTATTTCATTCTCTGTCTCTAGTTAAAATCACTGTGATGTTATTGTTTGTAGGAAGTGGGATGATTGATCTCCCGGCATGGGTTGGTGGTAACACAGGAGAGCTAATTGCTTATTGATTAATGTGCTCACAGCCTGTATTTTACTTAGGAATGCTTTGTGGGCAGAATAATTACACTAATCCTCTTTGCTTTCCAGATCTGTTTGTGTTCTCCTGTTGCTGGAGAAAGACAGTGTGAATAGCTGTGAACATGGTAAGGACTTACTGAGAGGGGTTTGGAGCTGTTTTGATAGAAATAAAATGGAACATTCAATTTTTTTCCCCTGAACTACTGAGATATAATGATATGGTACATGGCATGGCATAATGAGATAGAATATAATGAGATATGATACAATGATACGGCATCAGGAGATGGTTGGTTTTGAATAGAGTAGAATAGAATAGAATTAACCAGGTTGGAAAAGACCTCAGAGATCATCAAGTCCAACCTATCATCCAGCACCACCTATTCAACTAAACCATGGCACCAAGCACCCTATCCAGTCTCTTCCTAAACACCTCCAGTGATGGTGCCTCCACCATCTCTCAGGCAGACCATTCCAATGAGCAATCACTCTTTCTGTGAAGAATTTCTTTCTAACATCCAACCTAAACCTCCCCTGGTGCAGCTTGAGACTGTGTCCTCTCATTCTAACACAGGTTGCCTGGGAGAAGAGACCAACCCCCACCTGGCTACAACCTCCCTTCAGGTAGTTGTAGACAGCAATAAGATCTCCCCTGAGCCTCTTCTTCTCCAGGCTAAGCAACCTCAGCTCCCTCAGCCTCTCCTCACAGAGCTCTGTTCCAAACCCCTCCCCAGCTTTGTTGCCCTCCTCTGGACACCTTCCAGCAACTCAACATCTCTCCTAAACTGAAGGGCCCAGAAGTGGACACAGGACTCAAGCTGTGGCCTAACCAGGGGCACAATGACCTCCCTGCTCCTGCTGGCCACACTATTCCTGATGCAGGCCAGGATGCCGTCGGCCTTCCTGGCTGCCTGGGCACACTGCAGGCTCATGTTCATGTTTTGGAGTCATTGTAGTTAGTGGTAAATTTAAGAATTTGGGGGAAAAAAAAAATCACTGTGGTGGCCGTATCTGTTCCAGGGAACATTTTGCTTGCCAGACATTGGAAATGTTGTGGGTTTTCATCTGGTTTCAAGGGGGAAGTTATTTTGTTACTATTTGCTGCTACTGATGATTCAATTCATCACAGGTCTTGTAACTTCATGTAGAGATCTCTCAGTGTTGTCCATTTATTGACTAAAGAAATCAAGGGAAAAAAACCCAAAAGGCAGTTTGCAAGGGCAAGTAGGATAGAGGTAGATGTTACATTCCCTGTCACATCTCTGCTGTCCTTCTAGATTCGAATCGCAGCACTGAACGCGAGCTCCACTGTGGAGGATGACTACGAAGGTACCTTCAAAAGTCACAAGACACAGACAAAGGAAGCTCAAGTAAGCAAAGCTGCAATCTTCTTAATGAAGTTTAGTCTTGGTGGGGCTTTTGTCCTCTCTTATAGCAGGGATTGTTCAACTATAATAGTTTGGTTTAAGACAGTTGTGTTACTGCATTATTCCTCCCTTAGGAAGCTCAGACTTCACTGCTATATTAGTCACATCAGGTGAGGAAGGCTGATGGGCTGCTCTATAGCCTGGATGTGGACTGCTATATAGTGAGAAAATGAAGTCTGAAGCCACCAATATCCATAAGTCTATTGTAACAAAGTTGCCCTACAACAGAGGTTCTGATTTTCTCCACCACAGGAAGCAGAAGCTTTTGCTTTGTACCACAAAGCTTTGGACCTGCAGAAACACGACCGGTTTGAAGAGTCTGCGAAAGCCTACCATGAGCTGCTGGAGATCCGTCTTCTACGAGAGGTCAGTGAGAATGTGAGACAGTTTAGGCTGTGCCTTTAAGAAAAGACAGCTGCAGAATTCTTCAGCTGAATGTTTGTGTGTAAAAAGGAAAACACAAAGGAGATCATTCTAAACCAATTTCACTGGTAGATGGTGGGGATGTAGAGCTACGAACTTCCAGTCTGTGTCAGCCCGTCTTTAGTTCCTTGGCCAGCATGCATGCTGCTGACCCTGGACTGAAACTGATAAGAAAAACTAACTTCCTAACAAAGCTTTGAGCTAATGAATTCTCTTAGTATCCTTTTCTCTCTCTTTCTCCTTTTTCGTCTAATTAACTGGAGGGGAAAGGGAAGGGGAAGAGAGGCTGGGGGGAACCTGAGATGGGATCCTCCTGCAAGGAGGATTTCTGTGTTGTGTTCTTTCCTGTAAATCCTTGTATGATGTTGTACATACTGTATATTTCATTAGTGCTTGGCAAATACAGCTTCTCTGCCTGTGCCTAGCCAAGGTTTTGTGGGTGGGGGTGAATTAAACAACTATGCCACTACAGAGTGGAACTCTAGAAACTCCGGAATGAAACTCTAGAGAATGGAATTCTAAGGAATGAAACTCTAGAAATTGTTCACACTCTGATTTTGTTTTGCTTCATTTCTTAGTTGGCTAATTAGAAATGTCACTGGCAGGTTGTTTGCTGTTCTTTACCCTTGCTTCTGCCGGGTTCTACACACTGGCCAAAACAACCCCAGGCAGTGCTACAGGCTGGGGCCAGAGTGGCTGGAGAGCAGCCAGGCAGAAAGGGACCTGGGGGTAGTGGTTGATAGTAGGCTGAACATGAGCCAGCAGTGTGCCCAGGTGGCCAAGAAGGCCAATGGCATCCTGGCCTGCATCAGGAACAGTGTGGCCAGCATGAGCAGGGAGGTCATTCTGCCCCTGTACACTGCACTGGTTAGGCCACAGCTTGAGTCCTGTGTCCAGTTCTGGGCTCCTCAGTTTAGGAGAAATGTTGAGTTGCTGGAATGAGTCCAGAGGAGGGCAGCAAAGCTGGGGAGGGGTCTGCAGCACAGCCCTGTGAGGAGAGGCTGAGGGAGCTGGGGATGCTTAGCCTGGAGAAGAGGAAGCTCAGAGGAGACCTTACTGCTCTCTACAGCTACCTGAAAGGAGGTTGTAGCCAGGTGGGGGTTGGTCTCTTCTGCCAGGCACCCAGCACCAGAACAAGAGGACACAGTCTCAAGCTGTGCCAGGGGAGGTTTAGGCTGGATGTTAGGAAGAAATTCTTCCCAGAAAGAGATTGGCCATTGGGATGTGCTGCCCAGGGAGGTGGTGGAGTCACCATCACTGGAGGTGTTTAGGAAGAGACTGGCTGGGGTGCTTGGTGCCATGGTTTAGTTGATTAGATGGTGTTGGATGATAGGTTGGACTTGATGATCTCTGAGGTCTTTTCCAACCTGGTTCATTCTGTTTTGTTCTGTTCTATTCTATTCCTATTCTATTCTATATTCTATTTCTATTTCTATTTCTATTCCTATTCCTATTCTATTCTATTCTATTCTATTCTATTTGGTTGTCTGATTCATAATACCTGCACTGCATTTATTTTGTCATTTCTAGGCAGTTCTTCCTGGTGATGAGAAGGAAGGGCTGAAACATCCAGGCTTGATGTTAAAATATTCCACCTACAAGAACCTTGCACAACTGGCAGCACAGCGGGATGACTTAGAGACAGCCATGGAGTTTTATTTGGAGGTACCATACAGCTGAAATAAAACACTGGGGCCTCAATGTTTGCAGAAACTTGCTTGAATAGAGATCTTTCAGCAGACATCATTTGAATGTTGGGAGTAGATGTTGATTGGTTAGAGGGTAGAAGGGCTCTCCAGAGGGACCCTGACCATCTGGACAGATGGGCAGAGTCCGACCTGATGGCATTCAACAAGTCCAAGTGCTGGGTGCTGCATTTTGGCCACAACAACCACATGCAGAGCTACAGGCTGGGGTCAGAGTGGCTGGAGAGCAGCCAAACAGAAAGGGACCTGGGGGTACTGATTGACAGCCAACTGAACATGAGCCAACAGTTTCATAGTTTCATAGTTTCATAGTTTCATTCAGGGTTGGAAGGGACCACAAGGATCATCTAGTTCCAACCCCCCTGCCATGGGCAGGGACACCCCACACTAGATCAGGCTGGACAGAGCCTCATCCAGCCTGCTCTTAAACACCCCCAGGGACGGGGCCTCAACCACCTCCCTGGACAACCCATTCCAGGGTTTCACCACTCTCATGGTGAAGAACCTCCTCCTCACATCCAGCCTGAATCTCCCCACCTCCAGCTTCATTCCATTCCCCCTAGTCCTATCACTACCTGATATCCTGAGAAGTCCTTCCCCAGCCTTCCTGTAGGCCCCCTTCAGATACTGGAAGGCGACAATTAGGTCACCTCGGAGCCTTCTCTCCTGCAGACTGAACAGCCCCAACTCCTTCAGTCTGTCCTCATAGGAGAGGTGCTCCAGCCCTCTGATCATCCTCGTGGCCCTTCTCTGGACACGTTCCAGCACCTCCACATCCCTCTTGTAATAGGGGCTCCAGAACTGGACACAGTACTCCAGGTGGGGTCTCACCAGGGCTGAGTAGAGGGGGAGGATCACCTCCCTCGACCTGCTGGCCACACTTCTCCTGATGCAGCCCAGGATCTGATTGGCTTTGCGGGCTGCAAGTGCACACTGAGAGCTCATGTTGAGCTTCTTGTCCACCAGCACCCCCAAGTCTCTCTCCTCAGGGCTATCCTCCAGCCAGTCACTTCCTAGCCTGTATTTGTGCCTGGGATTGCCTCGACCCAGATGCAGGACCTTGCACTTGCTCTTATTGAACTTCATGAGGTTGGCCTGTGCCCACCTCTCCAGCCTGTCCAGGTCCCTCTGGATGGCCTCCCTTCCCTCCAGCGTGTCTGCTGCACCACACAGCTTGGTGTCATCAGCAAACTTGCTGAGGGTGCACTCAATGCCACTGTCCATGTCCCCCACAAAGATGTTGAATAAGATAGGTCCCAGGACTGATCCCTGAGGGACTCCACTTGTCACTGGCCTCCACTGGGACATGGAGCCATTGACAGCCACTCTTTGGGTGCAGCCATCAAGCCAGTTCCTTATCCATCTAGTGGTCACCCATCAAACCCATGTGTCACCAGTTTGGAGACCAGGATGTGGTGCGGGACAGTGTCGAAGGCTTTGCTCCGGTCCAGGTGAACGACATCAGTTGCTCGCCCCTCATCTATTAATGTTGTCACCTGCTCATAGAAGGCCACCAGGTTGGTCAGGCAGGATTTGCCCTTGGCAAAGCCATGCTGACTGTTCCCAATCACCTCTTCACTATTCTTTTGAGCGAGTAGTGACTCCAGGAGGATCTGTTCCATGATCTTTCCAGGCACAGAGGTGAGACTGACTGGCCTGTAGTTCCCTGGTTCCTCCTTCTTGCCCTTTTTGAAGATGGGGGCAATGTTTCCCCTTTTCCAGTCTGTGGGGACTTCACCAGACTGCCAGGACAGTGTGCCCACATAGCCAAGAAGGCCAACGGTATCCTGGCCTGCATCAAGAATAGTGTGGCCAGCAGGAGCAGGGAAGTCATTCTGCCCCTGTGCTTAGTACTTGAATCCTGTGTCCAGTTCTGGGCTCCTCAATTTAAGAAGGACATTGAGATACTTGAATATGTCCAGAGAAGGGCAACGAGGCTGGGGAGAGGCCTCGAGCACAGCCCTATGAGGAGAGGCT
The DNA here is from genome assembly GCF_026170545.1 of Melanerpes formicivorus. Classification (NCBI taxonomy): domain Eukaryota; kingdom Metazoa; phylum Chordata; class Aves; order Piciformes; family Picidae; genus Melanerpes; species Melanerpes formicivorus. Next base: position 387,977 of record NW_027142388.1, read on the forward strand.
GAGGGAGCTGGGATTGTTTAGCCTGGAGAAGAGGAGGCTCAGGGGAGACCTTATTGCTGTCTGCAACTACCTGAAGGGAGGTTGTAGCCAGGAGGGGGTTGGTCTCTTCTCCCAGGCAACCAGCACCAGAACAAGAGGACACAGTCTCAAGCTGTGCCAGAGAAAGTGTAGGCTTGAGGTGAGGAAAAAGTTCTTCACAAGGAGAGTTGATAGCCATTGGAATGTGCTGCCCAGGGAGGTGGTGGAGTCACTGTCCCTGGAGGTGTTCAAGAGGGGATTGGATGTGGCACTTGGTGCCATGGTTTAGTAGTCATGGTTTAGGATCTTTGAGGTCTTTTCCAACCTATTGATTCTATGATGAAGGTGTGTCTGAAGTCTAGCTTCTGACGTTACATGCGATGTAACCAGTACACTCTTCAGTCCCCGAGTCAGCAGTGACCCTGCTGAAATCTAAGGCAGTGGCAGCCCCTGCGGACAAGTGGCTGTGCATGTCTGAGACATGGCTGATGTTGTGTGTTGTGCTTTCCAGGCTGTCATGCTGGACTCCACTGATGTCAACCTGTGGTATAAAATTGGTCGTGTGGCAGTAAAACTGATCCGGCTGCCTTTGGCTCGTCACGCTTTTGAGGAAGGTCTCAGGTGTAACCCTGATCACTGGCCCTGTTTAGATAACCTTATCACAATCTTGTACACGCTCAGTGACTACACAAGTAAGTACAGAACACCAAAAAAACTTCTGAAGATGTGTGAGTTTAGCCATATCACAGAACATTGCTGTCTGACTGCATCAGTACAGGAAGTGTGGCTTCTGTAAGCAATTCAGTAGGCTGTGATAGAGACACTGCATGTCAGAAGTCTTCTATTTTGTCATGAAGTGTGATGGTTCATATCAGTTCTGGTTACTCTAAAAATCAAAGTCTGTGGTCTCTTGGATCAGGGCCTCTGCAAGAAGTTTCTCTGCAGACCAGAGGGGCTTGGAAGTAAATAATGTTTAAAGGTCCTTTCCAACCCAAGCCATTCTGATTGCCTTTCAGTGAGTGTTGGTCTTGTCTTTCTAGTCATTTCATACTGCCTGATCCTAGGATTTGAACAGAAAACTGTTGTCTAGTTCTGTAGCCTACTGTGATTAATTGTAGTTGCAGCAATTGATTCAACTGAACCCAAGATTTTACCCTGAGTAATATCCAGTGGATGAACTGATTGGAGAGAAGTTACAAGATGGCAAAAATACTGACTCTGATCCCTTAGGTGATGATCTGGATGAGGGAATTGAGTCCATCCTCAGTAAATTTACAGATGAGACCAAGCTGGGGGCAGGAGTTGATCTGTTAGAGGATAGGAGAGCTTTGCAGAGGGACCTTGCCAGGCTGGACAGATGGGCAGAGTCCAAGGGCATGAGACTGAACACATCCAAGTGCCAGGTTCTACACATTGGCCACAACAACCCCATGCAGTGCTACAGGCTGGGGTCAGAGTGGCTGGAGAGCAGCCAGGCAGAAAGGGACTTGGGGGTATTGGTTGACAGTAGGCTGAACACAAGCCAGCAGTGTGCCCAGGTGGCCAAGAAGGCCAATGGCATCCTGGCCTGAATCAGGAATAGTGTGGCCAGCAGGAGCAGGGAGGTCATTCTGCCCCTGGACTCAGCACTGGTTAAGCCACAGCTTGAGTCCTGTGTCCAGTTCTGGGTCCCTCAGTTTAGGAAAGATGTTGAGTTGCTGGAAGGTGTCCAGAGAAGGGCAACAAAGCTGGGAAAGTGTAATGGGTTGGGGCAGATCCCCTCCCCACCATGGGCAGAAATAACAACTCAGACAAAGGGATTGCAAAAGTGATGGAAAGTTTACATAGAAAGCAGTGAGTGTGTGCAGAAAGCCAAAAGCACAGTGACAAAAGAAACCCCAAAGCAGACCCAGAAACATCCCATCCCCACCTGAGGGCGCACCCAAGACCCCCAGAGATCCTTCTCCACACCCCCCAATTGCTAGGCTAGTCCCAGCTGGCCAGATCTGAGTCTGTCCATCTCCTTGTGGCCTTGGGCCTAGCTAGGCCCATGGCTGGGAGACATCTCCCCCAGTTACCGGGTGGCGGAGAGGAAGGAAAAAGGAAGCGCCAGACCCCGCCATGGATTTCATAGTGGTGCAGGAATCATGCTTAAACTCTGCATGTAAAACTTGGGAAGACAAAAACCAGATTTTAACTGTGTGCATGCTATTATTTGACAGGTTACAGGTCGATGGTAGGCTGAACATGAGCCTGCAGTGTGCCCAGGCAGCCAGGAGGGCCAATGGCATCCTGGCCTGCATCAAGAACAGTGTGGCCAGCAGGAGCAGGGAGGTCATTCTGCCCCTGTACACTGCACTGCTTAGGCCACACCTCGAGTCCTGTGTCCAGTTCTGAGCCCCTCAGTTTAGGAAAGATGCTGAGTTGCTGGAAGGTGTCCAGAGAAGGGCAACAAAGTTGATGAGGGGTTTGGAACACAGCCCTGTGAGGAGAGGCTGAGGGAGCTGGGGCTGCTTAACCTGGAGAAGAGGAGACTCAGGGGTGACCTTATTGCTCTCTACAACTACCTAAGGGGGAGTTGTAGCCAGGCGGAGGTTGGTCTCTTCTCCGAGGCAGCCATCACCAGAACAAGAGGACACAGTCTCAAGCTGTGCCAGGGGAGGTTTAGGCTGGATATTAGGAAGAAATTAATACACACAGAGAGTGACTGTGCATTGGAATGTGCTGCCCAGGGAGGTGGTGGAGTCACCATCGTTGGAGGTGTTAGGCGGAGACTTGATAGGGTGCTTGGTTGCATGGGTTAGTTGATTAGGTGGTGTTGGATGATAGGTTGGATGCAATGATCTTGAATGTCTCTTCCAACCTGGTCTATTCCTATTCTATTCCTATTCTATTCTATCCTATTCTATCCTATCCTATTCCTATTCCTATTCCTATTCCTATTCCTATTCCTATTCCTATTCCTATTCCTATTCCTATTCCTATCTATTCTATTCTATTCTATTCTATTCTATTCTATTCTATTCTATTCTATTCTATTCTAAAGCTCTTGGTCTGCTTTATGTAAATGTCACATCTAGCTGGGATTCAGTGGTGTATAGGAGGCCAGAAATGGGAGCACTTGAATGAACCAAAGCAGTGACTGACCATTCCATTTCTACTTCTCCATCAGCGTGTTTGTACTTTATCTGCAAAGCTCTGGAAAAGGACTGTCTGTATAGCAAAGGATTGGTGCTGAAGGAGAAGATCTTTGAGGAGCAGCCTTGCCTCAGGAAAGATTCCTTAAGGATGTTCCTGAAATGGTGAGTGTCATCTTATGGTACACACAGTGCATTTGGAGTGTAACTGTGGGGTTTTGGAGTAGCTCAGCAGTGCTGGTGAGATGGCATCTAACAGTGTCCTGCTGACCTTCCTTCTAGTAAATGAGTGTTTATTGTTGGTGCACGTGGTGGTTTTAGGCTATGCCTTTAAAATTTACTAACAGATTTTGAGCAGAAAAGTAGAAGAAGGTAAATAGAATAGAATAGAATTAACCAGGTTGGAAAAGACCTTTGAGATCACCGAGTCCAACCTGTCACCCAACACTATCTAATAAATCACTATTGGGTGTAAGAAAGAAAACTAAAGGTTATTCTAAACAAATTCATTGGAGAAATACCTGCTATAAGACTGGCTGCACCAAAGCAATTCTTTCTCTTTTCTGATCTTTTCCCTGCTTGCTTCACTCGGGAGAGATTAACCTGCTTTTCGTCTGACCTCGGCTTGCGTTGTTTTAGTTAAGTCTAACCCATTGCTTTCTCTCTGCTCCTTTCTCTCCTGGGATGGGGGTGGGGGGGTGTGACAGGTTAGGCTGTGCCTTTAAGAAAAGGACAGCCACAGAATTCTCTAGCTGAATGTTTAGGTGTAAAAAGGAAAACAAAGATCAATTCCAAACGAATTTCATTGGTCAGATGTGAGATGTACCATAGCAAATCTCTCTAACATTCTGGCTCTAACTCACTTCAGCTTCAGTCTGTCCTGACTTTCGTTCTTGCAGACTGCCTGCATGTTGCCCCTGAACTGCAAACTGAGCAGATAAAAATAACAAACTTTCTTAATAACTACTTTGAGCTAGAGAATTTTTCCCTTAATATCCTTCTCTCTCTCTTTCTCCTTTTTTACCTAATCAACTACTAGGGGAAAAGGGAGGAGGGCGAGAGGGACTTTGTGGGGAGCCCAAAGGGGGATAGGACTAGGGGGAATGGAATGAAGCTGGAGGTGGGGAGATTCGGGCTGGAGGTGAGGAGGAGGTTCTTCCCCATGAGAGTGGTGAAGCCCTGGAGTGGGTTGTCCGGGGAGGTGGTTGGGGCCCTGTCCCTGGAGGTGTTTAAGCCCAGGCTGGATGAGGCTCTGGCCAGGCTGATCTAGTGTGGGGTGTCCCTGCCCATGGCAGGGGGTTGGAACTAGATGATCCTTGTGGTCCCTTCCAACCCTGAATGATACTATGATACTATGATTCTCCTCAGGAGGATCTGTGCTTGTGTTATTTTCTGTAAATTCTTGTATGCTATTGTAAATGCTGTATATTTTGTATACATTCATTACATTTCATTATTGCTTGTAGAACACAGCCTTCATTTGCTCATCCGACTGAGGTTAGCTGTGCTTTATGTGGGTGCGGGTGGATTAAACCATCACACCGCTACAGGGGGCAGTGGAACAGTTTCCTTGGCCTCTTTGACCAGGGAAGGTTTTGTGTTGTTTGCCAATGGTAAATATCTGTATAATACTGTACCTCCTGCATATTTTGTACACAGTATCACAGTATAACTAAGGTTGGAAGAGACCTCGAGGACCATCGAGTCCAACCTATCAACACAGACCCCATGACTAGACCATGGCACCAAGTGCCACGTCCAATCTCCTCTTGAACACCTCCAGGGACGGTGACTCCACCACCTCCCTGGGCAGCACATTCCAATGGCAAACGACTCGCTCGGTGAAGAACTTTCTCCTGACCTCGAGTCTAAACCTCCCCTGGTGCAGCTTGAGACTGTGTCCCCTTGTTCTGGTGCTGGTTACCTGGGAGAAGAGACCAACCCCTTCCCGGCTACAACCACCTTTCAGGTAGTGGTAGAGGGCAATGAGGTCACCCCTGAGCCTCCTCTTCTCCAGGCTAAACAATCCCAATTCATTGCATTCCATTGTAGAGTGTAGTTTTGCTTGTAAATACAGCTTCCATTTGCTTCCAACTGCTCTGGTCTGGCAAAGTTAATGCTGGGGTGGGTGGGGGGTAGTGAATGGCGCCACATCCAGCTGGCGGCCAGTCACCAGTGGCGTCCCCCAGGGATCAGTGCTGGGCCCCAGCCTCTTCAATATCTTCATCGATGATTTGGATGAGGGGGTCGAGTCAGTCATCAGCAAGTTTGCAGATGACACCAAGTTAGGAGCAGATGTTAGTCAGTTAGAGGGTAGAAAGGCTCTGCAGAGGGACCTCGACTGACTGGACAGATGGGCAGAGTCCAATGGGATGGCATTCAACAAGTCCAAGTGCCAGGTGCTGCACTTTGGCCATGGCAACCCCATGCAGAGCTACAGGCTGGGGTCAGAGTGGCTGAGAGCTGCCAAACAGAGAGGGACCTGGGGGTGCTGATCGACAGCCACCTGAATATGAGCCAGCAGTGTGCCCAGGTGGCCAGGAGGGCCAATGGCATCCTGGCCTGCATCAGGAATAGTGTGGCCAGCAGGAGCAGGGAAGTCATTGTGCCCCTGTGCTCTGCTTTGGTTAGACCGCACCTTGAGTCCTGTGTCCAGTTCTGGGCCCCTCAGTTTAAGAAGGACATTGAGAGACTTGAATGTGTCCAGAGAAGGGCAACAAGGCTGTGGAGAGGCCTTGAGCACAGCCCTGTGAGGAGAGGCTGATGGAGCTGGGGTTGTTTAGCCTGGAGAAGAGGAGGCTCAGGGGTGACCTCATTGCCCTCTACAACTACCTGAAAGGTGGCTGTAGCCAGGTGGGGGTTGGTCTCTTCTTCCAGGCAACCAGCACCAGAACAAGAGGACACAGTCTCAAGCTGCGCCAGGGGAGGTTTAGACTCGAGGTGAGGAGGAAGTTCTTCACCGAGCGAGTCATTCGCCATTGGAATGTGCTGCCCAGGGAGGTGGTGGAGTCACCGTCCCTGGAGGCATTCAAGAGGGGATTGGACGTGGCACTTGGTGCCATGGTCTAGTCATGGGGTCTGTGTTGATAGGTTGGACTTGATGATCCTCGAGGTCATTTCCAACCTAAGTTATACTGTGATACTGTGAATTTCAACCCACCACAGTGCAGCTGACAGAATGTTCTTCAGTAACTGCTTTGGGAGGGAGGAAGAAAGAGGCAAACCCTGCATTTGCTGCTGCTCGCTTATTTCCATACCTAGATCTCGTTGCCATCTTCCTGTGTTTTATCTGCAGCATTTCATCTAGTTTTCCTAATTAAAAAAACAAAACAAAGCTAACCAACCAAAACCCTCCAAACCCACCCTCCCCCTTGCCTTCCTTACTTCTTTTCCAAGCAGTTACACATTTCACTTTGAAATCAAAGGAATTTCTCAGCCATACAACTTTGTTTGTTTGTGTTCTGAACCAAACCCTTCTCTCCCAGGTAGAAAGCACAAAAGTCCTCCTTTCCTCTTGGTTCTCAGTGCTGGGAAAACAGATTTGTCAATCTCCTTTTCTCTTTTAATTGTGAAGGCAGAAGAAACAATGTGGGTGGTGAGCACTTCTAACATGAATGCTCTAAAGTTTGTGCAATGAGTATTTGAAGGCTTCTTTTAACACTGCATTTTGGTTGTGTTTTAGGAAAAGAGCAAAGGAATCTTCCCCAGGCTTTAAGAACAAACAAACCAAACCCAACCCAAACAAAAATCCCACCAAAACCTTGAACTTGTCTTCATTTCTCATTATTTCTCAGTGACATGTCTATCCACAATGTCAGTGTGAGTGCAGCTGAAACAGGAAGAATCATAGATGAGGCCCTGGAGCTGCGCAGGAAGAGACAAACGCTGCTGGTGCGGGACAGAGAGCCGGACCTCAGACTGGTGCAGCCAATTCCCTTTCTCACGTAAGTCTTTCTGCTTTCTCTTTTGAAAAGGTTCCTCTGAAGCTACTTTTGCTTGTGCTGCAGTTCAGATTTCTTCTGAATGCCCTTTTGGTTTTGTAATTCTTCTTGTGAAAACAAAGACACAGAGCTGTCGGAGCAAGGCCGGAGGAAGGCCACAAAGATGATCCAAGGGCTGGAGCAGCTCTGCTGTGAGGACAGGCGGAGGGAGCTGGGGGTGAGGGAGCTCCTGGGGGGGACCTTAGAGCTGCCTGCCAGTAGCTGAAGGGATCCTGCAGGAAGGCTGCGGAGAGACTTATCCCAGGGGCAGGACAAGGGGGAAATGGTTTGAAGTTGAGGCAGAGCAGGGTCAGACTGGAGCTGAGGAAGAAGTTCTTCAGTGTGAGGGTGGTGAGACTCTGGCACAGGCTGCCCAGGGAGGCTGTGGCTGCCTCCTCCCTGGGGATAGAGTAGAGTAGAGTAGAGTAGAGTAGAATAGAATAGAATAGACCAGGTTGGAAGAGACCTTCAAGATCGTTGCGTCCAACCCATCAACCAATCCAACCCACCTAAACAACTAAACCATGGCACCAAGCACCCCATCAAGTCTCCGATGTTCAAGGCCAGGCTGAATAGAATAGAATAGAATAGAATAGACCAGGTTGGAAGAGACCTTCAAGATCATCACGTCCAACCTATCATCCAACACCACCTAATCAACTAATCCATGCAACCAAGCACCCTGTCAAGAATGAGGCATTGAGCAGCCAAGCCTAGTTGAGAGGTGTCCCTGCCCGTGGCAGGGAGGTTGGAGGAGATAAGCTCTGAGGTCCCTTCCAACCCAGTGTGTATTCTCTTCCATGAAAAGCTGCTTTTGCTGCCTCTGAGCTGTGGGAGAACAGTGTTGAACGCTGCTAGCTTTGTAAATCTAATGAAGACAGAATGTGCCATGGATTCCTGAAGTTGTGATGCCCTTGTGTTTGCACATGCAGGTGGAAGTGTTTAGGAGAAGCTTTGCTTGCCATGTATCACCACCTCACAACCTGTGATCCCCCTCGCCCCAGCCTGGGAAGGAGAATTGATCTCTCTGAATACCGCAATCCTGTTCAGCATGTGATGCTTTCTCCTACCTCTACTCCGGTCAGGGTTATTCAGCCACCTCCTGTCACCACTAATCCAGTGGTGACCATGCCAGATCCTGTACTGCCTTATACTCCAACAACACCCAACTTTCCAAGTCACAGTCAGAATTCATTGGAACCAGGAGCTACTGTAGGTGAGCAAGGTACTTCAGTCTCAGATATTGCAGTATCTTTCCTATTTAGCTGGCTATTAAAAGCACTGCACAATGAACTGGGAAATGTCTCCAAACTGCATGGTGGTGGGTTCAGAACATCTGGCAGAGAAAGTGAAACCGAGTTCTATAAAATGAAGTTCTTTTAACCCTTCAGGTTGGAAAGGGAAGACCACTGAAACTGCCTGAAAATTGTTGATTCCTGACTTAACTTTCCTATCTGATGGAATTTAACCTGTCAGTTTGGGGGGGGCTTAAAATTGTGTTTCTAGGTGACATAGCTGCAGCTGATAAGTCTAAGAAAGGTGTGAAGAGAAGGAGAATTACAGAAGACTGTGGTGAAACAGCAAAAAGAAGATCTGCTAGAGTCAGGAACACCAAGTGTAAAAAAGAGGAGAAGGTGGACTTCCAAGAGCTGCTGGTGAAATTCCTTCCTTCCAGGTACTGTGCAGCAGAACTCTTGTGCATTGTACAAGTATCAAGAGCTTAGCAGAGCTGTTTGGGATTTGGTTTGTTTGCTGTGTACCAATCAGAGGGACCTCGACTGACTGGGCAGATGGGCAGAGTCCAATGGGATGGCATTCAACAAGTCCAAGTGCTGAGTGCTGCACTTTGGCTATGGCAATCCCATGCAGAGCTACAGGCTGGGGTCAGAGTGGCTGGAGAGCTCCCAAACAGAGAGGGACCTGGGGGTGCTGATCGACAGCCACCTGAATATGAGCCAGCAGTGTGCCCAGGTGGCCAAGAGGGCCAATAGCATCCTGGCCTGCATTAGGAATAGTGTGGCCAGCAGGAGCACAGAGGTCATTGTACCCCTGGACTCTGCATTGGTTAGGCTGCACCTTGAGTCCTGTGTCCAGTTCTGGGCCCCTCAGTTTAAGAAGGACATTGAAACACTTGAAGGTGTCCAGAGAAGGGCAGCAAGGCTGGGGAGAGGCCTTGAGCACAGCCCTGTGAGGAGAGGCTGAGGGAGCTGGGATTGTTTAGCCTGGAGAAGAGAAGGCTCAGGGGAGACCTCATTGCCCTCTACAACTACCTGAAAGGTGGTTGTAGCCAGGAAGGGGTTGGCCTCTTCTCCCAGGCAACCAGCACCAGAACAAGAGGACACAGTCTCAAGCTGTGCCAGGGGAAGTTTAAGGCTGGAGGCGAGGAGAAAGTTCTTCGCAGAGAGAGCTGTTAGCCATTGGAATGTGCTGCCCAGGGAGGTGGTGGAGTCACCGTCCCTGGAGGTGTTCAAAAGGAGATTGGATGTGGCACTTGGTGCCATGGTCTAGTCATGGGGTCTGTGTTGATAGGTTGGACTCGATGGGAGGTGTCCCTGGCCATGAGGGGGGAACTGGATGATCTTCAAGGTCCCTCCCAAGCTAAACCATTCTATGAATCTATGGAAACTTGGGAACTCTCTCAATTTGCCTCACTTAAGCTGTGCCTAAGATGCTGTGCTTAGGTTTCACTTACACATGAAAGGAGGAATGAAGATTTTGCTGATATTGTGGGGCTTGCCTCTCCCTTTTATACAGATTAAGGAAATTAGATCCAGAGGAGGAGGAGGACCCTTTCAATAACTATGAGGTGCAGTCAGAGATCAAAGAGGAGAATTTCCATCATGTTGGGCCACATAGGATGTCCTTTGATTCTACAACATTTATGGAATCTGGTAAGGATTTTGCTGTAACCCCTGCTCTTTCTCTGGAGTTTTTTACACATGGTTTGCTTTACTTTCTGTGTTCTCCTATCAGTGTGTGGCATTTTCAGAAGTATAGTTTTATGGCATAGAAATATCTCAGTTGGTGACAGGCCTGATTATTGAAGTCTTGGGGACTGTTGAATTCCTGTGTGCAGGTGCTCTGTTGTGTGGAGTTTCCCACTTAGATTGGAGTGCAGTAACCTAACTCTGCAGGCAAGCAGCAGAGGTGAACTGCAGCAAGATTAGTGCTTGAAACACCTTTGAAGCTCAACTTCTTTCCAGTTGTGGTTTACCTTGACCTTAAACACCTATGGCTTTGTGTGTGCTTTCCAGAAAAACAGGATGTTCATGAATTCCTGCTGGATAACCTGAACAATGGTGGGATGTTGGAGCTGATGATGAGATACCTGAAAGTCATCAGCCAGAAGTTCCTGGTGAAGTGGCCTCCTGGCTTGTACGAAGTGGTTCTTAGTATCTATACTAGCTGGAGAAAGCACAGCAGTAGCCTTCCCAACCCATTGCTGAGGGACTCAAGCAATCAGCATATCAAGGTAAGGAGACTTTCCCTTAGAGATCTGTATGCTGCTCTGTTGCTGCACCAGAGGTACCTGACTGAGGTCCAGCTGTACCTGGGGAGCTGCTCGTCCCAGCTCCGCAGCTTTCATTGCTGTGGATACGCTGCAGCTCTTCCACCTGTTTGTTCCTGGGCTCCTGACCATGTCTGGGTGAGGCTGTGTGCAGGTCCATGCCACGTGTGTGTACACACTCACAGACACATACAGACCTCCTGTAAATACTATAGGTGTGCAAAGATTTGTAAATGCTGTTACATACCTTTAAACAGAGGAAGTAGTTACAGCTTGGGAATAGAAATCCCAGGAGGACACACTGAAGGTTTTTTTTGAAGTAAATTGCAACTGTTGTTGTTCTTCTTCTTTCAATGTATTTTTATCTCTTTGCTACCTCTATACTTTTCCTGAAGGATATGATGCTGATGAGCCTTTGCTGCATGGAACTGCAATTAGACCAGTGGCTGCTGACAAAAGGGAAGAGCTCTACAGGTGAGAACTGGATGTTGCTTTCTTTTCAGGCTACAAAAACACTCAAGGTACAGGAAGAAAAGTTTCAGAGAATTCAGAGGATTTTGGAGCTGGTTTTTCTTAATGAGTATCTTTCAGATCTGTATCAAAAAGGTGATGAAGGCAGTGGAACATCTCCCTGTGAGGCTGGGGGAGCTGGGGCTCTTCAGCTTAGAGCAGAGGAGCCTAAGGGGTGCCCTCATTTGTGGTGATAAAGATGTGCAGGGCAGTGTCAGGAGGAGGGAGCCAGGCTCTGGTCAGGCATATCTAAGGACAGGACAAGGGGTAGTGGTGGCAAGCTGGAGCAGAGGAGGTGCCAGGGGAACAGGAGGGAAAACTTTGTCACTGTGAGGGTGACAGAGGCTGCCCAGAGAGGTTGTGGAGTCTCCTTCCCGGGAGACATTCCAAACCCACCTGGATGTGTTCCCATGTGACTTGCTCTGGCAGGGGGATTGAAGTCTGGAGGTCCCTTCCAGCCCTGAATGTTCTGTGATCCTGTGGTTTTATTGATCTGTCAGTTTCTTGCCTTAAAGCATATCAGTACTTCTGAGCTACTGGGGTGTGAGACTCTTCACGGGATGCCAATCACCTGATGATAAAATGTAATTAATTGATTTACAGTTTCTCCACGAAATTGCCCTGCTGGCTCCATGAATGGGAAGTTTGGCCCTGACTTCCCAGGCACTCATTTCCTGGGGGACCTGCTGCAGCTGTCCCTGGCCTCCTCTCAGCGGGATTTGTTTGAGGAAGGCTGGATGGAGTTTGTGGCTCGGGTGTACTGGCTGAAGGCTCGCTTCATGGCATTGCAGGTCTGGTTGGCTTCTGATTTCACACAGACAGCTCTTCCCCAATTAAAATCAGTGCTCATAGTTGGGGAATTTCACCTTACTAAAACATGCAGATAAAACTCACCTCAGAACGTGGCGATTTCCTTTTGTCTTTCATGAGCTATCCCTAAAGGTAGAGGTGAAAATGAAGTAGGGGATCTCCCCTGCTGAACTAATAACCAGGTGAGCTTAATATAAAAACCTCTGTTTAATTTAGCTTACAGAAAAGTATTTACAGCCAATGTTATCTGGGGTAGTTTGTGCATCACTGATGTTTGAATCAGTTGTGAAATAAGAATGTGCCTTAGTTTCCTAAGTGGGAACTAACCCTTTATGTTTTGCACCTAAGGATGTTTTCCTGCTACACTTAACTGGAGGCAAAATCAAAGTTCTTATACAGCAGCTGCCATTTATTTTTTACAGTTACATTTCACCTGTGCAGCCTCCTTTCCTCTCTCAGCCCCTTTACTTCAGTATCTGCTTCAGCTGAGCAGAGCAAGCAGAATGCATTCACTTTGCTGCTGCTAAGAATGTCTTGACTCAGTGTTTTCATTTGCACAAGTGGCAGGGTTATTTCTACTGTTTGACTCCTCTGGGTTTTTAAAGGGAAGGAATTCATAGTATCATAGTATCATTCAGGGTTGGAAGGGACCACAAGGATCATCTAGTTCCAACCCCCCTGCCATGGGCAGGGACACCCCACACTAGATCAGGCTGCCCAGAGCCTCATCCAGCCTGATCTTAAACACCTCCAGGGCTGGGGCCTCAACCACCTCCTTGGACAACCCATTCCATTGTTTCACCACTCTCATGGTGAAGAACTTCCTCCTCACATCCAGCCTCATTCCATTCCCCCTAGTCCTATCACTACCTGAGATCCTGAGAAGTCCTTCCCCAGCCTTCCTGTAGGCCCCCTGCAGATACTGGAAGGCCACAATTAGGTCACCTGGGAGCCTTCTCTTCTCCAGACTGAACAGCCCCAACTCCTTCAGTCTGTCCTCACAGGAGAGGTGCTCCAGCCCTCTGATCATCCTCATGGCCCTTCTCTGGACACCTTCCAGCACCTCCATATCCCTCTTGTAATAGGGGCTCCAGAACTGGACACAGTACTCCAGGTGGGGTCTCACCAGGGCTGAGTAGAGGGGGAGGATCACCTCCCTCGACCTGCTGGCCACACTTCTGCTGCAGCCCAGGATCTGATTGGCTTTGCGGGCTGCAAGTGCACACTGAGAGCTCCTGTTGAGCTTCTTGTCCACCAGCACCCCCAAGTCTCTCTCCTCAGGGCTGCTTTCCAGCCAGTCCCTGCCCAGCCTGGATTTGTGCCTGGGATTGCCTCGACCCAAATGCAGGACCCTGCACTTGGTCTTGTTGAACCTCATGAGGTTGGCTTGTGCCCACCTCTCCAGCCTGTCAAGGTGCCCCTGGATGGCCTCTCTTCCCTCCAGCCTGTCTGCTGCACCACACAGCTTGGTGTCATCAGCAAACTTGCTGAGGGTGCACTCAATGCCACTGTCCATGGCACCCACAAAGATGTTGAACAAGCCTGGTCCCAGGACTGATCCCTGAGGGACTCTGCTTGTCCCTGGCCTCCACTGGGACATGGAGCCATTGACAGCCACTCTTTGGGTGCAGCCATCAAGCCAGTTCCTTATCCATCTAGTGGTCACCCATCACACCCATGTGTCACCAGCCTGGAGACCAGGATGTGGTGCAGGACAGTGTCGAAGGCTTTGCTCAGGTCCAGGTAAATGACATCAGTTGCTCTCCCTTCATTTATTAATGTTGTCACCTGTTCAGAGAAGGCCACCAGGTTGGTCAGGCAGGATTTGCCCTTGGCAAAGCCATGCTGACTGCTCCCAATCACCTCTTCACTATTCTTTTGAGCGAGTAGTGACTCCAGGAGGATCTGCTCCATGATCTTTCCAGGCACAGAGGTGAGACTGACTGGCCTGTAGTTCCCTGGTTCCTCCTTCTTACCCTTTTTGAGAATGGGGGTGATGTTTCCCCTTTTCCAGTCTGTGGGGACTGCCCCAGACTGCCATGACTTTTGGAATATAATAGAGAGGGGTTTAGCAACCTCCTCTGCCAGTTCTCTCAGCACCCGTGGGTGTATCCCGTCGGGTCCCATGGACTTGAACACTTTCAGGTTCTTCAGGTGACCACCAACCTGATCTTCACTTAACATGGGCAGTTCTTCCTCCCTGTCCCTGGCATTGTCTTCCATAACATCAGGAGTGTGGCTGGAGGCCCTTGCAGTGAAGACTGAGGTAAAGAAGTTATTGAGTACCTCAGCCTTTTCCTCATCACTTGTGACCATGTCACCTGTTTCCTTTCTGAGGGGGCCCACACCTTCCCTAGTCATCTTCTTCCCATTCATATACCTGTAGAATTCTATTTCTCTAATGTGTTCTATCTGTTACTAAAGTGTCAGGTGAGGTTTACTGCTTTGTCATTATTTTTTAGCATCTGGTTTTGGCTTTGTAGTTATTTTTTTTAGTTTGCTTTTGCTGTTTGGCTTTGCTTTTTGTTTGGGAGGATGCGCAGGGCTCACGCCAGCAATGGCTGCATTGGGTTTCTAAGGCAAGTAGAAACAACCCCTTGCTGTACAGGACTGTAGGTTGGTTTGTTTTCTTCTCTCCTGCTTCTGTAGGGAGACATGGAGCAGGCACTTGAGAACTATGATATCTGCACAGAAATGCTACAGAGCTCCTCTCCAGTGCAAGCTGAGGCTGACAGTGAAGGCAGCATCGTGATACGGTTGCCTAACCTACACGTCGACTCTGTTGTTTCTTTAGAAGAGGTAAGAATTCATCTGCAGATGTGATCTCTCCACTCCAGCCCTCCCTCTTTCATCAATTAGCACTTTTGTGATGGAGGTTTACAGGATCTGTCCTAGAATTTTTCTAGGAGTGAAGAGAGGACTGGTTCGTAGTTGAGTGCTGATGCCAAGGCCATCAGCTCCTTTCCAGAAAGAGCCTTGGATCCTGTACAATTTGAGGTTGTTTTGGCATTTGATTAGCATTTGATTCTATTAACATTTGATCTTCTATTCTTAAACTTCACCTTTGCTTAAAGGAGCTCTTCCCTGTGGCAGCCTGTTTTCCACATAGCAACCTCTGTGCACTTTCAAACACAGGGATGTCCATCTTCTTTCTGTTGCTGTTTTGGGGGGTGAGCTCCAACGCAGGAGATTCTGTCTTCGCTTGGAAGTCCATCTGATGGGTGTAATCTTGGAGTGTAGAAATGTGTGATCTGGGAGTTTGAGGCAAAAAAAAAAGAAAGGACAAGTTTGAAATCATGCTAAGATTAAAGTCATGCAGTAGATAACAATTAGGAAGCTGTGGAATGGCCAAAGTGTCCCATAGTTGGACTTTGCTTCCTGCTTTCCATTCCTAGGTGTAAGTGTAGAGTTCACCCAGCTTTGCAGATAAACTGCTAGGAGCAATGTCAGTAGTCAAAGCTGTGCAAAGCCAGGATATGAGTTGGGTTGTGCCATCTGTGACGTTTGCAGATTGAAAAGAACCTCAAATCTCTGGAGAGATGCCAGTCTTTGGAGGAGATCCAGCGGCTGTATGAGGCTGGGGATTACAATGCAGTGGTGCATCTGCTTCGCCCAACCTTGTGCTTTAATGGTTATGGCAGAGCAAAACATCTGGACTTTGTGACATCTGTACCAGAGAGACCAGCACAGCTGCTTCTCCTACAGGTTTGGTTTGTCTCTTACAAAATCTTTTTTTTTCAGGAAAGTCTCATTTCTGAGAGCAGGATGGAAAGGATTTCTAAAGGGAGTGTTAATGGGGAGCAAGTCTTACGATTTGAAAAGCAAAATGGGGAACCAAATCTGGAAGTTGGGCAGGCTGGAGCACCTCTGCTACAAGGACAGGCTGAGGGAGCTGGCTTTGTTCAGCCTGGAGAAGAGAAGGCTCCAGGGACACCTAATAGCAGCCCTCTGGTGACTAAAGGGGGATACAAGGCGGCAGAGGGACTGTTCCCAAAGGCCCGTTCAAGTGTTCTGCTACTTAGTATCATAGTATCATTCAGGGTTGGAAGGGACCACAAGGATCATCTAGTGCCAACCCCCCTGCCATGGGCAGGGACACCCCACACTACATCAGGCTGCCCAGAGCCTCATCCAGCCTGGGCTTAAACACCCTCAGGGACGGGGCCTCAACCACCTCCCTGGACAACCCATTCCAGGGTCTCACCACTCTCATGGTGAAGAACCTCCTCCTCACATCCAGCCTGAATCTCCCCACCTCCAGCTTCATTCCATTCCCCTAGTCCTATCACTACCTGAGATCCTGAGCAGTCCCTCCCCAGCCTTCCTGTAGGCCCCCTTCAGATACTGGAAGGCCACAATTAGGTCACCTTGGAGCCTTCTCTTCTCCAGACTGAACAGCCCCAACTCCTTCAGTCTGTCCTCATAGGAGAGGTGCTCCAGCCCTCTGCTCATCCTTGTGGCCCTTCTCTGGACATGTTCCAGCACCTCCACATCCCTCTTGTAATAGGGGCTCCAGAACTGGAGGCAGTACTCCAGGTGGGGTCTCACCAGGGCTGAGTAGAGGGGGAGGATCACGTCCCTCAACCTGCTGGCCACACTTCTCCTGATGCAGCCCAGGATCTGATTGACTTCATTAAACTAACCACACAAACTATGCATTGCTTTGTCCTGCTGTGCATTCATGGCTTCATCCTTACCACGTGTTTGCATTCCCTAGGACTCCCTGCTCAAACTGAAAGATTACAAGCAATGTTTTGAACACTCAGAAGTTGCCTTGAATGAGGCAATTCAGCAGATGATTAATATGACAACAGCCTCTGCTAAAGAAGAGTGGGTTGCTACAGTGACACAGCTGCTCAAAGGGATAGACACTTCATTATCATCAGTCAGCAGCATGCTGAGTGACTCCACCATAACACCCAGCCTTGTTCGACTGACAAACAACCTGATCCAGGTAAGCTGTTGGCTTGCGCTGGGAGAGAGGTGTTGCATGCTGCAGAGCTTCAGAATGACACAGCTGCTCTCTCAGTTGCCACCAAAAGTTGGGTTGCTTAGAAATACACCTGGTGTATCACTCTGTAATGTCTGTTCCTTTATTAGATCATAGACTGCAGCATGGCAGTGCAGGAAGAACCCAAGGAGCCCTATGTCTCCTCAGTGCTTCCATGGATTATCCTGCACAGAATCATCCAGCAGGAGGAGGATGCTTTTCGGTCTCTGTGCTGCCAGCAGCAGCAAAACCAGGGAGAAGAAGGTGGGTTAATGGTTCACTTGTAAGTTTTAGAGTTGAGCTCTTTGCCATCTAGCTCTGGAATATGAATAAGAAAATGCTTATTTGGCATGTTCAGCAGGAGCAGGGAAGTCATTGTGCCCCTGGACTCTGCATTGGTTAGGCTGCACCTTGAGTACTGTGTCCAGTTCTGGGCCCCTCAGTTTAAGAAGGACATTGAGAGACTTGAAGGTGTCCAGAGTCCAGAACGCGACACAGTCTCAAGCTGCGCCAGGGGAGGTTTAGACTCGAGGTGAGGAGGAAGTTCTTCACCGAGCGAGTCGTTCGTCATTGGAATGTGCTGCCCAGGGAGGTGGTGGAGTCACCGTCCCTGGAGGTGTTCAGGAGGAGATTGGACATGGCACTTGGTGCCATGGTCTAGTCTTGAGGTCTGTGGTGATAGGTTGGACTCGATGATCTCTGAGGTCTCTTCCAACCTTGGTTATACTGTGATGCTGTGATACAGAGAAGGGCAACAAGGCTGGGGAGAGACCTTGAGCACAGCCCTGTGAGGAGAGGCTGAGGGAGCTGGGATTGTTTAGCCTGGAGAAGAGGAGGCTCAGGGGTGACCTCATTGCCCTCTACAACTACCTGAAAGGTGGTTGTAGCTGGGAAGGGGTTGGTCTCTTCTCCCAGGCAGCCAGCACCAGAACAAGAGGACACAGTCTCAAGCTGTTCCAGGGCAAGTTTAGGCTGGAGGTGAGGAGAAAGTTCTTCATCGAGCGAGTCGTTCGTCATTGGAATGTGCTGCCCAGGGAGGTGGTGGAGTCACCGTCCCTGGAGGTGTTCAAGAGGAGATTGGATGTGGCACTTGGTGCCATGGTCTACTCATGGGGTCTGTGTTGATAGGTTGGACTCGATGATCCTCGAGGTCTCTTCCAACCTTGGCAATACTATGATACTGTGATACCTTGCTGGCTGAAGGGACCAGAGGGTTATGCAAACATCACTTGCTTATCACAAAGGAGACTTCTTTTTGCCAGATAAAGCATTGGTTAGTTGGATTTAACTTGGTTCTGTGCTGCTTAAATATTTACTTCTTTCTTGCAGTGAGTCCTGATACCCCTATGCTGCCTTCTTCTCTCATGCTGTTGAACACTGCTCATGAGTACTTGGGAAGAAGATCCTGGTGTTGCAACTCAGATGGTGCTCTTCTCAAGTTCTATGTAAGTGTTCACATCACAGAATAATTCAGTTTAGAAGGGCCAACTTCCTTCTCAAAGTAGGGAACAATTTGAGAGTCCTATTAGAGTGTTTATTACCTTGTCTTCATCTTACACACCCACTCTTTAATCCACTTTCCTTCTCCCAGGCAAATGCATGAGTTTTGGTCAATGTAATCTGAGCAGCAATGGCTTGTTACTCCAGACCCCAGATCATTGGCATTCTTTGTAAAGAGGCCTTTTTGTCAGCCAAGAGATGCCAACTCTGTGCTGTAATAGCATCTTCAATGGGAATTAGGAGAGAAATGTAAAAAGAAGTAAATGATTCTGCTCAATTATCCATAGGTGAGACAGGACCTGACAGTGCAAACCTTTCCTTCCTCCCTCCAATGTGCCCTTAATCAGCCTCAGTTCTATGCAATCCAAGAAGGACAAAAGCAATTTGAAATAATGGACTGAAAGGGGAAAGGGAAATACTGTTTAACATGTGGGGAAAAAAAGAACATATTTAACTGACCAACCTGGTGGCCTTCTATGAGCAGGTGACAAAATTAATAGATGAGGGGCGAGCAACTGATGTCGTTCACCTGGACCTGAGCAAAGCCTTCGACACTGTCCTGCACCACATCCTGGTCTCCAAACTGGTGACACATGGGTGTGATGGGTGGACCACTAGGTGGATAAGGAACTGGCTTGATGGCCACACCCAAAGAGTGGCTGTCAATGGCTCCATGTCCCAGTGGAGGCCAGGGACAAGCAGAGTCCCTCAGGGATCAGTCCTGGGACCAGGCTTGTTCAACATCTTTGTGGGTGCCATGGACAGTGGCATTGAGTGCACCCTCAGCAAGTTTGCTGATGACACCAAGCTGTGTGGTGCAGCAGACAGCTGGAGGGAAGGGAGGCCATCCAGAGGGACCTTGACAGGCTGGAGAGGTGGGCACAAGCCAACCTCATGAGGTTCAACAAGAGCAAGTGCAGGGTCCTGCATCTGGGTCAAGGCAATCCCAGGCACAAATCCAGGCTGGGCAATAACTGGCTGGAAAGCAGCCCTGAGGAGAGAGACTTGGGGGTGCTGGTGGAGGAGAAGCTCAACAGGAGCTCTCAGTGTGCACTTGCAGCCTGCAAAGCCAATCAGATCCTGGGCTGCATCAGGAGAAGTGTGGCCAGCAGGTCGAGGGAGGTGATCCTCCCCCTCTACTCAGCTCTGGTGAGACCCCACCTGGAGTACTGTGTCCAGTTCTGGAGCCCCTATTACAAGAGGGATGTGGAGGTGCTGGAATGTGTCCAGAGAAGGGCCACGAGGATGATCAGAGGGCTGGAGCACCTCTGCTATGAGGACAGACTGAAGGAGTTGGGGCTGTTCAGTCTGCAGAAGAGAAGGCTCCCAGGTGACCTAATTGTGGCCTTCCAGTATCTGAAGGGGGCCTACAGGAAGGCTGGGGAGGGACTTCTCAGGATCTCAGGTAGTGATAGGACTAGGGGGAATGGAATGAAGCTGGAGGTGGGGAGATTCAGGCTGGATGTGAGGAGGAGGTTCTTCACCATGAGAGTGGTGAAAGCCTGGAATGGGTTGTCCAGGGAGGTGGTCGAGGCCCCGTCCCTGGAGGTGTTTAAGCCCAGGCTGGATGAGGCTCTGGCCAGGCTGATCTAGTGTGGGGTGTCCCTGCCCATGGCAGGGGGGTTGGAACTAGAGGATCCTTGTGGTCCCTTCCAACCCTGACTGAAACCATGAAACTATGATAACTGTCAATGTTGAAGTGGGACTTGGTTATTAGTTTCCTTTTGAGCAAAGATGATGAGACTCAAGAGTTCCTTCAGTCCTCTGTTTCCCTGTGTCTGAAGGCCTGTTGTTCAGGTGTTGTTAGAAGATCCTGTATGTTCCAGAAATGTCTGTCTGGACAACACTAGTAGATAAAAACAGTTAGCTATTTGTTGCTGACGTTTTAAAGATGATTCCTTGAGTTCTAGTTGTTACACCAGGAAGCAAATCTCATGTGACTGAAGGAGAATATTTCTGCTTGTACTGCTGGTTCCTCAGCTCATCCCTGCCTTAGAAAGCCAAGTGCAGTCAGCTTCTCCCTGTGCAGAGTGCTGACAGGCTGGGAGAGCACCTGGGTGCTAGCAAAGCCCAGACATTGTGGTCCTGTGACATTTCAGTGGCACTTCACAGCTTCAGCTTGACTTATTGAGGTTTATTACCTCCAGCTAGCAGAAAATTGTCATTAGTTCTGCATACAGCTACTCAGGAATCTCTTAATTAGGTGAGGTGGCTCAGTTGGTAGTGCATAAGACCCTTAATGGGAGTGAGTTCAAGCCTGCAGTGGGCAGTAGTGTCCTCCCTACTCTAGTCATGAGGTCTGTGGTGACAGGTTGGACTCAATGATCTTTGAGGTCTCTTCCAACCTTAGTGATACTGAATACTAATTTCTCTTTCAGTACTCCCTGGGGCTTATTAAGCACAGCTCAGTGCCAGACTCCATCTAGCTCTGCATTTGAGCAGCAGTGTGTCTAGGACAGTAATTCAAGACAGCTGGGAAGGGTGGCACAGAGAGCCTGAGGGCTTCTGCAGGACTCAGATCACAGTGGTAGGGCTGGAGATAATGAACAGCACTTGAACCGAGACTGATTCTGTTGACTATTACAACATCTCTGCATCCTGCCCTCCTCAGTCTCCCTGGTGTTAGGAGCATAATGCTGGTACAGCTGAGCTGCCTCTCCATGAATCTGCTTTGTGAGCAGGGGGCTGGTCCCAGTGCTCAGGCACCATGTGGCACGAGGGCAGCCCATTTCCAGAGCCAGGCTTGCCCTCAGATGCAGCACTGCCATGTGATGAATCTAAATGGTGTCTGTCTAAGGTGCCTGCATCTCCAGCCCAGGGAGGCTGATAGTATGCCCTGTGAACCTGGATAAACCACAGGTAATTGAGAGCTGTGAATCAATTTACTGCTAGATCATCACAAATGTCACCAGGGCTTTGAACAAAATCTTGCAGTGCTCAGTCTCAGAATTGCCTTCTTCCTAAACTAAAATATCATCAGGTATTAGCACGGAAATTGAGTTTTCAGAGACAAGAGGGTGTTGGAAAGACAAAGAGAAAAGGAGATGAATTGTTGGAACAGAAGCACAGCCTCAAGAATGTGAAACAAAAGTGTTTTCACAGACTAGTGTTAAATGATTACATTCTGCAGGTGAATTGTCTGCTCAAGTGCCTTGCATCATGGGTGGGTTGCTGAAGGTGATGTGCAAGAGAAGATGTTAATATGCCGTTAAGTCCTTGAGCAGCAATCAGTCTGACTTACTGAGAGCAGCTGGGAGTTCCTGCTGAGGGGAAGATGTAATGAGGCCTGTGGGGGAAGGTAGAAGCAGTAGAATAGGGCAAAAGATTTCAGCTGATTTTTTCCTTGGTATTTTTCGATGATGTAGGTTCAGGTACTACAAAAAGAACTCGCAGCATCCACTTCTGAAGATACTCACCCATACAAAGAAGAGTTGGAAACAGCCTTGGAACAGTGTTTCTACTGCCTGTATGGCTTCCCTAGCAAAAAAAGCAAAGCAAGGTACCTAGAAGAGCATTCAGTACAGCAGGTAAGAGATCTGGGAGAGAATGTCAGTGGAGTATCCTGGAATGATGGAGGATGAAGTTCAATAAGAGCAAGTGCAGGGTCCTGCATCTGGGTCGAGGCAATCCCAGGCACAAATACAGGCTGGCCAGTTACTGGCTGGAAAGCAGCCCTGAGGAGAGAGACTTGGGGGTGCTGGTGGACAAGAAGCTCAACATGAGCTCTCAGTGTGCACTTGCAGCCCGCAAAGCCAATCACATCCTGGGCTGTATCGGGAGAAGTGTGGCCAGCAGGTCGAGGGAGGTGATCCTCCCCCTCTGCTCAGCCCTGGTGAGATCCCACCTGGAGTACTGCCTCCAGTTCTGGAGCCCCTATTACAAGAGGGATGTGGAGGTGCTTTAACGTGTCCAGAGAAGGGCCACAAGGATGATCAGGGGGCTGGAGCACCTCTCCTATGAGGACAGACTGAAGGAGTTGGGGCTGTTCAGTCTGGAGAAGAGAAGGCTCCCAGGTGACCTAATTGTGGCCTTCCAGTATCTGAAGGAGGCCTACAAGAAGGCTGGGGAAGGACTTCTCAGGATCTCAGGTAGTGATAGGACTAGGGGGAATGGAATGAAGCTGGAGGTGGGGAGATTCAGGCTGGATGTGAGGGGGAGGTTCTTCCCCATGAGAGTGGTGAAACCCTGGAATGGGTTGTCCGGGAAGGTGGTCGAGGCCCCGTCCCTGGAGGTGTTTAAGCCCAGGCTGGATGAGGCTCTGTCCAGCCTGATGTAGTGTGGGGTGTCCCTGCCCATGGCAGGGGGGTTGGAACTAGATGATCCTTGTGGTCCCTTCCAACCCTGACTGATACTATGATATGCCCTGGTTTGACTTTAATGCATCCTAATGCATTTTCTAGAAAGATCACTTTAGTTTCCTTCTAAAATGTCTCTATTTTTATATATTGTAGAACATAAGCTTGTTAAAAAATATGGGAGCTTTTGTGAATATCATAGAGAATGGGTCGGGTTGGAAAGGGTTGCAAAGGTCATCTAATTCAACCCCCCTGTTGTCAACAGGGACATCCTCCACTGGATCAGGTTGCTCAGGGCCTTGTCTAGCTTCACCTTGAAGATCTCCAGGGGTGGGGCCCCAACTACCTCCCTGGGTAACCTGTTCCAGTGTTCCATCACCCTCATGGTGCAGAGCTTGTTCCTCACATCTAATCTAAATTTGCTCTTCTCTAATTTCAAACCCTTGCCCCTCATCCTGTCACTGCAGGCCTTTGGGAACAGTCCCTCTGCAGCCCTCTTGTAGCCCCTTTCACGTACTGGAAGATGGCTCTAAGGTCCCCCTGGAGTCTTCTCCAGTCTGAACACCCCCAGCTCCCTCAGGCTGTCCTTGTAGCGGAGGTGCTCTACCCCCCCTGACCCTTTCTGTGTCCCTCAGATGAGATGCTGCTATTTTCTTTTCGCAGTAGTCTGCCAGTTTGAAGCTATCCACAAACTGCAGTTACTGAGCTGTGACTTTCCTGTTTTCAACAGAGAAGTAGTTCACATATGAGGAAAATGAGAGAGGAAAGAGTCAGCTTGAGAGAAGAGAGCTGCCACTTTAAAATGATGCAAGTACATGAAATTGTAGCTTGGTTTGAAATCTATGGCAGTAAATATCTGGTAGCTGTTTCTGAGCAATGTGTGAGGTTCAGTTGGTGTGGTGGGTTAAGGCCCTTTCTGAAAACAAAAAACCCAAGCAGGGTGGAGGGCTTGCGGGTACTTTACCCTCCCTGCAGGGCCTTTTCCCCTGGGAAGCTGAGTCTGGTCCACTCCCCCCTCCCTGCCCAGCTAGGGTATAAAAAGCAGGACATCATAGCTGTTGGACCTCCTTTTGGCTCTTGCCTCTGCTGGATGAGAGCTGCTGCAGCTGCTCTCCTGCTCCTCAGCCACGTGGCCGGACCTGATCCTTCTCCCTGCTGCCCCTGCGCCTCAGAGAAAGACTGGTTTTGTATTATTCTCTTCTGTCCCCCTCCCATCCATCCTTGTTCCTTGCCCTTGTGAACCTTTCCTGTTGTTGTTATATATATATATATATAGTTTAAAGAAAATTCTTCACCTCTCTACTTCCAAGCCAACTCCAGATTATTGTTTAGTGGATTTGCTCCTTACCCTTTCTTTTCCCTCTCTCTTTGGAGGGAGAAGGGGGGAGTGGGGGAGAGATTCTCAGCCTTTCCCCCATCTGGGCTTTTAACTCCCAGTTAAGGCTCAAACCACTAGAGTTGGGTTTGGAAGAAGAACGACTGCAGAAGGAAAGGGACAGGAAAAGCAGGTCAGCAATCTTGTGCCTTGAAACATCACCGAGCTTGTTCCAAAACCTCCAATGATTTTTGCATTTACCTAATCATAAAATTATACATGAAAACCCAGTTTCCTATGAGCAAAACAGTTTTCTGGCTCCAGAATAGAATAGAATAGAATTAACCAGGTTGGAAAAGACCAACCCATCACCCAACACCATCTAGTCAACTAAACCATGGCACCAAGCACCCCATCCAGTCTCTTCCTAAACACCTCCAGTGATGGTGACTCCACCACCTCCCCAGGCAGCCCATTCCAATGGCCAGTCTCTCTGACTGGGAAGAATTTCTTCCTAACACCCAGCCTAAACCTCCCCTGGCACAGCTTGAGACTGTATGCTCTTGTTCTGGTGATGGGTGCCTGGGAGAAGAGACCAACCCCCACCTGGCTACAACCTCCCTTCAGGTAGTTGTAGACAGCAATAAGGTCTCCCCTGAGCCTCCTCTTCTCCAGGCTAAGCAACCCCAGCTCCCTCAGCCTCTCCTCACAGGGCTGTGCTCCAGACCCCTCCCCAGCTTTGTTGCCCTTCTCTGGACACCTTCCAGCAACTCAACATCTTTCCTAACCTGAGGGGCCCAGAAGTGGACACAGGACTCAAGGTGTGGCCTAACCAGTGCTGAGTACAGGGGAAGAATGACCTCCCTGCTCCTGCTGGCCACATTGTTCCTGATGCAGGCCAGGATGCCATTGGCCTTCTTGGCTGCCTGGGCACACTGCTGGCTCATGTTCTGCCTACTATCAACCGATACCCCCAGGTCCCTTTCTGTAGCACTGCAAAGCAGACCTTCTGCCAATACACAAATGCTGCTGCTGTTACTCACTGACCACTTGTGTGTCCTGACACATTTACCTATTAGGAAAATGAAGATCAGGAGAAAATGGAAACTATTAAGAGAAAGGGAAGCAGAAATACATTTCCCTCTGCTTCCCCCCTGCAACACATCTGTTCCATTTCAGCAATTCTGGACTCAAAAGTTCTTATTGAAATCATTGGCACATTGATTTTTAGTGATGCAACTTCCTTGTTTGGAGTACAGAAGTCAAATTTACTGTAAGGAATAAGATGAACAGGAGAAGGAGTAAAACTGAGTCTGGCAGAAGAGAGCTGTAACTATGGATTTTTCATTATTTCTGTTTCTCTCTTCAAGCAAGGGGAATGTGAGGAATGCATTATCAAGGTACCTCTCTGGGGAGAGTTGGAAGATGATTTTTTTTTCCCCTCTATTGATCTCTTCTTGTCATTATTTAGGCATTTATTCTTCTCATTTGAGTTTGAAGTTGCAGAGCTTTTCTCCTCCATATCTTACCCATGATCTCAGTGGCACTCAGGACTCATGGGATCCTAGAATGGCTCACGTTGGAAGGGACCTCAGAGCTCATCTACTCCAACTCTCCCCACCATGGCCAGGGACACTTCTCAACTAGACTTGGCCTAATTGAGAGGATCCTTGTAATTGATGCTTGCTTACATAGTATCATTCAGGATTGGAAGGGACCACAAGGATTATCTAGTTCCAACCCCCCTGCCATGGGCAGGGACACCCCACACTACATCAGGCTGGCCAGAGCCTCATCCAGCCTGGGCTTAAACACCTCCAGGGACGGGGCCCCAACGACCTCCCTGGACAACCCATTCCAGGCTTCACCACTCTCATGGGGAAGAACTTCCTCCTCACCTCCAGCCTCAATCTCCCCACCTCCAGCTTCATTCCATTCCCCCTAGTCCTATCACTGCCTGAGATCCTGAGCAGTCCTTCCCCAGCCTTCCTGTAGGCCCCCTTCAGATACTGGAAGGCCACAATTAGGTCACCTCAGAGCCTTCTCTTCTGCAGACTGAACAGCCCCAACTCCTTCAGTCTGTCCTCATAGGAGAGGTGCTCCAGCCCTCTGATCATCCTCGTGGCCCTTCTCTGGACACGTTCCAGCACCTCCACATCCCTCTTGTAATAGGGGCTCCAGAACTGGAGGCAGTACTCCAGGTGGGGTCTCACCTGGGCAGCTCTTCTAAGCAAGTAGAATGACTTTGTTCTTCAGGGACCTGCATGAAGGTACAGCCCATACTTTAGCCTTTGTGAGCAGCAGGTGCCTGGAGTTGTTTTGTTCTTGGGAGGTTTCATTTGTTTCCTGCTACAGTAGCCTGTTTATCCATACAAACTAGAAAGCCACAGCATTCCAACATTGGATGACTTTGGGATTTTGGAATTTGAGATAATGATTTCCTTTTTTTTTTTCACCTCTCATCTACTTCCTCTTCAGGTTGACCTAACGTGGGAAGATGCTTTGTTCATGTTTGAGTATTTTAAGCCTAAGACTCTTCCAGAATTTGACAGCTACAAAACCAGCACAGTGTCTGCTGACTTGGCCAACCTTCTGAAGAAGACTGCTACAATTGTCCCTCGGACAGACAAACCTATGCTGAGCCTGGATGCTGTGTCTGCCTATATTGAAGGAACATGCAGCAAGGTAGAATTCATTGAAAAACTGAATTCTTTTACCAAAAAAAATATGATTGAAAGGAGTAACATTAATTGTGGTTATTTTTCTGCTGACTTTGTGGTAGTTTGGGGAAGGATTTATTCCACAGTGCTGCATTTCTTCAGGGAATTGTATTTAAATAATACCAGAATGACATCCCCAAGTGGTCTTGGGCTGGCAAGGTGTGGTGCTAATTAACACTACATTCCTGACTGGGGAAGGAGTATGAGGTGTTCATTAGTGTTTGTAAGTGCTCTGTGTACCTGTGGAATCATAGAGTGGCCCAGGCTGGAAGGGACCTCCAAAGGTCATCCAGTCCAACCCCTCTGCAGTCAGCAGGGACATCCCCAACTGCATCAAGCTGCCCAGGGCCTCATCAAGCCTCACCTTGAATATCTCCAGGGAAGAATACAGTAGAGAAGAGTAGAGTAGAGTAGAGTAGAATAGAATCATAGAATCAGTCAGGGTTGGAAGGGACCACAAGGATCATCTCATTCCAACCCTCCTGCCATGGGCAGGGACACCTCACACTACATCAGGCTGCCCAGAGCCTCATCCAGCCTGGGCTTAAACACCTCTAGGGATGGGGCCTCAACCACCTCCCTGGACAACCCATTCCAGGGCTTCACCAGTCTCACAGTAAAGAACTTCTTCCTCATGTCCAGTCTGAATGGAATGGAATGGAATGGAATAGAATAGAGTAGAATAGAATAGAGTAGAATAGAGTAGAGTAGAGTAGAATAGAGTAGAGTACAGTAGAATAGAGTAGAGTAGAGTAGAATAGAGTAGAGTAGAATAGAATAGAGTAGAATAGACCAGAAGAGACCTTGGAGATCATTGAGTCCAACCTATCATCCAACACTATCTAATCAACTAAACCATGGTGCCAAGCACCCCATCCAGTCTCTTCTTAAACACCTCCAGTGATGGTGGCTCCACCATCTCCCTGGGCAGCCCATTCCACCTCCCTGGGAAACCTGTTCCAGTGTTCCACCACTCTCATAGTAAAGAACTTCTTCCTAATACCCAATCTAAATCTGCCCTTCTCCAGTTTGAAGCCAGTGCTTCCACTGTTTTCATATTTGATGTGCCAAAAAGGCTCCCAGCCCTGCAAGGAAGGAGCAGTTCATCTCTCAGGGAGGTTTTCATCTTTCCTTTTGTTGATTTTCAGGCACCCTCTCTCCCGGATGGGGCAGACTATTCTCCACCAGTGGTGACTGAGCTCTACTATCTTCTGGCAGACTATCACTTCAAGAACAAAGAACAGTCTAAGGCCATTAAATTTTACATGCATGACATTTGTATTTGTCCAAACAGGTCAGTGTTGCTGAAGCCTGCTGCACATCTTTCATTCTGCTCACTTCCTTCTACCAGCCCCTAACATTCCATGGTTCTGTGACCTGCTTTTCATGTGGGGGCAGGACTTTGTTAGCAAAGCATTTGAGTCAAGTCAGTGTGATATAGGCATTCCAGCCTCTGTTCCTCTATGACAGGGGGAGGAGATGCAGACATCTGTTTTGAGAGAGCATATAAAAACGTCAGAAAGTGGTGGAAATACCAAAACCAGCCTGGTTTTGCCATTCAGTGTCATGTCGAGGGGGGGTGGTTGTTGATGTGCTGTATTCCTGCTCGCCTAGGTTTGATTCATGGGCTGGCATGGCTCTGGCTCGGGCAAGTCGCATTCAGGACAAGCTGAACTCTAATGAGTTGAAAAGTGATGGCCCGATCTGGAAGCACTCCACTCCTGTCCTGAACTGCTTCAAGCGAGCTCTGGAGATCGACAGCTCTAACCTCTCCCTGTGGATCGAGTACGGAACCATCTCCTACGCCCTGCACTCTTTTGCTTCCCGACAGCTGAAGCAGTGGAAAGCAGAACTGCCTCCTGAAGTGGTGCAGCAGGTGGGATCTAGCTGAAAGCAGGATGGAGTTTTGGATGATGTAGATGGTCTTTTCCAACGCAGTAACTTCATCAATTCAATATTGAGGTGGCTGTGCCATGTTCCCATGCTGTCTATCACATACCAGACTGTATTGGTTACTTAGCCACGCTGAGAGTTCTAATCTCCATTCACACAAGGTGCTGCTGGGCAGCACCATTTAAAGGTGGTCTTTGGGTTTGTTTTTTTTTCTTTCTTTTTCATAAATTTATAGAATGGTTTAGGTTGGAAGGGACCTTACAGATCATCTAGTTCCAGCTAGTTCCATCTAGTTCCCCCCTGCCACAGGGCGGGACACCTCCCACCCAGCCCAGGATGAACACTTCCAGGGGAGGGCATCAACGACCTTCCTGGGCAGCTTGTTCCAGTGTCTCCCCACCCTCACTCTAAAGAATTTCTTCCTAATCTCTAGTCTGAATATCCTCTTTTGAAGCTTCAATGCATTCCCTTTCCCTATCACTATGAGTCATTACATAAAGTCTCTCCCCAGCTCTCCTGTAGCCCCCTTCAGGTACTGGAAGGCTGCTCTGAGGTCTCCCTGGAGTGTTCTCGATGCTGAACAGCCCCAACTCTCTCAGCCTGAGAAAAACCAAACAAACCAATCTGTGTAAAATTGGTTTTGAGCCCTGATCTTTGAATTATCTTTTGAAGGTGACATAAAATTATGGTAACCTTCTGGAAAGGGGAGTTACATTTACCTTCCCTTCTGTAAATGTCATGCAGTGCTTCCAGGAGAGGGTGAAATGTGTACATAATTAAATAGTAAAAAGAGCAAGAATTACTCTGATATCTGTGTCCATGTGTCAGCTCTTGTTAGCTGAAGACATCATCACCCTTCTCTGCATTTTGGGGCTTTTAAACAAAAGACCAGAATGAGCAGATTGGTGGAGTTTACATAGGAAAAAAAAAAGTCATTATGAATTCCTTAGCTCTTCGTGCATGATGATGAGGATGAAAAACTGTTCCTGAAGTTGATGGCTAAGCCAAAGTGAGCAATTCTAAATGCTCTCTGAACAGTCAAAGGACTTGCTAAGGGAAATATTTTTTCTGTCTTTTTGAACCAGTGGAGTGGTGGTGAATGGTGCCACGTCCAGCTGGCAGCCAGGCACCAGTGGTGTGCCCCAGGGATCAGTGCAGGGCCCCATCCTATTCAATGTCTTTATTGATGATCCGGATGAGGGGATTGAGTTGATCATCAGGAAGTTTGCAGATGAGACCAAGCTGGGGGCAGGTGTTGATCTGTTAGAGGGTAGGAGGGCTCTGCAGAGGGACCTTGACAGGCTGGACAGGTGGGCAGAGTCCAAGGGCATGAGAATTAAAACATCCAAGTGCCAGGTTCTACGCATTGGCCACAACAACCCCAAGCAGGGCTACAGGCTGGGGTCAGAGTGGCTGAGAGCAGCCAGGCAGAAAGGGACCTGGGGGTACTGGTTGATAGTAGGCTGAACATGAGCCAGCAGTGTGCCTGGGTGCCCAACAAGGCCAATGGCATCCTGGCCTGTATCAGGAACAGTGTGGCCAACAGGAGCAGGGAGGTCATTCTGCCCCTGTACACTGCACTGGTTAGGCCACAGCTTGAGTCCTGTGTCCAGTTCTGGGCCCCTCAGTTTAGGTAGGATGTTGAGTTGCTGGAAGGTGTCCAGAGAAGGGCAACAAAGCTGGGGAGGGGTTTGGAGCACAGCCCTGTGAGGAGAGGCTGAGGGAGCTGGGGTTGCTTAGCCTGGAGAAGAGGAGGCTCAGGGGAGACCTTATTGCTGTCTACAGCTACCTGAAGGGAGGTTGTAGCCAGGTGGGGGTTGGTCTCTTCTTCCGGGCAACCAGCACCAGAAAAAGAAGACACAGTCTCAAGCTGTGCCAGGGGAGGTTTAGGCTGGGTGTTAGGAAGAAGGTCTTCATAGAGAGATTGGCCATTGGAATGTGCTGCCCAGGGAGGTGGTGGAGTCACCATCACTGGAGGTGTTCAGGAGGAGACTTGACAGGGTGCTTGGTGCCATGGTTTAGTTGATTAGATGCTGTTGGGTGATAGGTTGGACTTGATGATCTTTGAGGTCTTTTCCAACCTTGGTGATTCTGTGATACTGTGAACAAGTTCTGCACCAGGATGGAACACTGAAACAGGTTGCCCAGAGAGGTAGTTGAGGCCCCATCCCTGGAGATAATCAAGGTCAGGCTTGACAGGGCTCTGAGCAACCTGCTGTAGTGGAGGATGTCTCTGCTGAATGTCCCTGCTTGAAAATGCAGATAATCACAGCTCTGAAGCAGTGGTACAGCCTTGGTAGCTGTTTATATTGGATTATTATTTTTCAGATTTACAGCTGGTTGTGGGTGTTTGTGTCAGCATTTGCTGGGATGAGCAGAACCCCCTCCCTGAACACATCCTTGGGGGGGTTCTCAGGGTGCATTTGATCCTTTGGACACGCTTCAGGTTGCCAGTACTTGATACGCTGTCTGTGGCTGTTGCAAGTTGCTGTGCAGGGCTGTATTTTTAGGGGTTCCCACCCCATCCCTGGTGAATTGATGTTGTCTTGTCTCCACTTTGGTTCACACACAGATGGAAGAGCGGCGAGACAGTATGTTGGAGACAGCCAAACTGTGCTTTACGTCAGCATCTCGCTGTGAGGGCGACGGTGATGAGGAGGAGTGGCTTATCCACTACATGCTGGGGAAGATTGCAGAGAAGCAGAAGCAGCCTCCTGTTGTCTACCTGCTTCATTACAAACAGGCAGCTCATTACTTGCACGAGGAGGCTGCCCGCTACCCGAAGAAGATTCACTACCACAATCCACCCGAACTTGCCATGGAAGCGCTGGAGGTAACAGAAAGTTAAGTCATAGAATCATAGAATGGTCCAGGCTGGAAGGGAACTCCAAAGGTCACTCAGTCCAACCTCCCCACAGTCAGCAGGGACATCCCCAACTAGATCTGGCTGCCCAGGGCCTCATCAAGCCTCACCTTGAATATCTCCAGGGAAGGGATCTCAACCACCTCCCTGGGCAACCTGTTCCAGTGCTCCAGCACCCTCACAGTGAAGAACCTCTTCCTGATACTCAATCTAAACCTACCCTTCCCTAGTTTGAAGCCATTGCCCCTGGTCCTGTCACCACAGGCCCTTGTAAACAGTCTCTCTCCATCCTTCCTGCAGCCCCCTTCAGGTACTGGAAGGGGGATTGGACAAGATGCCCTTTAAGGGTCCCTTCCAACTTTATTTAGAATAAACCAAGGCAGGTTGGAAGAGACCTTCAAGATCATCGTGTCCAACCCATCAACCAATCCAACCCACCTAAACAACTAACCCATGGCACCAAGCACCCCATCAAGTCTCCTCCTGAAAACCTCCAATGACGGTGACCACCACCTCCTTGGGCAGCCCATTCCAATGGGCAATCACTCTCTCTGTATAGAACTCATTCCTAACATGCAACCTGAACCTCCCCTGGCACAGCCTGAGACTGTCCTCTTGTTCTGGTACTGATGCAATCTGTGAAGCTGTGGACTTGGAGAGTAAAAGGGAGTCCTTTACTTAGGCTGGTTTTGTTTCAAAGACAGGAATTCCACTTCTAGATTCAGTTCATCAGTCAATTTTTATCAAAATCGAATGTGGAGAGGTTTCAGAAGCACCTCACATCTGGGAAAGCACACATGCATGCATGAGTTGGAGTAGTAGCCACAACACCTTGGCTTTCACTGTGTTGCCTGATGAAAGCAGTGCATCTGGGATGTACCCAGTGGTGTCTTGCTTCCAAGGAGACCAGGTCTGCTTTCATTGTTGTATTCCATAGCTTGAAGTTAGGAGAGTTTATACACTGTCCACTGGTTAGGCCACACCTCGAGTCTTGTGTCCAGTTCTGGGCCCCTCAGTTTAGGAAAGATGTTGACTTGCTGGAATGTATGCAGAGAAGGACAACAAAGCTGGGGAGGGCTTTGGAACAGAGCTCTGTGAGGAGAGGCTGAGGGAGCTGGGGTTGCTTAGCCTGGGGAAGAGGATGCTCAGAGCAGACCTTACTGCTGTCTCCAACTACCTGAAGGTAGGTTGTAGCCAGGTTGCTTAGCCTGGAGAAGAGGAGACTCAGGGGTGACCTTACTGCTCTCTACAACTACCTTAAGAGAGGTTGTAGAGAGGCAGAGGTTGGTCTCTTCTCCCAGGCAACCAGCACCAGAACAAGAGGACACAGTCTCAGGCTGTGCCAGGGGAGGTTTAGGCTGGAGGTTAGGAAGAAGTTTTACACAGAGAGAGTGATTGCCCATTGGAATGGGCTGCCCGAGGAGGTGGTGGAGTCACCATCACTGGAGGTGTTCAGGAGGAGACTTGATAAGGTGCTTAGGTGGTGTTGGCTGATAGGTTGGACATGATGATCTTGAAGGTCTCTTCCAACCTGGTCTGGTCTATTCTATTCTATTCTGTTCTGTTTTGTTCTGTTCTACTCTATTCTATTCTAATCTTGTAATTTACAAGCAACTCTGAGAGGCAGGAAAAATCCTGTTCAAGTAGGTTTGGGTAAGAGGTGACTGCCTTTACTAACTCCTCCAGTTCCTACAAAGCAGAAACTCTTTTGCAGGGCTGTGAAGTCTTTGCTGACCAAATGCACTTTCTGTTTTCTAGGTATACTTTCGACTTCATGCTTCTATTCTGAAACTTGTGGGGAAGCCAGACTCTGGAGTAGATGCAGAGATCCTGGTTAGCTTCATGAAAGAGGCTTCTGAGGGACCATTTGCCAGGGGTGAGGAGAAGAACACCCCAAAAGTTGCAGAAAAGTGAGTGCTTGTTTCCAGCACTGAAGGCATGAACTACTGTCCAATTAATGAGTGAAATGAAGCTGAATGAAATCTAAACAAAAGCAGAATTAGTTCTGATGTTTGCAGGTATTGTGGGCAGTAGCATCACTGGTCTGAGGTCTTCTCAGGAAGTGGGAAGGGGGAAATAGAACAATTTTGATCTTGATTTTGAAGACATTGGTTTTGTTTGTTAGTAAATGATTTTTGTCCTATCTGTTAACTAAAGGAAGAGCAGAAGGCCTTTATTTTAAAGGGTGATCCTTCAGTCCTCATCCTTTGGCTAACTGCTACAAAATACAGAATGTTTTGCCATTGACCAGTGACAAGGGAGGAATGCAGCCTGTGCTAGGAACCCACCATTGACAGTGGGTCAGAATCACAGAAGCATTAGGGTTGGAAAAGATCTCTAAGATCATCAAGCCCAACCTTCTCCCCAGCACCACCATGGCCATCAAACCATGTCCCAAAGTGCCATGGCCACACATTTCTTGAAGCCCTCCAGGAATGGGGACTCCATCACCTCCCCGGACAGCCTGTGCCAATCCCTGGCCACTCCCATGGCAAATAAACATTTCCTCACAACCCTATGCAGAGCTACAGGCTGGGGTCAGTGTGGCAGGAGAGCAGCCAGGCAGAGAGGGACCTGGGAGTGCTGGTTGATGGTAGGCTGAACATGAGCCTGCAGTGTGCCCAGGCAGCCAGGAGGGCCAATGGCATCCTGGCCTGCATCAGGAACAGTGTGGCCAGCAGGAGCAGGGAGGTCATTCTGCCCCTGTACACTGCTCTGGTTAGGCCACACCTCGAGTACTGTGTCCAGTTCTGGGCTCCTCAGTTTAGGAAGGAGGTTGACTTGCTGGAGCATGTCCAGAGAAGGGCAACAAAGCTGGGGAGGGGCTTGGAACACAGCCCTGTGAGGAGAGGCTGAGGGAGCTGGGACTGCTTAGCCTGGAGAAGAGGAGACTCAGGGGTGACCTTATTGCTGTCTACAACTACCTGAAGGGAGGTTGTAGCCAGGCAGAGGTTGGTCTCTTCTCCCAGGCAGCCAGCACCAGAACAAGAGGACACAGTCTTAGGCTGTGCCAGGGGAGGTTTAGGCTGGAGGTCAGGAGAAAGTTTTACACAGAGAGAGTGATTGCCCATTGGAATGGGCTGCCTGGGGAGGTGGTGGAGTCACCATCACTGGAGGTGTTCAGGAGGAGACTTGACAGGGTGCTTGGTGCCATGGGTTAGTTGATTAGGTGGTGTTGGATGATAGGTTGGACGCGATGATCTTCCAACCTGGTGTATTCTACTCTATTCTATTCATCTCCAACCTAAGCCTCCCCTGGCACAATTTCAAGCCATTTCCTTTTGTCCTTTGTTAGCTACTTGGGACTTAGTATTTTAGAAGCTCCTTTCAGGTAGCTGCAGAGAGCAGTGTGGTTGGTAAGATCTGATGAGTGGACAGGGGAGGGCCATGAGGATGAGCAGAGTCCTGGAGCTCCTCTGCTATGAGGACAGGCTGAGAGAGTTGAGGCTGTTCAGTCTGGAGGAGAGAAGGCTCCAAGGAGACCTTATTGTGGCCTTCCAGTATCTGAAGGGGGTACAAGAAAGCTGGGGAGGGACTTTTCAGGGTGTCAGGGAATGATAGGACAGGGGGGAATGGAGCAAAACTAGAAATGGGTAGATTCAGACTGGATGTCAGGAAGAAGTTCTTCCCCATGAGGGTGGTGAGAGACAGGCACAGGTTGCCCAGGGAGGTGGTGGAAGCCTCATCCCTGGAGGTTTTTAAGGCCTAGGTTGGATGTGGCTCTGAGCAACCTGACCTGGTGTGAGGTGTCCCTACCCATGGCAGGGGAGTTGGAACTGGCTAGTCCTTGAGGTCCTTTCCAACCCTGCCAACTCTGTGATTCCCTGAATCGATCTCCTTTGTTCCCTGGGCATGTCCCTGACCTCTTAACACTATGGATTTCTTTATGGTTTGTTTTTTCCCCCAGAGAAAAAGCTTGTCTGGTTGATGAGGACTCTCACTCTTCAGCTGGGACAGTGCCAGGCCCTGGGACTTCCCTGCCCTCCTCCTCTGGCCCAGGTCTGACATCCCCACCTTACACAGCCACTCCAGTTGACCACGATTACGTCAAATGTAAAAAACCCCGCCAGCAGGCCACGCCGGACGGTACAGTCCCTGTTCTCCACTCTGGCAGCGCTCCCAGCTGCCCTCAGCGGGGGGGGGGGCAGCAGGTGGTGGGTCTGGGGTACCACGGGCAATATTGCAGCTCCTCACCTCTCTGAGGGCAGTGCTGTAAACACAATCGATGTACAGAGCTGTCCATAGAAAACCCCACAGCTGGCACCTGCCTCCCCTGGCGCCTGTCAGTCACCCCGGGAGTGCTGACAGGGAGCCTGCAGCTGGCTGGATCCTCCCTGAGTTTTACAGCATCAGAGATTTCTTTTTAGGTTGAGTTTTGGGGGTTTGTTTTTGGTGGGGTTTGTTGGTTTGGTTTGGGTTTGGGTTTGGGGGTTGTTTTGTTTGTTTGTTTTCTCCAGAGCTTAATGTCTGTCTGAGCTTCTTAAGAAAGACCTGGGCTCACCCTTTGGGTTTTCTGTTTGGTTGGGATTTTTGGTTGGGTTTTTATTTGGTTGGGTTTTGTTTCTTTGGGGGGGGGGGGGGAGTTGGGTTTGGGTTTCAGGGTTGTTTTGTTTGTTTGTTTGTTTGGTTTCTCCAGAGCTTAATGTCTGTCTGAGCTTCTTAAGAAAGACCTGGGCTCAGCCTTTGGTTTTTTTGTTTGGTTGGGTTTTTGTTTGGTTGGTATTTGTTTCTGGGGGGGGTTGGGTTTGGGTTTGGGGGTTGTTTTGTTTGTTTGTTTGTTTTCTCCAGAGCTTAATGTCTGCCTGAGCTTCTTAAGACCTGGGCTCAGTCTTTGGTTTTTTGTTTGGATGGGTTTTTGTTTGGTTGGGTTTTGTTTCTTTGGGAGGGGGGGTTGGGTTTGGGGGTTGTTTTGTTTGTTTGTTTGTTTTCTCTGGGCTTCCTAAGAAAGACCTGGGCTCAGTCTTTGGTTTTTTGTTTGGTTGGGTTTTTGTTTGGTTGGGTTTTGTTTCTTTGGGTTTGGGGTTGGATTTGGGTTTGGGGGTTGTTTTGTTTGTTTGTTTGTTTTCCCTGAGCTTCTTAAGAAAGACCTGGGCTCAGCCTTTGGGTTTTCTGTTTGGTTGGGATTTTTGGTTGGGTTTTTGGTTGGTTGGGTTTTGTTTCTTTATGGGGGGTGGGGTGGGTTTGGGTTTCAGAGTTGCTTTGTTTGTTTGTTTTCTCCAGAGCTTAATGTCTGTCTGAGCTTCTTAAGAAAGACCTGGGCTCAGTCTTTGGTTTTTCTGTTTGGTTGGGTTTTTGTTTGGTTGGTTTTTGTTTCTTTGGGGGGGGGGGGTTGGGTTTGGGGGTTGTTTTGTTTGTTTGTTTGTTTTCTCTGAGCTTCTTAAGTAAGACCTGGGCTCAGTCTTTGGTTTTTCTGTTTGGTTGGGATTTTTGGTTGGGTTTTTGTTTGGTTGGGTTTTGTTTCTTTTGGGGGGGGGTTGGGTTTGGGTTTGGGGGTTGTTTTGTTTGTTTGTTTTCTCCAGAGCTTAATGTCTGCCTGAGCCTCTTAAGAATGACCTGGGCTCAGTCTTTGGAAGGCTTTGCACCATTTCAATACCTCTGCAAAGTGGCCAGGTGAAAATTGGATCTGTGACTGAAACAAGCCTGACCAAAGCAGTGTTGCTGGTTTTGGAAGGAGGCAGGTGGCAGCTCCCTTTTTAATCTATTGTGTACTAGCATGAATTGATTTGCATGACAGTCCAGTAGACTTCATCTGTTAATTTATCATTTGCAATGACTGGTGGTTAGCAGCTTATCTCTAGAAAAGTCTAAAGTTCTGCAATAAATAATTGGCTGAGAAAGGGAAGAAGGGAGGGGGAGGGCACAGTGTTATTGAAGATTTAATGTTTAAGTTACCTGACATTGTTCTGTAGCTAGGGGTTTTATTCTGATTCCACTCTTCTGACAATCCATTTATCCATCTGGATCTGTGAACACCAGCACTCACAGACTCACAGAAGGTCAGGGGTCAGAAGGGACCAGTCCAGCTAGATGAGCACTCAAGATGAGCCACTCAAGAAGGGGTAAAGTACCTGCAGTGTAGAGCTTAGTGCTGGTAGAATGTGGGAGGACCCAAAGAAGTGCTCTGCTTGAGATGAATTCTTTTCTGGAGGGTGGGCTGCTTCCTGTTGTCATTTTCTGATCTGTAAAGAAGTTTGACATCATTTTGAAGCAAAGGTTCAGGTGCCTGGGAACTCTGCAAGGTGAATTTCTTCTTTTCCCTCAACCAGTCATTGTTGGTGAAGCTGACCAGAAGATCCTTCAGCTCCTTCCCTCACATGGATATAGTTTGTTTGATCCATGATTGCATTTCAGTAAGGAGTCATTCACTGGCCTGTGCTGGTGTCACATGCAGTGTGTCAGTGAGGGTGCCTTAGGTAGTGCCCAGGCTCTTTTATCAGCCTTTTGATGTCTTTTGACACAATAAACATAGAAAGGAGCAAATGTTTCCCTATTTCCTGAATAATTTTCCCTGTCAGAAGCAGTTTTGCCCAAGTCCACATCTGCTTAGGTCCTGAAGACTGTCAAAATGTTCCCAGGGGATACATAAATGAGGAAATACTCCAACATGTGTCATTAGTGCATTCCCTCCAAACCAGATATTATGGGCTATGGCGTGCTAATTGCCCGGTGGGGAGCAAAGTTGGCTGCTTAGCAAAGCCTGAAGGTGCAAGCTAAGAGATGTCTGCCACTGCCAGGGCTGAAGCAGCAGTTCCTGGGTCTCCCAGCTTAGCTTAGCTGGGACTGGGCTTTGCTGCTGCCAAAGCCATTTAAAATGTCAGCTGCTGAAAGGAGCAAGGTTAGGGTGATCTTTAGGGAGGCTGTGTGTAGCCAGGACAAGTTAGAATGGCAAAGCACTGCAGCATTCAGAGTGTTTTGTAAGTTGCTGGCACAACTAAACTCTGGGTACAGGATATTGGAGAGCCTCAAGAAATGGGAGTGCTTGCCTTGGGGCTGTTACAGATGGAAGGAGAGCTACCAGGCTGAGCAATGCTCAGAAGTCTCCCACTTGTTACAGACACTGTGCTCCTCTGCATGCATTGGCATTTCACTTGTACCAAAATACATACTTTTGGAGGAAAATGTTCCTGACACCTTACATGTAGTCACATCACTGAAGATGCCTGGTGCCTGCCTTTCCATTGTAACACTCCTAAAAGCAGCAAGAAAATGCCCAGCATTGGACTACTCTCTGGATTTTATTTTTGCCATTCTGACAGCAAGAGCAACTGTCCATGCTGTTGTTCTCAGAACTAATAGTTTGGCCTAAATTCAGCCTAGATGTTTGTTCCTTCTGAGGCCTGATAATATTCTTACTTACTTTGACTCTTGGCATCAGATCAGGTTGGTACTGATCATAGAATCAGAGAATGGTTTACGTTGGAAGGGATCTCCAAAGGTCATCCAGGCCAACCCCCCTGCAGTCAGCAGGGACATCCTCCATTAGGTCAGGTTGCTCACAGCCTTGTCCAACGTGATCTTGAGTATCTCCAGGGATGGGGCCTCAACTACCTCCCTGGGCAACCTGTTGCAGTGTTCCACCACCCTCATAGTGCAGAACTTGTTCCTCACATCCAATCTGAATCTGCTCTGCTGTCATTTCAAACCATTGTCCCTCAACCTGTCACTGAAAGCCTTTGGGAACAGTCCCTCTGCAGCCTTCTTGTAGCCCCCTTCAGGTACTGGCAGGCTGCTCTAAGGTCTCCCTGGAGCCTTCTCTTCTCCAGGAAGACATAAACAAAGCATTGGAGAGAGTCTTACCTACAAAATTCTCTTCACAGGCATACTTGCTAGTTGGGATCCCTGTCTCTGCTGACCTGTGAGAGCTCCTTGGCCATTTTTTTTAATGCTGAGCTTCAAGAAAACACATCCCATGAGGAAAGAGAGAAGGAAGTAGGTTGGTTTGTCTAGGGAGGAGAAGACTCAGGGGACATAAGACACAAGTGGGACCTAAACAGTGTCAGACGCTGTATGAAGAGTCAGAGGCAGCCCCCCAGGATTTCCATGTCCTTGGGAGACTGAACAGACAGTGTGAGACTTCAATTGCATTTCCAAAGTGGACATGAGAAAATAAGCTTAAAATAGTGATGGGAAGTAAAGGGAAAGACTGTGTAGAGTAAAACACTGCAGCACCTCAGCACTGGAAGGCTTTGAAAAGTGGTGATACAGCCACCTGCCAGGCATGAGGGAGCTGTGATTTATCCTGATGGAAAAAGGAATGGTCTGGACAAACTCCTTGCAGTTCCTTCCGAGACCTATTTTGTCTCTTAATTTTATGCCTTTTGTGGAGTATTTAATATGTTTGGGGTTTTCTCTTCTCTTTTTTTTTCCTGTTTAATTAAC
The DNA here is from genome assembly GCF_026170545.1 of Melanerpes formicivorus. NCBI lineage: Eukaryota > Metazoa > Chordata > Aves > Piciformes > Picidae > Melanerpes > Melanerpes formicivorus. The sequence continues at coordinate 427,874 of NW_027142388.1, forward strand.
AAGATGTTCAGCCCTGGCTTCTGATGGAGCAAACTATCTCACTGCAAGCAGGAACTGATTACTGTCCAGCCATCTTTTCTGGAAAATATTGGGATGCTGATCTTGAAGCATTCCTCCATAGCCACATAAGGCTATGGGGGCAGGCTTGTTTCACACAGGTTGTGTTTAAATTGCCATCGTTGTTCTGTAGCTCTCCAGCACATTCAGCTGCTGAGGAGAGGAAAAAATGGTGGCCAAGAAATGCAAGAAGTCATTGTTGGAGTTGAGGGCCTTGCAAAGCTTCATACCCAGATGAACGCTCGTGTGCTATTAGTTTGAAGTCATCTGTTTAATGGAAATAGGAGAAAGAACCCAGTAAACACAGCTTGTAAAGTAACTAAACTTCTTGTGCTGGTGGCAGCTGCTGGCACACAGCTCCTTCAAGGAGCCAGAAGCATTGCTGAGTGGCAGCTGGTCTCTGCTGGCTGAGGAGCTGCTGTTGTGTGTGTAAGAGGCGACTTCCTTTCTCTTCTCTCCTCTCGTCCTTCCATTCAGCAACATCTTTCCCTCCCTTCTGTTAATCCTGTCTTTTCTGTCATCACCCCTGCCTGTTGCTAGTTTATAACCCCCCAGAGTGAAAACTTGCCTCTGACAGTAGAAGCCTGAGATTTTAGTCTCTTTTAATTTTCCAAGAGCCAAATAGGAAACAAGAGAAAACAGGAAGGCAGCAGGGACCAAGCCCTTGTGTTACCTGGGCTGACACCGTGTTTACACAGCTCCAAGCAGATGTGTCCCAAAGCAGATGTGCTCACTGACCTTTATGCAGGCTGGGTGTATGCAGTCAGAACAGGCTGAAGGCAGGTTACAGTGACCTACATTTTGTGGTGAGGCCCTTTTGCTGTAAGATGCCTTTGTCACGTTGCTGTTGGACTCCGAGTAACCGTGGTGGGATGCATATGATGTATTCAGTACCCATTGCTGTTGCAGTGTGAGAATGTCCTGTTGTTAAGTCTCCATCCATATCATGTAGTGTGTTGTGTGTAGTTAGATGTAATCGTCCTTTTGTGTGTGTTTGTCCTTGCCTGATTGCTTTTGCAACCAATATTGCCCGTGCTGCCTCTAACCTTTACACAAATCTCTGTTCCCCAGGCATTCTCTTCCTGCTTTTACCTGTCACGGCTTGCTTTTAATAATTGGCAAAACCTGCATGATAAACTCACTGGGAAAGGCTCCTTGCTTCATGCTGTGGGAGAAGTCTCACGCCATAGTTTGTTGGTCTGCAAAGGTTCTGAAGATACAGAGTGTTTTATAAACGGGGTTCTCAGCATCCTGATGAGACAAAGGTGACCTCTGAGAAACGTTTTGCACCAGGTTGTCCTTGCTCATGCCAGACTAAATCACCTTCTGAGGCCAGGTGGATATTTCTGTGCACGAAAAGAACATTCCCATTGCATTCTGGAACATTCAAATCTTAGCCTTCCAGCAGTTTAAAATGAAACCTGTGGGTCTGCAGTGCATAACCAGGGTGTGTGGATGTTTGTGGGGGCTGCACTCTGGACTAGATGAATAATGAATCAGACCCAGGTTGCTCCATTTTAACTTTACCCTGATTGAACCTCTCTCTCTGATGAGTGCAAGTATCACACTGACAGTGTGAGATGATGTGAAAAGGATTTGACTAACCAAATGGAACACTGATGAGGTAGTCTGTGGCTCTGCAGCTACAGACAGAAGAGGACTGCAAGTTAGGGAAGCACATTCAGTGTTCAGTGCAGACATAACATAGACTCTCATCTTTGACTCATGTCACAAGAGAACTCCCTTTAACCATTCAGAGGCCTTGCTGTCCTCCAGCAACTGATCTGCTCCCATGCAAAATCTCTGCAGGTTTTTGGTTTTTGCTTTGTCTATAATAATGTGCAAGAGCCTTCTGATACAGAGCTGGATGTTGTCTTCTGTTGTGGGTGGAATCTGTCTCAAGGATGAGCCTTGTGTGATACACCATGTGTCTGACTGCAGAGCAGTAAAGAGAAACGCTCAGATGGGCAAGCAAGGAGAAAAGAGGAGCTATGGTGCCAGGCAGGCAGGACTGAGAGGGAGAATCTCTGCATCCACAGCCTTTATTGCTTGAGACAAGGTTATGATTTTTTAATAATCTACCCTCAGTTATTCATAAGCTGTGAACTGAATTTTTCCTTGCAGTAAATTGAGTTCCCATTTGTACGTAGCTTGCTGTGCCACTTATAGTTTCATAGTTCCATAGTTTCATTCAGGGTTGGAAGGGACCACAAGGATCATCTAGTTCCAACCCCCCTGCCATGGGCAGGGACACCCCACACTAGATCAGCCTGGCCACAGCCTCATCCAGCCTGGTTTTAAACACCCCCAGGGACGGGGCCTCGACCACCTCCCTGGACAACCCATTCCAGGGTCTCACCACTCTCATGGTGAAGAACCTCCTCCTCACATCTAGCCTGAATCTCCCCACCTCCAGCTTCATCCCATTCCCCCTAGTCCTATCACTACCTGAGATCCTGAGAAGTCCTTCCCCAGCCTTCCTGTAGGCCCCCTTCAGATACTAGAAGGCCATAATTAGGTCACCTGGGAGCCTTCTCTTCTGCAGACTGAACAGCCCCAACTCCTTCAGTTTGTCCTCATAGGAGAGGTGCTCCAGCCCTCTGATCATCCTTGTGGCCCTTCTCTGGACACGTTCCAGCACCTCCACATCCCTCTTGTAATAGGGGCTCCAGAACTGGAGGCAGTACTCCAGGTGGGGTCTCACCAGAGCTGAGTAGATGGGGAGGATCACCTCCCTCAACCTGCTGGCCACACTTCTGCTGCAGCCCAGGATCTGATTGGCATTGTGGGCTGCAAGTGCACATTGAGAGCTCACTTGGGTCTGATTTTTGACTTGCAGCTGCCTGTCACATTTCACATACCTTCTTGTATGCATTTCTCATCAGAGATATAAAATAGAAAAAGACATTATGCAGAAACAGCCCTGTTGGCTTTATGAGCTTGTTACCTAAGCTCACATGGTTCAGAGGTCTTCTCTCTCCTCCTAGGTTTAGTTTCTGAAAAGCTTCAAAGGCTGCAGAGCAGACAACATGATTAATGGAACTGCATGGTAAATAGTGGAGAGAGGTGAAATTCCTCACTCCCACTGGCACCACAATGCTGTGCTTCAGCTCTCCTGATGGGAGCTTGTACCATCAGTGGTGCTCCCTGGCCAGCAGATTCAGCACTGAGAGCTCTGTCCCTGGCATTGTCTCTGCCACTTCAGGTCTCTTCTCTTCCCTCCTTCAGCCCTGTGAGTGGAAACAGTTCAGGGAACAAGGCCTAGGGCAGATGGTCCACAAGGCTTAAGGTGTTGCTGTGGCATTTTGAAATGAAGTACTTCCTTTTTTTTTCCCACTCCACTCCTCTGAGTTCCTGCTTGTGGTGTTCAGTGTATTCCTGAAATACGGCACCTGAACACAGACACCGTAATTAAGCTTCATTTTCATTAGCACTCAGCAGAGCAGGAAGACTTCTGTGTATTTCTGTGAAGAGGTGTGCTGGGTTGCAGACCTGCTTTGCCAATAGCATGAGAGGTTGGCCATTTCTGGTTTGAGAAGCACTGCTTTTTCTAGGCACAGGGGCACAGATCTGCTGGGATCCACACAGACACGCATTCTGCTACTGAGCCTGTTGCCTTCTCGATGCTTAGAGCTGGGCTGATTTATTTCTGCACACATAATTCTGTGAAAAATGCAGGCTGGCTGGCTAACAGCTTTCACCTTTTCTCCTTTGCAAAGACAGGTACTACACTTTGGGTTCCATTCCCTGGAACTTCACCCATCCATGGTGACTTCTGAGAAATGAATCACTGCTGGCTGCTGCTCGTTTCTCCAGTATTCTTCATCAGGGTCACTCAGTTGGAAAGCATCTACTGCAATGAAGAATTACCTCAAAGACTAGCAGATTGTCTCAAGAGTAGCCTTGCTCTGGTTTCCAGTGATTAATAAGCCCAGTGTTGCTGTCATGAAGTTGTTTGGGGCTTTTTCATACAGTTAATGTACAGAGAAAGAGAGAGGATAAATGTAAATACCTCAACCTCTGATCGTTCTAGTAGCAGTGTCAAACCAAGTTAAGGAGCTGATTGTCAGGAGGCATTGACAGGTGTTCCCCACAGGGACAAGCTTGGCATCATGCCTGCATTTGGAATCTCCCATCCTAAATCACTGTCTGTCTTTGCATGCTGGTAGCTGAGTGCAGTTCTGTAATGATCCCATATCGCTCTTGCATATTGGTCTAGCAGTTCTTGATTTACATTCCAGTGCTTCATCTGTCATCACCCACGCAGCAGAACTGACCTGCAGGCTTGTGGCAGCATTTGCAAACGGGGTTTGTTTTTTTTCCTTCCCTAGCTGAGTAACTCAGCCTCTTTGCCACAGATGCAGAAACTCCCTTTAAAAAAATAACCAAGGGAGCCACTGTAAATGTTTTTGCTGATGCCAACTGGGAGCTGAGCTGGATCCATTTGTACCACAGAACATTATTGAAGCTTTATAAATGAGCCATTTGAAGCTTGACTGACCTCTCTTCAGTAGCCTTCTCTTCCCATTCTTTGTAACTACATTCTTTCTGTATAGAACTTGTCATCATTAACCACCTCTCTAACTTCCAATTAGGAAGCAAATCCTGCTCCTGCATTCCTTTTCAAGATACAGTTGGATTGAGATCTGTTCCCTGGAAGGGAAGGGTTGCTTCGTGTGGCAGTGAAAAGCCTACAGAGTGCCTAAGATTTGCTTCAGTGTGTTGCAATCCTAATAAGCAGAACCTGATCTGCAAGCTGAATGTCTGCAGAGAGATTTATCTTGGTAAAATGAATTCCTAGGAGGCCTTCAGATCTCTCCTGAGACAGTGAAATTCAGATGGAACAGAAGAAACTTAATTTCATTAGCAGCTCATCTTGAAGCAAGGGCTCTTGCTTCTTAAATTGTCTTTCTTGGTCTTACCAGGAAAATTAATGAATAGGAATGCAGTGGACCTGCCTAGACAGTGGATGGAACATTGGCTAAGCTATATCTGTGTCTTGAGCAGAAACTGGAGCTGGAACTCTTGGGCTGTGGATTTAGAGAGAAGTGCCTGTGTTGGACACTGAATTGTCCTGGCACAGTGTTACAGACAGCTGCCACTTTCCCCTCTCAGTGGCAGTCTCTCTACTGGAGATACTAAGCTGTGCTTTTCAAGTCATGCAAGGTTGCTTCTGCTACCCTGTGGTGCAGATGAGCTTGGATTCTGTTGGGCAAGGTTTGAAACGCAGGCAGAAGATTTTGCCTTGCCTGCTTGTTCTGAGGTGTGGATTTTAGCCCCCAGAATGAAGACACAAGCCCCTCCAAATTTACCTGTGCTGTTAACACCTTAGCTGTGGTAGCTGCAATGCAGTCAGCAGCCAACAGACACTACTCCACTCTGTCAAGGCACATTCGTTACTTCTGCTGTCTGCTGCCTTGAATCCAGGCGTTCTCCTGTCTGCCTTAGACCTAGTTCTTTGATGGATTGTTTATTTGCCATATCAAATCACCTTTCAGAGCACTGCTCAACAGCATCTAACAGCTGCAGGATAGATGGCATCACTGATCACTCCTGTAAGTCTCTGCCCTCTAATGCTGCTGAGTTTTCTGTCCTTTATGAGTGATTTTTACCAGTATTGTTGTTTGTGGGTTTTTTTCTCATGTCAGTCCAGCTTTGTTTGTGTCAAACTCAAAATTACACTGGATGCTTTTCAAGGTAAATGGCACAGAAAATGTGGAAGATGCCATAGGACCATAGCAGGTGAAAGATTGTGTCCTCAGCCTATCTGCTTGGGAAAGCTGAGCGTCATTGCTTTCAAATCAGGTTCCAGGATTCTGTTCTAGGAAGAAACGCGGTGGGGCAGGGAGCTCTCTGTTGTGGCAGTGGTAGGGAAAGACAGGGGGGTTAATTTCTTAGCACAAAGAAATGAGATGCAACTGATCAGCTGAAGCAGACGACTGAACAGCAAATCAGCCTCTTTTAGACAATAGGGACAGCGGTTGGTGAGGATTCTGTGATGCACTCGGGGGAGGTTTGCAGCCGGGCTGTGGTTCTCTGTTGCCCTTACCAAGGTGCAGGTAGCAGCCTGGTGAGAAAGAAATGGTGCATTCCTTCTTTGTCTCTTTTGCAGAGAGGAGTCAGGACAGCACTGCAGCGGTGCTGTCTGACTCCAGCTCCACACAGGATATGTTTAATGAGCCTGCCAGCTCTCAAGACAGCCTCAGGAAGACTTACACAGAGAAGAGGATTTCTGCTGCCTGCGCGGATCCCCTGCTGCCCGGCAAAGACACCCTGACATCTACAGAGGAAAAGAGTATGGCATCTGGGGGCTTCTCATTAAAATGTGTCTTGGGGCATGCAGAAGCACTTTGGGAGTTTTAACTAGGCATTGCTGCTCTGTGTGTGTGTCTGGGCTCCAACTGGAACTGTCCTTTGCTTCTGTGGCCATCAGCCCAGCGTGCACTGCCTGTTAAACCTCACAGAGAAGAGAATAATGATAAGCTGCTGTCCCCAAGGGCCCTTTGCCTGCCTTGCTTTCTTTTAGCTTATCATTTACTCTTTCTTCAGTGTTTCAAACCTTGAAAGAATTGAAGGAGTCAGTATTTGTGGTCAGACCAATGGGATTGTTTAGACCATTTAGACCATTATTTTCCCTTTACACCCAGTGGTGATTTATTTACATTCTGCTACTTTTCACTCAAGAGCTGTGGAAAGTTTCCTAGGCATTAGCCTAAAACTGCCACAGTACTTGGAGATGATCTCAAAGAAAACATCTTTTCTTGTCCCCAGGCAGAGATGCCCTCTTGGTGGTCAGTGCCTAGAGGAGCACAAGTAGTGGAATTGGATGGTTTATTGCATTGGATGCTTTATTTCAGTGGAGAAGTGGAGCTGCTCTAGCAAATTTTTCCACACACAACAGTGTTCAGTATTCCACTGGAAATGTTGATTCCAAGTCCATTAGCTGGAATTTCCCTTTGTCTGCTGTTTGTGCAGTTGGATGTGGCAGTAGATAGAGAGGCTCAGCTTTAGTAGGGAAAGACAAACAAGGGCAGTGTGTACATTTTGCCCACCCTTCTGAGCTGTGGCCCTCTGTGGGGTGTTAAATCTTGCCAGCTCGCCCTGTGCTTTAGCCTGGCCTAGTTTCATTGATCTAGAAAGCAGGGCACTTGGACAGAGCTGATTTCACTTCACTGGTCCCACCATGGACAGCTGTTGGCTGGTCAGTTTGTGTTTGCAGGCTTGGATTAGCTTCAGATTCATAGAATGGTTTAGGTTGGAAGGGACCTTCAAGATCATCCAGTTCCAACTCCCTGCCATGGGCAGGGACACCTCCCACCAGCCCAGGTTGCTCAAGGCCTCATTCAGCCTGACTTTGAACATCCCCAGGGAGGAGACATCCACAGCTTCCCTGAGCAACGCATACCAGAGGCTCCCCACCCTCACACTGAAGGATCTCTTCCTAAGCTCCACTCTAACCCTGCTCTCCCTCAGCTTCAAACCTGAACTGTTGCTTTTGCTCAGGGAAAAAGCCCAAGACAATGGAGAGATCAGAGCTGGGCTCTGTTAATGAGCTGAAGATTACTTGAACCTCTGGAACAGTCATGATTTTATCAGGACCCACTCACTAATTCTGCCTATGCTTTGATGAAGAAAAGGGCTCACATGTGTTTGAGTCAGTTTTTGTCATTTTGTGTATCTCCTTTGCCATTTGGGGACTTTCATTGTCACCTTTGCCTTCTTTCCCTCTTGCAGTTGCAGGGAAGTCAGAAGAGCTGCTGGAGGGCTCAGAACCTTATCACCCTGCTGAGACTGCTGGCCAGAAAATCTTGGTGGATCCTCAGCTCACTGCTGGCAACCCCCTCAAAATGGCAGCCCTTCCACCCTCACAATGGGACTGCAAGAAGAAAACTGAAGCCTCTGGAGATGCATCTGAATTCCCTCAGGGCCTGCCAGCAGACCTGGAGGAGCAGCGGAAGTTCCTGACGGAGCAGTGCATTGCCTCCTTCTGCCTCTGCCTCAGCCGCTTCCCCCAGCACTACAAGAGCCTCTACAGGCTGGCCTACCTCTACACATACAGCAGGACACACAAGGTGAGCACAGCACACAGCCACCAGCTGGCCAGCTGGGCTTAAATCTGCTGCCATCTGTACTAATTCAGCAGGTCACAGAGTCATGGGATGGCTCAGGTTGGAAGGGAGCTCAGCGGTCATCTACTCCAACCTCCCCACCATGGGCAGGGACACCTCTCAACTAGAGTCAGCTGCTCAAGCCCTCATCCAACCTGGCCTTAAACACCCCCAGGGAGGAGGCAGCCACAGCCTCCCTGGGCAGCCTGTGCCAGAGTCTCACCACCCTCACAATGAAGAACTTCTTCCTCAGCTCCACTCTAACCCTGCTCTGCCTCAGCTTCAAACCCTTCCCCCTTGTCCTGTCTCCAGACACCCTCAGGAAAGGTCTCTCTGCAGCCTTCCTGCAGGATCCCTTCAGGTACTGGCAGGCAGCTGTAAGGTCCCCCTGGAGTCTTCTCCTCTCCAGGCTGAACACCCCCAGCTCCCTCAGCCTGTGCTCACAGCAGAGCTGCTCCAGCCCTTGGATCATCTTTGTGGCCTCCTCTAGACTCACCCCAGCAGGTCCATGTCCTTCCTGTGTTGAGGGCTCCAGAGCTGGACGCAGCACTGCAGGTGAGGTATTACCAGAGCAGAGCAGAGGGGCAGAACCACCTCTATCTGCTGGCCAGGCTTCTTTTTATGCAGCCCAGGCTGCCATTTGCCTTCTGGGCTGCAAGTGCCCATTGCTGGCTCATGTCCAGCTTCTCACCCACCAGCACCTCCAAGTCTTTTTCTGCAGGGCTGCTCTGAATCTCATTACTCCCCAGCCTGGGTCGATAATGAGGATTGTTCCAACCTAGCTGCAGGACCCTGGACTTGGTCTTGTTGAATCTCATGAATATCACCTGGGCCCAATCTCTCCAGCTCATCCAGGTCCTTCTGGATGCCATCCTGTCCCTCTGGCATAGCAACAGCACCGCTCAGCGTGGTGCCATCTGCTGGTGGTGCCCTCGACCCCACTGCCTATAGCATTGATCAAAATATTGAACAGTGCAGGTCCCAGTGTGGGCACCCTGAGGGAGGCTACTTGTCACCCATCTCCATCTGGACATTGAGCCATTGAGCAGTATTCTCTGGGTGTGACCTTGCAGCCAATTCCTTATCCACTGAACAGTCCACCCAGCAAATCCAGCACTGCAAATAGGACCTTCTGTGTGCAGAAGTCCAGCAAGGTGACATCCATGGGTTGTCCCTTGTCCACTGATGTAGTCACTGCATCATAGAAGGCCACTGGGTTGGTCAGGCAGGAAGTCTCCTGTGTTGTGTCATGCTCTATTGTGTAGTTTTTTGCATTCTCCTCCTCAGCAGCACTGAAGCTGTTGTGAATAAGAGGGCAGGGAATGGAAGCCAATCACCCCCCTGCCTCTCAGCAGCCAACACATCAGCGCTGCTGAGCTTAGCTCAGCTCTTAGCAATCCATGTGGCTGCAGGGCCAGGAGCCAGGGAAATGGGACCACTTCTGCAAAGAGCTTGGTTTGCAAACATTCCTCTGCTGTTTGTGTGTGACAGTTGTTGGTTTTCCATGGAGCTGATCACTAATAGGAGCTGGAGATTCCTGCAATCTGTCCTTGCTGCTACTGACAAATGCTTTGTATCAACAGTCAACAAACAAGGCTGCCTGGCTGCAGTGTGCTGCTTCAGAAGGCTTATCCTGGCCTGAGAAGCAACTTGCACAGTATTTTTTGTTTGCTTTTTTCTGATGAAGCCTTCTCCTTTGTCTTTTGTATCTCTCTTCCCCTATAAACACAGAGATGTGCAGTGTTTGCCTCTATGAAAAGCACACAGTGTCAATCTGCTGGAGGGAGGAGGCCACTGCAGAGAGATCTGCACAGGTTAGGTTCATGGGCTGAGGTCAAGAGAGTGATGTTTAGCAACATCAAGGGCCAGGTTCTGCACTTGGGTCACAGCAACCCCAAGCAATGCTCTGGGCTTGGGGCAGAGTGGCTGGAAAGCAGCCCAGTGGAAAAGGGTCTGGGGGTGTTGCTGGACACCCACTTAATGTCAGCCAGCAGTGCCTGGGTGGCCAAGAAGGCCACCAGCATCCTGGCCTGCATCAAAACCAGTGTGGCCAGCAGGAGTAGGGTGCCCCTGCACTGGGCACTGGTGAGGCCACAGCTTGAGCACTGGGTTCAGTTCTGGGCACCACAGGACAGGAAAGACATTGAGGGGCTGGAGGGTGTCCAGAGAAGAGCAGCGAGGATGGGGAGGGATTTGGAGGAGCAGCTGGTGGTGTTCAGTCTGGAGAAGAGAAGGCTGAGGGGAGGTCCCCTGCTCTCTACAGCTCCCTGAGAGGAGGTTGCAGTGAGGCTGGGGACAGCCACAGGACAAGAGCAAACGAGCTGAAGCTGTGCCAGGGGAGGGGTAGTTTGGACATTAGGAAAAGCTTCTTTACTGGGAGAGTGGTGAGGGGTTGGCACAGGCTGCCAAGGGAGGTGGTGGAGTTGTTCAAGAAGCCACAGATGTGGAGCTGCAGGTTTCATTTGGTGGTCATGGTGGTTGGACTCCATGATCTTAAAAGTCTTTTCCAGCCTTAATGACTCCACGGTGCTGTGGTTGGCTGAATCTGTGTCCTCTTGGGACTCAGAAAAATAAAGTTCTGCCTCTTCCAGCCTGGGAGTTACCAGGTTGCCTTCATCTGGCATTGTTGGCTCTTCCTGTCCTCGTTTTATTACTTCTCTGCATAACAAGCAGTTCCTTAACACTGCAGGAAAAGTCTGACCACTGCTGGATGTACAGCACACACTGCCATGAGGTTGCCATTCTCTGCCTTTGATGACTCACAGTGTCACAGTATCACTAAGGTTGGAAGAGACCTCGAGGATCATCGAGTCCAACCTATCAACACAGACCCCATGACTAGACCATGGCACCAAGTGCCACGTCCAATCCCCTCTTGAAGGCCTCCAGGGACGGTGACTCCACCACCTCCCTGGGCAGCACATCCCAATGATGAACGACTCGCTCGGTGAAGAACTTTCTCCTCACCTCGAGTCTAAACCTCCCCTGGTGCAGCTTGAGACTGTGTCCCCTTGTTCTGGTGCTGGTTGCCTGGGAGAAGAGACCAACCCCTTCCTGGCTACAACCACCCTTCAGGTAGTTGTAGAGGGCAATGAGGTCACCCCTGAGCCTCCTCTTCTCCAGGCTAAACAACCCCAGCTCCCTCAGCCTCTCCTCACAGGGCTGTGCTCAAGGCCTCTCCCCAGCCTTGTTGCCCTTCTCTGGACATGCTCAAGTGTTTCGATGTCCTTCTTAAACTGAGGGGCCCAGAACTGGACACAGGACTCAAGGTGTGGCCTAACCGAAGCAGAGTACAGGGGCACAATGACTTCCCTGCTCCTGCTGGCCACACTATTCCTAATGCAGGCCAGGATGCCATTGGCCCTGTTGGCCACCTGGGCACACTGCTGGCTCATGTTCAGGCTGCTGTCAATCAGCACCCCCAGGTCCCTCTCTGTTTGGCAGCTCTCAGCCACTCGGACCCCAGCCTGTAGCTGCATGAGGTTGCTGTGGCCAAAGTGCAGCCCCTGGCACTTGGATTTGTTGAATGCCATCCCATTGGACTCTGCCCATCTGTCCAGTCAGTCGAGGTCCCTCTGCAGAGGCAGGTTCCTTTCTAGAGCAGTGCCAAACATCCAGGTTTTCATGGCACACCAAGAGGCCTGCAGTGGGAGTGAGACTCCTGCACCAGCCAAACTCACAGCATCCATCTCTGCACCTTCAGCAGGGGCAGGAGTAGGAAATGTGCTCAGCTAGTTTGATGAGAAGCTTGATTAACAAAAATGAGCTCAATTACCTCAGGCTGAGTTGCTGAGGGCAGAGGAGGGTTGGTGTCAATTTTAGAAGGCTGAAATTATTTGTTGTGTTTTTTTTTTCTCTTTAATGTACAGAAGCATCTTGGAAAATTCAGCATTTCTGCAGCAGTGCCAGGAATTTGTATGAAGGATGTAGCCTGATGGCCAGAATTGGTGGCTGGCTGAGAAAGGAGAGGCTTGGCAGGCTTCCACAGCACAGAGAAAAACAAGTTTTCCATATGCAATCTGTTTTCTCCCAGTTATAAAGAGTATTATGGGGTTTGCTGGTGCCAGAGTAGTAAAAATAGTTGTTGGGTGCTTTTTTTAACAGCCTGTTCAAAATCTTGCAGCAATTTGCCTTGGCTATGGAATCCATGGGTGTTATTTCCAACCCCCCCTTGCAAACTCCTGCTTACCTCTTTGGAGGTGATTTCTCTGTGCTTTAGTCTCTTAGCAGAGCAAATTGGTACAGAGCTGCTTTTTCTTGGAATATTTATTCAGGAATGATATCCAAGAATATTCAGGAATGTTTCTTGGACTTTTTATTTATGCAGGAACTTTAGGATAATAGAATCCTAGAATGGCTCAGGTTGGAAGGGGCCTCAGAGATTGGGCAGAGACAACTCTCAACTAGACTCAGCTGCTCAAGGCCTCATCTAACCTGGCCTTGAACACCCCCAGGGAGGAAGTAGCCACAGTCTCTGTGGGCAGCCTGTGCCAGAGTCTCACCACCCTCACACTGAAGAACTTCTTCCTCAGCTCCACTCTAACCCTTCTCTGCCTCAGCTTCAAACCATTCCCCCTTGGCCTGTCTCCAGACCCCCTCAGGAAAGTCTCTCTGCAGCCTTCCTGCAGGATCCCTTCAGCTACTGGCAGGTGGCTGTAAGGTCCCCCTAGAGCCTTCTCTTCTCCAGGCTGAACACCCCCAGCTCCCTCAGCCTGTGCTCACAGCAGAGCTGCTCCAGGCTTGGATCATCTTTGTGGCCTCCTCTAGACTCACCCCAGCAGGTCTGTGTCCTTTTCATCCTGGGGACACCAGAGCTGGAGGCAGGATTGGAGGTGAGGTCTGAGCAGAGCAGAGGGGTAGAATCCTCTCTCCTGTCCTGCTGCCCACACTCTTCTGGCTGCAGCCTAGGACAGGATTTATCTGCTGGGCTGCAGGAGAGTAATGCTGGCTCCTGGGAAGCTGCTCAGCACCCAGCAACCCAAAATCTCTTTCTTCAGAGCTGCTCTCAACCCTCTCTGCACCCAGCCTGGATTTGTGCCTGGGATTAGCCTAAACCAGCTGCAGGGTGAATTTTCAGAGGTTGCTTCACTGACAGTTTGGGCAGCAGTTTGTTTCCCAATCTCTTTGTCTGTTGTGAAGTGAAATCTTCATCCTTTGTGATTTTTACCTCCAAAATGAGTCCTGGCAGTTTGGAAGGAGCAAACAGGGTAGGTTTAGGTTGGACATCAGGATGAAGCTCTTCACAATGAGAGTGGTGAAATACTGGGACAGGTTGCCCAGGGATGTCCCTAATTCCAGCTGCTTGCAGAGGGAGGCTGTGGCACTGCCTGCAGCCAGAGCCCTGGCCAGCTGCATGCTCTTGGGGCAGCTCAGTCTGAGCCCATGAGTCCCTTGCAGCAAGTGCAGAGGAGGATTTGCTCTTTCTGGGAGTGGGCACCCCAGTGCTGCTGAGCTTGCTGGCTTACCTTTGGCCTGTACAAACTGCCCTTGCTGGGATGCAATAGCACAAAGGGTTCTTTTCAGACAAAGCCTTCCTTACAGCCCATAAAAGGAAACAGAAAGGTTAAGGTGTAGCTGGACCTTTTGCATACCTCTCAGCAACACTCCCTGGGGTTTGAGTGGGGTAGATGTCTCTTCTGGCACCATGGAGTTCAGGGCTATTCATCTTGGGTGACTCAGGTTTCCACTTGGGTGACTGTGAGAAATTTTCCTTTTCCACTTTAACAACCTTTTGGGGTTTTTCATTTGCAAGTTACTGCACCTTGTCAGTCTTCTTGTCTTTGAAACATGGGATGATGATGAGGTGGGAGGCAACAGCTGAACTGGAAAGAGTCCTGAGTCAGCCATCCAAATGCAGCATTTCAGAGTGGCAAGCTCTGTGCCAAGAAGAATAAATCCTTTTTGCTGTGTCCTGCACCCATTCACCCACTCCTAATAAGTTCATCAGCTAAAAACTAAACAGAGCAGCCTCTGTGAGATATGATGAGTGGAGAGCTGCTCAGGCATGTTTCCTGGGAGGAACTGATAGGATAGGATAGGATAGGATAGGATAGGATAGAATAGAATAGAATAGAATAGAATAGAATAGAATAGAATAGAATAGAATAGAATAGAATAGAATAGAATAGACCAGGTTGGAAAAGACCTTTGAGATCATCAGGTCCAACCTATCACCCAATACCATCTAATCAACTAAACCATGGCACCAAGCACCCCATCCAGTCTCTTCCTAAACATCTGCAGGGATGGTGACTCCACCACCTCCCTGGCCAGCCCATTCCAATGGCCAATCTCTCTTTCTGGGAAGAACTTCTTCCTAACATCCAGCCTAAACCTCCCCTGGCACAGCTTGAGACTGTGTCCTCTTGTTCTGGTGCTGGTTGCCTGGGAGAAGAGACCAACCCCCACCTGGCTACAACCTCTCTTCAGGTATTTGTAGACAGCAAGAAGGTCTCCTCTGAGCCTCCTCTTCTCCAGGCTAAGCAACCCCAGCTCCCTCAGCCTCTCCTCACAGGGCTGTGCTCCAGACCCCTCCCCAGCTTTGTTGCCCTTCTCTGGACACCTTCCAGCAACTCAACATCTCTCCTAAACTGAGGAGCCCAGAACTGGACACAGGACTCAAGGTGTGGCCTAACCAGTGCTGAGTCCAGGGGCAGAATGACCTCCCTGCTCCTGCTGGCCACACTCTTCCTGATGCAGGCCAGGATGCCATTGGTCCTCTTGGCCACCTGGGCACTCTGCAGGCTCATGTTCAGCCTACTGTCACCCAGTACCCCCAGATCCCTTTCTGCCTGGCTGCTCTCAGCCACTCTGACCCCAGCCTGTAGCACTGCATGGGGTTGCTGTGGCCAATATGTAGAACCTGGCACTTGGATGTGTTCAATCTCCTGCCCTTGGACTCTGCCCATCTGCCCAGCCTGTTGAGGTCCATCTGCAGAGCTCTCCTATCCTCCAGCAGCTCAACTCCTGCCCCCAGCTTGCTGTCATCTGCAAATTTACTGAGGATGGACCCAATGCCCTCATCCAGATCATCAGTAAAGATACTGAACAGGATGGGGCCCAGCACTGATCCCTGGGGCACACCACTAGTGACTGGCTGGCAGCTGGATGTGGCACCATTCATCACCACTCTCTGGGCTCAGCCCTCCAGCGAGGTCCCAGAGAGATGCCTGTGGATTAGCATGGTATGGTGCACAGCAGATCACCAGAGCAGGGCACTGCACTTCATGATCTCTTCATTTTCATCATCAAACTGAGATTCAGGAATGTTTCCAGGGCTTGAATTTATGTGACCTGCCCTAGCTGATCCTGCTGTGGCAGGGGGGCTGGAATGGGTGGTTACTGGAGGTCCCTTCCAGCCCCTACCATCCTGTGAGTCTGTCATTCAGTCGATGTGTTTGCTGTGGGATTTCATAGTTAAGCTCTGTGGAGGTAGCTTCCCTTCATCTTTCTGTGATAGCTTTAACTGCAAGATTCAGTTTGCCACACATTAGGCAGTTTTTTACTTGGAATTTACTTACATTTCTGATGGCTGTGACTGGCATAAAGGAAAACATTTCTGTGCCTGGATGTTATGATGGCCTTCATTTTGCTGGATTCTGAATTCATTCAAAACAGGATGACTTGCACAGGAGAGGAGATTTTTGAGTTTCTTTTCCATGCTGTATTTTCCCCTGCCTGTGTTCCAGAGTATTTTGCAGGCTTAGGTTTAACAGGATTACAGAAAGCCCTATTACACAAGAAGCACCAGAGGAAGAAGTTAGTACACAGCTAAATCTGCATACTTTGTGTTCTTCAGTGGCCATTCTATGTGGCACAGAATCACACAGTGGGTAGGGGTTGGAAGGGACCTCCAGGGAGCATCCAGTCCAACCCCCCTGCCAGAGCAGCATCACCCAGGGCAGGTCCCACAGGAACACATACAGGGGGAGTTGGAAAGTCTCCAGAGCAGGAGACTCCACAACCTCTCTGGGCAGCCTGCTCCAGGCCTCCAGCACTCTCACAGTGACAAAGTTTTCCCTTCTGTCCTCTGCTCCAGCTTGCCCCCAGTGCCCCTTTTGCTGTCCTTGGACATCCCTGAGCAGAGCCTGGCTCCAGCCCTGCACATCTTGATCCCCAGCAATGAGGATAGCCCTCAGGCTTCTCTGCTCCCAGCTGCTCTCAGCCTAAATGTTCCACTGCCTGCAGCAGCAGCTTTGTGGCTCTGTGATGGAATCTTCTCAAGCAGCTCCCTGAGGCCCCTCTTGAAGTGAGGAGCCAAAAACTGGACATAATACTCCAGATGTTGCCTCACCAGGGCAGAGCAGTGATAATCATGAAGTTTCCTGGTTTGACTATCCAGAAAGTACCTTGGGATGTTTATGAGTGACCCTGGCTTTGTTCTCTCCCACAAGCCAGAAAGCCAGAGCCCTTGGCTGTCTTAGACTGTAATCATGGAGGTCCTGCATAAAACCTGTACCAGCTCTCTGACTGAAGGATCTTTACCATCTCTAAATACCTGCTTAATCTTTCCAGTGTTCAGCTCTCTTGCACTTTGATCTGTAATCAGCATTTTGCTAGGAGGGATGCTCCAATTCTGGTGGGACACTGGAGATTTCTGATTGATGACTGTCATTAGGCTGAAAGCTCTTAGGGTTGAGCAGAGCTTTTGCTGTTTCACCAGAGCCTTGCAGAGAAAATTATGTGGAAGACAGGATAGGAACTCTGCCAATAACTTCCCCACCCCCCCAGAAAAACAAAACAAAACAAAAGGGAATAAAATAATTTTTTAAATGACAACTGGAATATACTTCTTGGAGGGACATGATTTCATCACTCTGTGATTCACAGAAGGGTATTTCCAGCCCCCAGAACACAAAGCAGCATTCAGCATTCCCCTTTGCCTCTCTCTGCGAGAGGTCCTGGGTTCAAATCCCGGGCCAGCCCCCGCACCTGAGGGATGGCCAAGGGCTCAGGCCCAGCCAGCATGGATTTAGGAAGGGCAGGTCCTGCCTGACCAACCTGATCTCCTTCTATGGTCAGGTGACCCGTCTGGTGGACGTGGGGAGGCCTGTGGATGTGGTCTACCTGGACTGCAGCAAGGCCTTTGACACCGTCCCCCACAGCAAACTGCTGGCTAAGCTGTCAGCTCATGGCTTGGACTGCAACACTCTGTGCTGGGTTAGGAACTGGCTGGAGGGCCGAGCCCAGAGAGTGGTGGTGAATGGTGCCACAGCCAGCTGGCAGCCAGGCACCAGTGGCATCCCCCAGGGATCAGTGCTGGGCCCCATCCTCTTTAACATCTTCATTGATGATCTGGATGAGGGGGTCGAGTCAGTCATCAGCAAGTTTGCAGATGACAGCAAGTTAGGAGCAGATGTTAGTCAGTTAGAGGGTAGAAAGGCTCTGCAGAGGGATCTCAACCGACTGGACAGATGGGCAGAGTCCAATGGGATGGCATTCAACAAGTCCAAGTGCCAGGTGCTGCACTTTGGCCATGGCAACCCCATGCAGAGCTACAGGCTGGGGGCAGAGTGGCTGAGAGCTCCCAAACAGAGAGGGACCTGGGGGTGCTGATTGACAGCCGCCTGAAAATGAGCCAGCAGTGTGCCCAGGTGGCCAAGAGGGCCAATGGCATCCTGGCCTGCATTAGGAATAGTGTGGCCAGCAGGAGCAGGGAGGTCATTGTGCCCCTGTACTCTGCACTGGTTAGGCCACACCTTGAGTCCTTTGTCCAGTTCTGGGCCCCTCAGTTTAAGAAGGACATCGAAACACTTGAACGTGTCCAGAGAAGGGCAACAAGGCTGGGGAGAGGCCTTGAGCACAGCCCTGTGAGGAGAGGCTGAGGGAGCTGGGGTTGTTTAGCCTGGAGAAGAGGAGGCTCAGGGGTGACCTCATTGCCCTCTACAACTACCTGAAAGGTGGCTGTAGCCAGGAAGGGGTTGGTCTCTTCTCCCAGGCAACCAGCACGAGAACAAGGGGACACAGTCTCAAGCTGTTCTTCACCAAGCGAGTCGTTCGCCATTGGAATGTGCTGCCCAGGGAGGTGGTGGAGTCACCATCCCTGGAGGCATTCAAGAGGGGATTGGACGTGGCACTTGGTGCCATGGTCTAGTCATGGGGTCTGTGTTGATAGGTTGGACTCAATGATCCTCGAGGTCTCTTCCAACCTTAGTGATACTGTGATACTGTGAACCAAACACCCTCCCTCCCTTGCTCTGCTCTGCAGTGAAGTTGCCTCTGAAGGAGCCTGCCTGGCGCTGTCTCAGATGCTGCTTCCTCCTGCTGAAATCACAAATGCAGTAAGGCAAAGCTTCCCTCAGTGAGACCTCACACTTAATAATTGTCCCATCTGTTGGGGATGTTTTGCTTGGAGCAAACAGCTGTCCCTCGCTCTCAGCTACACAGGAGGGGCTCCTGCACTGAACTCCCAAGAGGGGCAGGGCCTTTATGAATTTGTGGTTGGTGTCATGCCTGATGCCTTCTTGTTAACTCCCTGAGCACAATTAGCCACATTTCATGGCAGCCATGGAATTATCCAGAGAGGTTTAGTGAATTCACATGGGGGACAATGCCTGGGTAGGGCTAAAAGTCCTGGATTCAGTACCCCCACTGAAAGAAGGTTGCATTTAAACCTAGAGGTTGCCTGATCTGTTAGGGCTGGCTCTCAGCAGGTGTTCTTGCAGGTAGTTACCCTAGGGAGCTGCTGAGGGATGGCTTCCAGTGTGTGTGTATATGTGAAACTGGAGGGGCTGGGGGGCAGTGAAGGGCTGATGTGTGGAGAAAGGCTCCAGGATCCCCATGAGAGAGAGTCCCACTGTTTGCTGAGACAGGTGATGTGTTTGTACAGCCATCATTTCATACTGAGCATCAAAATGCCACTTCTAACAAAGTGTTGTGGATAGACCTGGAGTTCAGGTTTCTGTAGGTAACAGGAGATGGAAGATGGATTCCATGAAAGGAAAAGAGAGTTGAAAACAAAAAAACAAGCAGAACTTGATGCTTTGGGGCTGGATGCAGCATCTGTAGGGCCTGAGCAGTGTGCTGGGGGCTGGATGCAGCATCTGTAGGGCCTGAGCAGTGTGCTGGGGGCTGGATGCAGCATCTGTAGGGCCTGAGCAGTGTGCTGGGGGCTGGATGCAGCATCTGTAGGGCCTGAGCAGTGTGCTGGGGGCTGGATGCAGCATCTGTAGGGCCTGAGCAGTGTGCTGGGGTCAGTCTGGGTACCTGCTGTGAGAACCGAGCTGGCTTCCCTCTCCTGGGGAATGCCTTCACTTCACATTCCTTTACAGGTACTGCTGGAACAGCAGCTCCATGGAAAATGAGAAATGGCAGTGCAGGTTAATAAAAGCAAGTGAGCATTGACAAACCTGGTGGCCTTCTATGACAAGGTTACAACATTAATAGATGAAGGCCAAGCAACTGACATCATTTACCTGGACCTGAGCAAAGCCTTTGACACTGTCCTGCACCACATCCTGGTCTCCAGGCTGGTGCAGGATGGGTTTGATGGATGGACCATTCAGTGGATACAGAACTGGCTTGATGGCTGCACCCAAAGGGTGGCTGTCAATGGCTCCATATCCAAGTGGAGGCCAGTGGCAAGTGGAGTCCCTCAGGGATTAGTACTGGGACCAGTCTTTGTTGGCAACATGGACAGTGGCATTGAGTGCACCCTCAGCAAGTTTGCTGATGACACCCAGCTGTGTGGTGCAGCAGACAGGCTGGAGGGAGGGGAGGCCATCCAGAGGGACCTGGACAGGCTGGAGAGGTGACAACCTCATGAGGTTCAACAAGACCAAGTGCAAGGTTTTGCAGCTGGGCAGAGACTGGCTTGAGAGCAGCCCTGAAGAGAAGGACTTGGGGGTGCTGGTGAATGAGAAGCTCAAAATGAGCCAGCAGTGTGCACCTGAAGGTCAGAAAGCCAACCACATCCTGGGCTGCATCAAGAGAAGCATAGCCAGCAGGTCAAGGGAGGTGATTCTCCCCTGCTACTGCACTCTGGTGAGACCCCACCTGGAGTATTGTGTCCAGTTCTGGAGCCCCTATCACAGGAAGGATCTGGAGGTGCTGGAATATGTCCAGTGAAGGGCCACAAGGATGATTAGAGGGCTGGAGCACCTCTGCTATGAGGACAGACTGAGGGAGTTGGGGCTGTTCAGTCTGGAGAAGAGAAGGCTCCAAGGAGAACTTACTGTGGCCTTCCAGTGTCTGAAGGGGGCTACAAGAAAGCTGGGGAGGGACCTTTTAGGGTGTCAGGGAGTGATAGGACCGGAGGAATGGAACAAAACTAGAAATGGGTAGATTCAGATTGGATGTTAGGAAGAAGTTCTTCCCCATGAGGGTGGTGAGAGACCGGCACAGGTTGCCCAGGGAGGTGGTGGAAACATCATCCCTGGAGGTTTTTAAGGCCAGGCTGGATGTGGCTCTGGGCAACCTGATGTAGTGTGAGGTGTCCTTGCCCATGGCAGGGGGGTTGGAGCTGGATGATCCTTGAGGTCCCTTCCAACCCTGACAATTCTATGATTTTGTGCCCCCGCCTGTTCTGGCACTTCTGTCCCTCCCCCCTGCCAGCCACTGACCTGCTCTCCTGCTCTCTCTGCAGAACCTGCAGTGGGCTCGCGACGTGCTGCTGGGCAGCGGAGTGCCCTGGCAGCAGCTGAAGCACATGCCTGCCCAGGGCCTCTTCTGCGAGAGGAACAAGACCAACTTCTTCAATGTAAGTTCGTGCACGCAGCTGAACTCTCTCAGCCATCCTTCCAACACCTGACTCTGGTTGGGAAGGTGTGGGGAGGGCTGGCACCAGGAAATAACAAGGCAGTGGCCAGAGGAAAAGCAGAGTTGATACTTACTGGGATTTTCCCCCTTTGAAGGGAATCACATTAGAGTGATTATTCCTGATGAGCTTGAAAACATGGGGAGAGAAGCACCATTGTTTCTTAGTCATGCATCATTTACCAGATGCTTGGTAGCTGGGCCCTGTGTCAAAATTGGAATGTATTGCTGTTGATTATTTTCTTGCTTGGTGCAGCCTGGCTCACACTCCTCATGACAAACAAACAAAAACCCCCAGTGCTGGGTACTCCAAGGAATCTCTGGAGTTGGAAGGAGCTTTTTTTACATGCAGATTTTGAGGGGTGCCTCAGCATAAAGACTACTTCAGAGTCCCAGAGTGCAGGAGCAGCCCTGGCATATAAACTGTCCCTATGCCATCTTCTAGTCCACAGGAGTGTCTGTGCCTCTCAGTGGCATGGGGCACAGAACACTTCTGAGATTTAGCTGAGCACTTATCTGTCAAGTTCCTTGCTGTGGTTGCAACCTAACACACTGCTGTTGTATTCAGCACCTCAGGCTTTTCTGTGGCATGCTCCAGGGGGTTGTGCCTTCTGCTCTTTTAGGATTCTGTAGCTGTTTTGTGGCTTGCAGTGTGTGGTGAGAACCTGGAGATGTTCTGTTTATCTTTCTGGTCTCTGGATCTGGTACATGGTTGCCTGTGCTTGCAGTCACAGAATTTGATGTCTCTGCTTTCCCACCCAGTGCCTCTGTTCTAATATTTCAGTTGTGATTATTTATTTCCACTTGATATCTGTTAACATTTTCACTTTTGCTGGGTCTTGTGTTAACCAGCACCTCTGCAAACTTCTGCTAAGTGTAAGGTGAGTGCTTTCCTGTGATTATAATCCCTCAGATGGGTTGAACAACACAGAATCACCAAAAGCTAGGAAGGGACCTTGAATATCTCCAGGGGTGGGGCCTCAACTTCCTCCCTGGGCAACCTGTGCCAGTGTTCCACCACCCTCCTGCTGCAGAACTTGTTCCTCACGTCCAATCTCAGTCTGCTCTGCTCTCTGTCCCTGCAGGCCTTTGGGAACAGCCCCCCTTTGGGAACAGTGCCCCTGCAGCCTTCTTGTAGGCCCCTTTGGGTACTGGCAGTCTGCTCTAAGGTCTCCCTGGAGCCTGATGTGTGAAAATTATGTTCCTAGCTTGACCTAGTGTCTGCCCACAGACACATTTAATGGTAGTCTAGAGTCCTCTGTGGAGACCACTGCTTTCAAGCTTAAGAGATGTCTGTGTGGAGACTCAACTCCAGTGTGTCTCAGCTGTGATGCCCATAACTAGCACATGAAGTGCCTCAGACAGCAAAACAACTCCTCAAGGCCTTTGTATATCAGCCAGTGCTAACATCTTGATTTATTCCCACAAGCCTGGGAGTTAATCTTCCTGTCACCAGGTACAGTGTCCTCTGTGAGGTTAGCATGATCAAATCTTTTGGTGGTCTCATTTTTCTACCCAAATCCTCTTCAAGTAACACTCCATGTGGAGCATGTGGCAGTAATCCAGTACAGATGACACAGACATAGCACAGTGACAAAGTCCAGATCCCAGAGGGAAAGGGCTACCTACAAGTGCCTGTGAAAAAAAGCTGTTAGTGCCAGCTGACATGCCAGAATTGGACAAAGCTG
Source organism: Melanerpes formicivorus (assembly GCF_026170545.1). Lineage (NCBI taxonomy): Eukaryota > Metazoa > Chordata > Aves > Piciformes > Picidae > Melanerpes > Melanerpes formicivorus. The sequence continues at coordinate 450,480 of NW_027142388.1, forward strand.
GGAACAACTTGTGGGGGGGGGAAAAATTCTCACAACTCTGCATTGACCTTGTTTGGGTTAAACCTTGACTGCAGAGCTCCTGGGCAGGCTGTGGGTAAGCAAATGTGCTGCACTATCTGGGTCAGTGCTCAGGAGGCAGCCTGGGGTGTCCTCCATTGCATGCAGATGGTGGTGCAGCCACTGCCCCAGCTCCTGTCTTCACTTGCAGTTGGGTGATAAACCAGAAACTGGAGAGCTCCACAAAAGTAAGTAGTCACATCTAATCTGAGACACTGCATAGCCAACCTAAAGATTTTCTGAGCTGGCTCATGGGTCCTTCTCAACAGAAGCACTTTGCCCACAGTGTTTTATTTGCTTCCATGAAGTGCATTTGGCTTTACTTTAGAGAAATCTTTTGCCTTCATGATACAGCAGAGTTAAGTGAATGTCTGCATGGCCTTCTGCACAGACCTTGCTGGTGAAATACCTTTTTCTTCTGGTCCCATTAGTGGGGTTTATCTCTTGCCCAGAAGGTTCAGGGTTGTTGATGTGAGAGCTGACTCAGTTTTACAAGTCCAAGCAGCAGTGAGCAACAGAGAGAGCTTGCAAAGACAAGGACCTGTGCCAGCCTGCTTCACCCAGGCACTCTGTAAATCATGCCTACTCCTAGCAGAATTATTTATTAAATGTTTATGACAGCACTGTATGGGAAGAAATAAACCTGAGTAAAGCTGTCTGCTGTTACATTCTCCTGCAGAGCTCCTGCTCTGCCTCCCATGTGTCACGAGCTGTTATCTAATTTGTTGGCTGTCACTCAGCTGTGACTGAAAGCTCTTGGAATTCATTTTCTTACTGTCTCCAGAATGAGCAAAAAAAGGGACATTCCCTTAGCCCTGATCCCTTCTCCTTTGACAGAACTGCAGTAATGCCAGGATGCACAGAACTTCCCTTCTGTCAGTTCTCAGAAAGCAAAAGGGCTAGCTGCGTTGTTGTAGCTGTTTGTCTCCCAGAGAGAAAAGAATGGCCCTGATCTTTCTAACACCAGAGGACTTTGCACATTCCTGACCCTGCTAACGGTGCAGTCATTGTGTCAATGATGGTTGCAGTCAGAATCCTAGACTGGCTCAGGCTGGAAGGGACCTCACAGCTCATCTGCTCCAACCTCCCCACCATGGGCAGGGACACCTCTCAACTAGATTCAGCTGCTCAAGGCCTTACACAGTCTACCCTTGAACACCCCCAGGGAGGAGGCAGCCACAGCCTCCACTGGGCAGCCTGTGCCAGAATCTCACCACCCTCACACTGAAGAACTTCTTCCTCAGCTCCAGTCTGACCCTGCTCTGCCTCAGCCTCAAACCATTCCCCCTTGTCCTGTCTCTAGACATCCTTAGGAAAAGTCTCTCTGCAGCCTTCCTGCAGGATCCCTTCAGCTACTGGAAGGCAGCTCTCTAAGGTCCCCCTGGCGCTCCCTCACCCCCAGCCCCCTCAGCCTGTCCTCATAGCAGAGCTGCTCCAGCCCTTGGATCATCTTTATGACCTCCTCTGGATTCACTCCAGCAGCTCTGTGTCCTTCTCATTCTGGGAACACCAGAGCTGGAGGCTGGAGCCTTCTCCTCTCCAGGCTGAACACCCCCAGCTCCCTCAGCCTGTGCTCACAGCAGAGCTGCTCCAGCCCTTGGATCATCTTTTTGTGGCCTCCCCTGGAGCTCCCCTCCCCAACTGTGCTCCTAGAAATGAATCCCAAGGCTTTTCTGTCTGGCTAGCCACACACTTCTCTCTAACCTACATGTCCTGGTACACTGCAGCTTTAGTCCTCTTTATCTGTGTGTCAATAGCTGGGGAAACTTTTCATTTCTTTATTTATTTGTTTGTTTGAGAGGGAGATGGCTCCAGGATGATTCCTATGGTAACTAAATTAGAAATTAATTCAGGAAGAGAGGGAAAAAAAACCAAAACAAAACAGAAAAAAGAAAACTCCCCAAACATTGCTTTATATAGCAGGGCTCTTTTCCCCCTTCCCCCCCTTTTTTTCCCCTTTCTTTTCTGTATTCATTTTTCCTGCCACTATTAATAAAACAAAGTTAAACTTTGTGCACAGATGCTGGGGATTCATCAGGCTGTGGGTGGGTGCTGAGGGGGAAAGCAGCATTCTGCTGGTCAAGCTCAGTGTTCCAGTAACTTCTCCATATGGTTTCATGTGCAGTGTTTGTATTTTCCTGGCACATCTTCCCTGGTGATAATGATTTGTTGTCATGAAGATCTCGATGTCCATCTTTGGTAGCTGTTCCCTCCATGTGGAAGCTGTGCATGCACACAGTGGATTGTATTGCAGGCATTCATCTGCAGACTCTTCAGGGTAGTTGTGCTGGATTTCACTCTAGGAGACACCCAGTTTGTCTATTTTCTGCTGTATCCCTCAAGCTCCCCACTCTGGTCCAAGTAAGCAAGGTTAAGGTGGAAGGTGTCCAGAGAAGGGCCACAAGGATGAGCAGAGGGGTGGAGCACCTCAGCTATGAGGACAGGCTGAGGGAGTTGGGGCTGTTCAGTCTGGAGAAGAGAAGGCTCCAAGGAGACCTAATTGTGGCCTTCCTGTATCTGAAGGGGGCTACAAGAAAGCTGGGGAGGGACTTTTTAAGGTGTCAGGGAGTGATAGGACAGGGGGGAATGGAGCAAAACTAGAAATGGGTAGATTCAGATTGGCTGTTAGGAAGAAGTTCCTCCCCATGAGGGTGGTGAGACATTGGCACAGGTTGCCCAGGGAGGTGGTGGAAGCCTCATCCCTGGAGGTTTTTAAGGCCAGGCTGGATGTGGCTCTGGGCAACCTGATGTAGTGTGAGGTGTCCCTGCCCATGGCAGGGGGGTTGGAGCTGGATGACCTTTGAGGTCCCTTCCAACCCTGAGAATTCTGTGTTTCTAGGGTTCTAAGATAAGGTAGCAGGAGCCAGTAGATGAGAGGTAGCAGTGATTTCTCTGTCTCTGCTAGAGGAAACTGGTGAGCTGGCAGCTAAGGGCACTGGAGCTGAACCTATTCTAGACATTTGTTCAGCCCAGTCTGACCTGGAATACCAGGGCCAAGGGCAGCTCTTCAAGGCTGATTGTGACAACTTGACTGAAACCTCAGATTTAGTCTTTCCTACCATGTGCTGGAAAAGCCTGAACTGGAGGTAGCAGCAGGCTAAAATCTCTTTCCTAGAACTTCTCCTGCTCTGCTTTCCTTCCTGTCCTTGGCTGGTGATAGATCTGAGTTACTCTCCTGCTGCTCAGAGCTGGTGTGTCTTTTCAGTTGGCAAGTGTGCTTCCAGCTCCTAGACATCTGCTGTGTGGAGTGTGAGTCTTCTGAGAAACACAGTGCCATTTAAATCAGACTGGGGAGAGGAGAAAGAACTTAGAGGAACTTGCTGAACATCCCTGTGAGCTGAGGCAGTCTCAGTGTGGTGAGAGTTTGAGCTTCATCTAAGAGATTTCATAGACTCCTAGACTGGCTCAGGTTGGAAAGGACCTCACAGTTTATTTAGAATAAACTTTATTTAGAATGAACCAAACCAGGTTGGAAGAGACCTTCAAGATCATCGTGTCCAACCCTTCAACCAATCCAACCCACCCAAACAGCTAACCCATGGCACCAAGCACCCCAGCAAGTCTCCTCCTGAACACCTCCAATGATGGTGACTCCACCACCTCCTTGGGCAGCCCATTCCAATGGGCAATCACTCTTTCTGCATAGAACTTCTTCCTAACATCCAACCTGAACCTCCCCTGGTGCAGCCTGAGACTGTTTCCTCTTGTTCTGGTACTGGCTGCCTGGGAGAAGAGACCAACATCCGCCTGGCTACAACCTCCCTTCAGGTAGCTGTAGAGAGCAATAAGGTCACCCCTGAGTCTCCTCTTCTCCAGGCTAAGCAACCCCAGCTCCCTCAGGCTTTCCTCATAGGGCTTGTGTTCCAAACCCCTTACCAACTTCTGCTCCAACCTCCCCACCATGGGCAGGGACACCTCTCAACTAGACTCAGCTGCTCAAGGCCTTATGCAGCCTGCCCTTGAACACCCCCAGGGAGGAGGCAGCCACAGCCTCCCTGGGCAGCCTGTGCCAGAGTCTCACCACTCTCACACTAAAGAACTTTTTCCTCAGCTCCAGTCTGACCCTGCTCTGCCTCAGCTTCAAACCATTCCCCCTTGGCTTGTCTCTATAGACACCCTTAGGAAAAGTCTCTCTGGACTCACTCCAGCAGCTCTGTGTCCTTCTCCTGCTGGGGACACCGGAACTGGAGGCAGGGTTGGAGGTGGGGTCTCAGCGGAGCAGAGTCTTCAAGATGCCTATAAAAAGCTCGATAACTTTCTCAACCTCTGCCCAACATGTTATTTACAGTCCTGCACTCCAGCCTCTTGGAAAAACAGAACTCATCAGTGAAAAATGCCCCTTGCTCACAGACCTCTCTGTCTCCACATACCCACGCTGTTCTCTCTGGCTAACTTTGCAGGCTTCCAAGGCCCAGCTAGTAAAGATGCCAGTCACTCTAAACCCCTGGAGATCCATGCATGGGGTCTTGAGCTGTGGTTTGTGCCAGAGGGTATTAAACAGCTCCTTTATTTCCATTCTCTTTTCCCTAGGAAAAGGTTCTTTTGTTGAGGAGATGAGTTTCTAGACCAAGGTAAGGTAGGCAACAAACAACTGGGGAAGGACTTTTTAGGGTGTCAGGTAATGATAGGACTAGGAGGAATGGAATGGATCCAAGCTAGAGGAGGGGAGAGTTAGATTAGATGTCAGGAAGAAGTTCTTCCCCATGAGGGTGGTGAGACACTGGAACAGGTTCCCCAGGGAGGTGGTGGAAGCTTCATCCCTGGAGATTTTGAAGGCCAGGCTGGATGTGGCTCTGGCAGCCTGACCTAGTGGAAATTGTCCCTGCCCATGGCACTTAAACTATGGTCTCCATCTTCATAGCCTGGAACTAGTGTGAGTCATTAAAATGATAGGGGTTCCTTAAGTGGTTGAGATATCATTCCATGAGCTTGGGGTAACCACTAAAATGATTGCTGCTTACACATCCCTCCTTTGTTCCTCCTGACAGACTGCACTGAGGCTTTAAGAGAATGTGTTGGGCTTCAGTTGAACTGGAGGCAGTGCTGCAGGTAGGGTCTCAGCAGAACAGAGCAGAGGGCAGAGTCCCCTCCCTGTGCTGCTGCACTCCCTGCTTTGGATGCAGCTCAGCACACAGCTGCCTGCTGGGCTGCCAGTGACCATTGCTGGCTCCTGGGGAGTTTGTCACCAACTGACACCCCCCAAGGCCTTCTCCTCCAGGCTGCTCCAACACTGCTCCTCACTCAGCCTGGATTTGTGCTCTGACCCAGGAGCAGGACCTTGCCCTTGGCCTTCTTGAATTAGAGGAAGTTGACTTTCCAGGTTCCTCTGGATGAATCCCAGCATGTCAACCTGGCCACACAGCTTGGTGTCATCTGCAGACTTGCTGAGGATGTCCCTGTTGCTGGCAAGGATGCTAAGCAGCAGATGTGACTGCAGTGCAATTTCAAAAGCATTTTCATCATAGCAGAAGGGAAAATAGAAGAGGAATGCAGTGCTGGGGATCAGGAAACGTGCTGAGCATTGCCAGGCTGTGTGCAGAATCCAGTCAGTCCCCTTGCTGCAATTCAGAAGCATCAGCTCCCATGTCAGAAGTTAGGATTTCAGCTTGTGCCACCTGGCACCCAGGCACTTAGGAAGCAAAAAGATTTTAATCAAGGAAGAAAAGAGGAGACAGAAAGTCAGCCAGGACTGCCTGCCTGACACATTTCCTGCCCAGAGGACTCTCAGCCTACAAGTTGAACAGTGATAGCATCACAGAATTGTTTTGGTTGGCAAAGCCCTCTAGGATCACCGAGTCCAGCCATCCACCTACCACTACCATGGCTACTAAACCACGTCCCCAGGTGCCATGGCTACACAGCAGTCAGCTGAGGTGACTCTGCTGACAAGGTGTGGGAGCAGAGGGGAGAATCACTTGCAGGGTATCACAGTATCACAGTATAACTAAGGTTGAAAATGACCTCGAGGATCATCAAGTCCAACCTATCAACACATACCCCATGACTAGACCATGGCACCAAGTGCCACGTCCAATCCCCTCTTGAATGCCTCCAGGGACGGTGACTCCACCACCTCCCTGGGCAGCACATTCCAATGGCGAACGACTCGCTCGGTGAAGAACTTTCTCCTCACCTCGAGCCTAAACCTCCCCTGGTGCAGCTTGAGACTGTGTCCCCTTGTTCTGGTGCTGGTTGCCTGGGAGAAGAGACCAACCCCTTCCTGGCTACAGCCACCCCTCAGGTAGTTGTAGAGGGCAATGAGGTCACCCCTGAGCCTTCTCTTCTCCTAAACAATGGCTAAACAATGCCAGCTCCCTCAGCCTCTCCTCCTAGGGCTGTGCTCAAGGCCTCTCCCCAGCCTTGTTGCCCTTCTCTGGACACATTCAAGTGTCTCGATGTCCTTCTTAAACTGAGGGGGGTGTAGTGGTACTTCGTGAATGAGCAGCCAGTGAGTACTGCTCTCCTTCTGCAGTCTTTGCTAGAAGTCACAGCAGGTGTGTTCTGGGCACAGCACTGCTGTGGTGGTGGAGGCAGGTGAGCCAGGCACATGTGGGGCTGCTTTCAGGGTTGTTTTGTCACTGCCTTTTCAATCTGTCACTCTTCTTCCCTCACAGTCTGACAAGTCTCTGCTTGATTTGATTTGATTTTTCAAATAATTGAGGCAAAAATCAAATTTCCTGCCTCTGAGTATTCTCCAAACGAGAGGGCAAAGCAAAAAGTGTCTTTCTGCCTGAAAACCTGAGAGCTGTCTCCAGTGGCAGACTGAAGCCACAAAATGAAAGGCCTGGAAAATACTTATATAAGACCAGAAAATCTGCTGCTCTGGATTAGACTGGGTTCCCCAGCATGAGAAGGACACAGAGCTGCTGCAGTGAGGCCAGAGGAGGCCACAAAGATGATCCCAGGGCTGGAGCAGCTGTCCTATGAGGACAGGCTGAGGGAGCTGGGGGTGTTCAGCCTGGAGAAGAGAAGGCTTCAGGGGGACCTTAGAGCTGCCTGCCAGTACCTGAAGGGGTCCTGCAGAAGGGCTGCAGAGAGACTTTTCCTAAGGGTGTCTAGAGACAGGCCAAGGGGGAATGGTTTGAAGCTGAGGCAGAGCAGGGTTAGACTGGAGCTGAGGAAGAAGCTCTTCATTGTGAGGGTGGTGAGACTCTGGCACAGGCTGCCCAGGGAGGCTGTGGCTGCCTCCTCCCTGGGGGCGTTCAAGGCCAGGCTGGATGAGACCCTGAGCAGCTGAGGCTAGTTGAGAGGTGTCCCTGCCCATGGTGGGGAGGTTGGAGCAGATGAGCTGTGAGGTCCCTTTCAGCCTGAGCCATTCTATGATGATGATTCTATCATTTTATGTTCTAATTTGTGTTACTGTAGTACATGAACAAGACTCATGGCAGATAAGATGAGCACTGCTTGAAGACTCTGAAAATGTAGGCAACTGAGCAACTGAGTCTAGTTGAGAGGTGTCCCTGCCCATGGTGGGGAGATTGGAAATGAGCTGTGAGGTCCCTTCCAGCCTGAGCCAGTCTAGGATTCTCTGATTCTAGGCAGATATTCTGATCCTGTAGCTGTTGTTACCTGACTGTTTGCAAGAAGGTTAAAAATATCTGAGTTCAAGGAAGTAAATAAATGCTGCTGCTGAAAGAAGAACACCTTTTAATTCCTGTAGGCTTTCCATTGCACTGGAAACTTGAGAGTACTCTTATCTTGGCAAGCAAAAAGAGCCATTTCTAAGTGAAAACAATGTCCTGCTTCCTCAGAAACAAAAGATGGAATCTCCTCTTCCTCAGTGGGCCCAGACTCCATGCCAGGATTTACCTGTGAAGTGAAGGGACTCAGCTGAAAGTGGAACAGAATTTCAGATCTCCTGACCTTAGCAAACTCCTGTGCTGTGTTTGCAAGGCAAGCTTGCAGCCTTACCTTGACAGAACAGTGAGGTCTGGAATCTTCCTCAACATTTGTTACTCCCCCCAGAACATTTCAAGAAATCCCAGGGTGCAAAAGTTAAAAATGCTTAGAAGTGTCAAATCCCTCCCATCTGGCTCCTGGTATTGTAGCACTGGAGACTATGTGCTAGGGCTCACATCCCCTAGGTGATGCTGGCTGAGATGTTCCTCCAGCTTCCCCTGGTTGTTCCTGATTTAAAGATGCTGGGAGGGGGAGGCCTGTGATGAAATGAGACTCCTAAAGAGTCACACTCGGTGAAATACAAACTTGCCACTCTGGAATGGTCTAGGTTAGTGCTTTGCTGTCTTCCTCTCTCACCAATAAATAACTGAAAGCTAAGTCCAGGACTGGGTCTTTCAGGATTTACAGCAGCACATAGGACCGTTGTTCTTCTTTCTCAGGCTGGTTTGCTGAGCTGCAGGGACTCATGATGGTATTTGTTTTGAAAAGGACAAATGTTAGGTCATCTTGTTGACTCTGGGCATTTTTCAAGATCTTTGGGACTGCTCTGTCAGTCTTTTTCCCATCCACCCAAAACTGCACAAAGTCTTGTTCTTTTCTTTCTGTATGCCCTAAACTAAGCTTAAAAAGCAGTAGGTGTTGGCTGTCTCCTGTATGATTTACTCTGGGTGATCCTGTGCTAGCAGGAGGGTTGGACTAGATGGATCTTCAGAGGTCCTTTCCAACCCTACCACACTGTCATTCTGTTTCTACAACCCTGCTTTCCACAGGGCTGCAGAGAACACACTGCATCCTTTCTTAGCCCTCATCAGCCAGAAGACTTGAACAGTGTCCCAAACACTGCTCTGTGTCAAAGTGATTAATGAAGAGGCCTGTGAGGGTGGGGGTGTTAAGCCTGGAGAAAAGGAAGCTCCAGGGAGACCTAATAGCAACCTTCCAGTACCTGAAGGGGGCTGCAGGAAGGATGGAGAGAGGCTGTTCCCAAAGGCCTGAAGGGACAGGACAAGAGGCTTCAAGCTAGAGAACAACAGATCTGGATTGGATATCAGGAGGAAGTTCTTTACTGTGAGGGTGGTGGAACACTGGAACAGGCTATGCTGCTATGATTCTATGACCTGTGACCCAAACGTGGGGGGCAATGGTGCCAGCCATCTGCAGCAAGCCTGAGACAGGCAGCAATGGCAGCAGGACTGCCTGAGGAAGAGGTGTGGCTTAGAGGTGTGCTTCTGACTGGTGCTCCCTTTTTGTCACCACCAAGGAAATAGTTGTGTCCACTTTGTGCCACTGAATTTAGGAGGTCTGTAACGTGTCTCATGTCTGGAATGTGAAGTCCCACATCCTGCTGGTTGCCACAGGTACAGGGGATGCCACTTGGTCTTCACTGAGGTGTCTTTTACCTTAGGTGACTGGATTGGAATTCTTTAGCTCAGGAGCACCCCAAGTCATGAACCCCTGCATGTGCAAATAGTCATTCTGCTTGTGCCTGCACACTGCACTAGTTAGGCCACACCTCGAGTCCTGTGTCCAGTTCTGGGCCCCTCAGTTTAGGAAGGAGGTTGACTTGCTGGAACAAGTCCAGAGAAGGGCAACAAAGTTGGTGAGGGGCTTGGAACACAGCCCTGTGAGGAGAGACTGAGGGAGCTGGGGTTGCTCAGCCTGGAGAAGAGGAGACTCAGGGGTGACCTTATCACTCTCTATAACTACCTGAAGGGAGGTTGTAGCCAGGTGGATGTTGGTCTCTTCTCCCAGGCAGCCAGCACCAGAACAAGAGGACACAGTCTCAGGCTGTGCCAGGGGAGGTTTAGGTTGGATGTTAGGAAGAGGTTCTACACAGAGTGATTGCCCATTGGAATGGGCTGCCCAGGGAGGTGGTGGAGTCACCGTCATTGGAGGTGTTCAGGAGGAGACTTGATGGGGTGCTTGGTGCCATGGGTTAGTTGTTTAGGTGGGTTGGACTGGTTGATGGGTTGGACGCGATGATCTTGAAGGTCTCTTCCAACCTGGTTTGGTTTATTCTAAATGATGGCTCAGGCCATGTGTGCTGTAGGAGGCTGCAATGCAATCCAGGGAAATGCCTTGGTGATTAATAAAAATGCTGGTGGTGGAGGGAGATAAGAATTGATAAGAAACCTCTAGAACCTGAAGGAATCAAAGCTAATCTGTGGTGGAAAACATACCCTTTAAACTCCACAGAGATAAGTTTGTTTCCCTGTTTGGAATTGGTAATAAGCCTTTATCAAATAATGCTGCTACACAAAGGCAATAATGAAGCAGAGGTGTAGTAAATACTCCCAATTACTGAGGCTTTAAACATTTGCTTGTTTGTAAAGCAGCTTGAAGCCCAGTAACCATTCACAGATTGCCTTGGGCTGGAAGGGACCCTCAAAGATCATCTTGCCCAACCCCCCTGCAGTCAGCAGGGACAGCTCCAACATAACTCTTGTTTACCCTTTGTTATCATGTAAAGCTGTTTTGTGTTATTGCTGCTTTTTATGGCACCATGACTGGCCACTGCAACAGCTAAGAGGTGTTCATTACACAACAGAATGCCTGCTCTGCCATGCTCATGGCTTTAAGGTGTTCAGTTATGCAGAGCTGTTTCACAATTGCCAACCTAGTCCTTGGGCTATTAACTTTAAACATTTTGTGATCTATTTCATTCCAGGGACCACCACTTACTTAATTTGCATAAATAAATGATAACACTTAGGAAAGAGCTCCAGTGCAGTAGAGAAGGTATCATAGAAGCAATAAGGTTGGAAAAGACCTCCAAGATCGTCAAGTCCAACCTGTCACCCAACACCTCATGACTACCATGGCACCAAGTGCCACGTCCAGTCCCCTCTTGAACACCTCTGGGGATGGTGACTCCACCACCTCCCTGGGCAGCACATTCCAGTGGTTAACAACTCTCTCTGGGAAGAACTTTCTCACCTCCAGCCTGAACCTCCCCTGGTGCAGTTTGAGACTGTGTCCCCTTGTTCTGGTGCTGATTGCCTGGGAGAAGAGACCAACCCCTTCCTGGCTAAAACCTCCCTTCAGGTAGTTGTAGACAGCAATAAGGTCTCCCCTGAGCCTCCTCTTCTCCAGGCTCCAGGTAGGAGCTGGGCTGTTAACAGGGACTAAATTGCAGCTCCAAAAGAAGCCTATTTGCATACGTAGAAAACAAATATTCCTTTCAGTTCTGTATTTAAAACACAAATCCACGTTGTGCAGTCAAGAGAGTAAAGGTTAATGGATTTTTGAAGTGGTAGTGAGTGCCCAGAATTGCATTGTTAATCTGTGCAGAAGGGGTCATTGCCTTTGGTGGCAAGACAGAAGAGGTGATGAAGCTGGGGGGTGGTATTCTAAAGAGGTGGCCATGGCTGTGGTGAAATTTTGAAGCAAAAACCAGTGAAGTCTTTAAAACAAAACAAACAGAAAAGCTGAATTGTGCAGCTGAAGGGGAGAGAGAGCGAGCCAGGGTATTGCTGATGAATGTAATTTGATAAATGATAAACAGGATAGCTCAATTAGACTTTAGTTTTCTTGTTGTTTTTTTCTCCAAGATGCTGTTAAGCATAAATACATGGAGTGAAGTCCCAGAGGGACAAGATTTATGCAGCTTTCACTGTGTGAGAAGCTCAGGACTGGTGTGTTAAGAGGAACACAAAGAAATGAAAAGATGGGTAAAAAGTGGCTCAAACGGTGGGAAAGAAAGAGAATCTCAGCAGCTGGCTTCTGCATAGCCTGTAGGAACTGTAGCAGTGGTGAAGCAGGGCTATTAAACCCAAGGTGTTAGTAAATGGGATAGATTTTGAGCACTTGACAGTAATCCTAGCAATCAGGAGGTGGGGGGGGGGGAAGGAGATAAATGCCTGCAATGTTTGGAAAAGCCAGGAGAAAGCCACAGCAATTGCTCTGCTGGCAGAAGTGAGGGAAAGGAATATGTAAAGATAAAATGTTGGCCGCACCCAAAGAGTGGCTGTCCATGGCTCCATGTCCCAGTGGAGGCCAGAGACAAGCAGAGTCCCTCAGGGATCAGTCCTGGGACCTGTCTTGTTCAACATCTTTGTGGGTGACAGTGGCATTGAGTGCACCCTCAGCAAGTTTGCTGATGACACCAAGCTGTGTGGTGCAGCAGACAGGCTGGAGGGAAGGGAGGCCATCCAGAGGGACCTGGACAGGCTGGAGAGGTGGGCACAAGCCAACCTCATGAGGTTCAACAAGACCAAGTGCAGGGTCCTGCATCTGGGTCGAGGCAATCCCAGGCACAAATCCAGGCTGGGCAGTGACTGGCTGGAAAGCAGCCCTGAGGAGAGAGACTTGGGGGTGCTGGTGGACAAAAAGCTCAACAGGAGCTCTCAGTGTGCACTTGCAGCCCGCAAAGCCAATCAGATCCTGGGCTGCATCAGGAGAAGTGTGGCCAGCAGGTCGAGGGAGGTGATCCTCCCCCTCTGCTCAGCTCTGGTGAGACCCCACCTGGAGTACTGCCTCCAGTCCTGGAGCCCCTATTACAAGAGGGATGTGGAGGTGCTGGCACGTGTCCAGAGAAGGGCCATGAAGATGATCAGAGGGCTGGAGCACCTCTCCTGTGAGGACAGACTGAAGGAGTTGGGGCTGTTCAGTCTGCAGAAGAGAAGGCTCCGAGGTGACCTCATTGTGGCCTTCCAGTGTCTGAAGGGGGCCTACAGGAAGGCTGGGGAAGGACTTCTCAGGATCTCAGGTAGTGATAAGACTAGGGGGAATGGAATGAAGCTGGAGGTGGGGAGATTCAGGCTGGATGTGAGGAGGAGGTTCTTCCCCATGAGAATGGTGAAGCCCTGGAATGGGTTGTCCAGGGAGGTGGTCGAGGCCCCGTCCCTGGAAGTGTTTAAGCCCAGGCTGGATGAGGCTCTGGCCAGGCTGATCTAGTGTGGGGTGTCCCTGCCCATGGCAGGGGGGTTGGAACTAGATGATCCTTGTGGTCCCTTCCAACCCTGAATGATACTATGATACTTCTCTGATGAAGGTGATCAGGAGCAGAGCCTGGCTGAGATGCTGGGTTAAAAAGGGAGATTTAGCTGTGCTGAACTCAGGTTGAGAAATACCAATCCGTTTGTGAGGCAGGGTTAGAGGGACTGAGGTTGGCAGTGGACTGGTGCAGGCTTGGGGTCTGTTAATAGGAGATTGACTGAAATAATCAGAAGTATGGAGGGAAAGGACAAGGACAGATCTTTGTTTTCCCCTTCAGATAGTTTGAGAAAGGGAGAAGGACGTGATGGAAAAGGTAGCGAAGAAACGTGGCACTAGCACCCCCTGGTATTGCAGGAGCTGGAGATCAGTTAAAACCCCAGGGACTGGGAGAGGGGACGCTGTGCCAGCGTCTGTCCAAGGAAATGGTGCCAGAGGATCGTGCTGCCCGTTCGCGAAAGGTGTTTGGGTGACACGGCGAGGAGCCGCGGTGTGGCACGGCTGCGGGGGCGAACACACGGCAGGCACCGGCTGCGTGCGCGGCGCCGGAGGCCCTCGGGCAACCATGGCTGCAGCTGCCAGCGGGGGAGCCGCCTGCGAGCGGGAGGCGGCCGGTGGCAGGGGGCCTCTGCCTCTCCCCTCTGCGCCCAGCACCCAGGCGAGAGAGCTGCGGGGAGAGCTGGGACTCGGCCGCGCCTGAGAAAAATAGGTCAGGAATGGGCCTTGGGAGGCGGCGGCGAGGCGAAGGGCGGCGGAGCGGCGGCAGCAGGGTTAAACTGGGTCAGGGAATATTTCGGGAAGGTTTGGCGGACAGGTGGGAGCAGATAACCGCTCGTTATTAATGGCTGCGAACCGACGGCAGCAGCTGTTTACTCACTTGCCCTAAGTGGGATGGCTGCGAGCCAGGCTCGGCTGTGACACGGAGCGACATCCTCTGTGACCGGAGCCAACGTCCCCCGGCAGCGCAGGGGCGAACGGCTCCAGCCCTGCCCGCCGCCCCCCGCCCGCGCCACCTGGGGGCAGAGGAAGGGGGCAAAATCAAATCGATAAATAGATAGCGGCGGCGGCAGGAAATCGGAGGTATGCCGGTTCCCAGGGGTCGGGCGAACTCCGGTACGAGAGGAAGTGTGCACGGAGCCGGGCCGGAGCCGGGGCGGGAGCGCAGCGGCGGCGCGGTCAGGTGGGGGCGCGGGGGCGGCGCGGAGCGGAGCGGGGGCCCGGGCGGGGGTGGGCGCGCTCTGGCTCCACGGGCCGCCGGGGGAAGTCTGGCGGAGCCAGCCCCGTCGCCCCGGGAATGGTGAGTGCGGGGGGCGGCCCCGCCGCCGTGGGAAGCGGCCGCCCTGCGTGGGGCGGGCGCGGGAGGCTCGAGGGGAACTTCCCCCCGCGCACCCTTCCTGGCGTCCCGCGGGGAGGCCGTGGCCGGCGGGGGAGCGGTGGCGGTGCCGCCGGCTGCAGCCGGGACGCTGGGCGGCAGAGGGATGCCCCGGGGGGAGGGGCGGCGCGGGGCCCTCGCTGGGGACGCCAATGCGCTGCTGTAGTAAGTTTGCGTTTTCCCTCCCGCCAGAAGCACGAATAGCCGCCGGCAGCCCCGCTTCGTAGGGCGTTTCTCGGTGCGACGGGGCTGGCCCTTCCCGAGCAGCCGGCCGTGCCCCGCGGCCGCGGTGGGGAATCCCTTCCCCGGGGCTGGGCGGGCTCCGGGCCCCGTAGGCTCACCTCCAGCGCCGAGCACGCAGCGCGGGCAGGCAGGAGATGGGCTCTGATGACATTTGCCGCCGTGGTTGGGAAATACTTCTTTCCTTAGTTCCGTTCGCCTTCGGTTAGAGGCCGTAACAGACCTGCTTTACCGCACAGAGGAAAATCGTGAAAGAGATGGGAAACGGAGGAGCCGAGAGAAGTTTGGAAGGGGGGAAGAAAGGGTGAGGGATTTTTGTTTTCTTCTGTCTGCATTGTTTGGGGTTTCTCGGGCTCCTTCCTCCACCCCCATAGTGGGATGAATTATTTAGCGCCCTCGTTTTCATTTCAGCCCTAAAGCTTGCGAGGGGAGGCTTTCATGCCTAGAAAGAAGGGGGAGGGGGGGGAAGAGACGGTGATTCTGTAAAAATCATGTCTGGCACAGAGCAACCCAGCTGTGATCTCTGCTGTTGTGCCTACGCCAGCCGGGCTCACGCTGGAGATTCCCCTGCTCACCGGTGACCTAACAGCAAAGCCTGTTGTTCAGTGTCTATTTTGCATGAGCTACTATGCTGTAGGAGTCCCTGCTCCATTCAGCTGAAGGGAGGGAGGCTAAGAGGATTCCGATGTAATTAGTTTGTTAAACCCGGTCGGCTTTGCCTGGTCACATGTTGATAATTTTGGAACGTGTGCCTTAATTGTAGCGAGCCCCGGTGGTGCGGGGCTGGCCGGGGCAGCTTCGTGTTTCTCTTGGCTGGGTGGTTGGATTTACTGCAGCCTGCCTGTACTGTGCAGCAGCAGGTTATTTTATTTCGTGGTGTGTGCTGTGGGTATTTTGCACGCAGCAGATCTAGGAATTCAAACGTATGCTGTGGAGGCTTTTATTACCCCGGGGAGGTGGGGAGCTGCAAGATGTGTCTCTTCCATTGGAGCAGTGTGTTCAGGCTGGTATCTTGAATATCCAGAGACTGTTCTGCTTGTTTTCAGTCAGAGGACTTTGGTGTGGTGTTAGCATCTTTAGCAGGGGCTGAAATACTCTAAACGTGAAGTCATTCCTTGCTTCTGCATTACCCTGGTTGCTCTCAAACAGAGAGTGCCCATCTCCTGATACCCGTGAAATCCAAGTGCAGCAGGCTGTAGCCTGTCTTCTGCCTGCCTTCGTCACTGCCATGCCTCATGCTAGAGGAGGCTGCTGTAGTATTGCTGCTGGTTGAATATTGAGGCTCCCCTTTGTATGCTGTGACTTACGCTACTGTAAATTGCAGAGAAGCTATACTTCAATTATGCTATGCCTCATTGTTCCTCTCACCTTATCAGGCATCACTCCCCTTTAGCTGGGGTGCTCCCTAAATTTTTACTTGAAGTAGACCTTTCCACTAACTCTTACAATTGATTTGAGAGCTACTTTTATTTGCTTGGTTTTAAGTTGCTGAGGAAGCTCTGGGAGGCTCTGAAAGCAAGACAGCATTAGATGTTAACACACATACCCCCCTGCCCCCAACAGGTAAAATACTTGGATAACAAGAGTTAAGAAGGTTATTGTTTTTGTTGCATGAATTCCTGTATCAAAGGAGAAAAGATATCCAGAGGTTAGCTGTGGGGTGTGTAATAGTGAGAGTTTTTTGCCTTTTATAGCAGTCAGGGCTTCCACTTGCTGGACAGAGAAGGGAAGTGTTCCATGGCGGGGGGGGGGAGAAGAGATGATGAAATGAGTTCTCTTCAGCTCCTAATTACTTAATTGGTGAGGATGAAATGTGCAAACTCACACAGAGCTTGAGTTGCTTCACAGGAGCAAGGCATGACTCCTCTTTACCACTGCACCTGTCTCTTTCTGCTTCATAACTACTCCAGTGGAATATTTCTTCCTTGCTCCCTATTTTAAATCAGCTGGCCAACAGTTTGAAATCTAGCCTGTTGTATTTCCTTCGTTCCTAAACCAGTAGGAAACCTCAGACACAGCTGTGACCTGCAAAGATGAACTAAGTCATTTGTTTGCAAACACATCCTTAGAAAACTGGCATTAAAACAATAAAATGAATAGGGAACACTGGTCTGATCTCACAGCAGGGCCATGAGAATGATCAAGGGGTTGGAGCTGCAAGAAGGGGCTACAAGAAGGGTGGAGGGAGGCTGTTTGCAAAGGTCTGTAGTGACAGGACCAGGGGCAAGTTGGAGAAGAACAGATTCAGATTGGATGTTAGGAACAAGCTCTTCACTATGAGGGTGGTGGAACACTGGAACAGGTTGCCCAGGGAGGTGGTTGAGGCTTCTTCCCTGGAGATAATCAAGGTGAGGCTTGATGAGGTCCTGGGCAGCCTGATCTAGTTGGGGATGTCCATGCTGACTGCAGGGGTGTTGGACTGGATGACCTTTGGAGGTCCCTTCCAGCCTGGACCATTTTAGGATTCTGTGACTGTAGTAATTTGAGGCTAAAAGGCTTTCCCACTGGCTATCTTTGTACCTTTGTCAGAATGCTAGAGGAGCTTACGTTTTGGTTCAGCTTTCCATTGCTGCTGTTCTTTCCAGCCTTGGTGAGAATTGCAGGTATTTCCCTGTGTTTCCAGGCTGCATTGACACAGCAAAACATCAGCTGGGGCTGGAACCTGCCATTCTTGTCACTTTCTGAAGCCCTAATCAAAGTGATCCCTGGTAGTGAACAGCTGAGTATAATACCTTTAATTTTTTAGCTCCATTCCTGGTATGTGTGGCATTTTCTGTCTTCTCCTGGTTCCTTCTGTTAATTTCTATTCAGGCTCTTTAAGATACTGACAGTTCTTTATTACATTCTGAACTGCAGCTGTTTCTAGCCTCACAATCTAGTCACTGCAATTTACTAATCTTGGTTGAGTCCTGAATAAGATGCAAAGCCTCTACCTAGGCATCTTTGGGAGGACAGGGCTTGTAAGCTGCTAGACTTGAGTCTGAGGTCATAGCAGTGCTCTTGAAAGCTTGATGACACGTTGGCAGTACCCAACCAGAGGTGGTGCTTAAAACGACATGTTGATATGTCACCTCCTAATCAGAGAACCATAGAATGGGTTGGGTTGGAAGGGACCTCCAAAGATCACCCAGTCCAACCCCCACTGCAGTCAGCAGGGACCTCCTCCACTAAATCAGGTTGCTCAGAGCCTTGTCCAGACTCATCTTGAGTATCTCCAGGGTTGGGGCTCCAACCACCTCCCTGGGCAAACTGTTCCAGCAGTCTCATGGTGCACAACTTGTTCATCACATCCAATCTCAATCTGCTCTGCTCTCCTTTCAGACCATTGCCTGGAGCCTTCTTACCTTTTCATACTGGGCAGGTCAGTTGAGAGAAGCTGGTGAGGGAAGCCCCACAGGTCCCTGAGAGCAGTGTCCCTTTTTTGTAGAGGCCTTGGGTGAGCCTTCCACAGTCAGATACTGTGGCTGCATCATCACTCCCAGTGCTCAGAGATAAGAGAAAATCCTGTCTGAAGGACCCCTCTGAGCCACAAGGTATCGTGAGGAGGCTGCTTCGAGGTAATTTGATGTGAAGATGAAATTTGGTTTCAAGACGAAATCAAGCTGAAGGATTTTCTCTAGTAGCTTTAAAGATTATCACTTGATTGTCTTTCATGAGCTGCCTTCTGATAATACTTGAGAGGGTTTTCTCTTTCAAAGTAGCGAGTGAGTGATCTCTGGACCTCCTGGTTTCTGTTCCTGCAGATCTCTTTCAGCAGGATCTCCTGATACCAGGTATTGTAGTGCTTTGGTGCTGGCAAGAGAGAACACTGAGTGCTCGAGCAGTGCTGCTCTCTGAAATGAAGCATTTTGCTCTGCACTACTGAGCTGACCTGAGACCCTCTGGTTATTTTCTGAGGTTTTGAGTCTAACTTGGTGCTGTGCTTGTAAAAAGCATGCAGGTGGCTGATGCTGCTTGTTCTAAGCATTGTATGAATATGCTGAAGTACTTTGGAAACATGGGGATTTCACAGCTTCAACATCTTGACATCTTAGTGTGGGTGTCCTTATGTACAAGAGAGTCTGAAAGCTTGAAAGAGACTCCTTGCTGTCAGCACAGGGCTGCTGCATCGATGTCACCTGTGGGGCGGGAGTGGGCAGGGAAACATCTTGCTTGCTAAAAAGCAAGCCATGTGAAGTTGAAGAGCAGTTTTTGTTGGCTTTAAAATGTGTAAAATGGTAAAACAGTTGAGTCTTGCACGGGGGGGGGAGGGAAGGGGGACTGCCTTGCAATTAAAAGGGTAATCACTTAATTTTATGTGTTGGATAATTTGCATTTTACCTTGAGAAGTTGGATACTTAAGTATAGAATCACAGACTTATTAGGGTTGGAAGGGATCATCCAGCTCCAACCCCGCTGCCATGGGCAGGGACACCTCACATTAGAGCAGGTTGCTCACAGCCACATCCAGCCTGGCCTTCAAAACCTCCAGGGATGAGGCTTCCATCACCTTCCTGGGCAACCTGTGCCAGTCTCTCACCACCCTCATGGAGAAGAACTTCTTCCTGACATCCAATCTGAATCTACCCATTTCTAGTTTTGCTCCATTCCCTCTAGTCCTATCACTCCTTGACACCCTGAAAAGTCCCCCCCAGCTTTCTTGTAGCCCCCTTCAGATACTGGAAGGCCACAGTTAGGTCTCCTTGGAGCCTTCTCTTCTCCAAACTGAACAACCCCAACTCTCTCAGCCTGTCCTCATAGGTGAGGAGCTCCAGCCCTCTGCTTGTCCTCGTGGCCCTTCACTCTGGACACTTTCCAGCACCTCCAGATCCTTCCTGTGATAGGGGCTCCAGAGATGGACACAGTGCTCCAGCTGGGGTCTCACCAGAGAGGAGCAGAGGGGGAGAATCACCTCCCTTGACCTGCTGGCTACAGTTCTCTTGATGCATCCCAGGCTGTGGTTGGCTTTCTGGGCTGCAAGTAGGTGAAAGTGTGTTCCTTCAAATCCTTCAAACCCACTGCAACAGGAAAAGGTGGCATTCTGTGCTAGAAGGGGATCCTTCCTGCAGCATGAAAACCCCCAAAGAGCTCCATTAGCAAGGTGCCAAACCTCAGCAGTTAGCACACCTCTTCATGTTCCATAGTGCCTCTTGTCCTCTGTTCTAGGCTCAGGTGGGCCAGGTCCCTTAAATGCCTTTTTCTTTCTTAGGTTTCTAGATGATGCCATTGCATGTGTGTGTGTGCCTGTCCCCAACATGTGGAGTCAGATTAAACAAATGCCTCAAGCTGTTGAAAAATGTGAGTTTGCTAACATCTGCAGGGGGTACTGCAGGGGTCTGCCCACCCCCAGGCAGATGGATGGGGCTGAACCAAGCTTGTTTCATTAGCTTTGAGTACCATCTCCATCTGATGCCAGACAGTCTGGTTACAGCAGATACAGATCTAAGCAGAAAAAAAGCCCCTTAAAGCAAAGCCAGAATCCCTGACACTCTCTAGGCAAGGCCACATCTAGAGAGTGTCAGGGATTCTGCTGACCATTTATTCTCCTGGTAAAGAATTCTTCCTGTGCCTGGCCCTGAAAAATGCCTAAAGAAATGCAGAATCCTCATGAGGAGTTTTCCTGGTGAGGGTTTCCTGTTCCTTTCATCAGGTTTCTGAATCAAGTTAATTGCTGATTAGAAGATCTAGAAGCAGTCTGTATTACTTGGTTTGCTGTGCTTTGTATTCTCCCAGAGAAAGAATTCCAGTTTCTTTGAGACAGGGAACAGGACATAAACCAAAATGTACCCCCAGAAAAGACATTGAAATAGCAAAGGCAGAGTCAAACTCCCAACGTGGATGAGCTTGCACCTTTCTCCAGGGCTTTTTTGGGTAGGTGGAAGGGGGCTACAAGAAGGCTGGGGAGGGACTCCTCAGGATATCAGGTAGTGATAGGACATGGGGGGCATGGAATGAAGCTGGAGGTCGGGAGATTCAGGCTGGAGGTGAGGAAGAAGTTCTTCACCATGAGAGTGGTGAAGCCCTGGAATGGGTTGTTCAGGGAGGTGGTTGAGGCCCTGTCCCTGGAGGTGTTTAAGCCCAGGCTGGATGAGGCTCTGGCCAGGCTGATCTAGTGTGGGGTGTCCCTGCCCATGGCAGGGGGGTTGGAACTAGATGATCCTTGTGGTCCCTTCCAACCCTGACTGATTCTATGATTCTAAATCTATGGTTGACTTCTGCTCTTCTCCATCCCTTTGGCAAGCCTCTTCTTCACCTTTGTAAGCCCTGGGCTGGCTGCAAGATGCAGTGAATGAAACTTCGCTGCTGATCACTTAATTCCTTTCCTAACCAATCCTGTTTTCTCGTTCCTAACATTCAGCTGGTAAAAGGGAGCAGCAGCTTCTGGAGGAAAAGCTCCAGTAAATGTACTTAAATAATGTGTCCAGAAGTGTTTTTATCAGTAACTGACCTTCCAGCTTGAGGAACTGTCCAGCTGTCCAAATGGGAACCTTTGTTAACCTTGGTCACGGGGAGGGGGGGGAGGGGGAAAGAAAGAAAAATGAGTGTTCTGCAGCTGCATCTTCAAATCCACCTTTGCTCTAGTACCCTTGATCTGCAGAGTGGAGAAATAAGGGGTTGGAGAAGTGGCAATCTAAGAGTCCTCTGGGGATGGATCCTCCACTGGAGCTGTTGGTGTTGATTTGGAAAATCAGCTTGGGGAGGGGTTGGCTTCATCCAGGGGATGCTGCACTATGCACTCACCTCCTGTGTTTCCTGGCTTTTCAAGTGGGTGATGTCTGCCTGAGGGACAGAGTTGCAGAGCTCAGGAGGGAGTGCAGCTGTGTCATTGCTGGGAGAGGACTGCACCCTCAAAACAGGTTGCAAGAGAGTTCTCTGCGGCTCCTCCTTGCTTTCTTTGCCTCCCTTTAGGTGCAGTTGTGGA
The DNA here is from genome assembly GCF_026170545.1 of Melanerpes formicivorus. Lineage (NCBI taxonomy): Eukaryota > Metazoa > Chordata > Aves > Piciformes > Picidae > Melanerpes > Melanerpes formicivorus. Next base: position 471,881 of record NW_027142388.1, read on the forward strand.
ACAGGATGGCCTCTTCCTTCCCCTTTTTCATAGCCTGGCAAGCCACTTCCCTTTAAAAAGGCTTGATGTGACTTTGTGTTGACATTGTTGTAAGATCACGTGGTACATGGGAACGTCTGAGGAAAAGCTCCTCAAGCCTCCTGACCAAGTGAACAACCCCCTTCAGATTGTGGCTGGCGAAGGGCCAAGCCCAGTGCTTTGCGAAGGCTGCCCATAGACCTCACTTTCTGTTTCACTAATTCCCCCTCAGCTTGGAGCTCATCATCTTAACAAGGCATTTCTGGTTTTATGTAATTGCCTCTGCAGCAAGGAAATGACTTCCCTCTCCCTGCCTTCTGTGTGTGCATGGCCCTGACTCATGCTCACACGTAACAGTCTCTCCAAGCGAGCCTGGCTGGGCTCTGCTTTTCAGAGGGCTGAAACCAATTTCATGTCAAGTCAGCTGTAAAAGGATTGTTCTAGGGATTGACAAATCTGAGATTTAAGACTCTGAGAATATTTTGTATTTGGAAGGGAGAGAGAGAATGGAGGTGAAAATTCTGTTCATTGTCCAAACGTCCGTGGAACTCATGCAGCCCAGCAGGCAGCAGCCAGAGGAGTGTGGGCAGCAGGGCAGGAGAGGGGATTCTGCCCCTTGGCTCGGCTCTGCTCTGCTCAGACCTCACCTCCAATCCCGCCTCCAGCTCTGGTGCTCCCAGCATGAAAAGGACACAGAGCTGCTGGAGTGAATCCAGAGGTCACAAAGATGATCCAAGGGCTGGAGCAGCTCTGCTATGAGGACAGGCTGAGGGAGCTGGGGGTGAGGGAGCTCCTGGGGGGGACCTTAGAGCTGCCTGCCAGTAGCTGAAGGGATCCTGCAGGAAGGCTGCGGAGAGACTTATCCCAGTGACAGGACAAGGGGGAATGGTTTGAAGTTGAGGCAGAGCAGGGTCAGACTGGAGCCGAGGAAGAAGTTCTTCAGTGTGAGGGTGGTGAGACTCTGGCACAGGCTGCCCAGGGAGGCTGTGGCTGCCTGGTTCAAGGCCAGGCTGGATGAGACCCTGAGCAGCTGAGTCTAGTTGAGAGGTGTCCCTGCCCATGGTGGGGAGGTTGGAGCAGATGAGCTGTGAGGTCCCTTCCAGCCTGAGCTATTCTATGATGATGATTCTATCATTTTATGTTCTAATTTGTGTTAGTGTAGTACATGAACAAGACTCATGGTAGATAAGATGAGCACTGCTTGAAGACTCTGAAAATGTAGGCAAGTTCTGAAATGGGCTACGTTGGAGTCAGAAGGGACTGCTGCTTTCTTGCCTTGGTGACACCAGTCCCTGCTTCTAGCCCTTTTAATATTCTGAGTGTGACTGCCTTCATTGCTTAATACTTCTGTTCCCACTTGCAGTCACAGAGGTGGAGCTGTGCCACTCCACACTGGATAGCAGTGTGGATGAAATGAGGAATTGAGGCGGGGGGGGGGGGGGGGGGGGGAACCAGAATTGCCTGTAGAAAAGAAAACCCACAATCAGGTGACAGGGTAGTATCAAGATCAAGGGTAAGAGAGAAAAGGTGGTTTAGTAGTTTGCTAGATGGGGGAGGGAGCAGTGGTTTCATGGTTACACTCAGAACTAGCCGGAAGTCATCAGCCATGCTTGCTGATTTGAGCACTAAATAGAGGAGCAGGGATGTGCAAGGGGTCTGAGCTGGACATAGCTGTAAAGAGTGAGGTTTCTAATCCCATGTTGGAACTGTTTGGGTTAAACCATGTTCCTTTGCCTTCCAGGCCTCAGTGCAAGATGTTACCTTGACCTAGGTAGCTGTGAAGAGAGTGAAGCAAGTGCTACTTCAGCATCTTGTGCATAACTCTGTGTGAAAGCAGAGGCTTTAAAAAAAGTCAGCCGAGGGCTCTGGCTTACTTGCTTGTGGGAGAGAACAAAGCCAGGGTCACACACAGACATCCCAAGGTACTTTCTGGCTAGTCAGAGGAACAAGGAAATGTCATGATTATCACTGCTCTGCCCTGGTGAGGCCACATCTGGAGTATTGTGTCCAGTTTGGGGCTCCTCAGTTCAAGAGGGACCTCAGGGAACTGCTTAAGAGAGTCCATCCCAGAGCCACAAAGCTGCTGCAAGCAGTGGAACATCTAGGCTGAGGGACCTGGGAGCAGAGGAGCCTGAGGGCTGCCCTCATTGCTGGGGATAAAGATGTGCAGGGCTGGAGTCAGGCTCTACTCAGGGATGTCCAAGGACAGCACAAGGGGCTCTGGGGGCAAGCTGGAGCAGAGGAGGTGCCAGGGGAACAGAAGGGGAGACTTTTCACTGTGAGGGTGCTGGAGGCCTGGAGCAGGCTGGCCAGAGAGTTAGAGGGTAGAAAGGCTCTGCAGAGGGACCTCGACCGACTGGACAGATGGGCAGAGTCCAATGGGATGGCATTCAACAAGTCCAAGTGCCAGGTGCTGCACTTCAGCCACAGCAACCCCATGCAGAGCTACAGGCTGGGGTCAGAGTGGCTGAGAGCTGCCAAACAGAGAGGGACCTGGGGGTGCTGATTGACAGCGGCCTGAACATGAGCCAGCAGTGTGCCCAGGTGGCCAAGAAGGCCAATGGCATCCTGGCCTGCATTAGGAATAGTGTGGCCAGCAGGAGCAGGGAAGTCATTGTGCCCCTGGACTCTGCATTGGTTAGGCCACACCTTGAGTCCTTTGTCCAGTTCTGGGCTCCTCAGTTTAAGAAGAACATCGAAACACTTGAGCGGGTCCAGAGAAGGGCAACAAGGCTGGGGAGAGGCCTTGAGCACAGCCCTGTGAGGAGAGGCTGAGGGAGCTGGGGTTGTTTAGCCTGGAGAAGAGGAGGCTCAGGGGTGACCTCATTGCCCTCTACAACTACCTGAAAGGTGGTTGTAGCTGGGAAGGGGTTGGTCTCTTCTTCCAGGCAACCAGCACCAGAACAAGGGGACACAGTCTCAAGTTGCACCAGGGGAGGTTTAGACTCGAGGTGAGGAGAAAGTTCTTCACCGAGCGAGTCGTTCATCATTGGAATGTGCTGCCCAGGGAGGTGGTGGAGTCACCGACCCTGGAGGCATTCAAGAGGAGATTGGACGTGGCACTTGGTGCCATGGTCTAGTCATGGGGTCTGTGTTGATAGGTTGGACTCGATGATCCTTGAGGTCTCTTCCAACCTTGGCAGTACTGTGATACTGTGAGAGGTTGTGCAGTCTCCTGCTCTGGAGACTTTCCACCCCCCCCAGTATATGTTCCTGTGTGACCTGCCCTGGGTGATGCTGCTCTGGCAGAGGGTTGGCCTGGATGCTCTCTGGAGGTCCCTTCCAACCCCTAACCACTGTGTGATTCTGATTTTAAAATTGTGTAGGTTATTGCATGGTTAATTGGTGGCTTCCCTACATCACTTCATTAGTTGGTTTAGTAGATTTGTCCTGTACTATACCAATCTTAAAGTACTAGTTCCAGGAGATCTGTTTCCATTACAGGCTTTTCTTAGTAGAAGGTTACTGAAGCTGACAAATGGAGAAGTGTTTTGAGTTTGCTTTGGTCACCTGAAGGGAGCATGCAACTGACTTTTGTGTGGTGACCTTTGGGGAGGGGAAAAAGGGGGAATTAAGTTACAAGTATGCAAAGGTCTGTATTTGTGGCAGTGGTTTTGATGTGTTTGCTTGTTGAGTGGGATCACTGGAAGTGTGCTGAGTGTTCTCCCTTTCCTCGGGAAGAAAAAGCCTGGAGTGTGGAGAGGGTGAAGTTGGATCTCAGCTCAGAAAATGGTTTGCTCTGGAGCTCTGTGATGGCAGCAGCAGCCAGCTCCAGACACCTTTGGGGGTTGTTGGGAACTGTCAGCTTTTCCTTCTCAGAGAGGCATTTCCTAAACCCCAGGGAATCCCCTCCTGAAGAGTTCTGGAGCAGTGATGTGCACTCCAGTGAGCGCTGCCTGCCTGCCTATTCCGAGTGCCTGCCCTAGGAAACAGCCTCTGCTGCTGGAGCTGTGCTCTCCCAGCCTGTGCAGCTGCCTCCTCTGCACCCTCCTGAGGCTCCAGTGCTGCAAGGGGAGGCTCTGCAGCAAGCTTCAAGCTAAAAACAAATGTCCCCAGGAGCGTGGCCTGCTGGCTTCGTGGCTCTGCTCTGTGTTTAACGTCAAATTCGGTGCTGAGCTGTCGGCAGCGTTTGGGGCCTCCCGGCTGCAGCTCACACATCAGACTTGCTTCCCCGGCCCCCAGCTTTTCCAGTGTTTGTTTAGGCAGGGAGGCATGGAGAGCAGCTCCATGTTTTGGATCTTGAGAGGCATTTTGGAGTCGTTGGAAGCATCTCACTCCTTCCTCTAGTTTCATGTAAACAGCTTTTGCTGGCTGATGCAGAAGGGAGGAGAAGCTTTCAGCTGCTGGAATGGTGGCCAGCAGACGGGAGCAGCGCCTTGGGTCTAAAATCCTACTGGTGGCCAGGACTGGAGGCATTTTGTCAAGTGGCCCAAGTGGTGATAATCAGGGGAGGGGGGGGGGGGGAAAAAACCACAAACAAGCAAACCTTTCAAAGGACTGCAAATGTTTGTCCCAAGGATCTGCACTCCTCTGTGTGGATGCTGTCAAGAGAATGACTTTGCTCACACCTCTGCATTTCCAAATGCTGCTGTGAAAACTTGACTCAAACTCACTAAGCTTTTTCTGGGCTCTTCCTGTTTATTTCCTTGCATGCTTTGTGTTTTTTGTCTTTTAAGGTTGTTTGGAAAAACACCCAAACATATAGCTAAGGGTTCAGCTTTTTCAGCAAACTGCAGTAGATGATCTGGGTTCAGCAATAACTCTTCCTGAAGGCTATTGATACTTAGGAAGGACAAAATCCCTGCCTGGTGGGGCTCAGTTAAACTGCTCTTTGGGGGCAGTTTGAATGCAACTGTTTCTTTAATCTCTTGGGGAGGGGGGAACCAGCACAACAGCCCTGCAGCATGAAAAAGAATTCAGCATCACCCATGAAATAAATTCCTGGTAAAGTCACTTCAGCACCAGTGTTTTGCATATTGCTTAATAAAAATCACAGTGGGTGGAAGGCAGATTGTTCTGACTCCTGATGGCAGGTTTCTTTTTGCTTTCTTTGGCTTGAGGCTGCCTGGGAGACAGGCAGGTATGTAACACAGGGCAGCAATCTTAGCTTTATTGCTGCTTTGCATTTGTAAAGCTGCAAGTCCACGCAGGAGGAGTTGGTGACTTTCCTTTTAAGAAGGAAATTGTGCAATTGCAATGATCAAGGGAACAGCCCCAGGTCTCCGTTTGAATTTAAGCTCCTCCATTGCACCCTGTGGCAGAAAGACAGAAGAACAGCATTCCCCCAGGTCTGTAACTGTCTGAAGGACTTTGTCCCTGTCGCAGTGAGCAACTTCTGGCATTGCAGATGGGGCTGCTGCATTATTGTCATCTTGGGGTGGCATTCAATTGTACGCAAGAGGCATGTGAAGGAGCTGCAAAACCCTTTTCCACCGACTGCAAGCTCCCTTCCAAGTGATCTGCCTAATCCAACTGAAGGATGAGCTAATGCAAAAAAAAAAAAAGAGACCAGGAACCTACACATTGGCCCTCTTCCATTCCTACAGTATGCAGCTAAGTTGCCCATGAATTGTTTTGTGTAGTTAAATTGGCTAAGTAGGCTGTTGCAGTGTGGTGCCATTATGAGGCTTTGGGTTGCTTTAGGATTTGGCAGCCACCCAGCTTACAGACATGCAGAGGAGCAAAAAATATCAGGGCCAGATTGTGCAAGGAAAAGGGGAAGAAAAAGCTCCTCTGTTGAAATGAAGATGAAGCCTGTGCTGCTTGATGGGACTGTTACCCGCGAGGGTGCTGCTGGGCTGCGGGAGCAGATAAAATCTTTGTCGCTAAGCTGCAGCAGGGTCCGGTGGATGTTGGTAGCTGTGGACAGGAGGAAGTGAGGGTGGTGCCTCGGGGGTCAGTTGTGGTGCACTTGTAGATACAAGTCCTGGAAAGGGGAAGCTACCAAAACAATTGGAAAGAAAACTTGAAGGAGCAGAAATGGCTTTCTCTGATCACTAGGAAGTAAGATAAAAGAGCACAAGGAGGAGCACGAGTAAGAAAAGTTGGCAGGACTGAGTGCTTTCTATCCAGCTGAAGTCATTGGTTCCTATTTTAAAACACTGATGTTTCGCTGGGTTTTTTTTTCCCAAGTTCCTGTACATCCTGTGGAGAGTAGAAGTGGAGAGTCTCTGAAGACACACACAGGGGGAGGCCCTGTTGCATACAGGCTGGCTACTACATGTCTGCTGCTGTCGTGCTCAGATGCAATTTATTTTCCTTTGCTTCCAACTTGCATTAAGTGCTGAACAGTTTTGCTCACAGTGAAAGTAAAGCTTAAAATATCAAAGCAAGACCTTTAAACAAGGGTAAAGGAGTAAATATTTGTATATCCTGCTCTCTGAATGGGCCTAGAAAGCAGAATTACTTCCTAGCTGGGCACTCCTATCAATGAGGCTGTTCTTCCCTGCTTTGTCACAAGATGACAAACATGACCCCAACATCTTCAGCTGAAAGAGCTGCTGCAGGGAGTTCCAGAAGGGAATAAAGCAGGGGGGGAAAGGTTTGCACTGATACAGCAGCAGTTGCAATCTAGGGTCCATCCTGACATGCAAGCTTGGTGTGCATTGTATTTTTGTGTTCCCATGTCTGCTTGACTGGTGTGTTGACAGCATCCAGATTAACCACCTGAAATCAAATCTCCTTAGACTAATTAGGCATTGCAAAATCTGAGCTGACTAATGATAATTCAATTATATTTTTATCAGTCTCCAGCCTTGCTCCCCAAAGATTCCCTTGTCCCAGAAATTTAATTAGGTGCACAAGTGTTTGAATCTGCCAGTGGAGCATGGATGCTGCTGAGGAGTCTGATTCTTCTCTTCAGCCTGCTTAGTGCCATGGTGAACACACTGAGGAGATCAGGGCAGGATTCTTTGAAGGCAGGAATTTGCTGTGGCTGCACAAGAGCAGCAGCTTTTAAGCCAGGAAATCGTCTTCTCTGTTCCTGCTTGGGTTTTAGGGTATGGAATAGCTTTGTTTGGAAAACACCTTTGAGATCATTGAATCCAACCAGTCTCTAACTCTACCAAGGCTGGTGCTAAACCATGGCCCTAAGCACCACATCTGTGCCTCTTGGAAACACCTCCAGAGATGAGCATTCAACCACCTCCCTGGGCAACCTGTGCCAGGCTTTGAGAACCCTTTCAGCCAAGAACTAATACCCACCCTAAACCTCCCCTGGTGCAACCTGAGGCCCTGGTAAAAGTCCATCCTCATCCCTCCTGTAAGTCCCCCTCAAGCACTGAGAAGTCATAATAAGATGTCCCCAGCTGCACAACCCCAAGACAGGCCAGGTCATGAAGTGCAGTTGTGGAACACGGAGTCATTGAACCAGTTCTGTGAAGCCTGAAATGTGATGTTTGTGGTGAGCGCACGGGCTCGATGGGCACGGTATCCTGTAGCCCAAAAGCTTACTGCTGTGAGGCCAAGCTGAGGGAGCTGGGGCTCTGCAGCTTGGAGCAGGGTAGCCTGAGCAATGCCCTCATTGCTGGTGATAAAGATCACAGTATCACACAGTATAACTAAGGTTGGAAGAGACCTCGAGGATCATCGAGTCCAACCTATCAACACAGACCCCATGACTAGACCATGGCACCAAGTGCCACGTCCAATCCCCTCCTGAACGCCTCCAGGGACGGTGACTCCACCACCTCCCTGGGCAGCACATTCCAATGACGAACGACTCGCTCAGTGAAGAACTTTGTCCTCACCTCGAGTCTAAACCTCCCCTGGCGCAGCTCGAGACTGTGTCCCCTTGTTCTGCTGCTGGTTGCCTGGGAGAAGAGACCAACCCCTTCCTGGCTACAACCACCTTTCAGGTAGTTGTAGAGGGCAATGAGGTCACCCCTGAGCCTCCTCTTCTCCAGGCTAAACAATCCCAGCTCCCTCAGCCTCTCCTCACAGGGCTGTGCTCAAGGCCCCAGCCTTGTTGCCCTTCTCTGGACACATTCAAGTGTTTCGATGTCCTTCTTAAACTGAGGAGCCCAGAACTGGACACAGGACTCAAGGTGCAGCCTAACCAATGCAGAGTCCAGGGGCACAATGACTTCCCTGCTCCTGCTGGCCACACTATTCCTAATGCAGGCCAGGATGGCGTTGGCCCTCTTGGCCACCTGGGCACACTGCTGGCTCATATTCAGGTGGCTGTCGATCAGCACCCCCAGGTCCCTCTCTGTTTGGGAGCTCTCATCCACTCTGACCCCAGCCTGTAGCTCTGGCATGTGCAGGGCTGGAGCCAGGCTCTACTCAGGGGTGCCCAAGGATAGCACAAGAGGCACTGGGGGCAAGCTGGAGCAGAGCAGGTGCGAGGAGAACAAAATGGGAAACTTCATCCCTGTGAAGGTGCTGAAGCCTGGAGCAGGCTGCCCAGAGAGGTTGTGGAGTCTCAATTTGGAGACATTCCAAACCCACCTGGATATGTTCCTGTGTGACTTACTCTAGGTGTGATGCTGCTGTGGCAGGGGGTTGGACTGGATGAGGTCTGGAGGTCCCTTCCAACCCCTAACATTCTATGATTCTGTGACTTCACATCCAGCTCTCCCTGTCTGAAGGACCACAGCATTTGGCCACCCAATATTCCCCAGCTCCTCGGTGAAGCTGTGAATCCAGCCCACGGTTTCAGGTTTCTGTCCTTACCCCTTGGGTGCCTGCTCAGGGGTTTGCTCTCTTCCTTTGCCTGCAGGGCATCTGGCGCATCCCAGTGGATGAGATCGACCGCCCGGGCAGCTTTGCCTCTCATATGAACCGCTCCATTGTGCTGCTGCTGGACGTGCTGGCACAGCTCAAGGACTACAACACCTTGCTGAAAGTCTCATCTATGCTGCAGAGGACCCCTGACCAGGGAAAGTATGACACATTGATTTGAATCTATTATCTGGGAAGCTTGGGATGTGTTTTGGTTCCCTGTGTTGCTGTCTCAGTTAAAGATGAGGTTGCTTTAGGGGGAAAAAAGATTTCTGTGAGAGTCTAGTGGGAGGGTGGCTGCCTTTTGCCAGGATCACACTTCCATGATGAGAATCTAGATCTTCTGTGCATGCCTCTTGAAAGCCAAGAGCAGCCATGCAGAGGTTTTCTGCCATGTGGAGGGACTTGCTGGTGACACAGAGCATCCTGACTCCTGCACTGTTCTGCTGGCCTCTTGCATAAGAGCTGTGTCCGGAGAGGGAGGTCAGGGCCCAGGCATCCTGCCTTCCTGTAATCTTGGTGACTGAACAATGCTTATGTGTCTGTTGGCAGCTGATGCTATTTTAAAAGCTTATCCTATTCAGGGGTGATCTAATTTTAATTGCATTAACCTTATTTAAGAAGAAAAGAAGCCATTTAACGTGAGCTAAAGACAGGCTCCTATCAACGAGGAGACAAAAATAAATAGCTATGGAAAACATGGAAGCCAAGGATGTGAAATTCTGGTGCCTTGCTGAGTGGGGAAATGTTGAAATCAGTTTCTGGCAAATGCTTAAGAAGCTGAACTGGCTGATTGATGGCAATAAGTTGGAAGCACTGAAGGTTCCTTCATGTGTTCCTGAGCGTGAGTGCATGTGGATTTGCACAGATCCTGGCATGTCTGGGAATGTGTCACCACGTGTTCAGCAAGCTTGAAGCCAAAAATACTTTGACTTTTAGCATATCAGGGGTACTGGACCATAGAAGGTTTAAATTCTGTCCCCAGCAAGCCCATAGTTGTACTAAAAATATTCTGTTATTTATAAGTCTAGACTGAATTTACCAAACAAGAAATTGGCTGTGTGGGGTTAGGCAGTGCCAGCTGTGGGGAAGTGCAGTCCCTGCAGGAATTTCTGAATGCAAATGTGCTGGGTGTGGCTGGGCTGTGCCTCTCCCCAGCTGCATTTTAAAAACTGGGGTGCTTGGAGCTGAACTTCAGTCCTCACTAAGCTAAGAAAGAATCAGAATTGGGGTGTGTTTCGTCTGAAAAGCCAGCCCTCAGGTTACCAATTGGAGACTGCAGAGAGGGAATGGCGGTGCTTTGACTGAAATAAGACCCTTCTAAATTCTTGATTCTTAGCCCTCTCCTTAAACCCAGCCAATTCTGAACTAGAAATTCATGTTTTTTCCCCCCAAACTCAATTAGCTTGGGGATCGATGGCTGGAAATGCTTTCCTTGGCAGTGGTCTAGAGCATGGTGTCGGGAGGCACCGAGGCTGCAACGATCTGCACCAAGCTGTGGAGAGAGTCCTGCAGATCGAGCACTAAACAGGAGCAAAGACACTGGCACAGCTCCAAACAGACCTGAGCTGGAAGGTAACTGCTTGAGGCTGTTGGCAGTTAGCTTAACTTGTGTTCCCTTGCTGTGGCACAGGAAGTACTTGCGTGATGCAGACCGGCAGGTGCTGGCCCAGCAAGCCTTTGTGCTGACCGTGAAGGTGCTGGAGGACTCGCTCGGAGACCTGACGAGGGTAAGGCAGCCTCCCCCGGGGCCAGGATGGGCTGGGGGCTGAACTGTTGGAGAACAGTGTGTAGGGGAAAGGGACCTGGTGGACAGGAAGTCAGTCCATGAGCCAGCAGTGTGCCCTTGTGGCCACAAAGGCCAAGAGCATCCTAGAGTGGATTAGGAGGGCTGTGGTTAGGAGGTGGAGAGAGGTTCTCCTGCCCCTCTACTCTGCCCTCATGATCACAGGCTCGCAGGATATTATGGGTTGGAAGGGACCTCCCAAGATCATCGAGTCCAGCACTCCTGCCAGAGCAGGACCACAGAATCCAGTGGCAGGGGGGTTGGACTGGTTGACCTCTGGAGATCCCTTCCAACCACTAACATTCTGTGATCTGAAACTGCCAAAAGAATCAGGTCCAGTGTTGATTTCAGTCCTCGGGAAGAAGACTCTGTGGTACTAACACCCTGGATTTCATTTAGTGTAGGCTGAAGTAGTGAGGGGAGAAAAATCCCACCGCAGCTCTGGCTCAGCCTGTGCTGTCAAATTCTCTGTGGTGTTTCCATGGGTTAAAATACTAAATTGTAAGGCTCCTGGCTTATTAATTGATACTTGGGAGCTAACAAGAGTGAACACAGAATAAGTGTTGTCTTTAGCAGGGGTACCCATAGTCACTGCTCCTGGCAGTCATAGCTGTGCTCAGATGCTTTCTGATTTCCACCGTAACAGAGAGGAATGACTACTTCTATTCAGGTTTCAGAAGATCAGAGTTCCAAGTCTCCTAACGTTGCTTCAGGAAGGATGACCACAGACGTCTCTAACAAAGCCAGTGCTGAAGAGGGGAAGGATGTCCTGCCCAAAAAGACAGCTTTAGCAGATGGAGTTGTGCATGGGACTGAGAACGGAGTCAAGGAGGTGACCCAGGGACAAATTCCCAATGCTATGGACTTATTGGAACAAGAGGACAAGAATGACAAGGAAATTAAAGAGCTCCCTGGGCCTGGCTCAGTTGAGCCTATGGATCTGGATGGACATTTCAGTGACCCTGAAAAAATTGATTCTTGCTGCAAACGCAGCGAGCCAGACCGGGTCCAGCCTGGCAGGAACTCAAAGGAGAGAGCGCCAGAGAGCAGGGCTCCAGAGCTCTCTTTGGAAGAGCTCAGTATCAGCTCCAGACATCAGCAGGCAGCTAAAGGAACAGTTCAGGCAGCACCTACAGAAGAACCTGTCCAGAGGTCAAGCAGGAAGAGGAAGTTACTTGAGGATGTGGAATCTGGGAAGACACTTCTGCTGGACGCTTACCGTGTGTGGCAGCAAGGCCAGAAGGTTATGGCCTATGACCTGGGGAAAATTGAGAAGATCATGTCTGAGACATACATGCTGATTAAACAGGTAAAGCCCTTCAGATTCACTGCCATTTCCCTAGGGCCTCTGCAGGGAGTGTAGAGTATGAGAATAAACAACCTCATTGATTCTCTCTCTATGATACATTGGCCCTATCTCTTTTCCAAAGCTGGGGGGGGGGATGAGTATCTCCCAAAGAACCTCTCTCTTGACAAGACCACTACTGCATGGAAGGAGGGTGGGGAGGTAGGGCCCTCCATGTGCAGCAACTCCATTTCTGAAATCAGTTACTAGCTCTAACACCAATGGTGTGCTCAGTGTTTGAATTGAGAGTTGGGCAGCTTTGAATGTTTACTCCTGAGTCACCCAGGGTCACTGCAGTGCTGCTTCTCCCCCTTACTCCCATGCACTACCTCCCCATTTCACCTGAATTTAATTAGCTTTTAGAGATGAGCTAAGTAATTACAACGTCATCAGCTGTGATTATGTGTTCAGGTGGATGAAGAAGCAGCCCTTGAACAGGCAGTCAAGTTCTGCCAGGTGCATATGGGAGCAGCAGCACAAAAGCAGGTAAGCTCTGTTACATCCCTGGCTCCTCCTAACAAGTCTTCATTCCTTGGGCTGTGCCATCAGGTCTGTCAGTGTCTGTAGTCAATCCCTGCTTCCCTTGTGTGCTTAGCACCAGAGATGGATTGGGGCACCTGAGTGTAGGGAGCTCATCCCTTCTGTTAGTGTCTTTGCTATGTCTGCCAGGCCTGAAGGACAGTGTGTGTGCTCAAAAGCTTTTTTGGGGGAAGCCCCAAACAATCTGCAAGTTGAAATCTTTCTGGCATGCTGCACTTCATGGCCACATCATTCCTCAGCATTTCACAGATGGTGATTGCTTCCCTCTGCTCCCTGAGGGCTGTCGACCTCATCCTCTCTTCCCCTGCCAACAGAGATACCAAAGATCTTCTCTTGACCTGCATGGCTGTGAATCTGATTTTTAGCTCAAATTCCTCAGTTTGATTTTTAGCTTACAGCCACTGGCTTTATCCAGCAAATAATTACAGAGCTCTGGAGGGATGGTTATTGACCAGTCCTTAGTGTGACATCTGATCCAAGAGGAGGACTGGATGGATTACCTGGCTTGTGGTCGTTCATTTTCCCAGCAAACCATCAGCTGAAGTCCCCAAAGGATTTTCTCATCTCTCACTTCCCATGATTTTTGCCACCAGCACACCCAGCAGCTGCTCAGCAGGTTTTGACTAGAAGAGAAAATACAATTTGGTGCAAAATCTCTGTTCCTACCAGCAGGCTGCAGAGGGACTGTTCCCAGAGGCCTGCAGTGACAGGGCGAGGGGCAGTGGTTTGAAATGAGAGCAGATTGAGATTGGATGTAAAGAACAAGTTCTGCACCATGAGGCTGCTGGAACACTGCAAGAGGTTGCCCAGGGAGGTAGCTGAGGCCCCACCCCTGGAGATCTTCAAGGTAAGGCTGGACAAGGCTCAGAGCAACCTGATGGAGTGGAGGATGTCCCTGTTGACTGCAGGGGGTTGGACTGGATGAGCTTCGGAGGTCCCTTCCAACCCAAACCATTCCATGATTCTGCCTTTGCTTTGCAAGCAGCATGAGAACAGAGCACAGATAGATCAGCACTTTGGAGTGAGAGCTGCTCCTCCCTTTGGTGTGGTCCATGCTGCTGCCTGCTGGCCCAGGCATCTGTGTGGTCATTTAACACAGGGGATGTGAGACCAGTGGTGGCTAAAAGCCTTCCCTCCTCTCCTTGTCATTTTCCATTTAAGCTCTTACATGTGAGCAGGGTTTCTGATAGGGGTGCATAAGATGGACTGCAGTGGCTCTCCAGTAGTGGTCACTGTTACTGGGAGCTAAAGTCCCAGCAGAGTTGAATTCACTTTGTGGTCAAGCAGCACTCTGAAGGGTGCTCTTTCTTTTAGAATACAATAGAATTAGCCAGGTTGGAAAAGACCTCTGAGATCATCGAGTCCAACCTATCACCCAACACCATCTAGTCAACTAAACCATGGCAACAAGTGCCTCATCCAGTCTCTTCCTAAACATCTCCAGGGATGGTGACTCCACCACCTCCCTGGGCAGCACATTCCAATGGCCAATCTCTCCTTCTGGGAAGAACTTCTTCCTAACATTCAGCCTAAACCTCCCCTGGCACAGCTTGAGACTGTGTCCTCTTGTTCTGGTGCTGGTTGCCTGGGAGAAGAGCCCAACCCCCACCTGGCTACAACCTCCCTTCAGGTAGTTGTAGGCATCAATAAGGTCTCCCCTGAGTCTCCTCCAGGCTAAGCAACCCCAGCTCCCTCAGCCTCTCCTCACAGGGCTGTGCTCCAGACCCCTCCCCAGCTTTGTTGCCCTTCTCTGGACACCTTCCAGCAACTCAACATCTTTCCTAACCTGAGGGGCCCAGAAGTGGACACAGGACTCAAGGTGTGGCCTAACCAGTGCTAAGTACAGGGGGAGAACCACCTCCCTGCTCCTGCTGGCCACAAGATGCCATTGGCCTTCTTGGCCACCTGGGCACACAGCTGGCTCATGTTCAGTCTGCTGTCACCCAGCTTTTTCTCAGTCTGAGAATCATAGAAAGGCTTAGGCTGGAAGAGGCATTAGAGATCATCTAATCCAACCTCTCTGCCATGGGCAGGAACACCTCTCAGCTAGCCTAGGTTACTCAAGGCCCTATGCACCCTGTCCTTGAACATCTCCAGGGAGGTATGATGATGATCCAAAAGATGTGCAGAGAGCCTGAAAACAGTCAGCTCCTGGTCTGAGTTCGGAGGTGTATTTTTAGTCTTGTCAACTGTGATTTTCATATGAAATTAATGGTCCCTGGAAATGGAATACCAAGGAGACCTCGCTGAGGGAGAATGAAAGATGAAGAGGCAGACTGCTCTGACCTTGCCACAGCATTACCCTTCAGTGTACCTGAGGACCACGGAGGGTATGTGCTGGCAGACAGCACTTGTGAGGCTCCTAGATAATTAGAGACTTTCTGGTAAGCCTTTTCCACTGGCTGCCTAAAATTGCTCAGATTCAGTTCTTCATTTTTTCTGCCTGATGGTGAGGTCTGTGATACTGCTGAGGATGTGTCAGCAAGGGAAAGTTATTGCAGCACCAGCCAGGAGGAAGCTTCACAGGGCACAGAATATTCTATCAGTGCATGGAGAGGTGCTTCAAGAACACATCTGTCTTCTTTTGTTCTTGACTTGCCAGCTTGCAAAGGTATTTTTTGTTACTGTGGCTGTTCCATTAAATGCCCTTGTACCAGAATTACAGCTTTCACCAGTGCTGGCACTGCCCTCAGTGCTGGCACTGCCCTCAGTGGTGGCCTGAAGAGGCCAGGGGGAGCTCTGTGGTTGTGTGTTAGGGTGCCCTGTCCCATCACCAGTCTGAAAGCTGAACTGAGATAAGACAAGGAGCTGAAAACATTGCACACAGGGCTGGATTTAACACCTCTGAAAACATAAGGGTGTTCAAGGCAAAGCTCCAGAGTGCCATGAAGTCTCTAGTCCTGTGTGGTGACCCTGGAGGGCTTGGGGAGTGTTGTAGCAGCTGCAGTGTGTTGGCTTCTCAGTGTAACACAGCATCTAAATG
The DNA here is from genome assembly GCF_026170545.1 of Melanerpes formicivorus. Taxonomy (NCBI): domain Eukaryota; kingdom Metazoa; phylum Chordata; class Aves; order Piciformes; family Picidae; genus Melanerpes; species Melanerpes formicivorus. Next base: position 487,274 of record NW_027142388.1, read on the forward strand.
CCATGAGCAGGAACTGTTTTACCATTGCTGAGTTATTTAAGACTCACTGCTGCCCCAGCTAGAAAAATCCCTGCTCTGGGACCAGCTCCATCCCTGAAGAGAGAGAGAAAAGAAAAACTTAGCCATCCTTTCCTGCTCCAGCTGCCAACCCTCAAGCTCTGCCTGGTCAAATCCTCCACTTCACCCTCTCCTTGCCTCTTCCAAAGGAACCCATCCATGCCCCCCTTCTGCTGCTGGACACTGCCCAACTTCCATTGCTCTCTCCTTGTTTCCCTCTCCAAACCTGCAGTCAAAACTTCCCAGCAGCTTTCAGTGTCAGATATAATTACCAAGATGTTTCATGAAGAAGCTGCCACCAGAATCAAAACAAAGTGAATTTGATGACAAACACAAAGGCACAATCAGGTTGTGCAAAGCAGCCGTGGCTCTGGGCTCCTGGTGAGCTGCCAGGCTCATCCCTGAGCTGCTCCTGGAATACAAAAGCAGTTTGTGGAGGAGAGGCTCTGGTTTAGTGCTGCTGTTACTGCCCTGCTTCACTTCGGGCTCGGTGGGGGCGGCCCGCAGGGGGGGCTCGGTGGGGGCAGCCTGCAGGGGGGCTTGGTGGGGGCGACCCCCAGGGGGGGCTCGGTGGGGGCAGCCTGCAGGGGGCTCGGTGGGGGCAGCCTGCAGGGGGCTCTGTGGGGGTGGTCTGTGCAGGGGGGGCTCGGTGGGGGCAGCCTGCTGAGGACTCGGTGGGGGTGGTCTGCGCAGGGGGGGCTCGGTGGGGGCAGCCCGCAGGGGGCTCGGTCGGGCGGCCTGCGCAGGGGAGGCTCGGTGGGGGTGGTCTGCGCAGGGGAGGCTCGGTGGGGGCAGCCTGCAGGGGGGGCTCGGTGGGGGTGGTCTGCGCAGGGGGGGCTCGGTGGGGGCAGCCTGCAGGGGGGGCTCGGTGGGGGCAGCCTGCAGGGGGGCTCGGTGGGGGCAGCCTGCAGGGGGGGCTCGGTGGGGGCAGCCCGCGGGGGGGGCTCGGTGGGGGCAGCCCGCAGGGGGCTCGGTGGGGACGGCCCGCAGGGGGGCTCGGTGGGGGCGGCCTGCAGGGGGGGCTCGGTGGGGGCAGCCTGCAGGGGGCTCGGTGGGGACGGCCCGCAGGGGGGCTCGGTGGGGGCGGCCTGCAGGGGGGGCTCGGTGGGGGCAGCCTGCAGGGGGCTCGGTGGGGGCGGCCTGCACAGGGGGGGCTCGGTGGGGCGGCACGCAGGGGGGCTCTGTGGGGGCAGCCTGCAGGGGGCTCTGTGGGGGTGGTCTGTGCAGGGGGTCTCGGTGGGGGCAGCCTGCTGAGGACTCGGTGGGGGTGGTCTGCGCAGGGGGGGCTCGGTGGGGTTGGCCCACAGGGGGGGCTCGGTGGGGGTGGCCTGCAGTGTTTAGAGCAGTTTCTTCTTGAATTCTCACTTCAGGACCATCCACTGCCCCAAAACTACCCACCAAGCTGTTCTCTTCAGGCAGCAGCTGAAATCCTCCTCTGAAGGCCCTTTGCTGGGGATGGGAGGAGATAAATACAATATTAAATAATTAGAAAATATTCCCCTCCAGTTCCACCCTGTGTCTTTCCCCCTCTCCTCCCTTTTCATTCCACCCACATGCTGCTAATTTTCATCCTTTCTTCCTGCACGTCAAGACGTCAGAGGCTGCTTACAGCAAAAGTTGTTTTTCCTGTGTTGTCTGTGTGCTTTATTAATGCAGGAGAGAAGGCAAGGACAGGGGGGAAGGAGGAGGTGGGGACAAAAGGACGAGCTGGTTCATGGTCTCACTCCTACCAAAGGGTGACCATTCTGTTCACTGTTGCATTTGCCAGTTGCCATGGCATCCCCCTCTCACTCTATCCTGGAGGTGTATTCTTGATATAATTAACAGCTCTCCTCCTTCTGTCTCCTGCAGAAGGCAATCATTAAGTGAAGATGAAGGAAGGAAAAGTCACTTTCTATCTGTTACTTTGTCTGTCAATGTTTTTCATCCTGTGGCTTCATCTCTCTTGGTCCACTACCAGTGTTCTGGTGTAGGGAAGCATTGCTGGCACATGGCTGCCGGTGTAGAGCAGGACGTTAAAGCCCCTGCATGCATTTGTGCAAGAGGAGGATGCTGTTGGGCTGGAGTGCAGTTCAGTCGTGTCTTCATCACTTTCTGTCATCTGGTGGTCTGGAGGAGAAGGCTTTGGGGGTGGCAGTTGGTGACAAACTCCCCAGGAGCCATCAGTGGTCCCTGGCAGCCCTGCACGCAGCTGTGTGCCAAGCTGCATCCAGAGCAGGGAGAGCAGCAGCACAGGGAGAGGATTCTGCCCCTCTGCTCTGCTGAGACCCCCACCCGCAGCACTGCCTCCCGTTCTGGGACCCCCAGCACCAGAAGGACCTGGAGGTGCTGGAGGGGATCCACAGGGGGGGCCACCAAGATGATCAGAGGACTGGAGAACCTCTGTTGTGGGGACAGGCTGGGAGTGTTGGGGCTCTGGCAAGACCTTAGAGCAGCCTTCCAGTACCTGAAGGGGCTCCAGGAGTGCTGGGGAAGGACTTTAGACAAGGGCTGGGAGTGACAGGATGAGAGACAAAGGATTGAAGCTTGAGGAGGGCACATTGAGACTGGAGAGTAGGAAGAAGTTCTTGATAGTGAGGGTGAGGAGACACTGGAACAGGTTGCCCAGGGAGGCTGTGGCTGCCCCCTTTCTGGAGGTGTTCAGGGCCAGGCTGGATGAGGGCCTGAGCAACCTGGGGTGGTGGGACATGTCCCTGCCCATGGCATGGGGTTGGAACTGGATGAGCCTTTAAGGTCCCTTCCAACCCAACCCATTCTGTGAAGTACAGGAAACAAAGCTGCAGTCTTAGGAAACAGAAGATTCTGCAGAAGTTGGCTCATGGATATTGCTGCTGGTTCTAAGGTGTCCTGGGCAAAACTCCCAACTGAGATTTCTCTCAGAGCTGGCTCCAGAGAGACTGAGGGGTGGGCAGGAAGGAGGCACAGTTCAGTGAAATCCCAACATGGACCAGGGGTTGGAGTGGTTTGACAGCTCCCAGGGTTTGTTAGGTGGGCTCTGACTCCCATCCCCCAGGGATGCTGAGCTGCAGACACTGGAATCATCTACAGCCAACAAGGAAATGTCATATAAGAGTTGCAGTGCCAGCAGCCATTGTTAGGAAACTTCAGTCCCTCTGCTGTGGAACATTTGAACCTTGCTTTTCCCCATGGCCCCAAAGCACTGAGCTGTGTCAGAGGGAGGATCAGTGAGGATCCTGTGGCATTACTTGGGTTTGCCAAATGGATTTTTGAAGGCAACAAGTACAGGGCAAACATCAGCTCTTGGTGAGGTGGTCTGTGAGGTGAAATTGTTGTTTGGTTTTATCTTACTGCTCTGTTTCTTTTCTCTCCTGCTGCTGTCGTCTCTACTGAAATGCCTCTTCAGGAGACTGGGGGGAAATACCTTTTTCCCATTAACACCTCTGGAAAAAATTCCTGCCCTTTTGCTGCTACTTTTCTAGGTGGAAGCCAGTCCCAGTGCTGCCTTTCCTGGATTTTCCTTCCTTCATCACGGAGTGTTAGGGGTTGGAAGGGACCTCCAGAGCTCATCCAGTCCAACCCTCCTGCAGCATCACCTAGGGCAGGTCACACAGGAGCACATCCAGGCAGGTTTTGAATGTCTCCAGAGCAGGAGACTCCACAACCTCTCTGGCCAGCCTGCTCCAGGCCTCCAGCACCCTCACACTAAGAAGGTTTTCCCTTCTGTCCCTGCAGCACCTCCTCTGCTCCAGCTTGCCCCCAGTGCCCCTTGTGCTGTCCTTGGACACCCCTGAGCAGAGCCTGACTCCAGCCCTGAACGTCTTTATCCCCAACAATGAGGGCAGCCCTCAGGCTCCTCTGCTCCCAGCTCCAAGCCCCAGCTCCCTCAGCCTGGCCTCACAGGGAGATGTTCCACTACCTGCAGCAGCTCTGTGCCTCTGGGCTGGACTCTCTCAAGCAGTTCCATGAAAAGCTTTGGTCGTTAACCTCCATGAGGCTGAGTAAACTTCAGGAGTCTGCTGAAAGAGTTTGTGTTTTAACAAACAAGGGGACTGAATTTGTCACCTAAGGCAGGAGTAGTCTCAGTTCACACAAACACACATGCTCACTGCTCACATTGCAGCTTTGCACAGGCTTCATAACAAAGGACATTCTTGTTCAGTGTTTTAAAGAGCAGCACAGGAGCTAGCAGATATTTATGGCAGTTCTGGACTATTTTTCTCCCTCCCTCTGACATGTCATTTAGGTGTTAATGAGCCTTAAATGTTTCCTCCATCCACTTTGATAGCACAGTTGTCATAGAGGCACAGAAATCATTAAGCTTGGAAAAGACCTTTCAGAACATTGAGTCCAATCATAACCCTACCGCCATGACCACTAAGCTGTGTCCTGAAGTGCCACATCTACAGCTTCTGGAACACCTCCAGGGATGGTGACTCCACCACCTCCCTGAGCAGCCTCTGCCAACCTCTCACCACTCTCCCTGAAGAAGTTTTTCCTCCTCTCCAGCCTAACCTTCCCCTGGCACAGCTTCAGCTCGTTTCCTGTCATCCTGTTGCTGGTTGCTTGGGAGGAAAGACCAACACCAGCCTCACTGCAACCTTTCAGGGAGCTGTAGAGAGCAGTGAGGCCTCCCCTCAGCCTCCTCCAGAGTGAACACCCACAGCTCCGTTAGCTGCTCCTCATATAATGTCCTCCAAACCCCTTCCCATCCTCATTGCTCTTCTCTGGACACCTTCCACTCACGTCAATGTCTTTCCCATCCTGTGGTGCCCAGAACTGATCCCAGTGCTCAAGCTGTGGCCTCACCAGTGCCCAGTATCACAGTATCACTTAGGTTGGAAAGGACCTCGAGGATCATTGAGTCCAACCTATCAACACAGACCCCATGACTAGACCATGGCACCAAGTGCCACGTCCAATCTCCTCTTGAACACCTCCAGGGATGGTGACTCCACCACCTCCCTGGGCAGCACATTCCAATGGCGAACGACTCGCTCGGTGAAGAACTTCCTCCTCACCTCGAGTCTAAACCTCCCCTGGTGCAGCTTGAGACTGTGTCCTCTTGTTCTGGTGCTGGTTGCCTGGGAGAAGAGGCCAACCGTACAGGGGCACAAAGACAAAAGTACTGCATGGTCTTCAGTACCTCACCTGGCTTTCCAGAAGGAAATCCATTCTTGAGTAGATAAAGCTGCAATTGAAATGAAGGAGAGGAAGGAGGCAGATGACAGAGCTGTCATCCAGTTAAGTTGTGTGCAGTTGGGCTGCAAGGAGCATCCTCAGCAGTGGAAGAGAACAGCCTTTTCTTCCTGCTGACTAAAGCCATTGGGTAGCAGAGCTGCTGTATTGCTGGGGAGTGGGTCTAGGAAAGGTGCTCAGCACAATGAGGTTAATGGGAGGGGAGGAAGGAGAATTTCTCCAGGTTTGATTTAGTGCCACAACAAAGCCAAAACTAAACCGAAGTAAAATCTCATTATGAGAAACCACATGTGAAGGGATTGTCACTGCTGCTCAGCTTCCTGCTCTGTGGTTGTGGGCAAGAAGCTTTATTGTGCTTGACTGCTGCTGGTGCAGGAGAAGCAGATGGATAGAAAGTGCTGTTGGTAACTCCAAGACATCCTGTAAGGAGTTTTTTTTTTTGAGGTTATTTCTCTCTTTTTTTTCCCCTCTCTCTCCATAACACAGTTGCAAAGTCTTATGTGGGTTGTAAACTGCACAATGGCCAAGGGTGGCCTTCTTGAGGGCTTTTGCCTCTTACAGGGAGGTTGTAGCCAGGAGGGGGTTGGTCTCTTCTCCCAGGCAACCAGCACCTGAACAAGAGGACACAGTCTCAAGCTGTGCCAAGGGAAGTTTAGGCTGGAGGTGAGGAGAAAGTTCTTCACAGAGAGAGTTGTTAGCCATTAGAAGAATGTGCTGCCCAGGGAGGTGGTGGAGTCACTGTCCCTGGAGGTGTTCAAGAGGGGTTTAGATGTGGCACTTGGTGCCATGGTTTAGTAGTCATGAGGTGTTGGGTGACAGGTTGGACTTGATGATCTTTGAGGTCTTTTCCAACCTTACTGATTCTGTGATTCTTCCTCCTTCTTTCTCTTCCATCCCCACCCTCTGTCTTGAGAAAAGTTATTGAAAGGGTTTCTTTCATCTCCTTTCAAGGTCTCTGTGGGATTGAGAAGAACCTGCCTTAGGGTGGCTCTTAGGAAGAAGTTCTTCAGTGTGAGGGTGGTGAGACTGGCACAGGCTGCCCAGGGAGGCTGTGGCTGCCTCCTCCCTGGGGGTGCTCAAGACCAGGCTGGATGAGGCCTTGAGCCACTGAGTCCAGTTGAGAGATGTTCCTGCCCATGGTGGGGAGGTTGGAGTGGATGAGCTGTGAGGTCCCTTCCAACCTGAGCCAGTCTAGGACTCTGCTGACAATAATTGGTTTTAATGACTTGCAAATTGTCTGAAAGCACTGCAGAGCTGTCTGCTCAGGTCAGGGGGTTGTCAGCATGGTTTTAAATGAAAGAAATGTGGTTTTTTTCCTCTTTCTAGGAGCCTCTGATTCCTGCTTAATAATCAGAGCTGAGGGAAGTATGGAGGGTTGTGAGGGGTTTGTTAAATTCAGCATTGTAAAGGCGAATGGGACTGAGTGTCAGAGCTGCTTGGGTGAGCAGACCTTCAGCAACAGCAGATTCCTTGTGAAGGAGAAAGGCTTTCTGATAGCAGTGATTGATTTGGTTCTCACTGCAGAGGGGGTGTTTCCTGGCTGCAAAATGCTGGGCTGTGTGCACTTGTCCTGAAGCAGGGAGCAAAGGCAGAGTTCCTGGCAGCTCCTTTCTCACTGTCTCTGCCTGCCCTGTTCTGTGCAGTCCACGGGAGAAACGCCCACAACCCCGAAGCACACGAAGGACACCAGGGAGAGCTTCTTCCAAGTGCTGCCAGCTGCACTGCATCCTGCCCCAGTGAGCACAGAGACTGTCACTCCTGACAACCTCCTCAGACTCAACGACCTGCATTCCAAATCCAAGCCAGCCTCTTCCTCTTCATCCTCCTCCTCCTCAGCATCTTCAGCACCTGCATCCCAGGAGTCACACAGAGACGCTGAGCATCTCCCGAGTCAGAATGCAGAGGCTGCACCCAGCGTCAGTGATCTTGCCCGGGGTAAGTCTCAGGAGGTGGAAGGGTTTCAGCCTCCCTGGTGGGCTTGCCAAGGCCATGTGGTGAGCTGGGGCCTGGGTTCTGGTTCTGGCCCATTGCCTGGTCACTGGGCCCGGTGCAGAAGCCTGCAAGCCGAGATTTTTTTTGTCTGAGTCCTGAGCTGGGCATATCTGCTGACTTTATGTTTTAATTAGTAGGATAGGCTAAAAGGGTGACCACTAGCCTGTGAAATCATGGAATGACAGCCTGAGAACCCAGGGGCATTGAGAACCCCAGGGGGTTGGGTGATCTTTGTGGTCCCTTCCAACCCAAACCATCCTACACATCTGTGAATTCTCTTCCTGGGGCCTGAGGGTCTGGAGAGCAGGTTTTGTGAGGAGCAGCTGAGAGTGTTCAATCTGGAGAAGAGGAGGCTGAGGGGAGACCTCATTGCTTCCTGCAACTCCCTGAGAGGAGGTTGGAGCCAGCTGGGGGTTGGTCTCTTCTCCCAAGGAACAAGCAGCAGGACAAGAGGAGATGGCCTCAGGTTGCCCCAGTGGAGGTTTAGGCTGGAGATAGACGAAACTTCTTCCCTGAAAGGCTTGTCAGTATCTGACCCAGGCTGCCCAGGGAAGGGGTGGAGTCCTCATCCTGGAGGAATCTGAAAGACCTGTAGAGATGATGCTGAGGGCCATGGTTTAGCACCAGACTGGGTAGTTTTGGGTTCATGGTTGGACTCAGTGTTCTTTATGGTCCCTTCTGGACCAATCCATTCTGTGCTTCTGTGAAACAGGGAATTTTGGTCTCTAAGCAGCATAAACCCAAACTGTTTGTTTCATTTTCCTCAGAGTTGAGCATCTAATTCTTTAAAATACTTTAAAACTGTTAGAAGTGATTGGAGTTGAAGTCAAGTGGTGGGCAGCCTACATCTGACTGGCAAGTGCCTGATTAGCATAATGAGATGCATAGCTGTCACTGGTCTCTGTGTGTGTGTGGAGACACAGAATGCTGCTACAGCTCACAGAGTCAGGGCATCATCACTACTGCTTTGCACATTGGAGAAAAGAGGCATCTGGCAGAACTGGAATGTTGGGAATAGATTATTTATAGCCCCAGTATGGTTATGTGCAAAGTTGGAGCACAGAAAAAGGGCTGAAGCAACTGAACAAATGTGGTTTGTTCTCTAGCACAAGCACATGGCTTGCTGAGGGCTGCCTTATGGACCTGGTCCTGCACAGCTTGTCTGGATTGAGGGAGCAATGAAAGGAGAAGGCTGCCTTTGCCTTCACTGCTCTCCCAACAGCCTGGCTTGGGAGCACCAGTCAAAATCACTGTGCAATGCAGCACTGATCCACCTAGGGACCCAATTCCAGACTTGCCTTGGGTGCCCAGAAGAGGTGGTTGTGCTCATTTGTGTGTGTGAAGGTGGCAGAGTACCTGCCATAGCCTGGGCTTGCTTGCACCCTTAGCAGGAACGGTGTCTGAGGAAGAGTCTGCTGCCTTTTGTGCTCACTCCATCTGTTCTCAAGTTTGAGCCCTAACACTGCTCACAAAATGCCACAGGCAAAGTCCTGGGAGCCCAGATAGCTATGAATGAACCATAGACACTTAATAGGTATTGTGGTGAGGAACAGCTGAGGAGGTGGCTTAAGAAGTGTGCCAGTGTGTGAGGGTCAACAGGTCACAGGGCAGGGTCCTGCAACTGGCTCAGGCCAAGCTCAGGCACAAATCCAGGCTGGGTGCAGAGTGGGTTGAGAGCAGCCCTGAAGAAAGAGCCTTGGGGGTGTTGGTTGCTGAGCAGCAACTCAGGAGCCAGCAGTGCCCTCATGCAGCCCAGCAGGTAGCTGTGTGCTGGGCTGCAGCCAGAGGAGAGTGGGCAGCAGGGCAAGAGAGGGGATTCTGCCCTTTGGCTCTGCTCTGACCTCACCTCCAATCCTGCCTCCAGCTCCCCAGCATGAGAAGGACACAGAGCTACTGGGGTGAGTCTAGAGGAGGTCACAAAGATGATCTGGAGCTGGCTGAGCAGCTCTGCTGTGAGGACAGGCTGAGGGAGCTGGAAGTGTTCAGCCTGGAGAAGACTCCAGGGGAAACTCACAGCTGCCTTCCAGGACCTGAAGGGATCCTGCAGGAAGGCTGCAGAAAGACTTTTCCTGAGGGGGTCTGGAGACAGGACAAGGGAGAATGGTTTGAAGCTGAAGCAGAGCAGGGCTAGACTGGAGCTAAGGAAGAAGTTCTTCAGTGGTGACACTCTGGACGAGGCTGCCCAGGGAGGCTGTGGCTGCCTCCTCCCTGGGGGGTGTTCAAGGCCAGATTGGATGAGGCCTTGAGCAGCTGAGTCTAGCTGAGAGGTGTCCCTACCCATGGCAGGGCATTGCAGTGGATGATCTCTGAGGTCCCTTCCAACCTGAGCAATTCTGGGATTCTAAGATTGATGAGACTTAATGGTGCATCATATTAATTAACAATGAGCAGCTCAGTCCAGTCTGGATGTTCTGTTAAGCTGACATTGTGACGTTCTGGTATCTGTCTGTCTCTCCTTGGTGGTATTCCTCTTATTGCCATCTGCAGCCAGCCTTGGCTGCACATAAATCCTTGGAATTCAGTAGCAGCATAGAGCAGGTTAGGGAGAAAGCAGTTTTCCCACTTGGCTAATCTCAGAGCACAGGACAAAACTGCAGTTTGCCACCCAGCATCATCAGCTGTGTTGGAATCATCTCCTCATCCCTTCCCACAAATCCAGGGAGAGACTTAAGAAAGGAAAAGTGAGTGATAAGGAATCAGTGGTTTGGTCAGATGTGTAAACCACATTTGTTGGGGTACCTGGGAAGCTGAAGAGAGTTGCATGGTGTCATAAGTTCCCTTGGCCGGCTTGTTCAGCAGGGAGTCATTCAGATTTGTGCCTAGACCACAGGGGAGATAAACCCCCTGAACCCTGTGTGCAGCTGTTGTACTCTTCTTCAAGAGGGCAGAAGATCTACTGTTTTGTTCAGCAGAAATATTTGACTTGACAGGGTGCTTGGTGCCATGGGTTAGTTGATTAGGTGGTGTTGGATGATAGGTTGGACGTGATGATCTTGAAGGTCTCTTCCAACCTGGTCTGGTCTGGTCTGGTCTATTCTATTCTATTCTATATGCAGATAGAAACTCACACATTCTGCATTCTCCTCTTTCCCTGGCCCAATCCAGAGCATCTCTGCTGTGCTTTCCTCTCTGCAGCCTCCCAGGCTACCCTGCAATGAGTGCAGTGTTTGTCCTTGCTTCCTAGGCTTTGTTAGGGTTGTAAAGTTACAGCTTGTTCTCTTTCATGCTTTGTGTACATGGTGGAGGGAGATGGGAGGGTTAGCTGCCAGAATGCCACCCCTGAGGCTGCCTGAGGACCAAGCAAGCTCTCTCTGCAGAGCTCTCATCTCAGTGCTGACTGCATGTCTTGTAGCTGGCTCCCTGGCTCTCAGGCCTGCCTGGCAGCTCCTTTCTCTGGCTGAGAGAGACACCAATTACTGCTGCTTCTTTTCCTTTTAATTCTCCTACCTCTGCTTCCACCTCCTCTAAAAAGGCTTATTTGTGATTCTGTTACACCCCCTTTGTAGCTGCCTTCTCTTAGCTCTGCTGCTGAGATCTCCTCCCGTTTTGAGAGTTAACTGTTTCCATCTCCTCTCGCCACCTCCTGTGCAGAAAATCCTTTGAGGTGAAAGCTGCCTTTGGTTTTGTGTACCTCTGTTAGATCATCAAGAACAAACAGGACAGGAGCAGCAGCCCAGATGATGGTTCACTGCCAGGGGTTTGCTGCAGTCTGGGCAGGTTTTTAGTCCAAGAAGCTTTCCAGTAGTTCCCTGTCCCTCATGAACTGGGGACCCAATATTCCCCGTACAGCCTCACCAGGGTGGAGCGGAGGAGAACCTCTCTCAGCCTATCCCTTCATCCAGGTTGTTGATGGATACATTGGTCTGGGGCCAGTCCTGATCCCTGGAGAACACCTCTGGCCTCCACCCAGACCCTGCTCCATTATTCACTACCTTCTGAGCTCTGTCATTCAGCCAGCTCTCAACCCACTTCCCTGTCCACCAGCCCAGCAGTCGGCTCAGGACCCTGGCAGTAAACAGAGCAGGCTGCCATGCTCTTACCAGTGCCAGCTTCTGTTCACCAGCTGCTGGAATTGCATTTCAGGGGGCACCAGATTTCTGCCTGCAAAACTACCCTGGCAGTTTTCAGCACAGGCCTTTGTGTGTCAGCTTGGAATTTGGCATTTCAGTCAAGCTCTTTCTACAGCTAAGTATCTGAGGGCTGGGGGACAAGAGGGAGGGGCCAGGCTCTGCTTACCTGCACCCTGGGATAGGACAAGGGGCAATGAATGGAAACTCCAGCACAGGAGGTTCCACCTCAACAGGAGGAGGAACTTCTTCACTGTGAGGGTCACAGAGCACTGGAGCAGGCTGCCCAGAGAGGTTGTGGAGTCTCCTTCTCTGGAGCCTTTCCAGCCCTGTGTGGATGTGTTCCTGTGTGACCTGTGCTGGATTCTATGGTCCTGCTCTGGCAGGGGGGTTGGACTTGATCTCTGGAGGTCCCTCCCAGCCCCTAACACCCTGTGAGCCTGTGGTCCTGTGACTTGGTAGTGGGGATTGAGAAATAACCTTCATGGCAGGACGTTTGGAATGAACTTGGAGATTACTGCATCCTGTAAAGGAGCTATAGGCCAAGGGTCTCACTGCCTGCTGGGGTGGGAATGTGGCTGGAGGGCTGCTGTCTCCATTATTTCTGCAGGGTATCATCCTTCTCCAAGCTGTGCTCAGCTGAACCTCTGTGTTCCACTGCAGCCTTTCCATTGACTTCCTAGCTCAGTGTCTGAGGAAACTCTGAGTTCCCTCAGAGTCAAGCTTTCCATGGCCTGTGCAACTGCTCTGTGTTGGGGGGGGGGAAGCTGTATTTATTCCCAGCACACTGGAGGGTGAGGCAGATGGAATCCAGCAAATTAATTGTTTTCACATTAGCACTGCTCTCTGGAAATATACTGAGATATTTACTCCACTGGGTCAGGGAACAGAGGATCAAAGCAATTTCTATCACCACAAAACCCAGAAGAACTGCTTTTGTATGGGGAATGAGTGACAGCTCCCTGAACAACTGCTGGTGCTGTGGATGGCCACTCACATAAAAAGCAAACTATTTGGTACTGGGACTAGCAGAATAAATGTTTCCTAGTGCCTGTAGGCGCTCTGTAGGCACACAGAGTCCAAGCCTTACTCTTTGGAAGTGATTGGAAGGCAGGGGAATGCAGATCTGCGTTTTGTCTTGACACAGGGCTGCTGGGGAAGGTGTTTGGCAGAGGGATGAGGGCAGGGCTCTGCTGTAAGCACTGGAAGCTGTTTGTTCATTTCTCCATGCATTTTCTTTTGGAATCATGTTCATCTTCTGTCCTGGGGTTCTAAGCTCAGCTCCTCTGGTTTTCCTGTAATGAAATGATGCTTTGTTCATGCCCTGTAAGTTGCTTGTGTCCTGGAGATCTGTGTCCAGCACTGGGGCCCTCAACCCAAGAGAGACCTGGACCTGCTGGAGAGGGTCCAGAGGAGGCCACAAAGATGAGCAGGGAGAACCTCTGCTGTGGGAACAGGCTGGGAGAGTTGGAGCTGTTCAGCCTGGAGAAGAGAAGGCTCCAAGGAGACTTTAGAGCCACATTGCAATATCTGCAGAGGATCTACAGGCAGGCTGGGGAGGGACTGTTCAAAAGGGGCTGTGGGGATAGGCCTAGGGGCAGTGGTTTGGAGCTGGAGCAGGGCAGAACTAGGTTGGACATCAGGAGGAAGTTCTGCACAGTGAGGGTGGGGTGAGACTGGCACAGGCTGCCCAGGGAGGTGATTGAGGCCCCATCCCTGGAGACATCCAAGCTCAGCCTTGCTGTGTCCCTGTGCAGCCTGCTCTAGCTGGAGGTGTCCCTGCTGCCTGCAGGGGCTTGCACAAGATGGTCTTGGAGGCTCCCTTCCAACTCAGTGCAATCTGTGACTCTGTGCTAGAATTCTTTAAACTGCTTCTGTCAGGAACAGGACAACCTTCTTTTTCCAGGTGCTGGTCACATTTTCTGGGCTTGCATTTCAGCTTACCCTGCAGTGAGGTTAGTGCAGGGCTGAAGGATGACTTGGAATTCCACAGCAGATGTTTCATAACACTGTAACGTTAATGTCTCTTACCCTTGACAGCAGGGCAAAATCAGATGACTCAGTGTCCAGTGCAGCCTTTGTTGGTTCCAGTTCCACTGCTTTTAAACTTTCCCCACACCTGCAGCTTGCCAAGGAAGCGTTTCTGCCGCTGTCGTGTTTCGTTTCACGCACAGCAGAGCAGCAGAGTGAGCTGTCTCAGTGCAGAAAGGGGTGCAGGAGCTGTGTTATCTCTGTGTGCAAGGTGTGTGGCTGTGTGTCTCTGCTGTGTTCCCTGTCTAAAGGGAGTCTGAGACAGAGAACATTACCCGTGATGAAGTCATGAACCCTGGCGCCCGCTATAGGCATCTGCAAACAGTGGTTACCCTGGCAACAAGTGGAGAGAGGTTGGAGAGGAAAGCTGGAGTAGGTTGTTGCATTGAATTGTTTTCAGCTTGTTTCTTCCTCACTAAAGCAGGGAGATGTTGAAAGGTATGATGTCCCTCTTTCTCTGTACTCTTTGTGTGTGTGTGTGTGTTCAGGCAGTGGTTGGGGAAGGGAAGGCTAAAGCACAACTTGTGGTTGAGCTCGGCTGGAGAGGGACTTTGCAGTGTAAATAAGGAGGTGCATTGCAAATCCCGGGTGGGGGGGTTCTGTCTGCTTCATTTTTCTGTGCTGTGTTGGCTTGTAAGTGGATGAGAGTGCTGGATGGATCTCCAGAGCACAGTGCCTGTCCCATCTTCAGCCTGGAGATGAGTAACTGTTGCATATTGCCTCTTCAGAAACTGATTTGATTTTAAACTGGGTTTGTAGAGCTGATGTTTGAAAACCTGCCAGGGCAGCACAAGTGCTGGGTGCTGCCCAAAGCTTCCTGAACTGAGCTTCAGTTGGGCTGCTCAGCACCTTCAGGATGTGCTGTAGGTATATTTTGGTGCAGAATACTGTGGCTCAAAAGTTAGTGGAGTCTTTGGCTCCCTGGGGAAAGTTTTTATTAGGAAAACTAGGACATTGCATTCAGGGCTTTACCAGCATCTTCCACAAGGCAAATCTCAAGATACTATCTTCAGAAATCTGCTTTAGATAAATAAGAGAAGAGATTCAGTTCTGTGTTTCTTAATTATCCTCCTCTCTTTTTTTTTTTGCCCCTTTTTGTCTGTACAAACAGCATCAATTCTGCTAGGTGCTCCTGAAACTGCAGTTTGTTGCCAGTTGCAAGAGCCTGACTTCTCTGGCTTTTCATTCACTGTATTTTTAACTGAGGAATAATGCTGCTCAAGTGAGTATTAGGGAAACAAAGAGTAAAGAGAGAAGAATTGCAGCCTTGAAAGACTAAAGTGTATGAGGCAGCCAGGGGGTAGGACTGAGTCTGTGTGTGTGTAACACCCCTGACAGGTTTGACTGCCAGACACTGCCGCTGGATTTCTCCTGCACCGAAAGACGCAGCCCTGAGAGAGTAGCAACAGCTGTGGGCTCCAGAAGTGCAGTGGTAGAGACACACTCAGTGTGTCAGGCTCCTGTCTTTTCATTTCCCATTCACTTCTAGGTGAAAACAACAACCAAAAAAACCAAAAAGGGCATTTTATCCTAATTAATTTTCATTAGGTCTTAAGAACTTCACCAAAGCCCAGCAGGACAAGGAAGATGGAGATGAGTGTGAGCATGCTGACTGCTTGTGAAAAAACAGAGCTAAGTGATCCTTAAGGTCCTTGCCAACCTAAACCACTCTCAGTCTGTGAACCTGGATCTTCTGGCCTGCAGACCCAGCTTCCATGGGCTGGGAGTCCCTGGCAGAGGGGCAGCAGCTTTCCCTCACAGCTGGAGCTTGATTTTCTTCTTCCCTTTAAAACTCTGCTGCAGTGATGATTAAAGGTGCTGATGGGGTCATGTTCCCTGCTGTGGAAGAGGAACCACAGGCTTGAGCAGCCTGGGTGTCCCCACCCATGGCAGGAGGATTGGAACTGCATGATCTTCAAGGTCCCTTCCAAGCCAAACCTCTCTATGTGTCTATAAAGCAGTGACAATCTTGTAGCATCTTCCTAGGAATAGGCTACTCAAGAGAGCTCCTATCAGTGGGGCATAGTTCAGCTAAAACAAAGCCCAGCAAATCAGCTTAGGGAGTGCTCTGTTTTGTAAGGAAACTAAGATTCTAATCAGCAGAAGAGGTAAGAGTTTTGTCATCAAACAGTGATGCAAATCAGAGCTCTTGTTCTGAATGGGGAGCTATGAAGTCCCTGCTGTAATTTTGCAATTGGGTTCATACAAAAACTGCTCTGAGCAGTGTGGCTGAGGCTGGAGGGTTTGCACTTTAGTTGCCTGTAGCATTGTATCTGCTGAGCTAATGACTGCTTTGTATTCTTGGCTTGTAAGTGGATAAGAAAGACTCTGTTAGTACTTACCCTAGATACTTAAATCTGTGGTTCTGGAGTGTTGGAGTAAGTTAAAAAGGAGTTGCCTTCTTAGCTGTCTCTTAGGGTGATCTTCTGTTTTCATCTTGCCTTTCTTCCAAATGTTGATGTAATGTTGTTCTTCCTATCTTCTGATCAAGTCTCTTGTAGCCATTCCAGTGTGGGAGTCCTCTGGGTTTAGGCTGCAGCTTCTGATCAGATGCTAGGCAGTGGTATGGGATCTGTGTGTGTTGGCTTCAGGCCACCTTAGGGCTGATCCTTCTTTGTCCAGTCTCTTGTAGCTTGTCAGCATGTGGTTAAATCACCTCTGTGTTTGCTATAAAGGGCAGGCAGAGAGACAAATGATCCTTCAGCTGTCCTCTGCTTCTGAAACAGGGCCACAGCAGATTAGGAATTTCCTAGCCAGCTGAGTACTCCCCTGATTTGCCCTGTCAGCTCATGTAGAGACACAACTATTCTTCCCTTGCTTCCAGTGTTGCATTTTGAAGCATCTGTAGAGAAATTTGCAGGAGAGTTCTAAGGATGAGAGCTGCATCTTTCTGCATCAGACCTTTCCATTTTGTGCTTGCTAGTGAGTGGAACATCACAGAACAGAAGCTGCCTGTGATTTGTTCTGTAGTGTGTGACCTTTCCTTCTTGGGAGCTATTAGAGAGTTCTCTATCAAGCAAACTTCTTTATCCTAAGGCTGCTTTAATTACCTGGCAGCCCCAAGTTTAGATGGTGGATTCTTTACCACTGAAAACTACTGGCTGAAAGAACGTAGAGCCTGCTTTGGTCAGCCTCTTTTTGATCACGTTCTTCAGGAACCCTAGCAAATCTGATTTGTTTTAAAAAAGGAGCATCTTTCAAACTGCAGTGACCTGACTTGTACCAAGCTGCTCAACTGGAATGTTGGCTGCAAGGGGAACCCTGGTACAGCAGGAGATTACCATGGTAAATTCCAAGTTCTTATCCACACCGCTGAAGCTGGAGAAATGTTTTCAGCACTGGAGGGGGAGGGAGTGAAGAAAAGTTGAAATATATATTCCTTTCCATAGAATCACAGACTTGTCAGGGTTGGAAGAGACCTCAAGGATCATCCAGTTCCAACCCCCCTGCCACAGGCAGGGACACCTGACACTAGATCAGGTTGCTCAGAGCCACATCCAGCCTGGCCTTCAAAACCCCCAGGGATGAGGTTTCCACCACCTCCCTGGGCAACCTGTGCCAATGTCTCAACACCCTCATGGGGAAGAACTTCCTAACATCCAATCTGAATCTACCCATTTCTAGTTTTGCTCCATTCTCCTCAGTTCTGTCACTCCTTGACACCCTAAGAAGTCCCTCCCCAGCTTTCATGTAGCCCCCTTCAGATACTGGAAGGCAACAAGAAGGTCTCCTTTGAGCCTTCTCTTCTCCAGACTGAACAGCCCCAACTCTCTCAGCCTGTCCTCATAGCAGAGGAGCTCCAGCCCTCTGCTCATCCTCGTGGCCCTTCTCTATCAAAATCCAAAACTAATGTAGAACATGGACACAGAAAGAATTTTTAGAGCAGGTTAGCCTGTGCAGGATTCATTGCATCTCCTGGGCTGTGATAGGTGCCTGTGCACACCTCTGCAAACAGAAGATGATGCATGTGAGACAATCCTTTGGTTTTGAAGGATATCTTCATTCTTACCAGAGAATAAAAGCACATTTGTGTGTGTGCATAGCCTTGAAAGGCTTGCTGCTGTTTCAGGCTGCCCTGCCCAGAAAGGGCACCAGTAGCTCTCAGTAGTTCAGTGACCATTACTCCAGTTCTGGACACAACATGCAGCTCAGTGTACAAGAAAATCAGTTTAACTCTGCATTAATTGAAAAGCAGATGCAGCTGGTACGTTGTGGTGGGTTGAGAGAAGGCCTAGCTCTCCCTCCCCCACAAAGAAAGAAACCACAGCTAGCCCAGTCAGAGAAGCAAAAGGATATGCTATATTTGCAAGCAAAATGAAATGCAGGTTATATATCTACACGATACGCAGTATTTACAATGTATATACAGAAATACACAGCAAAGAAAAATAATCAGAACGAAACTCCCTCCTCCGGACAGAGGAGGGTTCCCCCTCTGTCTCCCCCTACCTCCTTTTTTCCCCAAAAAGGGCTAGAGAGAGAGAAAAGGTAATTAATAAGGATGAAATTTTGTTAGGCCTCAAAGCACATGCAGGATTAGTGCTTATCTGGTATTCAAGGTCAGGCCTCTGGCTAGTTGCTCAGAAGCAGACAGGCTGGAAAGGGAGAACAGAGAGGAACTGAGGAAAATTCCTACTGCACTAAAACTTAAAGTTGCATTCTACCAGTCTACCAATGAAATTCGTTTAGAGCTATCTTTGTTTTTCAAAACATTCAGCCAGAGCGTTCCAGCAGCTGTCCCTTTCTTAAAGGCACAGCCTCAAACGGTCACAATCCACCCCTTCTAAACAATTTCATTGGCTGTTCGTACTGTCCATCCAATCTAAATAATTTCATTGGCTGTTTCATAGTTTCATAGTTTCATTCAGGGTTGGAAGGGACCACAATGATCATCTAGTTCCAACCCCCCTGCCATGGGCAGGGACACCCCACACTAGATCAGCCTGGCCAGAGCCTCATCCAGCCTGCTCTTAAACACCCCCAGGGACGGGGCCTCGACCACCTCCCTGGACAACCCATTCCAGGGTCTCACCACTCTCATGGTGAAGAACCTCCTCCTCACATCTAGCCTGAATCTCCCCACCTCCAGCTTCATTCCATTCCCCCTAGTCCTATCACTACCTGAGATCCTGAAAAGTCCTTCCCCAGCCTTCCTGTAGGCCCCTTTCAGATACTGGAAGGCCACAATTAGGTCACCTGGGAGCCTTCTCTTCTCCAGACTGAACAGCCCCAACTCCTTCAGTCTGTCCTCACAGGAGAGGCGCTCCAGCCCTCTGATCATCCTCCTGGCCCTTCTCTGGACACCTTCCAGCACCTCCATATCCCTCTTGTAATAGGGGCTCCAGAACTGGACACAGTACTCCAGGTGGGGTCTCACCAGGGCTGAGTAGAGGGGGAGGATCACCTCCCTCGACCTGCTGGCCACACTTCTCCTGATGCAGCCCAGGATCTGATTGGCTTTGCGGGCTGCAAGTGCACATTGAGAGCTCATGTTGAGCTCATGTTGAGTAAAGTCCATAGTCCATTCCAGCTATCCTCAGATGTAGATGATTCAAAAGTCCAAGAAAATCAGGAAACAAGAAAATGGAAAACAGTTTGTCTCTTCGCAGACGAAGCAAAGAAAAGGGAAACAGGGATACAGGGACCCTCAA
Source organism: Melanerpes formicivorus (assembly GCF_026170545.1). Taxonomy (NCBI): domain Eukaryota; kingdom Metazoa; phylum Chordata; class Aves; order Piciformes; family Picidae; genus Melanerpes; species Melanerpes formicivorus. The sequence continues at coordinate 506,229 of NW_027142388.1, forward strand.
TTGACTCAGGGATCTCAGGGTTCATGCACCGTAGATTCCTCATAGATCCTTCCTTGGATGCGATGTAGCTGTGCAACAGTCTGAAATTAAACTCTTTCAGCTAAAGTTAGATTTCTTTGTGGAATACACTGAATTTCACCATTCTCTTGCGTCACCCAATAAGTGTGACCAGGACCTTCAGCTGAAACCACCCCTCGGACAGGTTCAGCCTCTCCTGAGGGAGAAAATACCCAAACAGTTTGACCTAACAGATTCTTTGCTCTAACAACAGGAACTCTATCACCTTCTACTTTCTGTAGCAGATCTGAGTGTGCAGGTCCAGCTCGGTTCACTGAACCTCTACTATTTACCAGCCAGGTTGCTTGTGCTAAATGTTTTTCCCAGTTTTTCAAAGATCCACCCCCCATGGCTTTAAGAGTGGTCTTCAGCAAATCATTGTAGTGTTCAATCTTCCCTGCAGCTGGTGCATAGTAGGGAATATGGAATATCCACTCAATACCATGCTCTTTTGCCCAGCTCTTTACAAGGTTGTTCTTGAAATGAGTTCCGTTGTCTGACTCAATCCTCTCTGGAGTTCCGTGTCTCCACAGGATTTGTCTCTCCAGACCGAGAATGGTGTTGCGTGCAGTTGCATGTGGAACTGGATAAGTTTCCAACCATCCAGTGTTTGCCTCTACCATAGTAAGCACGTATTGCTTACCAGAACGAGAACGTGGTAGAGTGATGTAGTCAATCTGCCAAGCTTCACCATACTTGTACTTGGACCATCACCATACCATAAGGGCTTAATTTGCTTTGCCTGCTTAATAGCAGCACAAATGTCACAGTCATGGATGACTTGTGTGACAGCATCCATGGAAATGTCTATGGATCTGTCACGAGCCCATTGGTAGGTTGCATCTCTTCCTTGATGTCCTGACTAATCGTGAGCCCACTGAGCTAAGAATATCTCACCTCAGTGTTTCCAGTTGAGATCAAGATTAGAGTCCATGTCTACTTGAGAAACTCTTGCAGCTAGATCTGCCTGCTGGTTGTGTTGCTGTTCCTCAGTAGCTTTGCTCTTAGGAATGTGAGCATCGATGTGTCTCACTTTCACTGGAATTCTCTCGACCCAATCAGCAATGTCCTGCCACAGGTCTGCTGCCCAAATGGGTTTTCCTTTCCTCTGCCAACCACTCTTCTTCCAGTTCTTTAGCCAACCCCATAGAGCATTGGCTACCATCCATGAGTCGGTGTAGAGATAAAGCTTTGGCCATCTCTCACGTTCAGCCATGCCGAGAGCTAGCTGGACAGCTTTTACCTCTGTGAACTGACTGGATTCTCCTTCTCCATCTTTCGCCTCTGCAACTCGGCGTGTTGGACTCCACACTGCAGACTTCCACCTTCGCTTGTTCCCAACAAGACGACAGGAAGTCTGTGAACAAAGCGTATTTCTTTTCATCATCAGAAAGGTCATTGTAAGGAGGAGCTTCCTCAGCACGAGTTACTCTCTCCTCTGGAGGTTGAGCATAGTTGGTACCTTCAGCCCAACTTGAGATCACCTCCACCAGACCAGGTCTTTCAAGATTTCCCATTCGAGCTCTCTGTGTTATCAGAGCCATCCACTTGGACCAGGTGGAATCTGTGGCATGATGTGGTCTGGAACCTTTGCCTTGGAACATCCAATTCAAAACTGGTAATCTGGGAGCTAAGAGAAGTTGTGATTCAGTTCCAATCACTTCAGAAGATGCTATTACTCCTTCATAGGCAGCTAGAATCTCTTTCTCTGTTGTAGTATAATTAGCCTCTGAACCACTGTAACCTCGACTCCAGAAACCAAGAGGTCGTCCACGTGTCTCACCTGGAGCTCTTTGCCACAGGCACCAGGTTGGACCATTGTCACTTGTAGCCATGTACAAAATGTTCTTAATGTCTGGACCATCTCAGACAGGTCCCAGACCCATTGCTTGTACTACCTCTTGCTTTATCTGGTCGAAGGCTGCTTGTTGTTCAGGTCCCCAGTGGAAATGGTTTCTCTTTCGAGTCACATCATACAGAGGTTTCACAATCTGACTGTATCCAGGAATGTGTAGTCTCCAAAATCCCACCAGCCCCAAGAAACGTAGGGTCTCTTGCTTGTTTGTGGGACTTGCCATGGTGGAGACTCTGTTTACCACATCCACTGGAATGTGTCAGCGTCCATCCTGCCACCGCACTCCCAGAAACTGAATCTCTGTGGTAGGTCCTTTCACCTTGTCTCGCTTGATGGCAAAACCTGCATCCAGAAGAATGTCAATGATTTTGTTACCTTTCTCGAAGACTTCCTCAGCAGTTTTACCCCAGAGGATGATGTCATTGAGGAACTGGATGTGTTCTGGAGCACCGCCTTTCTCCAGAGCATCGTGGATCACTGCATGACAGATGCTTGAGCTGTGGATCCAGCCCATTGGCAGCCTGTTGAAAGTGTACTGGATTCCTCTCCAGGTGAAAGCAAACTGAGGCCTGCATTCCTCTGCTATGGGAATAGAGAAGAATGCATTAGCAATGTCTATGGTAGCATACCACTTGGCCTCTTTGGATTCCAGCTCATACTGTAGCTCCATCATGTCTGGCACTGCTGCACTCACAGGTGGTGTTACTTCATTCAGGGCTCGGTAGTCTACCGTCAGACGCCAGTCTCCATTCTGCTTCCGGACAGGCCACACTGGACTGTTGAAAGGTGAATGAGTTTTGCTGACGACTTTCTGACTCTCCAACTGACGAATCAGATTCTGAATGGGCAACAAAGAGTCACGGTTGGTTCTGTATTGTCTGTGGTGCACAGTCTGAGAAGCAACCGGCAATTTAATGTCCTGTATCTTATGTTGTCCCACAACTGCAGATTCATCAGAAATCTCAGGTCTGGCAGATAGCTTCAATTTTTGTCCATCAATTTCTACTGAAGCTACTCCAAAAGCCCATTTGTAACCTCTAGGGTCTCTGAAACGCCCTTCTCTCAGAAAATCAATTCCCAGAATACAAGGTGCGTCAGGTCCGGTCACAACTGTATGCTTCCTCCATTGTTTACCAGTTAAACTTATATTAACCTCTACCTTACTTAACTCTTGAGATCCACCAGTGACTCCCAGAATAGTTATAGGCTCTGATCCCTGATAATTTGATGGTATTATGGTGCACTGAGCTCCTGTGTCAACCAAGGCCCTGTACTTCTGAAATTGTGAAGTGCCAGGCCACTGGATGTACACATCCCAATAGATTCTATTATCTCTGTTATCCCTCTCCTCCCCCTGGCGGGAGGCAGGGCACCCCTAGTTATGGGGAACATGCCCACATGTGCATTGAGCACAGTGTGCAGTGTTAGAACTGGAGCCACTGTTGGAGCTATGAGAGTTACTCTGGGAAACTGTGGAAGTAACAGCTACCCTTCTGGTATTGCTACCTCGGGTTCTGCCACTTTGCAGTTCCCTCAGTCTCCTGCAAAGATTAGAAGTTGGTTGACCATCCCACCTGTTCATGTTCTCACCAAACTGATCACACAGAGTTACCCAAATAATCCTACATGACTGCCTTGGTGGTCTGCTTTGGTTTGATCTGTTTTGAAATGACCTCCTTGGGGGACGTGTATTCCTCACAGATGAAACCTGTATCCATCTGGAGGAAGAACTGGAATTATCCCTTTGTGCCAGTTGGGATATGGTGGTTTTAAATTCATCCTTCAGCTCTTTCATGCAGTCCTCAATTTTGCCAGAAAGAGTTTCAATGGCTGAAACCAGAGAAACACGTGTCATGCTATCCTGGAATCATAGAATCAATAAGGTTGGAAAAGACCTCAAAGATCATCAAGTCCAACCTGTCACCCAGGACCTCATGACTACTAAACTACGGCACCAAGTGCCACATCCAATCGCCTCTTGAACACCTCTAGGGACGGTGACTCCACCACCTCCCTGGGCAGCACATTCCAATGGCTAACAACTCTCTCGGTGAAGAACTTTCTCCTCACCTCAAGCCTAAATTTCCTCTGGTGCAGCTTGAGACTGTGTCCTCTAAATAGGTTAAAGATAGGTTAAAAATATATAGCTAAACATTTCAAGTTGTACACTTAGGAGTCCATACACAAAATAACTGAAGAGCTATCAATTGCAAACAGCAGAAGAGAGTCAATGCCAGGATTTACTACAGCATGAGGCTGAGCTATTGTGGTGCACTCGTAATAAAGTCATTTGGAAGCTTAAAATGCATGAAATTCCCTAACCCAACAGCCAACAGGTGACATGATGTCTGGACTTATCCATCCAGTCCCAAATACGTAAATGGAAAAGAAGTGAAGTTCACAGACAGGCTGTTCAGATGGTTAGATCCTCCATCTGTCTGATTTGTCCTCTCCTCCAGTTGTCTTGATTTGATCAGTGAATTGGCCAGCCATAGGAGGAGCTCCACCATAATGTCTTGCCACAATCCTGCTTGCCAGAATGTTTGCATAATTAGAAGGAGCAAGCTTGATGAGCTTTTTAGCAAGACCAGTTCCCACAGGGATGTCATCAGGATTCAGAGTTTCATGTTCACCATAGAGTAGCTCTCTAACAGCAAATTCTCTCAGATGCTTAGTTCTCTCATCTGTGGTAGTCCAGGGTTTAGGATTCCATGGAAGATCATCTCGGGAAGGGTAGCTCAGGAAAACTGCCGTTAAAAGGCATATCCACAGGTTAACCTTACCAAGAACCTTGCCTAGATGTCTATTCCATTATCCTTTGAGAGCTCCTAGCTGAGCTGCTGACTTGTCTCCAACCAGATACGTAATACATACGTAATAAAGAGATTGTGCAGGCACATGGAGTCTCACTTCTCAGCATCCCAAGCCCTGAGACAGCAGAAGGTGGAGGTTTCAGACTGATGTGTTTATAGAGGTACATGGCAAGGAGAAGTGGGCATTTACTAGGGCTTCATATTGCTTTCATAACCTGATCTGGTGGGAGGTGTCCCTGCCCATGGCACAGGGCTTGGAACTGGATGATCCTTGAGGTCCCTTCCAACCCTGACAGTTCTGTGGTTCTATGATTCTAAAAGCCAGGCTTGGCCCTGTTAGTGAATGGCCACAGTGACTGCTCTTGCTGAGCAGCAGGCTGCACTTCACTGTGGCAGGTACCTGTGGCTGCAGGTCAGAGGGGCACCCATCAGTCACAGCAGGCTCAGGGTGATGGATTTTGCTCTGCACCCCTGGCAGGGGTTTTAGCTCTCACACCTCCAAAGGAGAATGGTCACTTACTTGAGGTTTTCTTGCAGATGTGCAGATATTGGCATTTTTTTGCTTATTTTAATGACATTTTTGTTTAAGAGTTAGGAGTGCTGGTGCTAAGTGTGGAAGGTTGGCATTGCCAGCTTGGCTTGGCAGTGTTCCGTTCCACTCGGTCATCTGCTGGGTTAGAAACAGAGCAAGGGTTAAAACCAGAACTGCTGCCAGTTGATTAGGCAGCAGAGGGATTGAGGCTTAGGATGTCTCTTAATCTGTGAATTATATCTCATTACTAAAGAGGAAGAAGAGCTTGAAGTGCCTTTGGAGGGGCTCGGATTTCAGCAGCAGGAGTCACGGCTTTGCCAGCAGATGAAGATGGCCACTGTGGCACCATCCCCAGAGCCTGAGTGCTGGCAGGTGGAGGCAGTGACCAGCACAAACTCAGGACATGTCTGTACCCAAGGTAGGAGCTTCCTGTGCTTCAGAGAACTCTGAAAATGGGTGGGGAGCTACAGATGGGTTTGCAAGCATTGACTGATTAGATAGTGGTGGTCCATGGACCTCAGTTTCTCTGCCTGCCTTCCAGTCAAGTCTTGCAGAGCTTAGAGGCATTCCTGGCAGTGTCCCAGCTTCCTGAGAAGGTGCCTTGGTAGTCCTTTGTGCTTACTCTTTTTGATGTAGGATTCACATGCTAAATACCAGAGCAGCAATGCCAAATCAAAAAACCTCCCAGTAGCAGGACATCAGGCTGTGGGGCTGGTGCATCCTTAGCAGGACATCAGGCTGTGGGGCTGGTGCATCCTTAGCAGGACATCAGGCTGTGGAGCTGGTGCATCCTTAGCAGGACATCAGGCTGTGGGGCTGGTGCATCCTTAGCAGGACATCAGGCCGTGGGGCTGGTGCATCCTTAGCAGGACATCAGGCCGTGGGGCTGGTGCATCCTTAGCAGGACATCAGGCTGTGGGGCTGGTGCATCCTTAGCAGGACATCAGGCCGTGGAGCTGGTGCATCCTTAGCAGGACATCAGGCTGTGGAGCTGGTGCATCCTTTAGAGTAGGATTTTCCTTTTAATTGAAATCCTAGGGCAGTATGACACCACTTTGGATTGCCCTGTTGGAATAACCAGCAGAAGGAAATGATTTTGCACAAAGGCTGACTCACTCCAGAAAAAATAGCTTTGAAGCAGTTAATGCTTTCTCTCTCCTCTGCCCCCTTCCCAAAAAAAGAGGGGTAGGTGTTGGTGTTTTAATCCTGGTATTTCAGGTGGGCATAACCTAGATACTCATCTTTGGGGTGGCTCCCTTTCCCCTCTCTGTGAGAGGCAGGGTCTTCCACGCCTGTTTCTGGTAGTCTGCTCTGAAGTGCCTTGCTGCCTGTGGTGCTGGGTCACTGACCTTGATGAAAGGCTCTGCCTCATTTGCTGTGGCAGTTTTTACATGCTGGGGTGCAGCTGAGAACACACAATTCAATTTTACTTCTCTTAGTAGTTAGTTCTAGTGCTGGCTGTTGCTCAGGGTAGCATCAGGGAGCTGGCATTTTCTTCTGCTGTGCTGAAGTGGCCAGGTCGGTCCCAGAAACCTGCAAAGGATGAATTTGACAAGATGGCATCTGAAGAGCAAATGCAGAATACCTGTCCTTGGTATCAGGCTGAGCCAGATTTGGGTGTTTTCATCCATGTAACTTTAGAAAAGACTCTTTCTGACTCCACAGGAAGCACAATTATCAGTAAGAAATCCAGAAACCTCCTTCAACAGTGTTTCACAGGAAAGCTTTTGTCTTCTGCTTCTTGCTGCATGTATAATGTTTTGTACTGTGGTAGTGCCTAGGGAAGGGCTGGATCCCTCTTGTCTGAGCAAGTTTGCGCTGTAAAGACCACAAGCTGAGACACTTGGGAAGCATGGAAATGATGCTAAGCAGTGTGGGAGACTGGCATGAAGGCACTAAGGAGGGGTTTATGGCAGGGTTTGAGGGAGTATGGAGGAAATGTGAGTGGATGTTGCCATACATTTTGCTTCGATTGCTGAGGAGTTGCTGTCTCAGTAATTAGAGGCACAGCTACAGTGGAGGGAGATCAGACTCAAGTGAAGCTAAGTAGCTTCCATTCCAGAGTGGAGAGGCAGAGTGCAGAGGTGAGCTGATTGCATCTGAAATGAAATGCTTGTAGGAGTGGATGGGTCAGAGCTATGCTGCCACTTGCCATGCTTGGTCAGACTGAGTTAGTGCTGCTCAGGAAGATTTAATGTTCTAATTCTTACTGGTTTCCAGCTCCTAGAGAATCCTGAGGCACTTTCTTCTTCTTTTTGAGCCTTAATTAAAGGAAGCTTGAAGAAAGGCCTCTTGAGCCAGCCCTGTGTCTAACAACGAATTGTCCCCTCTCCTTTGACAGCTGAAATCCTGAGTAGCTTCCTAACATGGTGGTTTCTTTCTTCTTATTTTCTGTTTAGTCTCCAGTTCCAAGCCTGAACCCAGCTCCAGTTTACAGACTTTGGGAAGTCAGCAGAACAAGACAGATGGCACCCGAGTAAAAACTCGCATTCTGCCCAACATGCCAAAGCTTTTCATACCTTCATCTGTCACCAAATTTCCACCTGAGATCACTGTCACTCCACCCACTCCCACCCTTCTTTCTCCAAAGGGCAGCATTTCAGAAGAGACCAAGCAAAAATTAAAGGTAATAAAAGGGAAACAGTGATTTTTTTTAGATTATTGGGGTGGTTTTTATCTTAATTCCCCCCTCAATAAAACACATGAGAGGAGCAACAGTTCCCTGCCCCCAGTTCCTAGCCAGATAGGGTGTAAGTAGTGGAAGAAGATGCTGGCTGCAGGAGCCATGGGTGAAATCACAGCTACCCCTAGTTCTTACCTGAGGAAATTAGAGTCACAAGAATGGGTGAGGGAGCTGAGTGCAGCCACTGCCATCCTTAGGTCAGTGGAAGCTAGCAGAATATTAACTGTGGGGAAGCCTACTGGTCAGTGTTCTGTTGGCTCACATGAGGATGCCATACCTTCCGTGGCAGTAGGAGAGCTGCTGAGTGTGAAGGGCTAGCAAGCAGTTGGCTTTTCCCCCTGTGCCCATGGCTTTGTGCTGCCTATTGAGCGACATATTCTCTCTCTCTCTTTTTGGGGTCAGTCTGCAATTTTATCTGCTCAGTCTGCAGCGAATGTAAAGAAGGAGAGCCTTTGTCAGCCAGCTTTGGAAATCTTAGAGACCTCAAGCCAGGAGTCCTCACTGGAAAGTGATACTGATGAAGATGATGACTACATGGACATATGAATGAATTTCTGGCCATCATCAACACCAACCATGCAAACCATCCTTCTCCTTGCCAGCATCTCTGGCAGTTGAAACATCCTCGCTGGCATTGCTCTCCATTTAATTGGCATCGTTGTGTTCCTCACTCCTCATTACCTTTGTTACCACCACTACCCGCTTGTATTGCCTTCAGAACCTTTGCCATTCTCCCCACCATGGTGCTTGACAGAGAGAATGATTGTTTACCAGGCACTTAACTCATCTGGACCACACCATCACCTTGAACTTCAGTAAACACAAGGATGTTTTGAGCTCTCTGCTGTTCCTGCTTCTTCGGCCAGAGCCCTGGGAGTCACTCCAGCTCTTTCCTATAGCATCTTCCTCCTTTTCACTTGTCTTTTGTTGCATTTTTCCCTGCTGGTGAAGCTTTCCTCCCAGTAGTTCAGCAGCCTGATGTCTGCCTAGCTGTGCCACAATCAGTCCAGCAGCTCCCTTGAAACTGAATTGGAGTAGGCAAAATTTGCTTAGCTGGGTGAGGCTTGAATGACATCGAGAAAGTCTTTGGCTCTATTGTGAGCTGAGTGCCTGTCAGCTCCTTGGCACTGCTGGATGCTTCACTGGAACACGACTGGATGACAGTAGGCAGAGAAAGAGCTGTTGCAGGCGGACAGAGAGCCTGGCCTGCTGCTCAGGCTCTTTGCACACCCATGGCTGAGGGACGAGCAGAAACCATCTACCTGAATGTCGGCTTAAAGAACTGATCTCTCCGGAATTGTCTTACAGTCCTTTCTCTTCTAATGCCTTGGACAAGCATTTTGAGGTTGGGGGAGGGGCAAGGGGGGGGGGGGGGGGAGGGGTGGGAAGGGCTAGATGCTATTTTTATGGTGGTATTGCAAAACCATTTCAGTAATGTCTGTTTTTTACAGAACGAGACGAAAAGGTCTTTTTTAACCTCTCTGCAGAGGGACTGCTCACAGTTATTTATATGAGGAAAATAATGGTAATAAAGATCCTTTTGGGGTTGTTGGGTTTTTTTTTGGTTGGTTTTCCTTCTTTTGTTTTTGGGTGGGTTTTTTTCCTACTGAATGTTAACTTTGTAAAATAATGAATGCAAACCATGCAAAAACAGAAGCCCACCCCAAGGAGTCACAGACTATCTATAAACACCCATGCACCCACACACATATATATATGTGTCTGTACATACATATATATATGGATGGATATGGAAACAAAGTGCATCCAGCTTGCAGTGGTGGATTTCTTTGTGGGGTTGGGGTTTTTTTTGGGGGGTGGGGGGGTTTGGTTTTCTGTACAAATGCAGAGCTTTGTATAAACTTGGGGGGGGGGGGAGGGGGTTGGTTTGGTTTTTTTCTAATAAAGTTGAAATGGACTCTTGTCTCTGTGCATCTTGAGAGGCTGAGGTTCCACACATAGTTTCATAGTTTCATTCAGGGTTGGAAGGGACCACAAGGATCATCTAGTTCCAACCCCCCTGCCATGGGCAGGGACACCCTACACTAGATCAGGCTGCCCAGAGCCTCATCGAGCCTGCTCTTAAACACCCCCAGGGACAGGGCCTCAACCACCTCCCTGGACAACCCATTCCAGGGTCTCACCACTCTCATGGTGAAGAACCTCCTCCTCACATCTAGCCTGAATCTCCCCACCTCCAGCTTCATTCCATTCCCCCTAGTCCTATCACTACCTGAGATCCTGAGCCCTTTTGTTGCCTGGAGAGCAGCACTGGGGGTGGGGGGAAAGAAGCCTCTTCCTTTTCTGAAGCCTGCCAGAGCTCTTTGGGTGAGTTTGGTCTGGTGGGAGCCAGAACCTGTATCAGCCAGTGTTGCTGTCATGGCCTGCAGGGGGTGCACTTCCTCACTGCCATGTCACCTTGCCTTGCTTTCCTTTTAGAATGGAACGGAACGGAATGGAACGGAACGGAATGGAATGGAATAGAATAGAATAGAATAGAATAGAATAGACCAGGTTGGAAGAGCCCTTCAAGATCATCGCGTCCAACCTAACATCAACACCACCCAAACAGCTGACCCATGGCACCAAGCACCCCATCAAGTCTCCTCCTGAACACCTCCAGTGATGGTGACTCCACCACCTCCCCAGGCAGCCCATTCCAATGGGCAATCACTCTCTCTGTGCAAAACTTCCTCCTGACCTCCAGCCTGAACCTCCCCTGGCGCAGCCTGAGACTGTGTCCTCTTGTTCTGGTGCTGATTGCCTGGGAGAAGAGACCAACCTCTGCCTGTCTACAACCCCCCTTCAGGTAGTTGTAGAGAGCAATAAGGTCTGCCCTGAGTCTCCTCTTCTCCAGGCTAAGCAGCCCCAGCTCCCTCAGCCTCTCCTCACAGGGCTGTGTTCCAAGCCCCTCACCAACTTCGTTGCCCTTCTCTGGACTCGTTCCAGCAAGTCAACATCCTTCCTAAACTGAGGGGCCCAGAACTGGACACAGGACTCGAGGTGTGGCCTAACCAGTGCAGTGTACAGGGGCAGAATGACCTCCCTGCTCCTGCTGGCCACACTGTTCTTGATGCAGGCCAGGATGCCATTGGCCTTCCTGGCTGACTGGGCACACTGCAGGCTCATGTTCAGCCTACCATCAACCAGCACACCCAGTTTTAGTCCTCACCCATAAGCTCTCTGTGACCTCTTCTGTCCCCAGGTGGAGCTGGCTGTCGAGCACTCAGCTCTCTGCTGGACTCTCTCAAGCAGTTCCCTGAGGTCCTTCCTGAACTAACTTTAAGATCACATTTAAACTTCTAGTATGTGTCCCATGCATTAAGTCCAGAGAAGGGCAACGAAGCTGAGGAAGGGTTTGGAGCACAGCCCTGTGAGGAGAGGCTGAGGGAGCTGGGGTTGTTTAGCCTGGAGAAGAGGAGGCTCAGGGGAGACCTTATTGCTGTGTACAACTACCTGAAGGGAGGTTGTAGCCAGGAGGAGGTTGGTCTCTTCTCCCAGGCAACCAGAACCAGAACAAGAGGACAGAGTCTCAAGCTGCACCAAGGGAAGCTTAGGCTGGAGGTAAGGAGAAAGTTCTTCCTAGAAAGAGAGATTGGCCATTGGGATGTGCTGCCCAGGGAGGTGGTGGAGTCACCATCACTGGAGGTGTTTAGGAAGAAACTAGATGGGGTGCTTGGAGCCATGATTTAGTTGATTAGATGGTGCTGGGTGATAGGTTGGACTCAATGATCTCCAAGGTCTTTTCCAATCTGTTTTCTTTTATTATCCTTAAAGATTCCTTTTTTTTTGGGGTGGGGGGTGGGGGGGTGAGTGGGTTTTTTGGTTGTGGTTTTGGTTTTGCCTCTCTCTTTCACCAGAGCTTGCTTTTTGACTTCTAGCTCTGCTTTCTGAGAGGGATTTAATTTCTTTGCTGGCTAAGCAAAGCTGGAAGAGTCTGTTCTTGTCAGCAGAGAGCTGAACGTTGCTGGTGTAATGATTGGCTGAGAGGGAATGGATTGAGGCTTGAGGAGGGCAGATTGAGACTGGAGATGAGGAAGAAATTCTTTCCAGTGAGGGTGGGGAGACACTGGAACAGGTTGCCCAGGGAGGTCGTGGATGTCCCTCCCTGGAGGTGTTCAAAGCCAGGCTGGATGAGGCCTTTGAGCAACCTGGGCTGGTGAGAGGTGTCCCTGCCCATGGCAGGAGGATTGGACCTGGAGGAGCTTTAAGGTTCCTTCTAACCCAAAGCACTCCATAAAATCTATGAATCTGCTCCAAACTCATTTTCATCTCCAAACTACAGAACTGCTCAACTTCCTTTCCCTATGATCTTTTGTTCTCACTATGCTCTTGGGTAGCTCCAAGGACGTTTTCTCCATCTCCAGGAATTACTGAGACTGACCTGCACAGGCCACCCTCCTTCATGTTCTGCCCTTCTGCTAATGGCTCAGTGGTGTCCTGCTGAACTGTGAGCCCCCTTCCACGAAGGGTATTACTGCTGATGGCCTCTGAAGGAATCACTCTTCTTCTGTGTGTGAGATCCTCTCTCTGTGAGTACAGTGTCTGTAGTTCTGCAGTTCAAGGAGCCATATTCTGGAGGAAGATGCCCAGATCACAGTCTCACAGGATGTTAGGGGCTGGAAGGGACCTCCAGTTCATCAAGTCCACCCCCCCTGCCAGAGCAGGACCATAGAATCCAGCACAGGTCACACAGGAATGCATCCAGACAGGGCTGGAAAGGCTCCAGAGAAGGAGACTCCACAACCTCTCTGGGCAGCCTGCTCCAGTGCTCTGTGACCCTCACAGTGAAGAAGTTCCTCCTCCTGGTGAGGTGGAACCTCCTGTGCTGGAGTTTCCATTCATTACCCCCTTGTGCTATCCCAGGGTGCAAGTGAGCAGAGCCTGGCCCCTCCCTCTTGACCCCCAGCCCTCAGCTATTGATAGACATTGATCAGATCCCTTCTCAGCCTTCTCTCCAGACTAACCACCCCCAGGGCTCTCAGCCTCTCCTCACCAGGCAGTGCTCAGCCCTTCACCATCCTCATAACCCTCCCTTGGACTCTCTCCAGCAGATCCCTGTCCCTCTTGAACTGGGGAGCCCAGAACTGGATGCAGTATTGCAGGTGAGGTCTCAGCAGGGCAGAGCAGAGGGGGAGGAGAACCTCCCTGGATCCATTGACTTCCATCTGAAGCAGCACCCCTGCAGGTGCCTGGAGCCAGAACGTCAGATCCTCACAAACAGAACTATGCTGTCCCACAGGGACAATGGGATTCTGTGGGATTTTCCAGCCCCCCTCACACATGCACACACACACGCACACACACAGACACATGCACACACACACACACGCACACACACAGACACATGCACACACACACACACGCACACACACAGACACATGCACACACACACATGCACACACACACGCACACAAACACACACGCTCACAAACACAAACACGCACACAAATGCACATGCACACACACACAAACATGCACATGCACACACACAAATACACACATATGCGCACACGCACACACGTGTGCACGCACACAAACACATGCGCGCGCACACGCACGCACACAGAGAGACACAGACGCACACAGAGACACACAGACGCACACAGAGACATACATGCACGCACAGAGACACGCACGCACACACGCATGCACACACAGACAGACACAGACATGCACGCACAGACACAGACACGCACACACAGACACATGCACACACAGACACACAGACGCGCACACGCACACAGACACAGACACACACACACAGACATACATGCACACACACAGACACACACACACAGACCCAGACACACACGCACACACAGACACATGCACACACACACACATACACACACGCAAACACACACACAGACACATACACACACATACACACGCGCACACACACACACACACAAAGGCTTTCTGGTGACCTTGCAGCTAGGTTTAGATTTGCTTGGAACAACTTCTTTGGTTTCTGTCTAACCCTGGCTGGCAAAGCTTTCAATCCCGCTGGAGGCAGGGTGCAAGCTGTACAGCAGCTACAAGCACAGCATCAGCCCGCAAGGTTTGCTTCCCAGATCTGTGTTCCCAGGTGCCTGAGGTGTCAGACTAATGAAAGGCTGCTCCTGCAGTCTATTGCTTTTGCCTTTGTTTGCTTTGGGTCCTCCCGCTGAAGCCAGAGGGACAAGAATGTCAGGTGCCTAAAGTAAACTCAGGCAAGGTCTGTGACCAAGTGGCTTTATTGCTGGGGCTGGGTTTTGTTGTTTGCTTGTTTGTGTTTTCCCTGGCAGTCACTGATCACAAAGCAAAGCCTTTTGGCTACTGGAAAGCCAAACTGTTAAGGCTCCCAGGCCAGCAGCCAAAGCATTCTTGTTCCAAAGCAAACACGAGAAAGTCTTTTAGAATGGGCCGTCGGGAGTGGCTGTCGGAGAGGCTCTCTGTCCTGGTTCTGAGCTCTGTTAAGCTCAGCACGGTAAGCTGCCTTCCGCTGCTCACCGCTTCAGTGCTGGCGTTTGGCTGTGTTTGACGCGGCTGCATCTCCTGACAGAAGAATTCTGTCATCTGTGGGTGGTTAAGACCACTGAGAATTTCTGAGGCAAGGGCCTAACCTTTGACTGAGAATTAATTTTGCCGAGCAAAGCTGCAGTTAGCTCCTGCCGCCCGCTGCATTGCGTTGCTCTCCAAAAGCTGATCGTGGCTTGTTCCACAACCAAAACAGCAAATCAAGGGAGAGGATGAGTCCTCTTCCCTCAGTGTCATCATCTACCAGGGTTTGCCAGTTGGTTGGTGGTGCCTCTTGGTTGGGTTTTCTTTAATTAGGAAGACATTTCCTCGTGGGTAATGAAATTAATGTCTGCTGCAGCCAAAATAAACACCATATGGTCAGGGAGAGAGGGGGCAGGAAAAGATGAGGAAGGCATGGCAGCCAAAGCTGATGAGGAAGCAAAATGGGATGAAAACAGAGGGATCTGGTGAGGACAAACCAAGTCCTGCCATCCAGGGTGGTGTTAAATCCAGTTCTAGCAGTGGTGTTGGCGTTTCACTGAAGGGAGAAAAGGGTAGGGTGTGCAGCTGGGGTGTAGAGTGTCACAGGGCACAGCTCTCTTCTGGTGCTGCAGGCTCCTAGTGTGGGTCTTAAGGAAAGGGAAGGCAGGGTAATGGAGATGCTCAGGAGGAAAAGCTGGCTGCATTCTGGGACCTCTTAGTGAGGTACAGCTGGGAAGAAGGAGCTTTGCTCTTGCAGCTGAGGACAATGGGAAGGACTTCACTGCAGGCTGAGTGTTGCCATTTCTCCTGGCTGATGCCTGAGAATCCACTGAGCTCTGAAGCCTGTGTCAGGCATTTGGCAGTGCCCTTTGAGTACTGTACCACAGGCTGTATGAGCCCAAGTTCCACCTTTGTGAGAACTTCCCTGAGCTGTTGTTGCAGGGCACAGGGCAATGGGCAGCAGACAGCATCTGGGATTTGTTGGCTGTTGGAGGGAGGATTTCTTCACTTGAATGGCTCTTTCACACCAACAGGTAGAGACTCCAGGCAGATGTCACCAGAGATTTCAAGACCCCTCTCTCCTTGGACAGGGGTTTTTCTTCCTGCTGCTCTTTAGCTAATGCACGTGTGAGGATGGCACCCCAGCAGCAAGTGCTTGCTTGCCACCTCCAGAATCCCAGCTCCACAGTCCTTAAAGCTGTCCCAGAGCTCTGTGCAGCTCTGTCTTGTTCCTATGGATTTCCCTCTCTGCAGCTGACCCTGAAAAAACAGTTGGGGCCTGAGAGACTCTCTATGGAAGATGCAGGTTTATTGATCTCACCCTCTCAAGCCATCTACACCAAGCCCAGGAGCTGTCTGGAGGAGCTTAGCACTTGCAGAGGCGCTGATGCAGGCTCAGAGTGCAGCCTTCCACTGCAGCAGCACAGAAGCTGTGGGTGGCAAGGGGGTTGTCAGCATAACAGCTCAAAGGATTTCTGTGCTATGGGTGGATTTATCCCTAAAATAATGTTGTGGATGAATAAGAGCAAAGCCTGTGGCAAGTCTGGCTTGAGGGCAGTCTCAAGGCTGTGAGGTCATCTCTGGATAGCCATGGACCCAAAAGTTCATCTCCTGCCATTTGGGATCTACACTGCTCTGGTAGCACTAGAGGGGGCCCTAAGACAGAGAAGACAGAGGGGGGGGGGGGGAAAACAACCCAGACCCCACCCCAAAGCCTACCCTGAGTGGCTGTGGTCTCACCTTCTGAAAGGCTAAATTACACTGCTGGCTTTAACCTCTCTTACTTCTAAGGGCCTTCTGCTGCCCTACCATATGTCCAATTCATAACAGTCTGCCTCAAAGCAGAGGGAATGAGAAGCATCACAGTTAACAGGATTCTGTCCCACATTTCTGGTCATAGTAACAAACAAAAGCCAAAAGAGAGCTGATTTTGTTACCATGAATAGTGCAGCTTAGCAGGAAAACCGATCCACTGGAGCCTTGGGGGGTTTGGGGGGGGGGGGGGGGTGTAATTCCCCTGTTAAAAGCCTGCTGGGGATTTTCCATTTTCTTGGAAGGGACCTCTGGAGATCATGGAGTCCAACACTCTGCCAGAGCAGGGCTATAAAATCCAGCACAGGTCACACAGGAATGCATCCAGACAGGGCTGGAAAGGCTCCAGAGAAGGAGACTCCACAACCTCTCTGGGCAGCCTGCTCCAGTGCTCTGTGACCCTCACAGTGAAGAAGTTCCTCCTCCTGTTGAGGTGGAACCTCCTGTGGTGGAGTTTCCATTCATTACCCCCTTGTGCTATCACAGGGTGCAGGTGAGCAGAGCCTGGCCCCTCCCTCTTGGCCCCCAGCCCTCAGGTATTGATAAACATTGATTAAATCCCCTCTCATCCTTCTCCTCTCCAGACTAACCACCCCCAGGGCTCTCAGCCTCTCCTCACCAGGCAGTGCTCAGTCCCTTCAGCATCCTCATACTCCTCCCTTGGACTCTCTCCAGCAGATTCCTGTCCCTCTTGAGCTGGGGAGCCCAAAGCTGGGTGCAATATTGCAGGTGAGGTCTTAGCAGGGTAGAGTAGAGTTGTTGTCAGGGTGAATCAGACAGGGCTTCCCACGAGCAGAATTCTGGAGCAGACTCACAAGTGTCTGTTCTTGTCAGCATAGCACATGCTTGGGGGTTTTGGAGAGTCCTTAACTGTGCCTGCTGAGAACTTGGGGTGATTCAGTGCAGCAGCTGTCCTGCCTTACTCTCTTCCAGATGAAAGAGCCATGGAAGGGAAAGGAGAAGCAAAAAACACCCCCAAAAGGCTTCACCCAGGCCTGTGACTGAATTTGAGGGAGAGTGCCAATGGCATTAGCACATTGCCATTGCTGGGGGGGCTCCTGTGCCTGCAGAAACATCCAGGTAACACATTGCCAAAGCAGAAGATATTGCTGCTCAGTTACTCTCCTTGGAGACTATTTCCTTGCTGCCAGAATGCTGAGGTAGGTTTGGTACTTGGCCTGGTGGAGGATGAGGTTGGGAGGGTGGGGGGAAGAAAAACTAACAGTTGATTTTGCTGCTTTCATTTTTACCTAGCCCTGGGTTGTTTCCTGGAGAAAAATCTGTTCCATTGTTCAGCTAAACATGGAGTGAGAGCTCAAGGTTTAAGATTCACAGGTTGCCTTGGCACCTTCTGCTGGCAGCTGCATTGGTTTTGCTGCTGGTGGGGCACTGGGTAAGTTCTAGCATCAGTCCTGTAGTGGCAGCACTCAGTTCTGCTCCTTCCTGCTGTGCAGACACCTTCCCTCCCTGCAGCTCCTCCTTCAGGCCTGGAGCCTCACTCTGCCTCCCTGCTGCTGCCTCTGGGCAATGCCCATTCTAGGTGAGAAGCTCTTGAGAAGACTGGTGCCCCTTTTCCCAGACACTCCATCCAGCTTCTCTAGCTTTTAGGAGAGGCTGGAAGGCAGCAGCAGTCTCGCTGCAGGGAGCTGGGGTCAGCAGGAGAGCTGTGGAGCAGTGTGATGGTGCAGTGGAAGCCTGGGCATGCCCTGCTCCAGGCTGTGTCAGATGTGCAGTGCTGTGGCCCACAGGGAGCTGCTTGCACTGCACCAGGAGCCATCTGCTCACACCCCAGGAGGACAGGCAGTCCTCTTCAGTTAGTGCTCATCTAAAGAGTCACAGGATGAGAGAGAGAGACAGAAGTATTGCAGAGCCTCTTTGCTGCTCCTCTGAGGGCAGGATTGTTCTCTGCAACACCTCTGGCTTGTGCAGAAACCGTTCCTGAGCCGCACATAGCAAGAGCTCTGCCTGTGGTGTGCCCAGGCTGCCCTGGCTCCACTGATATGCCTTTTCCTGGATAGCCAAATTGCTTCTCTCTCATTTTCATCCCTGCTAATTAAGGTAATTATATCCCTCAGTGGCATGTTAATTCCCCTGTCATCTGTGTGTGCACCCTGCAGACGTTCATTGCTGCTTTGTGCACCACGGAGCCATCACAGCCAGTGAAGCTTTGCTTCCCAGCTCTTCTGATCTTTTATGACACTGGGTTCATCCAGGCTCCCTCCATAGAAGCTTTGGTGCTGAGGTATGAAGCATTACATAGAGTTTCCCCAGTTTGTTCTGCAGCAGAGTAACAGAAGCCCTGCCCCTTCCCTGCTCAGCTATGTGCTGTGCTCACACATGCAGCCTGGTGCTGGATTTGTTCCCAGTAAGGAAGCAGAAGCCTGACCCTTGCTGCAGAAAGCTACATGAGCCAGATCTGTGTTGCAGCCTCCTTGACGTTGCCAGGCTCTGCACAGGGGGACATCTTTAGATGAAACACTGAAGGGATGCCAAGGGGGAAATCTGGGTAAGGAACTACAGGAGTCAGCAATTCCTCCTCTGAAGGACTCCTTGGCAGTGCCATGGGAAGGCAGGAGAAGGAGCAGATCCATCATGGAAGGGAAATGCAAGATAAAGAGGCCTGAAAAAGTGGGACCATGAATTTTTGTCTCAGGTGGCTGATAAGCTAAACCAATCCTCCCCTAGTGAATGGAGTGAAGATTGAGGAGGGCAGATTGAGAATGGAGATTAGGAAGAGACAGTGAGGGTGGGGAGACACTGGAACAGGTTGCCCAGGGAGGCTGTGGCTGCCCCCTCCCTGGAGGTGTTCAAGGCCAGGCTGGATGAGGCCTTGAGCAACCTGGGCTGGTGGGAGGTGTCCCTGCTCATGGCACGGGGTTGGAACTGGAGGGTCTTCAGGGTCCCTTCCAACCCAAACTGTTCTATGAATCTGACCCTGGCAGTAGCTCCCTGCAGAAGCTTACCCCAGTGAGTGCTGTGTGAAGGGCTGGCAAAATCAGAGACCTCATTATTGCTAACATCTGCTGCGTGCTCACACGGAGTGCTTGCTGTCAAGCAGGACCTCAGCTTTCCCCTGCACGCTGCCCAGCACTCTTAGGAGCAGAACTGTTGTGGGTTGTTTGGGGCTTTTTTCCTGCTGAGTTTCTATTTTATCACTGCTTGTCTCCCTGTGTGGTTGGCAGGCACAGAGCTGGGCTGTAAAGTGCCAGGCACTCAGAGTCGTTTTTCTTTTTGCCATCATACCATCAGAGATTGTGTTTGTGAGAACCTGTTGGTGATTGCTCAGTGAGGAGGAGTCTTACTCAGCCCTCAATCAGTGACATCCAGCACTCTGAGTGCGGTGCAGGCACTGGTGTCCTCTGTCCCGGTGGAACATGAGCCTGCAGTGTGTCCAGGCAGCCAGGAGGGCCAATGGCATCCTGGCCTGCATCAGGAACAGTGTGGCCAGCAGGAGCAGGGAGGTCATTCTGCCCCTGTACACTGCACTGGTTAGGCCACACCTCGAGTCCTGTGTCCAGTTCTGGGCCCCTCAGTTTAGGAAGGAGGTTGACTTGCTGGAACGAGTCCAGAGAAGGGCAACGAAGTTGGTGAGGGGCTTGGAACACAGCCCTGTGAGGAGAGGCTGAGGGAGCTCGGGCTGCTTAGCCTGGAGAAGAGGAGGCTCAGGGGTGACCTTATTGCTGTCTACAACTACCTGAAGGGAGGTTGTAGCCAGGCAGAGGTTGGTCTCTTCTCCCAGGCAACCAGCACCAGAACAAGAGGACACAGTCTCAGGCTGTGCCAGGGGAAGTTCAGGCTGGAGGTCAGGAGGAAGTTTTACACAGAGAGAGTGATTGCCCATTGGAATGGGCTGCCCAGGGAGGTGGTGGAGTCACCATCACTGGAGGTGTTCAGGAGGAGACTTGACAGGGTGCTTGGTGCCATGGGTTAGTTGATTAGGTGGTGTTGGATGATAGGTTGGACGCGATGATCTTGAAGGTCTCTTCCAACCTGGTTTATTCTATTCTATTCTATTCTATTCTATTCTAAACTTGTCTGTCCAGCTGTTTGGGTGGCTCAAAGCCATGCCTCATCCCTGGGCTTCTCAAGGATCCTTCAGCCACTATCTTGAAACCATGCAAGTGCCTGATGTTCTTTGAAGCATTTGTCCACTGCTGAGGGGCTCGTTTTGAATTTATTTTTCTAAGCACATCTACCCAAAACGATGCTGGGCTTTTATATTCACAGCAGGGAGCACTGAGGGGGCTTTAAATATCCCTTTAATCACTAAGGATGTAATAAAAACAAGCAGAGTTCTTTGAGCTGAAGAGTGTTACGTGGGGGGGGGGGCGGGGGGGAAGTCTACTCTGGAGCTTCCAAATGTGAGCTGAAGAGACAAACTGGGCAATAAAACCCCCAGCTATGGACCAAACCAGCTAAAAGTTGCTCTGTAGCTGCCCATCAGGAGCTGAGGCTTGTGGGGGGAGGGGGAGGGAAAGGCCCTTCAGCACCTCTAGAGCCATAAGAGCCAGGCCATAAACATTTCACAATCTGCTGGGGAGGGAGCCCTGGCTGGGCTCCTGCCCAGAGTTTGCACCCTGGCCCATGCCTGCAGCCCAGAAGGAGCATGAGGAGTCTGAAGACGAGAGAGGAAATCATCTGGGCATATTGGGTTGGACTAGAGGACCTTGAGAGGTCCCTTCCAGCCCAGCCCATGGTTAGGGATTGCAGGCAACCCTGGGAGCTGTGACTTAATGCTGTCGGTTGGTGTAGGTTTATGACAGCCTCACCCTACTGCTGACTGGAGTGGTCTGTGAAATCTGACAGGTGGTTTGTTTGGGTTTTCTTTTTCTGTCACTGGTGATGCTGAAGGATTCTTACCTGAATACTGTCACTGAGGAGCCCAGCATCACTTTGCTGTGAGGTGATGAAAGAGCTTGGGGAGAACAAGAAACTGCAGCTCAGAGTTTATCCGAGTTGATCCTGCTTGAGAACAGTTGATGCTTGCAGCTCTTTGTTCCTGCCTTCAGAATTCCCTGCAGATCCTGGACGTCCCCTCACAGTGCTGTGGAGCAGCACTCCAAAATTGGCTGCCAGGGTGGACTGCATGGCTCTGCCTTAGCATTTCAGCTGGGACAGATAGGCAGAGTCCAATGGGATGGCATTCAACAAGTCCAAGTGCCGAGTGCTGCACTTTGGCTACGGCAATCCCATGCAGAGCTACAGGCTGGGGTCGGAGTGGCTGAGAGCTGCCAAACAGAGAGGGACCTGGGTGTGCTGATCGACAGCCACCTGAATATGAGCCAACAGTGTGCCCAGGTGGCCAGGAGGGCCAATAGCATCCTGGCCTGCATTAGGAATAGTGTGGCCAGCAGGAGCAGGGAAGTCATTGTGCCCCTGGACTCTGCATTGGTTAGGCTGCACCTTGAGTACTGTGTCCAGTTCTGGGCCCCTCAGTTTAAGAAGGACATCGAAACACTTGAACGTGTCCAGAGAAGGGCAACAAGGCTGGGGAGAGGCCTTGAGCACAGCCCTGTGAGGAGAGGCTGAGGGAGCTGGGATTGTTTAGCCTGGAGAAGAGGAGGCTCAGGGGTGACCTCATTGCCCTCTACAACTACCTGAAGGGAGGTTGTAGCCAGGAAGGGGTTGGTCTCTTCTTCCAGGCAACCAGCACCAGAACAAGGGGACACAGTCTCAAGCTGCACCAGGGGAGGTTTAGACTCGAGGTGAGGAGGAAGTTCTTCACCGAGCGAGTCATTCGCCATTGGAATGTGCTGCCCAGGGAGGTGGTGGAGTCATTGACCCTGGAGGCGTTCAAGAGGGGATTGGACGTGGCACTTGGTGCCATGGTCTGGTCATGAGGTCTGTGTTGATAGGTTGGACTCGATGATCCTCGAGGTCCTTTCCAACCTAAGCGATACTGTGATACTGTGATACTGTGATACTGTGATACTGTGGTTTTATGGGAGAGCCTATGAGGAGCTCAGCTCAGAGCCACAGAGACATCACACACAGAGGATCACGCAGGATGTTAAGGGTTGGAAGGAGATCACTGAGTCCAACCCCACACATCCTGTGGGTTCAGGTCCCTCCTTCCAGTGAGGTGCTGGTGCAGCTTCACCTGTCCTGTGGCTCTATCTTTTCATTGTAGCTCTCTTTAAAAGCACTTCTAAAGAACCCTGCAAAAGAAGAATAGATCTGAAGTGGTAAAATCGTAGTTGAATGACAGATGATTTATTGTCAAATGCTCTGAGTCAAGGTCTCCTGGCAGTGGTTTCATTATTCTCTCCTCTCTTGCTTTCTGACCACGTTCATTATCTTCCTCCAAAAGTTCTTAAGTGGTGGTGGAGGAGCTGAGCTCTGCTCTGCTCAGCTCTGTAGACTTCTCACCAGGTGTGGGTTTTTTTTCAGTTCCAAAGGCTTTAAATCCCAGTTTTCATTTGCTCTTTGAAGGTAGCTCCTTTGATCAGGAATGATACCGTTTATTGATTTCCTGTTTGGGTTAGAACCTTACTGTGGGGAACACGGAGACTGACTTAGGAGGGTGACAGGGCAAATCTGCCTCGGCAAGAGAAAGTACCTTGCAGGCTGAGTGGCATGGCTGAAGTCTGGCTTTTTACCCCTTGGTTTCACAAACGCTCCCACCCCGACAAAACCCAACCTGCTGCAGAAACCAGAGCAGCATCACAGAGCGGCCAAAAGAAAAGTTCTGGGTTTGAGCCGCTGCTCCTTACCGAAAACCTCAGGCGTTAAGCAGAGGCTGGCTGCCACTCAGCCATGAATTGAGCCCAGGAAAAAAGCCCTGAGCAGAAGAGGTTTCGCTAAATTAACTGCCAGCCGTTGCTAAGCTCCGCGTGTTGCTTCTCTTTGCGTATGGGTCTGTGCGCACTGTGTATAAATATGAAAGCAATTCGCGTCTGGCTGTTAAGCCAGAGCTGCTGCTGCCTCTTTTTTTTAAGGCTAGTCCTTTGTGGCTGCTGCTGGAGCCCGGAGGGTGCTGTCAGGGCTGTCCCCGGGTGCTGTCAGGGCTGTCCCCGGGTACTCTTAACAGAGGCAGCAGAGGAGAGGCAGCAGAGGAGAGGCAGCAGAGGAGAGGCAGCAGAGGAGAGGCAGCAGAGGAGAGGCAGCAGAGGAGAGGCAGCAGAGGAGAGGCAGCAGAGGAGAGGCAGCAGAGGAGAGGCAGCAGAGGAGAGGCATCTCTCGCACCGCGCCTCGCCGCTCGGTGACTTTCCTGTGCTGTGTGCTGCGAAGCTTCTGCTTGCTGCCTCCAGTTCTTTAGGTTTGTGGATTTGAGCGGGGATGGATGCTGAGCCTTGTCTGGTAAACACAATGGGCTGGCAGGAAAACGCTGCACCTAACATCAGGAGTCTGAGAAAACTTGAAAGGGCTCTAGACAGAGACGTTTTGCATTTGACTCTGGACTGCAGCCTTTGAGGCCAAACTCAGCCTTCGGTGTTAAGTAGCTGCTAAGTGTCTCCCTTCTTGTCTCGATGCTAACTAACTGCTGGGAGAAGGCTGCATATTCCGGGAGGCTGGGGCGGGCGGATGTGATGCAGGGGAGACAGGAGAGAATCCTCCGGCTCCTTTAGTTCAGGAGCACAGCTTTGCAGCCAAGATACCTCAATCCACAAACCCACAGGAGGATTTTCCTGGTGTTAAATTTCTGCTAGACAACTTTCCACTGCCAGGAGACACTTTCGCAGAGGCCCTCTGCAGCCAGCTGTTTTGTTTTGCCAGATGTGTTTTGGTTTTGGTGGTGGTGGGTTTTGTTTTGGTTTTGTTCTTTGCTCTTTGAGAGCTGAGGGGAGATTCGGGGGTGATGCAATTTGGGGCTCAGCATGGGGTTGCAGCAGTGGGTTCGTTTCTCACACAGCCCTGCCGAGGTCTGCCTTCTGTGGTGCCTCTTCCCTGCGTCCCAGGGTAGAAACCTCTGCGTGGCCATGCACGTGTAACATGCCTCAAGACACCAGAGAACTTTTGCCAGGAACCAAATCCAACTGTAAAAAGAGGAGGAGGAGGAGGAGATGCTCTTTCCCAGCATCAGGAGATGCTGTGTTGTGTGAGCTGCTGGAAGAAGCTGGGTAGGAACTGTTCCTTGTGCTCCCACCCCACAGCAAATGAGATGCAGCCCTTCAGAGGAGCTCAGAACACACTGCAGGCTTTTGCCATTCCTGTAGCTGCCCTCAGCTGCTTGCTCCATAAAGCTGCCCAAATACAGGCTGTGCCCTTGCTGCCAGAGCTCAGCCTCTCTGTGCTGACCCTCCCTGCCCTGCTCACCCCCTCAGCTCAGTGCAGTCTGCAGGGTTGCACTTAGATTTCCTTCTGCGCTGTGTGATCACTAACAAGGAGAGGAGCCACATGCCTGCAGGCTGCTCAGCTGTGGCAGCAGCAGTTTCATCAGGCTTTTGCTCTGGCAAAACACGGCCTTTCCCCAGGGCCCTGTGGTTGCTCTGTAATGAGCCCAGCCTGTATTGAAGGGACAGCTTCATGGACTCTGCAGCTGTCTGGAGAGTCTGAGGCAGGCCACCTCATGTTTCTAGTTCAGTATGAAAACAAATAGTTATCAGAGCAGGGCTGTCCAGGGATTTTATTCCGGGTCCTGTTAATGACACGTTCTCTTTCCACCTTTTCAGTACTCATCCCGTGCAAGTGGCAGAGCATCTTTCATAGAGAGTCACCAAGACAGCCCTGGGACCCTGTGCCCCGAGGGGGTCTGCTGAGTGAGTCACACTGAAACGGCAGCCAGGCTGTCCTCCCCTTTCAGAAGGGAGCAGCTCTCAAATGCACTTTGCACTTCTCCAGGCTTTCTCACCTGTGCAGACTCAGGCAGTCTGTGCCCTGCTTCCCTTCAGCCTGGTTTCATTCCAGCTGCTGTGATCAGTTCCCCACAGCACCGTGCACAGAGGGATGCCTGCAGGGGCTGCATGAGTGGCTGCTGGTAGACATCAGCCATGATCCAAGACTGCTTCTTGCTTTGAGAGGTTTTGTTGCATTTCAGGAGTCTCCAGGCAGTAACTGTGTGCTTCACACTTGAGCTTGCTCTCAGGGCTGAAGCTCTGCCCAGACAGAGGTGGTGGTGGTGGTGGTGAATCCTGCCCAGCCACTCACGGGCTCATGTCCTGCTAGCCAAAGCCTGCTGCTAGCTGATACACCTTAACTGTTCTGTAGTCTGAGGGCCTCAGACTCCAGCTAGAGATGGCAAGAGGATCACCCTCCTGTCTCAGAGAGCTCCCAAGTCACAAGGTAGGATTGGGGGAGGGGCTGTGCCCAGGACAGGCTCCTGCTGAGTACCAGGGGTTAAAGCCTCGCTCAAGGTGGCAGAAGTGCCAGAAGACATTTGCCTCCCTACAAAACCCAGAGGAGTATGTTTCTTTCTAATCACCTCCTCAAAGAGATGCAAAGCAAAAGCTTCTTGGTCTGTGCTTTTGTCATCACACACCCCCTCCCTTCCCTGCTGCCCTACCACGTCCCCCTCAGCCTGCCGTTAGAGCTGGGCACAGCAGGATTTGCTGGCTGCTGCTGTCAGTGAGCTTGGAGCAGAGCTGTGTGTGTCACTGGCTTGACCATAGAATCAGAGAATCAATAAGGTTGGAAAAGACCTCAGAGATCATCAAGTCCAACCTGTCACCCAACACCTCATGACTAAATAAACCACGGCTTCAAGTGCCACGTCCAGTCCTCTTTTGAACACCTCCAGGGATGGTAACTCCACCACCTCTCTGGGCAGCACATTCCAATGGCAAAGAACTCTTTCTGTAAAGAACTTTCTCCTCACCTCAAGCCTTAACTTCCCCTGACACAGCTTGAGACTGTGTCCTCCTGTTCTGGTGCTGGTTGCCTGGGAGAAGAGACCAATCCCCACCTGGCTACAACCTCCTTTCAGGTGTTTGTGGAGAGCAATAAAGTCTCCCCTGAGCCTCCTCTTCTCCAGGCTAAACAACCCCTCTAAGGCTCTCCTTGTAGGGCTTGTGCTCGAGGCTTCTCCCCAGCCTCGTTGTCCTTCCCTGGACACATTCGAGCATCTCAATATCTTTCATAAATCGAGGGGCCCCTGTCAGACCCACTGTCCCTCCCAGCCCTCTCCACACCCTCAGCCTCCCATTTGCCAGTGAATTGTTAGACACCAGCAGGTTCACCTCTGACTTCCCAGCAGACTGCCTGAGGGTGCTCCGTGGGCAGACAGGAGGGCAATGTGCCAAAGATTCCTCCATCGCTCCCGATGAATTTCCTGGGATTGCTCCTCCTAGCCACACTTCCAAGCAATAGGAACAAATTAAATTCTTTTTCTTTCCCCCCCCCTTCCCCCCCTCCACTTTTAAAACCTTCCCAGTGGCACTGGCACAGCTGGGAGAAAGCTAGGTGTTAACTAGTCATGGGTAATTAACGACTTCACCTTCCCCATCAATCAGCTGCCAAAAGCCAAAAGGATCTGAGTGCTGGTGGCAAATGTGTGTTCTCTAGACAGGCTGCTAGGCAGTGTGAAGTGAGGTGGCAGCAGGAGATCTCCTACCCTTTCCTGGGAGAACCAGCAAGTCATGATACACATCCCACGCTCCTGTCAGGTGAGGGCTGAAATTCCCAGAGCTGCTGCTGCTGCTGCTGTGCACTTCCTGACTATGTGGAATGCTGATCCAGCTCCCTGCTAGCTGCAGCCTGACCCAGTTTTTGCTCTGTTTTTCCTTTTCAGAATCTGATGCTGGTTGTATCTCCTGCTTTCTACAATTGAAATGCTAGCATTAGTAAAGCAGGATGTAGGGGGTGGGGTGCAGAAATGTGATGCTGTCTTTCCTTTTGTAGAAGAGAAGAAGAGGATCTCTGCGTCCCCCTTTTGTTTGTGTCTGGCAGTGGCTGTGCAAGTGCAAGCAGAGGAGCTTGGACCTTGATACCATTTTCAGCTTCCAATTGGTTTTCCCAGCTTTGTAATAATCTCCAGCTGAGCTACAAGCTGATGTTGCTCCACCAGTCCTCTCCTCAGGGGTACCAAGGCTCCCCAGCCCTGGATGCTCCCAGCTTAGCTGAAGGAGAATAGCCTGCGGTCTGCTCTATTATCCAGGAGTCTTAGAGGGATGTCAGGAGGGCTGGATGTGGTTCTGCCAAGGTGCCAGGAGCCAAAGGACTCTCTCCTGCTAGAAAATCCTCCCCAGAACTTCTCCAGCTCTCCAACCCCTTTCTTTCAAACATTCTTGCTTGCCATGCTAATCTTTCTTTTCTCTCCCTGCCCAGTAGTTGGATGCTTAAAACTCAATCTTGCTGCTGAAAGAGATCCAAACCCTCCTGTGACCAAACTCCTTTGTCCCTTGCATTGCCTGCTCCAGCAAGCACTAAAACCAGAGCTAAAAGGGCTGTTGTTTGGCTGCAGGACCTGACTAAATAAGCTCTGAATATGTTTTGCACGTGGGACTAAGCATCAGATGTCCCCCCCCAAAATTGCCAGCAAACACAAACCCACTTTTTTTATTGGAAGCAAAAGGTAGACCATAGATCAGCTGCAGCTTTAGAGCTCTTTGAAAGGAGCAGAGCTCCTTCATTTGCTGTGCAGGAGCCAGCAGTGGCCCATTGAGGCTGAGAGCCTGCTTTTGGCCTCCCCTTTGGGAGCATCTTCTTTGCCCCCTCAATGTTAGTATAGCCATTTCTGTGTGGGCATGCACAGGGCTCCCTGCTGCACCCAGGGCTAGTGGCTGTTCTGTGCCCTCAAGCATGAGTCTTGATTGCTGTCTCTTAGCACTTGTAAGCACTCGTAAGTACAAAAGCTAATGGTCACACTTGCAAGAATAAACTAATTAAGGCGAAATGCTTAAGGCCTTCGTTTTCTGCTCAGCCTTCCTTCGGTAAGAGCAGGCAGTAGACCTGAAACAGTGCCTGATCCACCATAAGACTGTCAGATCATTTACTCCAGCCCTAGGAGGTGCCAGCCAAAGGAGTTTGGTGCCAGTACAATGCTCCACTGGCATGGCTCCGGCATTCAACAACTGCAGCTTCCAGCCGTGAAGCTCAGCTGAGAAGATGCTGCGTGTAGAGTGGAGCAGCATCGGTCCTGAGCTCCAGAACAGATGTGGTGCAGTGAGAGGACCCTGATGGAGAAAACCAGACCCAGAGCAGGAGGAAAATCAACTGCGTGGTGAATGTAAAGGGCTGTGAACACAGAGATTGGGTAGCACAGTAACCTCGTGTTTCTCTGGGTGTTGAAGACATCTGAGGGTGGGTGAATGCGTTCCTGAAGCATCCCAGCTGTGAGACCAAACTTCACTGCGGGCTTAGCTCTCAGGACCATATCAAGCTTGTTCCTTCCCGAGTCTGATACCACAAGTCGAGTTCTGTGCTCTGGAGATGGTACCAAATCTGTGCTTCCACGAGCAGAAGGAAAGTTCCTCTGCACACTTTGTAAGGGACAGTTTAATTTCATAGGTGAGCCTTCAGATGATGGTTTTGGTCTTGTCTCTATTTGTTCAGGAGTGAGTTAGCAGTAAATCAAGGTGCATTTCCCCTGTAGGGTTTCCTGTATGTCAAAGCCATGTTAATTCTCTTTGATTTTCTTCCCTTAGCCCCAGCCATTGCTGCAGATCCTTCCTCTCTTTGTCCCCTTGGACATCAAAGGATGGCAAGGGGACAGCCCTGGCGAGAGGCTCCTCCCTGCTCATTAGCCTCCATAAAACAGGAACTCACCTTGGCTAGCAGTGCTGGGAGTCCCATCCTCCTCCTGGCCACTCTTGACACTGGATCTCAGGAGGAAGGACTTTTGCTTGTTTCAGGACATCAGACCTGCTTTGGAACTGGACTATTTTGGCTTCCCTTCTGAGAGCTCTGGTGGCTCTCTTGGCCCTGTGAGCTTCTGGACTCCACAGTACATGGAAAAATGCAAGCTCTGCCAGGTAAGTAGAGGACTCCTTCCTTCTCCTTACTGTGTGGAAAGATCCTGGATGTATGCCAAGGCCTTACAAGCATTTTAGAAAGAGAACAAGAAGCCCTGAAGGGTTAGCAGCATTTATAGTGGTGAGTGTGGCTGCAGAGAGTTTCTAAAATGGGGTGGGTTTGTGTAGGAAGAGGGGAGAAATTGTGGATCTGTGTGACCTCCAGGTGGCCTTCTGCAAGGTAGCAAAGGTTTACTCAGAGCAGTGCCCAAAACTTCCTTCCCTTTTCCCTTGTCCAGTATGACCTGCACCAAAGGCTGGAGATGTTCTTTGTGTGTGTTGTTTGGCACCCTGAGTTCTTCATGTTGAAGGGCCCAGAGGTTTGGAAGTGTTTTGTTATCCTGCTGCTAATGGTTCTGCCTGTGTTTGCTTCTGGTTTTTTGCTTTGAAAGTCTGAACCCCGGGCAGGCAGATCCCACCTCTGCCAGGCAGATCCCACCTCTGCCAGGCAGATCCCACCTCTGCCAGGCTCATGGCCAAACACAGGAGTTTTGTGATTTCCTTAGGGTTTTATTGATGATTTTCTTCATCAGTCTATCTCATAACCTGCTGGTAACCAGTTCTCTGTGGGCTGTGTTTGGACTGGGCACAGCGAAAGCTAAGGCCCAGGCCAGGGGTGCTGCGTTGGAACTCCAGATTCAGCTCTGGGCTTTGGTCCGCAGCAGCAGGCAGCAGCCCTTTGCCCAGTCTGTGGCTGTGGTTCATGTGTTGAAGGTGGCTGGGGGTTCTCAGCTTCCTTGCACTCTGCAAAGGGCTGCTTCATTCCTAAGCACAACACACGTGCAAGGGCTTGGATCGTTTCCACCTCCTCTGTTGTCCTGGGGTTTGTAAAGCGG
Source organism: Melanerpes formicivorus (assembly GCF_026170545.1). Taxonomy (NCBI): domain Eukaryota; kingdom Metazoa; phylum Chordata; class Aves; order Piciformes; family Picidae; genus Melanerpes; species Melanerpes formicivorus. The sequence continues at coordinate 536,190 of NW_027142388.1, forward strand.
TTCCCACTGCGCTGAGCTGGTTCCTGCTGAGTGAGCTCTGCCACTGCAAGGCAGCTTTGAGCTGAGAAGCGAAAGGACAATAAGGAAAGCAAAAAAAAACCAATTAAAACCCAGGCTGTGTTAGGGTAAAGATCCCAACTATCCCAGAAGCCATCACATTTTTCTTGCTGAGTGGTTCCTGGTGTGTAGGAGCCCAGGCTGCAGGCGTGCCCAGGAGGGGTGAATGCTGCATTCGTGGAAGCACCACAGTCTTGTCAGTGCCAAAAAGCTTTCAGGTTCCCTCCAGGTTTTTTTGGGGGGTCTTCCTGATGACCTTTGTGAGAGAATGTGGTGGGGCTTGGGTGTTAGCAAGGTGAATTTCTCAGGTAGCTTTGGGTCTCGGTGTGCATTTCTGCCCTGTGGGCACGGGGGAGCTGCTGGTGTTTGGCTTCTTCCCTGGTGAGATAGCAGCAGCAGCTGTAACACAAACTGCCTGAGGGACTGCAGTGAAGGTGAGCTTTGGCTTGGTGCTTCCCAGGATTGCAGACCTGATCCCATACATTCTGGGAAGGCTGCAACAACTTTTTGTGCCATGGTAAGATAGTCTCAGTAACTGCCAGCTAATGCAGGGACTGCTTTGAGGCAAGTGGATTCTACTCCAGACAGTATCACTGACCTGACTCTCATTTCTCTTCCTTTCATTTCTGTCTCCAACACAAGGAAAAGGCTACCTGCAGCTTATGCTAGGCACAAAAACTAAAGGGCAAACTGCTCTTATTTTTGTGAGAACTGTAAAAACCAAGCATGGAGGAGATTGAAGAGCTCTCTGTTTCCAGTGCCTTTACCCCAGCAGCTGCTTTTCCCTTTTCAACCTCATCTTGGCATAAAGGATGTGTTTCAAAACGTGCCACATGCAGGGCTAGCACCAGAAAGACAACAACGATGCTTTAAGCATAGCTTAGAACTAAAATTCTTGAGAAAATGTTTAAATCTTGGGAAAACGACTGAAAAACAAAGTTACAGAGAGGAGGAAGCACTAAGGTACAGCTCTAAAGTTCTTGGACAGCCTGGCACAGAGCTCAAATCCCAGCCTCAGGCACCTTTGTGGGGGAGTGGAGTGTGAGCCCTGGCATTAGTTCTGCAGGCACAAAGGAGCAGGGAATCAGAAGCTCCTCACAAGCCAGGCTCTGGCTCCGTGAAGGAAATCCCAGGTGGCTCCTGCAGATGGATCCCCTCTGCTGCAGCTGATGGCACATGGCTGGGTGTAGGCTGTATGGATCCACCGGAGAGCTCAGCCCTGGCTGGGGCCAGATCCCCACACCGACTCCTGGCAGGTTTTCAGCCTCAGGCTGTGCACACACAGCCTGCAGGGGGACAGCCACGACCTGCATTTCAAAACCTTGGCTGCAGTGTTCACTCTGAGCAGCTCTTTGCCCTGTGCCCCGCAGCCCCTGGCTCACACAGGTGCATTTGGGTGAAAACCAGCTTAGAAGATTGGATTATTATTATTATTAATTCCCCCTTGAACTCCTTTCATTTCAATATCTCCTGATTTGCTTGGAAGTACCCCTTCAAGAAGGGCTCCTCTGAGCTCTGCCTGGCTGTAGGCTCGTTTGATGGCGCTGGAATTTGCTTAGCAAAACGTTAATGGTGAATTCATCTGGGGAGGGAGCGAGCATCTGTCGGAGCTCATCCGAATCTGTTTGCATGTGTCTGTGACTGGATGAGTCCTGTGGGAAATCAGCCCAATTTTATTGTAACTGCTTCTGATAGGTGTGCTGCACCGAGCCACCCAAGGCAAGCCCTCTCAGGCAGCTTTCATGTCTCTGCAAGAGGATATGGGGGAAGCTTTCGTAGGAAGATGTTAACAGGCTCATCTTGGAGAGCAAACTAGGTGTCACTTCTTAGCCACTTCATTAATGTTGGATCAAAGCAGGAAAAAGGGTAGGGGATTTTTTGTTCTGTTTTGTTTCAAATGCCTGAAGACTTTACAAACAGACAACATTCTCTTTAAATGGTTTGGTTTGGTTTTTCACTTCCTAGCCCCCAGACTCAGGTTGTGTTGTTTCGATGGCAAGTTGGGGGCTTGCTGGGGAAAGCTGATTTCCCCTGAAGTCCTCCTCTACCTTTCATGCTTGTTCTTCTGAAGACACTTCATGGGAAAGCTGCAGCAAGGGGAAAGTTCCATTCTTCCTGCTAAGCTGTGAATAAGACCTGCTCAGACTGAGGCAGGGAATTATTCTCCCTTTCAAACAGCCACACGCGGCTGGCTGGCCCCGAGCTGAAGACAGACCTCCTCCAGACCACAGCACACTGCCTGCAAAGTCTTACTGCCCACCAGGAGCTACTCCAGGTTGTGTTTTGACCTGAAACAAAACTGGGTTTGCATTTTGGGGTTGCACCTAAACCCCAACTCTTTTTCTCTCTTTGTTTTGTTCCACTGGGCTGTTCCAGCAGGGCAGCAGCAGTGCCCTGCGTGTGTTACAGTTACTGAGTGGCTGTAGGAGGACCTGAAGCCAAGCAGCTTTGCAGAGGTACTGGGTATGATGAACACCAAAGACAATTCCTGCAGAGCAGCTAATCCTCTGGCTGTAACAGAAAGTGCAGACAGATTGCAGGCAGCTCCTCTGATGGAGCTTCCACCACTGCCAGGAGCTCCCCAAGGGTCTCCATCTCCAAGTCCCATTCAGAGCAGCCATCCTCTTCAGAATATTCCATGCTCTGGATCTGTCACCTCCCTTTCTTGCCTTCACAGATGCTGAGGTCTCCTGTCCATCCCTTCCTCCTTCATCCTGTGGAGAGGTTTTTTTCACCTCTGCTACCACCTACCTTTCATTTTCTCCCATTACTCCCCGGTACACTTAAAGCCTTTCCAATCCTTTCAGCTCTCATTTTATTCTCGTGGTGAAGTGTTTTGTCTAACCTTGACCACACCAGAGCAGGGCTGGAAGTGGATTGTGGCTACCTGCCAGGATGATTGTTTTGGAAGAGAGGAAGTCAGGGTAAGCTCGTGTGATGCACAGATCCTTACCAAAGCCTTTACCAGCTAAACCCACACCTGCTGGAGAAGCCTTTGTGGCTTCTCAGCCTACTCAGGAACAGGTTTTTTTTCTTTTGGAGAAAAAGAGTGGCCTTGTTGTGGGAGGTTTATTTTGGCACAGACTCTGGGTCTTGGCAGCACCTAGGAGCTTGCTGGGTGACATCACAGCCTTCAGCCCCACCCCGAGCTGAGCCAGCACTGTGCTGTGCGGTGCCTGGGGGCTGAGGTGTCCATGGCCAGGAAGGAGGGGTGAGGGCCAGAGGGGCCCGGTGTGTCCCAGCAGCACCTGAGATCCAGCAGCTCCTTGTGCTGCAGGGAGCTGGGAGGGCCAATGTGGATGCAGAATCCCAGGGCCCTGTCTCTGAGCGGGAGGCTGCTGCATGTCAGTTGCCCTCCTGCCTGCCTCAGGTCGCTCTTCTCTCTCTTCTGGTAGATTTGAAAGCTCCATGTGAGGCACTTCCCTCCCCCAGCCTGGAGCCCTACCCACAGAGCTCCATCGTGGTCACCCTCGAGGACATGGATCTCTGGATGAAGTTTCATCAGATAGGCACCGAGATGATCATCACCAAGTCCGGCAGGTGAGGGGAGCAGGAGAGCTGCCCACACTGCACCCCCTCCAAGCTGTTGTCCAGCACTCAGTTTTGGACTGGTGGCCATGTAACCGGTTTTGGAGCCAATGATGCACATCTCCCTGCCCCTGGCACTTGCAGGAGGTGGAAGTCCAAAGTGCAAAAGATCACCGTGGGGCTGAGGCGCTAAGAAAAGTTTTGTACTCTTATCTCACCACTTAGCACTGATGTGCCTCCTGTCCCTGCAGGGCTACCCTGGGAAGTGCCCCAGGCCACAGGCAGCAAGCAGCAGCATCTGAGCAGTCAGTGCCTGGGGCTGAGCCTGCGCTGGCAGAGGGGAGCACGGCACAGAATTGTAAGGATCTGTGCCTGCAGACTGAAGTGGGACTGAGTCAGGGCACTGTGGAGCTTGCAGTGAAAGGATACCAAAGTGTGGCAGTGTGATGGATTGTGTCAAAGCTGCTGTGAGCTGAAATAATCCCCTTGGGGAGGGAGGGAGGGAGGTGTCAAAGCATTTTGCAGTCAGGAGATGAAAGTGGGTGGGGGGTGGGGGCTACTGGAATGGGGAGCTAGAGGTGCTCTGAGGTGATGCACATTTTCTACCTGTGCTGGAACCTGTTCTCATCTGTCCTCCAGCTCTGTGACAGCTGCAGAGGGCTGGTGGTCCATCTGCAAACTCCAAACAGTTTAAGTTCCCCACTATGGTGTTACAGGAGTCAGAGGAACAAAAGCAGCAGCAGTGCCACAGGCCTTCAGTGACTGCTGCCCTCTTAGTGCCTGTGCCACCCAAGGCCATAGGGCTAGACAGAACATGAGTGATGCAGGAGAGTGGTCAGGAGCTGGCCTGTGGAAGTGCTGCCAGCACAGCTGTGCACAGTAGAAGGTGAAGCTGACATCAGGCAGCAGGCAGCTGACGGAGCAATCCCTGTTCTGTGTTCCCTCCTCCAGACGAATGTTCCCACAGTGCAAAATCAAAGTTTCTGGCTTGATCCCCTATGCCAAGTACCTCATGCTGGTAGACTTTGTGCCAATGGACAACTTCAGGTACAAGGTGAGTGCTTCCAATGGCAGTTCTTCTGTGCTTCCATCCTTGTTGGGAAGAGATTCATCTTCATGCTTCCCTGGCCGGGAAATGAATTGTCTGTGGCCAAAGTTCAGGAGTAATTGGTGGATTTCTTTGCCTCCATGGAGTTATTTGTCAGTTTGGCTTGGGGAGCAGCTGGAAAGGTAACTTCTTCTCAGTGGCAGAAGTACAGTTTTAATCATGACTAATGTCAGACTTCTCTGACAGCTGTGGGGAGAAAGGGAGCTAAAAGGATGCCTGAACTGGAGCTGTGTCAGCAGCGTGATCATGGCTCATGAGAGGGAATCTGCTGCTTGTGCTTCAGAGCAGGCCATTCAATGGGCATGAGGCAAAGGGGCTGGGGTTTTCCTGCAGTGAAGGTAGGGAGGTGTTTATGCTCTAAATGTGTCCTTCCCTTCACAGTGGAATAAAGATCAGTGGGAAGTTGCTGGAAAAGCAGAACCTCAGCTCCCTTGCCGCACCTACGTCCACCCAGATTCTCCAGCTCCTGGCAGCCACTGGATGAAGGAACCTGTCTCCTTCCAGAAGCTGAAGCTCACCAACAACACTCTGGATCAACATGGACATGTAGGTTGGAGCTGGACTTTGTGCTCTGCTCTCTTGGCAGATCCAGGGAGGTTCTCCTTCCCCTCTACTCTACCCTGCTGAGACCTCACCTGCAATATTGCATCCAGTTCTGGGCTCCCCACCTCAAGAGGGACAGGGATCTGCTGGAGAGAGTCCAAGAGAGGGCTATGAGGATGATGAGGGAACTGAGCACTGCCTGGTGAGGAGAGTCTGAGAGCCCTGGGGGTGGTTAGTCTGGAGAGGAGAAGGATGAGAGGGGATTTAATCAATGTCTATCAATATCTGAGGGCTGGGGGTCAAGAGGGAGGGGCCAGGCTCTGCTCACCTGCATCCTGTGACAGGACAAGGGGCAATGGAGAGAAACTCCAGCACAGGAGGTTCCACCTCAACAGGAGGAGGAACTTCACTGTGAGGGTCACAGAGCACTGGACCAGGCTGCCCAGAGAGGCTGTGGAGTCTCCTTCTCTGGAGACTTTCAAACCCCATCTGGATGCATTCCTGTGTGACCTGTGCTGGATCCTATGGTCCTGCTCTGGCAGGGGGGTTGGACTTGGTGATCTCTGGAGGTCCCTTCCAACCCCTAACATCCTGTGGTTGCAGGTGGATGTAATGGGAAATAAGTGAAACTTGTGAGAAACTGGGTCATGTGGGAATTGAAAGCTATCCAAGTGCCCTTCCTTCCACCCTGAGCCCAGCCCTTGGGCCCCCTTAGCTGCCTGCTGGCGAAAGCTTTGGTCTGCACTGTCACTGTAGGGGCATGGTGGAGACCCCCAGTCCCAGGCAGGCAGCCCTGGATAGCAGTGGAGGCTTTGCACAGTGTGTTGGCTGTGGCTGCACCTGGAAACTTTCTGCTTTGTCTGTCCCTGTGCCAGATCATCCTGCACTCCATGCACCGTTACAAACCTCGCTTCCACATTGTGCAGGCAGATGACCTCTTCAGCGTCCGCTGGAGCATCTTCCAGGTGTTCAGCTTCCCTGAGACTGTCTTCACCTCTGTGACTGCCTACCAGAATGAGCAGGTACACTGCACAGCCTGCTCTGCAGCACCTTGCTGCCTTACTCTCTTTAGAAGCCTTGTAGAGGGAGGTGTCCAAGCTGCTCACTGCTGGGTGCATTCCTGTGCTCCTGCTCTGGCAGGAGGGTTGGACTTGATGATCCCACCTGGAGAGTACTGTGTCCAGTTCTGGAGCCCCTGTTACAGGAAGGATCTGGAGGTGCTGGAAGGTGTCCAGAGAAGGGCCATGAGGATGAGCAGAGGGCTGGAGCTGCTCTGCTATGAGGACAGACTGAGGGAGTTGGGACTGTTCAGTCTGGAGAAGAGAAGGCTCCGAGGAGACCTAATTGTGGCCTTCCAGTATCTGAAGGGGGCTACAAGAAAGCTGAGGAGGGACTTTTTAGGGTGTCAGGGAGTGATAGGACTGAGGAGAATGGAGCAAAACTAGAAATGAGTAGATTCAGATTGGATGTCAGGAAGAAGTTCTTCCTCATGAGGGTGGTGAGACACTGGCACAGGTTGCTCAGGGAGGTGGTGGAAGCCTCTTCCTTGGAGGTTTTGAAGGCCAGGTTGGATGTGGCTCTGAACAACCTGATCTGGTGTGAGGTGTCCCTGTCCATGGAAGGGGGGTTGGAACTGGATGATCCTTGAGGTCCTCTCCAACCCTAGCAATTCCATGATTCTATGATCTCCAGAGGTCTCTTCCAACCCCTAAGATGTGTTCCTGTTCCTGTGGTGAGTGGTGGGAACAAACAGACACTTTGTAGCCTGCTCTGGGATGGGATGAATCCTGCACCTTATCTGTATTACCTGCACTCAGAGAAGCCTACCTGCAGCAGGAAGCATGGGCAAAAGGCCAGATACAGACACTCAACCTGACCCCTGCATGTTAGGAACAAGTTCTTTACCATCAGGGTAGTGGAACACTGGCACAGATTGCCTAGGTTGGTGGCTGGGGCCCCATCCCTGGTGATACTCAAGGTGAGGCTTGACAGGGTTCTGGGCAACCTGATCTAGCTGAGGATGTCCCTGCTGACTGTAGAGGGGGTTGGGCTAGATGACCTTTGGAGGTCTCATTCAACCCAGATCATTCTATGATTCTATTTCCCTAGCTGACTGAATCCCACTCAAATCCCTGGTGACCCTGGCACAGTCAGGTCTCTCTGTGTGTCACTTCCCAATCAATAACGGGAGCTGCTGGGAGAGCCCAGCTGCTGTGGCCAAGGCATGCCCCAAACCCTCAGGCCAGCTCTTGTGGTAAGCACTGAGGCAAAGCTCCTGAAACAGTAAAGCACCTCACCAGTGCCCTGTGATTGTGATCCTTGGCCCTTTTCTTTCAAGATCACAAAGCTCAAGATTGACAACAATCCATTTGCCAAAGGCTTCCGTGAGCACGGGAAGAACACTCGCAGGTAAGCTGAGCTGGAGCTGACCTGATTAACAGCTGGAGGTCCCATGGGAATTCTGCCTACAGCCACTGGGCAGAACCAAACCAGGCTCTGCAGTACCTGCTGCCGTTTGCCTGGATCTGGGAACGCTGTCCCTCTCTGCAGCCTCCTCCCAAGAGACCTGGGGAGTGGGAGGAGATGCAGAACCCCCTGCAGAAATGTTGGAGCCAAGTCAAATCCGAGACCTGCATTGTCTTGCAAGTTGGAGCTAGGCTGGGGTCTGAGAGGAGGGCAGCAGGGAATGCAGGGGTGGGTGGACCACTAGATGGATAAGGAACTGGCTTGATGGCCGCACCCAAAGAGTGGCTGTCCATGGCTCCATGTCCCAGTGGAGGCCAGGGACAAGCAGAGTCCCTCAGGGATCAGTCCTGGGACCAGGCTTGTTCAACATCTTTGTGGGTGCCATGGACAGTGGCATTGAGTGCACCCTCAGCAAGTTTGCTGATGACACCAAGCTGTGTGGTGCAGCAGACAGGCTGGAGGGAAGGGAGGCCATCCAGAGGGACCTTGACAGGCTGGAGAGGTGGGCACAGGCCAACCTCATGAGGTTCAACAAGACCAAGTGCAGGGTCCTGCATCTGGGTCGAGGCAATCCCAGGCACAAATCCAGGCTGGGCAGGGACTGGCTGGAAAGCAGCCCTGAGGAGAGAGACTTGGGGGTGCTGGTGGACAAAAAGCTCAACAGGAGCTCTCAATGTGCACTTGCAGCCCGCAAAGCCAATCAGCTCCTGGGCTGCAGGAGAAGTGTGGCCAGCAGGTCGAGGGAGGTGATTCTCCCCCTCTACTCAGCCCTGGTGAGACCCCACCTGGAGTACTGCCTCCAGTTCTGGAGCCCCTATTACAAGAGGGATATGGAGGTGCTGGAAGGTGTCCAGAGAAGGGCCACAAGGATGATCAGAGGGCTGGAGCACCTCTCCTGTGAGGACAGACTGAAGGAGTTGGGGCTGTTCAGTCTGCAGAAGAGAAGGCTCCAAGGTGACCTAATTGTGGCCTTCCAGTATCTGAAGGGGGCCTACAGGAAGGCTGGGGAGGGACTGCTCAGGATCTCAGGTAGTGATAGGACTAGGGGGAATGGAATGAAGCTGGAGGTGGGGAGATTCAGGCTGGATGTGAGGAGGAAGTTCTTCCCCATGAGAGTGGTGAAGCCCTGGAATGGGTTGTCCAGGGAGGTGGTTGAGGCCCTGTCTCTGGAGGTGTTTATGCCCAGGCTGGATGAGGCTCTGGCCAGGCTGATCTAGTGTGGGGTGTCCCTGCCCATGGCAGGGGGGTTGGAACTAGATGATCCTTGTGGTCCCTTCCAACCCTGCCTGATACTATGATACAAGGAGATGGTGGGGTCTGTCTGGGATCAGCCTGATGCTTTGGTTTGGAAGCTCCCTCCTCTCCTTTTCCTGTGTGTGGAAAAGCAGCTCTTCAACAGAGCATTCTGTCAGCAGGAGGGAAGGTGGAGACCAATACCAGTGGCATCTTCTGTCTGGTCTGAGGGCAGCCAATGGAGGAGGTGAAAAGCAAAGCCTTAAATGCAGCCAGAGACTGGGAATAGAGAAGGGGAGAAAAAAGAAGTTTGGTTTGAGTTTGGTTGGGGTTTGATTTTGGTTTGGTTTGGTTTTGGTTTGATTTGGTTTTTATTTTGTTTTCTCCAGGCAGAAAATGTTATGAAAATCTCTGAGACTTTGTTTCTCTGTTATTCTATGCCTGGGGAAAAAAAAACCCAACCAACCAACCAACCAAAATCTCCTTTCCTGATTAAAAAAGGGCAAAATGATCTCTTTCTCACTGAAACTTTGGAAATGTCTTTGTCCTCTTACCAGGATGATTTCTGATGAAGCTTAGCCTGGGTTTCCATTTAGGAAAAGGCTGCTTGCAGGTGGCAGAGCCACCCTGCTGTACACAAACCTTTGTGCCAGGGAGCATGGCCAGCTTCAGGCTACACTGACACACACTCAGTGCCAGCCCCTCCGGTGCCAAGCCTGGCTGTGCCTTTGGAACAAACCTCCAGTGGGCTTCCCCTGTCCTGGTTTCTCCCCAGAACCCTGGGGGGCCAGGGCTCTGGCTGATGCTGAGGGCTGGCAGCATGGTAAAAGGTGTGTTGCCAGGGTGCTGCAAGTCCCAGGATGTCAGAGAGGTCCATCCCACCTTTTTGTCCAGCATCCTTTGCAGATTGCTCTGGGCAAAGAGTTTCCCCTGTGCCTTGTTTCTTTGCAGGGAAGGACGAGCCAAGGGCCACAAGCCCAGCCCAGCCAAGGGCCAGAAGAGGAAGCTGCCAGAGGAGAAGGAGCCTGGTGCTGAGGAACGTGGTAATATGGACCACAACCACCCCAAGAATCAGTTCCAAGCAGTGTCCAGGCTACAGCAGGGAGAGGACACATCAGCATGGCTGTTGGGTGGCCTGGGGGAAGGGGGTCCCTAAAGAGTGCTCTGTGTGGCTTTGGGTCTCTGACTCTCTTTCTGGGAATGATCCCCAGGAGATTGCTCACAAGTTGCTTGTCATTCCTGACTGCCCACCAGCTCTCTCCCCAGCCTCCCAGCCTGGCCCTGCTTTGTTCCACCTCTGACTGGAGCTGTGCTTTCAGGGCATTTCCCTTCAACAGCCATGGCAGCTTGCAGCATCACCCACTGCTTGCTTCTTGGCGCTCAGGGGTGCCAGCGGCGCTGTCTGTGTGGCTGGGTTGGGATGCAGAGGTGGGAACTGGCACCATCCTTTCTCAGGTTGGATTTTTAAGCTTGATTGTGCCTCTCTGCAGTTCACAGCTAAGGAGTGAGGACAGGGCAGGACTGAACACCAGTGTCAAGGCAGAAGAAAGCTGGAAAGGGCCAGTCCCTTAGGGCTGTGACTGCAGAAAAGGGATTGCTTTCCCCTTCTCCACCCTGTGCCTAACAGCTGCCAGCAGCCCCTTGTGAGCTCTGCTTCTCCTTCCCCCTCCTCACCTTCTCCCCTTCTCTTTCTTTTCCCTGTCGTGAGTCAGGTTTTGATAAAGATGAGAATGTGGATGTGAAGGAAGAGAGTAACCCTGTGGTGGTCAGCAGTGGGTACCCCTTCTGGGTCTCAGAGCAGAACAGCAGCCAGGCCTTCCCCGCAGCCTCGCCGGTGCCAGCTGACCAGAGGGAAGGGCTGCCCAGGGAGCAGCAGGTGCCAACGCCGTCCTACCAGATCTACCGGTGAGTGCCACCTTCTGCTGCTCCTGCCCACAGCCACCCTCAGGCTGCTGGGGTTCCTCCTCTGCTGTTGGGTATTTCCTAGGGAGAGCAGCCAGTGGCTGCTGGGTAGCACACCCAGGTGGTAGGTGCTAGACTGGCATGGAAGCAGCTCCATAACAAAGCCTTTAAGATGTTGAGTTGCTGGAAGGTGTCCAGAGAAGGGCAACAAAGCTGGGGAGGGGTTTGGAGCACAGCCCTGGGAGGAGAGGCTGAGGGAGCTGAGGTTGCTCAGCCTGGAGAAGAGGAGGCTCAGGAGAGACCTTACTGCTGTCTACAACTACCTGAAGAGAGGTTGTAGGCAGGTGGGGGATGATGGTCTCTTCTGCCAGGCACCCAGCACCAGAACAAGAGGACACAGCCTCAAGCTGTGCCAGGAGAGGTTTAGACTGGATGTTAGGAAGAAGTTCTTCACAGAAAGAGAAATTGGCCATTGGAATGGGCTGGCCAGGGAGGTGGTGGAGTCACCATCACTGGAGGTGTTTAGGAAGAGACTGGATTGGGGTGCTTGGAGCCATGGTTTAGTTGATTAGATGGTGTTGGATGATAGGTTGGACTCAATGATCTCAAAGGTCTCCTCCAACCTGGCTAATTCTATTCTATGCTATTCTATTCTTTCTGAGTCCAGGCATGCTCATGTCCTAGGAATGCTCTTTGGTTCCCTGTCCTGGAAGGCTCCTCCAGCCAGCTCTATGCTTGTCCCTTGGAGGAGCCATGGCGAAGGAGTGGCAGGATTCTGGTGACCTTTCTCTGCTTCTCATTGCAAATTCAGTCATGAGTTACCAGTGAGCCCAGACTGCAGCTGAGCCAGGACTAGGGTAGTCAGTGCTTACCTTCTGTGGCATTAGTCTCTCGTGTGAGTGACGTGCAAGGCTTGGCCTAAACTCCACTCTGGCAGCAGGACGAAGCAGTAGGCAGAGGGGAGAGGGCATGCTGAGAACTTGCCCTGCCTTTGCCCAGGGGCTCTCTGTGTGGGTTGCCAGTGGTTTCCTGCCAGTGACAGGTTTGACTCTCTTCTCTCTGCCCTCGGGGGCTCAGGTTCCACGAAGCTGGGGACAGCCAGCAGCCTCCCAGCCGTGACGCCGCAGCCTTGAGCGACTGCCGGGCACGGTGCCAGCCCTCAGACCTCGCCGCAGCGCCCGAGCACGACTCCAAGCAGCTCCCCGAGGGCTTCAGCAGCCTGCCCCCCCTGCCCCCAGCCCTGCCTCCTCCCCAGGACTACACAGGAGTGGTGAATGTGGCTCTAGACTCCGTGGGGAAAGCCGGGCCCCGGGCACCCCTGTACGGTCCCTATGGCAGCGACCAAGGCCTGGGGCAGTGGATGGTCCCTGCCCACAGCCAGTACAGGGCAGTCAGCTACTCGCCCTTCTCCTCAGAGTACAACGCCCAGGGGGCTCCAGGACATGCCCATGGCACCATGCCAGAGTGGAGCCAGTACCCCCTGTTCCCCTATGCCTGCTGGTGAACTGTGAAGAACCTTCCCAATGGAAAACAAAAACAAAAAAAAAGGAAAAAAAAAAGGAGAAAAAAAAAAAAAAAGGAAAAAAAAAAGGGGAAAAAAAAGACAATTGTAAATGAGATCAGATTTGCTCAGGGCTGCTGGCCCCTGGAAGGGGGCTGCTGGCCTCCTGAGGGGGCTGTGTGGCCTGCAGGCAGGGGTGGCCTCTCAGCACTCTCACCGTATGCCACTCACTCAGTGTGTATGGACAGATGGCTTCCCCTCTGCACGGCAAGGCGTTGTCTCTCCGCAGACCCGGGAGGCTTTGTGAGCACCAGGGCCTGGTGGTGTCCTGGGGAAGGCTGTGCCCTGGTCTGTTCAGGTGCCAGGTCAGCAGTGTGCCCTGTGCATAGAGCAGAGGTGCTGAGCTTGGGGAGGCAGCCCTGTGCGGCACTCGGCTGCAGCGACTCTTCTGTTAGTGCCGCAGCGCATTGCTTACTGCTTTTGTGCCACAGCTGTGAGACAGAGGGCAGCCAGGCACTTCCCCTCCAGCTCACAGGAGGATGGGGGTGAGATGTGCAGCCTGTGAGGGAGGGTCAAACTTCAGCACAGAGCCCCACTGGCCCATCAGAGGTAGCACCCAGGTGACTTGTACCTGCTGTGCAGCGACAGAAGGCTGCTGACTCACTAAAGGGCAATCTGGATGCGGACAAAAACTCTGGAGGAGAAGGTTTTCAACCCCAGAATATTGTCACCTCGTGCTGTCCAAATGCCAGATGCATGCAGGCAGGTCAGCTGTTACAGGCTGCCCTCTGTGGCTCAGCAAATGGCTCTGCCTCTGATCTCTAACAGTGGGGTTTGCCACCACTGTTTTGTGCATCTCGTGAAGCAGATGAGAAGCTGCCTAAGGAGAGCTGTGTGCCTCCAGAGGCTCCTGGGGTGGTACTTTCTGCAAGCCAGCCCTCCTGGTACCCTGCCATGATTGCTGCCAGTGCCATGCTAACAAGAAAGGGAAAGTAATAGATCACACACACACACCCCCCCCCCAGGCTCCTTGGGGAGCTCTGTTTCTTTATCTTTAGTGATGGGTTGTGTCTCCCTCTGTTACACTGCTAATGAGGATGTAAACCATGCTGGGGTGAGTATGAGTAACTGAGGAGAGGTGGGCAGCCCAGGGAAGCTCCTGTGCAAACATGGCCATAATGTTGGTGGTTGTTTGTTTGTTTTTCCAAACCTTAGAGTAGCATTGCAAGTGCTGCTGCCCCACAGGCCTGTTGGTAGAGCTGCTCTGGCAGGCAGCTCTGCACTGGCAGAGAAGACTCAGCCCTGTGCAACCAGGACAAGCCATTAATTACTCATCAGCCTTCTGCTGCCACAGGACTCCCTGCCCTTCTCTGGTGAGTCACCCAGCTTGTCAGAAAGGTACCTTTGCTCTCTGGGTAGAGTCTGTGGCTTGGCTGCTGTGGGGAGCCTCTGGAAACTCTACCTGTGGGGTTTGTGCTCAGGACCCTAATGGCTGCTGCCTGCTCCCTTTGCAGTTCCCACTGCCTTGTTCCCTTCAGCTGTGGCATTTAAGAGTCTGGAGGGGCTCGACTGAAGTGCTGCTTTGCATACCTGTGAGATCACATAGTGCCTCTGTGACAGCTTCAATAAAAGGAGAGGAGAGCTGCAGAAGGCAGGCCAATTAGGAGCAGTAAAATAAACTCCAAAGAGTGGGTTTTTTTTTTGTGTGCATCTCTTTCAAGCCCCGCAGTGGCTCCACTTCAGTGGTGTTACCTGGGACCACGTTGTGATCTCAGCCTTTGTTGCTCTCTGCAGCACGTTCAGCGAGCCCCAGGTTGTCTGCTTGCATTGCTAGATGTGACTCAGGCTCTTGCACTAATTCTTTGCAGCAAATTGTGTGTTTTCTCCTGCATTTTCTGCTCCTCTCCTGCAGGGGAGTTACGTAAGGGCTGAGGGCAAATGGCCTATAAATGGGATCTGGGCAAATTTCCTATGGGAAATAAAGATTCCGGTTTATTTTGGTTTCTCCTGCTGGGTTTTGCAGCCTTAAGCCCTGTCTGACACTGACACATGGGAATGGTAGCAAAATGCTTTCTTGCCAGTGCTGCAGTTGTTCCACAGCCAGCAGAGCCCCTGTGAGCAGCTGCAGGCTGGGGAGAGGCACCTGTGCTGCGGCTTCCCTGCGGCACAGCAGCCTGCCCTCCTCTCCTGCCCCTCACAAGAGGTATGCCAAGGCCTCCTGGGGTGCAGGTTCCCCTTGCCCAGGTTGTGGCCTCTGCTCTGGTACCATCAGTCTCCCTCTGGCTTTGCAGAGGAAGTTGCCAGCTGATTTCAGTAAGAGCTTCTCTGATTTGCAGGTGCAGAAGGGAGAGAGAGAGATGTGCTCAGGTGGTGAAAATCAAACTCGCTGTCTGGTGCCCTCAGACCTGCTGGCACCTTCTGCAGTGCTTGATGTTTGGCAGCCAGTTGTGGGCACGATGTGGGGCAGGGCCTGCCTGTCCCTCTGGGGCTCAGTGGGGCCCAGGGAGACCCTCTGCCTGTGGAGGGGCATAAGGGTGACCTGGGGAGCAGCATTCCACGCCTTGGGGGGCTGGGACACCGGAGTCACCTTGTAGCTGGACAGCCAGGCTGAGCCAGGCTCGTTGCTCCCTTCGGGCTGACCTGACTGCCCACTATGGGGGTGTCAGTCATTTGGTCCTTGGTGAGGCTCCCAAGAGACCCCTGCAGTGCATTTGCATTTCCGTGCTCAGTGTGTGTCCTTAACACCTCCAACAAACCCACAGCCCCCTTCCAGGAATCATAACATTCTTCCAGTCAAATGGGCTTTTATTGCAGAGCTTAAAAGCCACTTCGTTCAGCGGCCCCAGGTTGGGGTCCCATGCAGAGCCTCCTGGCAGGGGGGCTGTAGCATTTGGCTGACAACACCGCTCGGCAGCCGGGGTCGGCCCAGCACGAAGCCCTCCCCTCCTGCCGGGGGCTGCAGACAGCTGCCAGCTCCCCTCCCCGCTCAGCAGAGCCAAATGTGCGGGGCGCAGGTGCCTGTCCTTTACCTGCTCCCCCCTCCTATCCCAGCCCCGAGGCTGCTCTGAGGGGAGAGAGAGGGCTGGGAGCCATGCAGGGGCGGCTGGAGAAGGGAGGCCAAAGGGTTTGCTCCCCAGGTGGGGAGCGGCTGCTCCGCTACCCCCTGCCTCTGTGCCCTGAGCAATGCCTGTCCGAAGCCCACCCCACGCCTGGCTGGGCTCCCGCGGCGCCGGCTCCCGGCTTTGCTGTGTTTTTTGGGGAGCTTGCCTGTTCCTGCCTGCTCCTCCAGGGCTCGGCTGCCGGCTCCGCAGGCTGTGGGAGGCAGGTGTGCTGCTGGCCGGGCTCCCGCCGCCCAGGGGAAGCTGCCTGAGCTGCGGGGAGGTTTCTAAACATCACAGCAGGTCTGAGCAGCAGGCACCCAGGCGGAGGTAAGGGAGCTGCCTGCAGGCTGGCAGGACGGAGGGGAGCAAGCTGGGGAAGCATTTCTCCTCTGCAGCCCCTGCCCCCCCGACGGGTACACGCTGTCAGCTGCCCACCACAGGGGTGGAAGTGTCCTTGAGACCTGGCCCTGGGCAGACCAAAGTGTAACCCACGATGGAGCAAATCCTTGACTGCAGGGGTGAGGAGAGGTGCTGCAGCCATGACGCTGCTCAGCCTGACTGTGGTGCTCCTTTTGTTTCGGTTTTTTCCAAGCTGTGAGTGGGGTTTATGGCTGATTACCAGGATGATTGAGGGACTGGAGCACGTGTCCAGTGAGGAGAGGCTGAGAGCCCTGGGGGTGGTTAGTCTGGAGAGGAGAAGGATGAGAGGGGATTTAATCAATGTCTATCAATATCTGAGGGCTGGGGGTCAAGAGGGAAGGGCCAGGCTCTGCTCACCTGCACCCTGTGACAGGACAAGGGGCAATGGAGAGAAACTCCAGCACAGGAGGTTCCACCTCAACAGGAGGAGGAACTTCTTCACTGTGAGGGTCACAGAACACTGGAGCAGGCTGCCCAGAGAGGTTGTGGAGTCTCCTTCTCGGGAGACTTTCCAGCCCTGTCTGGATGCATTCCTGTGTGACCTGTGCTGGATTTTATAGTCCTGCTCTGGCAGGGGGGTTGGACTCAGTGGTCTCCAGAGGTCCCTTCCAACCCCTAACATCCTGTGAGCATCAGGAAGGTTGTTGGAGGCTGCTGGATTGCCTGGCACTGCTCTCAGGCTCTGCTTTTCCCCTTCTGTGTGTGTGACAGGGCCCCTGCCCGGGCAGCACCCTGCTTGCTGAGTGATTTCATTTCCCATCTCCAACAGTTCTTTGGGGATGTGCTGGGATTTTTATTTCTTCCTTCCCTGTTTTTACCGAAGAGGAAGAGTGTTGTGCCTCCGTCAAGGAGAGTGGGTGGGCCGGGGACGGTGCAGAGCAGGCACAGCATCAGCCCTGCAGCCACGTAGAAAGCGCTGCTCAGGCTTCACATCTCTGCCTCCCGTTACACAAATGAGGCTGCACCGCTGAAATGTAGCAGCTGCTTACAGCAGAGCTGCTGCTGTGGGCGCTGCTCCAGCTCCCCTCTGTGGGGTGCAAACGCTGGCTCCTGGGGTCTCTAGGTAGGGTCCTCGCTGGGAGATGGTGCCTCAAGGTAGGTGTGCGTGCAAGTGCTGGCTCAGGGTAGCAGGGGATGAGTCAGGCTCGGTTCCTGTCGCGCCGCAGGGGTCTCTCCCCACGCCGGCTCTGTTCCTGCCGAGCAGTCAGCCCTCTGCTCGCCCACAATCTGCTGCTGCTTCTCGGCAGAGACAGAGCTGTTCAGAGCAGCTGGGACACCACCCACCAGCGTTTAGGTGAGAGGGAAATGAGAAGGGCTGCAGAGCTGCCAAGTCAGCCCTCCCACACCCTGCGCATCCTTCTGCAGGGAGGGAAGCCAGGAAGGGCTGAGCAGCGGAGGGGCTGTGATCAGACACCCCCCCGCCGATTACCAGAGGGATATGCTGAGCATCACGCTGCCGTAAGATGAGTGACACTAAGCGCTCCCCGGAGAGCCCGTGGGGACCCGAGGGCCGTTTGAACACCACGGATGCAAGCGGGGTTTTTCTTCACCGGGCTGGGCTGGCAGCCTCAGGTGGAGCCATGCCCCTCGTTTCCTCTCCCTGGTGCATCCTGCCCCTTTGTCTGTTAATGGCTCTGCCCTGTTCAGGATGGAGCTGTTTCTGAATGCCAGTTTCCAGCACTCCAGACTCTGGGAATGCTCTTGCTATGCATTCAGCTGCGATGAGTGCATTGATTAGGAAGGAGAGGAAATGGCCCCTGGCAAAGCTGCTGATACCAGGCAGCACTGGTCAGTGAGGAAATGAGGTCAGGCCTGGGCTGCTTTGCAGCATCCAGGAGCTGGACTGCACAGGGGTGGCCAGCAGCTGTGGTGGGTTTCTGAAGTGCCTTTGAACAAACAGGGTTGAAATGCTGCTGAACCCTTGCTCTGTGTGGGTGTGGAAAATGTGACCTGTCCCCAACCCGCAGTGGGACGGGCCCTGGGTGTCTGCTTGTCCCCACTGGGGCATTTTCCCTTACGCACAACCTTACAGGAGCCAGGACTCAAAGCTTTGTCAGCGCTCTGTCGGCCCTTGGGTGGTGGTGGGAGGACAGTACCGATAAATTCAGGCCTGAGCTGCGGGGGTTGCCTGTCGCTGCTGCCCTCCAGCACCTTCCAGATGGTGCCTCTGGGTTTGGTGTTGTAGCAGGGCCTCAGCAGAGCTGCGGCAGCTCCCTGCTGGAGGCAGTAAATGGGCTCCCATCTGCTTTTAACGATCAGTAGCACTTCGGTGCTTGTTTATTCCCATGGTTTATGCTTCGGCAATAAAATACTGCCTGGGTTTGTTCAATCCACCCTGGTGCTGCTCGGAGATGAGTTCACAGCCTCTGACAAAGAGGTCCCAGTGGCACGCAGGATGTTGGTGTTTGTAGACATCTGGGCAGGATCAGATGATGCAGTGGCCATCAGCCTAAGACACAAATGGCAGTGGACAGTATGGAAGGTGGGGAGTGCAGCTCAAGGTGTGCCTAGTGAAAAAGCCTTGTCCTTGGGTTGGAGGACCTTGGTTTATGGAGCTGGAGCTGCCCTTCCTTCTGTTCCCCACAGGGCAACATGGATGCAGGGTCCTCATGAAGTCGGTCCCAGCGTGTTGGCTGTGGTGGTCATTCAGCTGCAGTGTTGTGCTTTAGCCCTCCCATGCTGTTGCAGCACTAAATTATGGTGGTGGAGATGGCAGAAGTGCTGCAGAGCCACCTCTACCGTGGGCACAGAGCAGGTTGCCAGTGCTGCAGCGCTCAGGGCAGCTGTGGTGGGGCTGGGAGCTGTTTCCTAGAGGTGTCTACAGTGAATTAACCTGAAGAGGAAGCTGCTGGCAGAGGGCTGTGGGCAGAGGGCTCTGTTGGTTCCTCTGCCCAGCACACTAGCATTGCCTGCCTGCTGCCTCTGGGAGCAGAGAGCCTGTCTGCTGCTGGTGCTGGCGCTGACAAGAGGCCCTCCCAAGGGACTGTAACACTTTGTACATCTCTGGCAGCTGGGGTCTGGGGATCTGGAACCATTTCTGCAGATGGATGCTGAGCTTTTGAGCAGGTCTAAAGGTGACTGTCCCCAGGGGAGGTGGGGACACTAAGGCAGGGAGATTATAGACAGCAAATTACAGAAGGGAGGAATGAGTTCTTTGTCTCCCTCCTGACTTTTATGCTTTCCCATCTCCCATTTGTCTCCTATCCTGATGGTAGAGGAACAGTCTCCTCCACTTTATTTCACCAACTCCTTAGAGCATCTTTAGCTCTTACTTCTCAAGAACATTGATTTTCAGCAAAGAGATCTTTCTTTTTGTTACTTCCTTTCCCCAGCTCTTTGTTAAGGCCTGGAGCTGGAGGTGGCAACTAAAAGGAGAAGAATTTCATCAAACTAATTAAACTCCTTCCAAGTAGCTCAGGGTCCTGTCCCTTGGTGCCAAGGATGCTGTGCTTGTGCTCATTTCCCCTGGAAGGCCCAGTGTAGGGGGAGCAATTTAAGGAGATGTTTCTTGGGCTGCTTTTATGCATCCGGAAGAGGGAAGGTTGGGAGCTGTTTGGTTATTGCTGTCCCCAAGGTCCTCCACCCAGCCAGTGCTGGAGCCAGGAGCGGGCTCCCTGCTGTAGCTGCCAGGCTGTTGCACATCTGGAGCACACAGCTGAGACCTGTTGGGTCTCAGCAACGTGCAAGCAAAACCAGTCCCTCAAACCCTGCTGGGTACTCTGCAGAAGGGGCTCTGGGTCGCACCAAATGTGTCGCTCCCAGCTTCCCAAACAAACGCGGGGGGGGCGGTGTGGAGGGAAAGGACTTTTACAGGGCTGAGCAGGTTTTGCCACCCCCGTGTCAAGAGGGGCTGTCTGCTCCTCCCGAGGTGAGCCTGGCCTCCAGCTTTCAATTGCAAATGAAGCAAACGGCAAAGTGTTTACGAAGGAACCTCCCTGCCCTGGCCCACAGCTGGGTCCAGATGCCTGGCCTTTGGCTCACCCTGGTAGTGCCCTTGGAATCAGTAGAGCTGGGCCATGGTGCCCTGGAAAGAAGAACTCCTGATCCCTACCGATGCTCCTAGCGGCTTTATGCTGCTGGAGCCAAGCAAAGGTGAGCCCTGTGCTCGTCCTCGGGCTGCTCCCAGCCCCAAACGGGGGTGTGGGGCAGAAAAATCCCCCTGCAGTGCTGGCCTTTGGGGTTGGGGCAGTCTGTGAGCTGGAGCACCAGCTCCCGAGTCCAGACTATAGAGCACTTCACAGGGCTGTCCCAATTGCCTGGCCTATTAGTTTTATGGAGGGGCCGTGGGGAAGCTGCAGTTGATCTCCTTTTGCCGTGGTAATGAAAATGTAACCGTGGTGGGAAGGAGAGCCTGGCAGGGAGGCAGCAGCCCGGCTTTGGGAGCCAGGGAATCCTCTCCCTGCGGGCTCCCGGGGTCCCTGGGCATCTGCCCCTTCCCACCGTAGCTGAGCTTTGGTGAGGCGAGCCTTGGCCTTTTGCTCCAGGTGGGGGCTCCGAAGGAGGAGGAGGACGGAGCTGGGTGGCTGCACAGGCAGGGGTACAGTGCCACCCAGTGACTGCCTGTGACCTGCGAGGGGACCGCTAGGGCAGCGCCGAAGCAGCCTGCGGAAGCCTCAGTGAGGGCGTCCCAAGGTTCTGGAGATGAAGGCTGCTGCATGTGATTGCAGTGCATAAGGGGCAGCGCTCCTCTGCTGCTGCATGTCTGGAGCAAGGGGGTTGCATGACTGATCTTGTTCAGGTGCTGATGGAGGCTGGGTCCAGGGCAAGTTGGGGCTGAAGCAGCTCATGTTTTGGGAAGGACCTTGGCAGCAAAACAAGTGAAGGAGGAGGTGGTTACCCAGGATGAGCTGCTCTCCCTGGGGAGGATGTGTCTGCACTGGCAAGAGGGCTCCTGGGGCAGCATGGCCAGTCCCAGAGGGAAGGGACAGGGGAGCTGCCTCAGAGCTGCTCAGCCTCTGCTATGCTGGGCCTGGATGAAAAGGACCTTTTGTGTCAAGGTGTCTTGGACATCAGATGACAGCCATGTGTGATAACTTCATGACTTGCACACCAGTGCTAATGCAGGATCTTTCCCAAAGCCCAAACCTTGCCTACATTCCTTGCTGGGTCAAGCCCTGTGTCAGGTTCCAGGCTGTGGCAAGCATCAGCAGGCAGCTGGAATGGTCAGGGACAAGGGGAGGGAGCCAGGTACAGCAGGGTGTGGTGTCAGCAGGTCCCTGTGCTGCCAATCACTGCCCCAGCAGTGCCCTGAAGTGAGCCCAGCAGGCTCCTGGATGAGGCACACAGACTATGGCTCTATTTTGGGGGATGGCTACAAAACCCATGGAGCATTTGGCAGCAGGGAAGGTGTTCAGCCAGTTTGTCCTTCCCCAGGTGTACCGTCCCCTCCCTTTAGTCCCCTCCCTTTAGTCCCTTCCCTTTAGTCCCCTCCCTTTAGTCCCCTCCCTTTAGTCCCCTCCCTTTAGTCCCCTCCCTTTAGTCCCCTCCCTTTCCCATAGCTGTTTCAGTGCTGCATTGCCACCAGGCCGTGGGACTGAAACCAGGGCACTGCCGGGAGGGAGGCTGAGCCCTGCACACTTGGCAGATGGAAGTCCTCTATCTTTACTGCCCTGTCAAGGGCTGTGCACACTTTCTGCTGCCAGGCTCTTCTCCAGCTTGGTTGTCTTGGGCCAGTGCTGATGTGACAAACAGAGCTGTGGAGGGCTGTGGGCTACTACTGCTGTACAGCACCAAACCCCAGCTAGAAATCCAGCAGCTTGTCCCACTGCTTGGAGAGTTGTTTGCCTTCTGTCACCTACCTCTGCCTGGATCAGATGGTCACTGGGGACAGGTGGTGAGTCCCTCAGCCTCTCACAGGCAGGAGCTGCTAGTGCCCAAGGAGCCCTTCTGTTGTTGGGCTACATCCTACTCGTTGGGCTGGTTTGGGCCAGAGAGCTGCAGTGCTGCTGATACCCTGTGTGTGTTGGTCAGACCTGTGTGAGCCTGTTCAGCAGAATCCCAGACCAGAGCCAGTTTTAGCCTTTGCATTTCAGCCTGCCCCAGGCCAAGGTGCAGGGAAATTCTCTTGGTTAATAGCAGCTTCAGTTCTCAAGGTGCTGAGCAGCCAGGGCTGCTGCAGGCAGTGGGGGGTAGCTGATCTCTGAGGGGTTTGGCTCTCTCTTACCCTGAGCAGCCCAGAGCTGAGGGACTCCATTCCCTTTGTGCCCCGCAGTGCCTCTGGCTGGGTGTTGAGCAGGAAGCCAGACCAGCACCCTGTGTGTTGGTCATTTGCAGCCTCAGAGCCAGCTCACCAGCTGCCATACCTGGAAAGAGAAAAGCTGTTTCTCTTCAAGGTCAGTGGCTTAATGAGATCACTGAACACAGGATGAGGGCAAAAAGAAAAGAGCCAGCCCAGGACTGCAGAAATGGATTCCGTGCGTGGAAGTCCCAGGGAGAGCTTCCTGAGCTACCTACCGCATAATCCAGAGCAGATTAGTAAAGTAATGTAGACTGCATTAAAAGCCTGTGGGATTAGAGGGGCCTGAGGGGCTCTTACCTCACAGTAATGAGAGCTGGGCAGGTTTGAGTTTTGTTTTTAATGGCAAGGAGAGTGGCAGCGTGCTCTGAGACTTGGCTGCATTTGTCACTCTCTCAGGAGCATCCTTGGGGGTCACGGTGCTGGGCTTGGCTGACAAAGAGTGGTGGAGCAGGAGCTGAGAGCCAACAGTCTCAACCCAGCCCCTGTCGGTCACTGATGTCAGCCCCTCCTGTCCTCTCCTCTGACTCAGCACTCACCCCAGGTCAGTCTCAGGGCGGTGCAGGGACAGGCGGGGAAGGCATAGCAGTGCACCCAACCTGGCCCGTCTCCCCTGCTGCCCTCTGACCCAGGCCAGGGCTCCTCTTGTCCCAGGGTGTGGGCAGGGTCGGTTAGGCAGTGCAGAAGCAGAGCCCAGTGCAGGGCTGCTAGCTGGCCCCGGGAGCCAGGCTTGCTCTCCTGTTTCTGGACCAAATGCACGGTTTCAAGGGAAGGATTTTTCAGCGCCGACTTTCAGCTGCCCTTGCTGACGTACAAAGCAGGAGCCAGCTCCCTGCGGACACCCCAGATTTAGCTCTGATCCCGATTGTCTGCTGCGCCAGCGGCGGGTCAGGGAGGGGTCTGGTTACAAACTGCCTGGAAGGAAGCGAGCAGGTGCTGGGGAGGTTATCTGAGGAGAGCATTGCCTGAGGGCCTCCTGCCTCTCGCTCCCCCTGCCTGCCTCAGAAGCCTGCGTGGCTTGCATCTTCCACAGGTCAGGCTGTGTCTAGTACGTGAGGGGGTGCTGGGGTCCCCCCGCGCCGTGAGCAGCCATAAACCCCAGTGAGCAGGGGCAGCAGCTCAGCTTTTAGCTCCTAGGGGTCGTGCCAGGCTGCTGCAGGAGCCTCCACAAAGTGATGAGTCCAAGGAACAGCAGTGAGTGCTCGGCTCCCAGGCTGCAGGGAGGCACAGCTGGAGCCTTGTGCCGAGCACTTCCCTCGGGGTGGGCACACCACAGCCTGTCACTCACTTTCAATAACCGGTGCAGCTTTGGCTGCAAGCGGGCTCCTAGGGGTCAGATTTCAGGGCAGGAGGCTCACTTTTGCAACAGCTGTGAGGGTTTCTGTCCCTGTTGCCAGCCTGTCCCTCTTGGACCCCAGGCCTGCTGCAGGAGGGCGCAGCTGTTTGTGCAGTAACTGCCAGTTTGCAGCTCGGGGTATGAAGGTAACCTGAAATTGGAACTGCTCTACCTTACCACACTGAGCTGGGGCTTGTGGTTCAACAGTTGTTACAGGAGCAGCTGATCTGCCCTCTAAAAACCAGGCAGAAGGGACAGAAACCACTCCAGCTCTTCCAAGGTGAGCCATTGCTGCCATCTGAGCAGAGGTCCCCCGGGTGGAAAATTCCCTGGGACACTAGGGCTGGGCAAACGGAGGGTAAGAGGCAGTTACAGGGGGTGGAGGGTGTGCACTGCTGGCTATGCAGACACCTCCCAGTCCTCTACACCTCACACTGTGGAACTGGTCCCTTCTGAGAGCAGAAATGTGCCCCAGGAAAACAACCCCCTCCCAGACCAGGTGGTAGAAAGCTGTTTCTAAACTCGTGACATAAGGGAAGCAGTGCAGAATTAAGACTCAGTGGCACCTGATGCATTTCGAGACAAAAGAAATATGTTCTGCAGCACAGAACACAAGTATTTGAAACCCCCCCCAGCCCCTGGCTATGAACTGGCTTCACCTCCCACTGGGTAACGCAAGTGTGTGACGATGCTGCCGTTCACTGTCAGAGGTGTGGCTATTAGCAGAACAAAGCCAAGGGCAGGCCCCTGGCTCAGGGCCTCGCCCTGTGTTAGCAGTGCAGCCGATTTGCACTGCACAGTCCCACCCCAGGCAGGAATAGTGCTGCTGCGGCAGTACCCAGGGCTGGAACTCAGCTTGTAGATGGCTGGTAGAGCAGGGGGCCACTTGGTTTTGTTATGCAGATAGTAAAGCAGGGGCTACTGCAGGTGGCACCAGAAGCAGCTGCAGCAATGGGGTGGCAGTTCCATCTCTCAAGAGCCAAAAGCACCTGGAGTAGCTTGAAATGGGATTGACAATTGCTTCTACTGCATGCACCTTACCTTTCTTGCTTGTGTGTTTGAACCTGGTTTGCTGTGAAATGGAACACATGATGATAAGACACTCTGCAGAGTTGGCTATGAATGTTTATTAACATCACATGGACATCTGTACTCCAGAGAAGACAAACACCAGGCTGAACATACCTACAGAGCCCAGGGAAACAACGCAAGCTTTGCAGAGCTCTCCTTTGCAGCTGTTGAGTGTCTGATGTTCCTCTCAAGTTTTTCTCCTACCTAAGATTTTCTCAACACATTGTTCATGATTTAACTCCATAATCCCAAATACTAAAAAAAAAAGAAGTCCTAGTTAGTGCTGTTCTTGATCTGGATTGACTGTAAAAAGGCAGAGGATGACCTCCTGGTTTTCACTTGCCAAAGCAGATCTTTATGATGCTGATGACCTTCCAAGTCAGCCCTTCCACTCTCCAGGTTCCTCCTTACTCACTCAAACAGGCAGAAGCTGAACTCAAACCATCCACATAACCCAGTCACTCTGAGAAGCACAGTCATGGGGATCACAGTAACAGAAAGTCATGGATTCTACAGAGACCTGCAAAAGCCTCGGCAAAAGAGCAGCATTCGACACAGTGACAGGAAGAGCACCCAGGCGACAGGGTGGAGACACCAGTGATCAACCTGGATCACCAGAGATGCATCTTCTTCAGGTGAACCTCCAGAGCACAGCAGAATAGTCTGAGAAGAGGCACGAGGATGACACAGGGGAGCATCATTCAGCCTGGCAACAGCATTTGCTCCTGCTTACTTCTTTCCTTTTGATTCCGGAAGGCTGCAGTTGGCACTCCCCTTCACCCTCAAAACAGGGCAGCACACTGACAGAGTAAGGATTTAAATACTCTGCTAATATTGTCAATGTTTTCAGACTAAAGACAACAAAAATAATACCATCAGTTGAGGCAAGTTTTATTTAGGCTGTACAAACAGGGCACTGGGGGGGGAGGAGGAGGGGGGGAAACACCCAACCAAAAACCAACAGCGGCTTGATGTTGGGACCAGTTCTATGAAATCAGTGGAGTAAGAAATTAAAAAGGCACTAATCTTAAGAAAGGACACTCCATGTACTCTAAGAATATAATTCATTTAATACTGTTAATCTTGTAGCACAAAAAAATAAACCAAGCCATGATCCCCAAAATAAAAACTTTCAAAGCTTACACTTAATATTATTGCCTGAAGAGACCATGGTCTTTTAAATTACACAGCGTGTCTGGAAGTTTACACAGTGAAGACTGTCTCAAATACAAGGCCACCTTTCCCACTGTAGTCACTGGGACCTCTGTCCCAAAACACACTTTTGTTTTTAACACAGGTAAACAAAAAAAACCCCAAACAAAAACAAAACAACCCAGCTATAACAAGAATGCTTTCACTGGTCCCAAAAGGCAAGTCTTTTAGGCAGGTCTCAACTCTCCAAATGCAGCTATTGAGGAAAATGCTTGAAAATTTGACTAGGAAACAAAGGCAGCCCACTCGTTCCCGGGATGTTAATACAAAGAGAAACCCCCTACTTCACAGGCACGTGAAATGGCACAAAGAATGCTGTTTGTCCCTTAGAAAAAAAAAAAGGAAAGGGGGAAAACAACAACAAAAAAAGAGCTCAGGCTCCTCAGAGCCCCACCCAGATAGGATATTCCCTTTTGGTTTAGGCTTTCCCAATTTGTAAACAATGCTGAATTAAATTAGCGCTTATCCAGTGAGGGACACGGATCAGAGCGGTTTTCATTTCACCTTTCGGACTGGTCAGAGGCTTTGATGTCTGTATGCACGTGCAGACAACTGGAGGAAGTCCAACAGCAAGCCTGTCAATGGTAGCTAACTGTTGTGGCACCAGGTAATGAAACCAGCTCCTGGTTGAACAGCAAGAACAGCTTTAATGGTAAGCACACCTCACACGCCCCAGCACTCACACCAACGGGGGAGCACTCGGCTTGAAGGGGCTTCAGAAAGCAACCACAGCACACCAGCGAGCAAGCAACAAGAGACTGAGAACCCAGAGTCCTTCAAAGAGAAACACAAACTGAGCAAAGGCAGTCTTTATAGGAAAATACTTGTCTCATAGTAAAATAGCAAAGACAACGTTTTGCAGCAAGGTTACAATCAGCCTGGGCTGGTCAGGATGCTACATTTCAACCACATTGAACATACCTGAACCACACACCACCGCTATTCAGAGGAGCACTGCTCATCCATGCCCTACAACCAGGTTCACAGAAATTGTCAGAATTCTTATCTTTGCATCAGATGCCACTACACACAAATTTTGCATAGTTTTCAAGGTAAAAGGTTTTGCTTTTCTGCAGTTTCAGAACGTAGCTGAACATAAACCAACGCTTATGTTTCAAGTTTATACCTTACTGAATGAGGGGATGAGTCAAGACACTGATTTCGGTGAGTTAAAAACAAACCATAAACCCAGGTTAAAAGTTGTGTTGTTCAGGATCTCAAATCTCACAGTATTCATTTACCATGCAAAGGAAGAATTCTACAGTCAGTCTTCTGAAGAGCTGCCTGTAACTAGGTCAGGTCTGAACTCTCTGCAGCAGACTGAGTTTAGTGCACTTTCTGTATTCAGAAGATGACTTTCAGTAGTACAATCTATGCAGTAAACTTGAGGGTACAGCTGGGGCACAGGAGGGGAAAAAAAAAAGGAAAGCATGACCTTCTTTAGTTAAGAGAGCTGCATAGCTTTTCTTTGCAAGACAAAATGTCAATGCCTATTGTCAAGAATTACTCTTACAGCACCAAACACTTCAGTCAATGCTACTCTACTTCACAGTTAATTTGGTAGTAAAATGCTCTACAAGAACAGAATTCTAGACTGTCAGCCATTTGATCAATACTACAGAAAATAGCTAAGAGACGAATGGAGAGACTTCTTTGAAAGCCAGCACTCTAATGTCTCCTTGCAAAAGCCACTTTTGCATTTCTTCAGTGCCCTCCGTGAAGGATCTCATGGCACTTTCACATAAGCTAAGAACAACGTGCTTTTATTGGGATCACACAACACAAATCAACAAGAGAACATGCTGGAACTCGAGACAACAACTTGTAGCATTTGACACTCCTAGGACCTGGTGAAGATTCTGCGGGTGTCTGACGCTTCTCGGTTTGCTACAACTGCCATTTTTCTTTAAGTGGGCTGTCTGAAGCAGGAGGTTTTGTAGCTGTAGTCCTTGCAGACAGGTATTCTGTTAATTCAGCATTCCATTATTGTAAAAAGAGCATTCCAGTTCACCTATGAAACACAGGTACGGAAGGCAGCAGCACGGGATCCCGCTGCGTGGGAGCTTTCATACCCTGCACGCAGGCTCGGGACTCGGCCTGCGGGGCAGGAGCTGGACTCGTTTATCTGCAGCCATACAGTTCCCCACTGTAAGTACAATTACAGCAATATAGCTTATGTAGGAACAAGGGAAAGAAGCTCTACAGATATTAGACACCTTTGTGGCCTCCTCCAGCCTGAGCATTAATTTATCCTGTGGGGGAACCCAGGCAGCTGACTTCAATTAACCACTTTCTAGAGCATCCTGAGATGGGAAGGGATCTGGGCCAGTCATAAGCCAGAGCCAAGTCATTTGGATCGGTTAAAAAAACAAAAACAAAAGGGTGGCAGCATGCAGAGGACTTGGGATGCAAGCAAGGAAAAAAGGAGGAAAAAAAGATGAAAGCAGCTCTGGAAAAGAAGCACAACAACATGGAGGCACCCTAGAATGAAGGTACTGTGTTTGAAAAGGAGCTTTCAGCAAGCTGGGGCTGGCATAGCTGGGAAACTTTGGAGAGAGATGGGGGCCTACAGAGAAATGGGTGTAAAAGGTGTATGTTTAAATAATGGGATTCTATTGGTACTTATGAAGTTCTGTTCTGCTCCTTTCCTACCTCTCCACACCATAGCAATGTGCTCAATCTGTCTACCAAGTAACAGCTTGGTGACAAGCACTTCTATACACTAGCAAAACTACACTTCAGCACTGCAGAAGAGCTGGATGTAGACCAGGCCAAAGTGTTTCCCTTTAAAGCTCACTTTCTACAGTTAGTGCTTGCAAAAAATCAACAGAAATGTGTTAAGGATGTCAAAACCAGGTTACAAGTATCAACCCCTCCTAAGTTTCCTCATAAATAAATGCCTCAGCTTCAATGCAGCTCAATCAATGGCTATTTGCATTTAACACACACTGTTTCAGGAAGGTCAACAACAAGCTTAAAGAGTTACAGAGAAAAGCAGCTTCTACTACAACTGCTTAGAATACATAAGCTTCCATTATTGTCCTTTAAAGAGACCATCATTTAAAATGTACTACCTCAGGACAGGTTCTCTTAAAACTAAGTCTTCTTCAGTCCTAAAATTGCATTTTTGTTGTTGCTTTTTCTTGGACAGTAATGCACAAGTTGCATGTTTGATCTAAGATTAGGGCTCTTCCTACTGAGCAAGCCAGAAAAAGTCCATAGAAGTCTCAACAGGAAAGGTTTTCTTCCCATACTTCTCTGTTATACACTGTTTCAGTCTTCTCCAGCTTAAGGCCCAATAGTTTAGAAGTGAAACTAAATTCTGGATGACACAAGTATGGTATGCAGATCAGGCAGTGACTTCAGTTGTATGTATTCCAAATGTATATTAAAAGAACCGTCAAACTGCAGCAAGCTGGCAAATGGGCAATGCTAGCAATGTGCCATTAAGTCATCATCCCGCCTCAAACAATGCTAATGATAGCCAGGAAAATGAAGCAGCAGTGTGAATTGGGCAGAGGGAATCATTCGTTCTCATCTGGGTTTTGAGGGTCAAATATTTTGACATGTGTGAACGGGAAGAGCCCTTTCCGACCGTTGACTTCTCCTTCCCACTGGCCATTTATATTCATCCTTGTCACCTTCACAACATCTCCAACCTGCATAATTCAAAGAGAAAAAAAGTTATCACACAGGAGAACCTCACTTGTGGTAAAAATCAGATTAAGAGGAACAACAAATACAAACCCACCACAGGGGAAAACAACCCCACCCTCCTCTTAGTTAAGGTTCAATTGAAAAGTTACTTTTACTTAACAAGACCACCAGCATTTTGCTGCCAAGCATGCTAATGCTGTCTGCACTCTTTTACAGGCTCCTAACTGAAGGTGTACTTACATATTCAGGCAAATGACTCAACTACACCTTTTCCTACAGCAAAGCTTACAACTTCACAGAGCAATATATTTAACTGAGATACAAATGACCATTACTAAAGCTACCAGCAGTAATAAGATACAAAGGGCACAGTATTCCTATTGGGTTTAGCACCAACTGGTTTATTTCAGAGGAAATTCAAGTTTTTAAAGAGAGATTTTTTTACAGACAAACCCCTAAACATTACTTGCAATTCTAATTCAAATTACCACAGTCTAAGAAGCCTCTGTAGTTTCTACAGGCAGGCAAAAGCAATCTCAGCCTGTTAAAAAAAGTATTAGATGTCCAGATTCAGTTATATTCTTGTAAGTTATATTCTTACAAGTTCAACTCCTGAATTGAATTTGGATTAGATTCATTTACAAAGCAAAGTCTTCAGTGTGAAAAGTCACATCTCAGACTGACTAAACAGTCTTTTCTACAGCCTTTGGTGCTTCATCACAGCAGCTGAACACATGGTTTGTTTTAACAGCTCTCTCATTTTACACTTCCCTTCCTGTTTGCTTCATTTACTCTGGGGTAACTATGGTAAATATTAGAAAAGTGACATTAGCAGCTAATAACCAATTTCACAAAAAGTAGAACCACCCTATGACCAGTGGCAAACTGTGGTAAGTCTCTTTCCTAAGCGAGGTCCAAGCTCTTTGTAGTTCAATCTTGGCTTACCCAAGCTACTTCTGTGAAACCCAGAGCTAATTAGCTTTGATCTTATTTAAGGAGAAGCCAGATTGTAGTCCTGATACAGTAGGTATAACTATCTGTCTACATTGTCCAAATAGCATCACAATTTAGAACTGATGCAAGTAGTTTAAGGACCTTGGCTAAGGGCCTTATATTGGAAGTCTGCAGATAAGATCTGCTGTATTTTTCCTTAAAGAAAGAAACACTGAGTTTACAAAACAGTGAGTGTGTCACTAGGTGACCTGAAGCCTGTTCAAACTAGTTCCTATTACTCTAATAGACACTTTTTGGAGATCACTCAGAAGCAAGAACCCTTAAACAAAGTTTAAGATAATATAAATAAAGTCCTTGTCAGTCATCTCTCTCAAAGTAACTTGTCTCCAGCTGTGGTATCTCTAAACCCAAAATTTATCAAACTCTTTGGAGAGATTTAAGCTGTTACATATTACATGTCCCATCTGTCCCCCAATCAAATTCAAGACTCTCACACCTCTAACAATTGTAATCTTGTGCTTTTAAGAGAGGAGAAAACCCTCTCAACTCCCACAAGTTCTTGGGATATAACTGAGACCATCTTACTTTCTTAGATCTCTACTTGTGCTGTTCCTACTCAAACACGAAGCCAGCATCTACTACTAAGTAGCTATACACTGACAGCACAAACACATAGCATGAATCTGACTGTTTTTCATCTCTTCACAGACTACTTCAGTATACTTCTGTGTATTTGCTAAAAAGCACCATTTGTCAGACTTTTCACTGAATAAAAAGGCTAGAGAAAGCTTTAAATAGTAGTAAGATGACCTAAACAGGAACCTTACAAATGCCTTGTAGGAAAAGGCTGATAACATCTATAAATACTCAGTGTTACACTGCTAAATTTAAATAGCCCTTAAAGGCTGATTGAAGTTCCACATTTTAAACTCAACTTCAAGATGATGAAGCCCACATGACAACAGTTAAAACCTTGTAAGAAATTGCATTGGTACCACACTGTTAAGCAAATCCACTCTCACTTTAAATTTTATTCATGGAAGAAAGAAGAAAAAAAAAAATCTGTAGTACATTGAATAGAATAAACCAGGTTGGAAGAGACCTTTGAGATCACTGAGTCCAACCTATCATCCAACACCATCTAATCAACTAAACCATGTCACCAAGCACCCCATCCGGTCTCCTCCTAAACACCTCCAGTGATGGTGACTGCACCACCTCCCTGGGCAGCACATTCCAGTGGCCAATCTCTCTTTCTGGGAAGAAGTTCTTCCTAACATCCAGCCTAAACCTCCCCTGGTGCAGCTTGAGACTGTGTCCTCTTGTTCTGGTGCTGCTTGCCTGGGAGAAGAGACCAACCCCTACCTGGCTACAACCTCCCTTCAAGTAATTGTAGGCAGCAGTAAGGTCTCCCCTGAGCCTCCTCTTCTCCAGGCTAAGCAACCCCAGCTCCCTCAGCCCCTCCTCATAGAGCTTGTGCTTTTCCAGAGTCATACAGGAAGTTTGAGGCAGAGATGAGAACTGAAGCAGGTCTTCTGGCTCAAAGACGTGGAGTTGCATTTTCTGAGTGTGACAATTTAATTCTACCCATATGCTGTAGAGATCAATCCTTTATCCATTTTGAAGCTCTAGAAAAAGATACCCTTCAATTTGATTCTGAATGGATTTGACAAGATGCATAGGCTTGGAAGTCTTGCTTCAGCTAAGTGAAACAAAATATTTACAACATAATTCTATTGCTGGCAACAACTAGCCTGTAGATAACAATGTAAAATGTTCTTCACAGAGTGCTGGGTGGGTCAAGTTGCTACAAGCCAGTACCTGTCATTAGGAGTGCTGGCTGACAAGAGCCATCCAAAAAATACTCCTGTACCCAAGAATGACTGGAACAGTGAGGTGATTTACTGTATTATTTTATGAGTGGATTTTCTTTTAAGGAAAGCTTCTGAATAGCCTCTTGTACTATTTTAAAAGGAAAAAAAAAAAAGGGCAGTTCCTCTGAGAAGATTAAATGAAGCAGCAAGTTGAGACAAAGTTTTTGGAAAAGGAATCCTGATGACATGATGGAATAATTCCTGGATCTTATGCTGAAGACCTCCACTTCAACAATGCCTAGAAGAATCCAGTCAAGTAAACCTTCTATGTACTCTTCCCCAAAGAATTAACTAAAGGCAGTGTTTGCTAATTGCTTTTTAAAGCATCTCTAATATGGTCAGCTGGGGTGTGATCTCCCACTAACAGTGTTTAATGTGGTATTTTCTTGAGAATGCTTTAAGCCAGTGAGAAGAATTGTCTTATGATTTGGGCACAGGACAGAGTCAGGAGACCTGCTTCTATTCTCATCTCTGCCTCAAACTTCCTGTATGACTCTGGACAGCTCACAGCCCTTATCTATAAATTTGGATAATGCTTCCTCAGTCTCAGCATCTCTCAGATAAGTTATTTCACATGCATGCCAGCACCACTGGATGGAAGTATCAACTGCTGAAATGAGTAATACTTCTGAAATGCAGACATTTGGTTCCACCCAGATGATAAAAATCAAAATGTATTTAGATAGCATCCTTTCATTATATCCTTGTTACAGCATGAATTCAAAGCCCTGGGGAAACACAGGCTGTGGAACATGCCAGTCAGAAAGGGTTACTTCATTCACCCTAGACTCTTCCATACCTGTCTTCTATCTGAAGCTGAGTCATACACTGCAAAAGGTTTCCTGCATGCCATTTTAGTCACACAATCAACCAATTCAGTATGTTCTACAAATATTCCAACAATTTTATGTTAATAGTTCTATGGCTGATTGAGCTCTGTAATGTAAACTTAAGGAGACAAAAATGGATTAAAATCACTGGATTGATAGCTGTAGAAAACATAGGGCTCTCTCAAATGTAAATCTCACTCATTATCCTAAGTAGTGTCACAACCCACCTTCTTAGGTAATGCTAGCATTAGTACCAAAACAATTGCCTGTTCTGAGGAAGAATGAACAAGCTCACACAAAGAAATTCCTTGATACCTCACTGTCCCCAAAGGGTATAAAGCTCAGCCACAAAAGAAGCAGAGTTCAGTTGCACTGCAAACAGGACAGTAACATTGAAGCAGCTGATGCTTTATGTACTGGAAAAGTCAAGAACCCAACAGGCAAAAGCACAGCTTAATTATCCTTCACTTCTGATGCTGTGTGCCCAAAGAATAGGTTTGGTTTGGTTTGGTGTCCAAACCAGAGAATCAAGTAGTTCAGAGGAAAGACTGTCAACCATTCTTGAGACATGAATGCAGGTGAAATGGCAGCACAGAAATGTTGAAGTTCTATATGCAATTAATCTAGCCTCATCTAGAAACACAGCAAAATAAATACATTTGCAGTTTGCCAGAGCTGGGGTTGCAGCACCACTGATAAAGTGCTGGTTTTCAGTAAGTGATGGTAGTCAGTCTCCTCCTGATGAAGCCAACTGTCACGATTGTGCAGACTTTGGAAAGCTCAGATTCTTGAGCTGCACTAAATCTCACTGTAGCACATAGGATCATCTAGGTTATCCACATTACTTTCAGTTTCATCTGAAAGTAGACTCTGCAATGAGTTCCAAGGGTGAACCTCTTTTGAATTCTGAGGCACTCAGCATGATGGGAACATTCCATCAATAACTTTGACTGGAAAAATCTTCAAGTAGCTGTCACCTGTATTTTCAAAGGTAGCATAGTGAAAAAGTGGTGCATTTCAGCACAGATATAGGAATCCTGCTGCCCAAGTCACTTTCAATTCAATAGCTACCAGAATTAAAGCTCCCCAACCAACACTTCACAACCATAGGCTCAACATTCTGCCTACAGTCTAGACCTAGTGGGTTAGATGCATTGGAATGTTTAACACAGCAACACCTTGTTGTCTCATGAAAGATGTAGCCTAATTTCCTCATTAAGAAAGTTCTACTACTAGCACATTTTGGCCTACTTCTGTCAACTTTCCTTTGAAGAGGAGAAAAGTTAACTGTAACCTAATTGTAAAGAGATCAAGAGAAAAAACTGTAAGTCAGTTATATAATTATAGTGAATAGGTATTTATGTCACCAAAACATTTCAGTGACAGATTAACTCTGTACTAGGAAATATACTTGGGTACGTTTATCACAAACAGATAAACTACTTCATACTACAACACTGGCACAGCTTTAGGAAAAAACCCCATCATCAGTATAAAAGATTTGCTGTAAAAATACAGAGAAGCTCTTGATTTAAAAAGTATAAAAAATATTAAATTCTTCAGATTCTGTAACACTCTCATGTTAAGCCTGCAGATGAACTCCAGGCCTTCAAAATGGTCTAAGCACCAATTTTTAAAACATGTGGCAGGTCTAAGTCTAGTGGCTGCTGCTGGTGTCCCATTTTTCTGTCTTTTTACACCATTTCATTCCATTTTGTAAGTCAATTTGGAATTTGCTGTTCACATCCTGAATCAACTTCCCAACAGTTCACTCATTTTTAAGGGAATTCTTCTCCATTAATGACACAAAGAATATTGTTGTGTAGAGGTTAGTGATTAATCAACTACTTTGGATCTGAACAAGAAATACCCACCAAGAGATAAGCTGATACCAGGTCTTCTCTACTGCATCATGTGCTGATTACAGCATGCTAGTTTAAAACAGGACCTAACACCCTGTAATGTGGGGCTCTAGTACCAATAAATAAAGGGCACTATCACTGTCCTTCACATTTCTTCCTCTAGAGCAGAAGAAATGAAGGACACTGCTTGTTTGGCTAAAAGCACTCAAATAAACAGATCCAGGTTATTGCTTGGGTTTGGATTTTTTGTGGTTTAGTTGTTTGTGAAAATACTACACACGTTAGTAGTGAAGTTTGTTAGTTGTAGTGAGAAACTACAGACTGGAATAATTTCATTAAACCCATGACACTGATCATAGGCTTTACTAACTACATGGACACCAACTGTATGCTTTAAGATAGTAGCTATACTTAAAATTTACCTAGCCTATAAGCAGATTAGTATTTATTTCCTTTTTATTTTGATGAGCAGAAGTGGAGCCATAGTCAACATTTAGCTGTTAGTGACTGCACCAATAGCAAGATGAATGCTAAATCCTTTTAGCCCAGAATGGTCCAAATTGTAATCAATGCCACATTAAGTGATATTTTTACAGAAACACTGTTCTAGCTGCCCTTAAACTGGCACATGTTAAATACTATTCAAAAGGGAATAATTACCCAGCCAAGCAGATTTAGTTGCAACCAAGTATCCACTTGGTTTACAAGTTACATTTTTCATGTGAGATTTGGTTTACTTTTTAAATAGATGATCCCTTCCTTACAAACTAAACTTCTAAGAGACTGTAAATCTTCATCCTTTTTTTTTTTTCCTTAAAGAGAGCTTCTGACAGCTTATGCAAACAGTAGTGTGCCACAGAAAAACTGATGGCCTCACAAGCAGAGAGCTACTCCCATTTTCAAGCTGAAGCAGGAGAATGACATCCCTCCACTTAAAAGGAAGTGGAGCAGATTACTACGCAATAGCTTTATTTACTCCAGATGGTATTCTCTTCCTTTTAAGTACTGTCTGTGTGCTGACCACACAAAGCTAGAGCCAGCAAACAGATATTTTGTTCTCATATTGTTTTATCAGTTTAAATGACATGGCATTACACCATTATACTAACAAGGTGTTCTACCTATACAAGCTGAACTGTGATTCAGAGCACACCTACACCAAGACGGGGTACTACCAAGTATCATTACCCTGAAAGAACTCTGTTAACTTTCTTCCCCAAAACATCCCCATTACCTGTTCGTTTTCTACCACTAGCTATTTTTGCTGCTCTTGCAAAACAGAAGCTTCAAATGATTCAGATTATTTAGTGACATGAAGGGCCCTGACGAGGTTGGGCCCAGCAAGTGTCAGGCATGCTGAAGGATTTTTTCCCTTTAGGAGTAGGAGATGTGACAAAAAAATTGCTCTAAGGCAGCTGCTAAAGTTCCCTATGCACAGACAAGGAGGAGCTGTAACCACAGATTTTAATGAAAATGTTTAGTTCCCAGAACTCTGCTTCTGAAGCCTCTTGAGAAGCCCCAGTGTGACTAATGTGCACTTGGCAAAGAAAACACACTACCTAAGACAACAAATATGCCAGACAGAAGAGAGTAGGTGATCAGAATTTAGTGGAAGAGAAGAATCTCTCTAACAAAACTTCACCAATTTGAAAGGTCAAAACAATTCAAACCTACATGTTGGTCAGAGAATTTGGCTTACTGATATACTAGAGTAGCTAAAATGATGGTATTGAATAGGTCACTAAAGAGCAAGTCAGAAAATGGATTTGTGAGAGCCACCCTTCCAAGTGGTTCTGTGACCCTGAAGCAAAGCAAGTTCCCTGAAGTAATTCCATGACACATTGATAGCACAACAAAATCAATTGCTTGCCTTGCTTTGTTTTCAGAAGCTTAAGTAGTTCTGGCAAGAATCTTCTGCACAGTGCAGTTGGCAGTGAGTCTGCACTTTGCTCTATGGTAATTTTCACACTGTTCACAAGTAACAAGCTACAAGATTTCACAAGACTCATGGAAAATCCAGTGATCTGTATTTAACTGTTAACCCTGTAAGAGGAATCACCTGTAGAGGTTTTATAAACATAGGAGGAAAAATACTTAGGGCAACTATTATGAATAACTGGAAGTCACAAACATCCCTTTCAAATTTCAGTCAAAAATAGCAGCTCTAACTTGCAAAGTAACTGAACAAAATCAACAGGAAAAGTTCACTTGCTGAAATGCTGTGGCTTGCTTTGCTTGTTTCCTTGCACTTGCTTCTTGAAGTATTGTAGCACACTCCCATTTCATCTTTGAAACCAGCACTTTTTCCAGGTGATACAATTTTTAACTATGGGTTAAGTAGCCCCCAGTATCAGCTACATGTAAAAGTGACAGTCTCAGTGTTCTGGATATAGCTTTAAAACCATCTTCCAATCCATCATTTATGCCACTTAAACTAGAACTGCAATGTGAATTCTTTATCATTTAAACCATAAAGTTCTAAAGTCTTAAATCCCTCCCTAATAAAAATAACTTAAGAAATGCAATGGCAAGTATATGAACCTACTCAAAATTCAACACACACATAGAGGCTATCTACACCTTCCATCCACTCTCCTCACACCCTGTTTAGGTCCTAAGGTTTCTCAGTTCTGCTTTTGAAACCAAAGCAAAAGGGACTAGAGTACTTCTGATGAATTTCTGCCCTGATTTAGTCTGTCAGCACTAGAAACTCAGGTGCATCTCACACTACAGTAGAGGACCAGAAAGACTGTTATCAGCAATCCTTACCTGAAATACTGCAATGATTATGAAACATCTCTTTCCTTCCCCAAGATTAGGTGGAGAAGCAATGTAAACCTCTCACTAGCACATACTTCCACAGCAGTATGTATACACTCCACTACCAGTGTTAAACAGGCAAGAAGAGAGGATCAACACAGATCCTGACGTAACTTGCTCACTTTTCTCAAAGGAAGTGGTATAGATGAAGCAATTTTTGCAGATCTTTCTTCAGAATGTAACATAACTTCTTTTCAGTCCCTCAACATAGATGAGCAGGCTCCATATGAAGTCCTCCACAACACCTTTGCCACTAACAATTTTTAGTTGCTTATATTACAAACCAATTGCAAGCTGTAAGACTTGAGAGGAAAACCTTACCTCTAACGCCAGAGCAGTCTTGTCATAAGCACAGGGTACTCTCTTCTGGATAGCTTTGGCATAGACTGGTCCATTCTGTGCTGAAGGCAGAGGATTGATCACTGCTCCAGGTGTGCTGGATACTGAGGGAAGGGGGCTGGCGGTTTGAGGCTGAGCATAAGCATGAGCAGGTTCTGGAACACCGTAACTGTTGGAATTCCTGTTTCCATGCTTCCCATGAGATCTGACTAGCTTTTCTACATAAGGAACAGGAATCATCCCAATCCGACCATCCTTGTTTCTGGCACTCCACCACTGTTCTTCTGGCTTCTCTACAATTACCAGTATTTCACCCTTTTTAAATGGAAGATCCTCAGCGTCATTGCCAGGAAAGTCATAGAGAGTCCGAACATACTCCACATTTTCTTCCGCAGTGGACATAGCAGGGGCGGATCCAGATCCCATTGGTGGACTTGGATACCTAAGTTTGAAATAGACTTGGTATAAGCCACAGGTATTGTTTTGTACTTCCAGGAACAAAGCTGAGTATCAGCTTTATAGCAGGCACACCAATTAGAGAATTACTTATTCAGCTTTGCAATGGAAGTATTGGATCGGTAGCACAGGGAGACATTTCATGTCATTTTATTTCAACTCTCAAGTAATTACTTAAATACCCAAATTAGCTTTCCCAGAAAACTCAGTCAAAACCTATCATGGATGCAGAAAATTCTGAGGAAAAAAAATAAAGCAAGATCTTCATCCACCCACTCTACATTGTTGTAAGGATCTTAGGGTAGGATAAAATAAATTCCATACTTTAAGTTATGAGAGTCGTGATACATCAAACCAAACTCAAATTATCTGTGTGACTTAGGGTAGAGAGGCAATACATGAAACCAAACTAAAGTTCTTTGGGTAATGGGGTGGAGTGGCTCTTAAGAGAGTTAAATAATCCTCTTCAGTTCATCACATCTGTATCAGCATCTACTTCCAAAGAATTCAATAGCTCCAAATGCTTGGGGAAGCACAGTGGAAAAAGGGAACAAAAGTAAGAGGAGGATAAACATTTTTCTAACTCCAATCTACAAGTCCAATGGTGCCTTTCTGCTCAGCAGCACAGCACTTTCTTCACCAAATCCTACTGCTTACGTGCAGAATTTTGAGGACAGCCAGCCACATTCATACTGAAAACTTTCTTTAAGAAAAGAGAAGCAGATCTGTGTTTCTAGGAGACACCGTTTCCCCCTTCTTTTCAGGAAAGTGACATGGAATTCAGCTCCCTAATCTTATTGTTACAACTTCAACTCCCAAAAGGTTGTTATAACAACAAAATTATTACTAGTTTCAAAGTACTTACTTTTACTGTGCTTTAAAATACCTAACCACCTGAAAGGGACATCTTTGTAAAAGACAGTACAAAATACCTCCATCCATTTATAAGGATGGAGTAAGAAATACAAATGCTAACCATCTAGAAAGGTTCTTTTGCCTTATTAACCATAGCATGACCTCTATTCACATCACTGTTTATTATTATGCCCATCATCTGCCCAATACAGTCATCTCCTTGTCTGGGATGATATGTAAGATGGTTCATGAAATGAGATTGTCACTGCAATCTACCTTCTGCATCAATTTTATTCAAAGCAGCTGTCAGAAGCCTTCCTGTATCTAGGCCAGAGCAGGTAGTTATTATCTAGGCTATGACAGCAAGAATGCATGTGATTAGCCTACTTCCATTCTCTTTTGGCACGTGCAAAGTGAGGCAGACAGCAGATCCTTATGGTTTTTGCAAGGTATGCCTGAAGCCCCAAACAAAAAGATGCAGACTTCTTCAAGACACCCTGCTGCAGCCAGAAAAACAGCTGGGGGCAGAGAGAACCTCTTAGAGAGCTGTAACTCTGCATGAAGGAGAGGTCAGGAACATCTAATGACGGCCAGAGCTCATGTTGACACAAAATAAATAGCATAAACCAGTCACTTTTCAACTGCTTTACAACTTTAGAATGACATCCCCCAGAGCTGCAAGTGGTGCATGATTATACACAACCAACTGTTTAATCCCACCATGAAGGCTACCTCTTCAGAGTACTTTAATTAAAGAATCAACAGCCTTCAAGAGCACAAGCATCTGAGTTCAGTGCTCCACTGGAAATGTCAGAGAAATATGAACTAGCAATAACAGCTCTGAAGCACATTCCTGTCCATTTCTATCCAGTCCTTTAACTAAAAAAACCAACCCAACCAAAACACAATAATCTGGAAATGCTACCTCTCATCCTCCCTCTTCCTTCAAACACAATTTCAAGCCATCAATCAGCTCACTGATTTTTCTAGAAGAATTCAGAACAAAAATCATGCTCAGGAAAACCACCTAGTCAATGCCATGGGTGGCTTTCTAAAAGCCTGTCAGTTCACAGCCAGCCAGGTCCCAGCTGTCTGCGTGTGCAGAGAGAACGACATGAAATCAAAGCCTTGAAAAGAAGGCGAGACTTAAACGTGCAAAAAAATTGGTGCACGTTGGACTCCTAACAAATACCAAATGCTCAGGTGGAACCAGCCAAGTTTAAAGGGTTTTGAGAAAGCCAAGTCAGTCATGGCCAGGAACAATGAAGAACAAGTTTTGACATCCAGAAAGGCACAACAGCATCCAGGTTTAGGAGAACAAAGCATAAAGACCGCTCCAGTGTAGACTGTTTTCCTCCCAACTCTCCACAAGTTTAAGCATGCACACAACACTGGGCAGCTCCATTTAAGTGTTCCTGCAATGGTAAAACGTGTTGTGGTTTTTTTTTTCCCCCCTCACCTACCCATCTTGCCAGTCACAGCACAACCAGCACCCGGGGGACTTCCCAGCAACTGTAGGAGTTCTTGACAGAGTGCTTTGTCACATCCCTCCCATCACCTGACAGCTTTTTGACCACTTGAGTTTTCCAACTTGACAAGCTATTGTCGACCCTTGACAAATTAGAACTGACCTATGCCAAGGTTAAACTGGCTACAAACCTCAAAGATATTCTCTCCCCCTAATAATTTGCTAAGTATAGTAAGATTTCAAACTGAGAAGTTAGAAGGGAACCAGTCTGAATTTTTCTTTTAATATGTTACTACTTTTCTGGCTTTTATTTCACTTCATTCCATCCAGGAAGCCCAAAAGCTCTGAAATGAGGTACTGGGAAATGCCCTTTTTTTTTTTTTTTCATTAAAAAGCAAGGAGAATGCTCTAGAGTTCTTGATAAGCAGTTTATTGATGCAAGCTGCAGGTATGCCCCACGTTGGAAATAAGACAAAGAATGAGCTCATGGCCAAGACACATTTTCCCATCCTCCTAGAACAGCATTTTTTTCAGTGCAGTGCATGCACTATGCAAATACAGATACAACTGAACTGTGAGAAATAAATGCTTTACATTTTTGAGGTTGGAAATGCCACTCTAGAAGTCTGGGGAATGCTGCCCTAGAATGCAGGAAGCAGTCTAATAAAAAATGCCCACTCTACTGCGATCAGGATGGACGCAGGGGCAGACAGCAACTTAAAACTCAAGAGGCTGTATTTCAGGCACTGAGGAGATTTAAGAGCCAGCTTCCCAAACATCCTAGAACAGAAGGACAATACCAGAAGAAAAGGCTGACACAAAGCACGACCACACCCTCTTGCGAGGCAATTATAGGCAGTGGTAGAGATGTGCACAGTACCTTTACATATGCTTACACGCAATGCATGGACAAGCCCCATCCATTAAATTGACGATTTGACTGCAAGAGCAACCCAGAACGGTCACTGTGCTGTAGAGTGCTAAAAAGGACCACTGCCAGAAGCAGCTTCAAACGAGGGCCACCTCCCAACGTTTCCTCGATGGCCCCACATACAAAGCTAAGGCACCCCCACCCCTTGCGCCACCTCTAGCAAAGATGGCAGTGGGTGGGGCGAGGGGAGGGTGGCACTCACCTGGGCGCAGGCTCGATGAGGGTGGTGGTGTCCAGGTAGTGGATCTTGTAGAACTCCAACAGGGCGGGCAGGTGCTCAAACTCCTGGTCGCCGATCTTAAAGCGGCGGTTAGGCAAGGAATTAATGATGTAGTGGGAGACGCGGGAGTTCTCGGACACCGAGAGCACGTAGTCCCCCGGGCAGGTGGAGGAGTCCCGCACCAGGAACATACCATGCCGCTGCCCCTGCAGCCGCGTCTGCGCCTCCGCCCGAGACACCGGGCCCACGTACCAGCTGGAGCGGTCCGACGAATCGAAGCGAGCGGCGGACGACATGGCTCCGGGCGGGGAAGGGGAAGGGAAGGGGGGAAGGAAGGTGAAGAGCCCGAAGGCCCAGGCGGAGTAAGAGACACGGAGAAGGAAAGGCCTGAACAAGGAGGCCTGGGAGGCGGAGCGGGCTGGGGACTAAGAGAAAGCGGCTAGCGCCCAGCCCAGGAAGACCAGGGAAAAGGGGGAGAAAGAAGGAAGCTCCGTGCCTCTGGAGGCAAAGGACCGAGGAGCGTCTGGGGTGGGGCTGGCCAGCCGCGGCGGTCAGGGCCCCGGACTCTCCCTCAGCGGCGGGGTGTGCAGGGCATCCTTCCC
Source organism: Melanerpes formicivorus (assembly GCF_026170545.1). Classification (NCBI taxonomy): domain Eukaryota; kingdom Metazoa; phylum Chordata; class Aves; order Piciformes; family Picidae; genus Melanerpes; species Melanerpes formicivorus. Next base: position 578,771 of record NW_027142388.1, read on the forward strand.
GCCTCTCTCTCAGGCCTGCGGCGGGCCCGGCTGGGCGAGCGGCGAAGAGTTAGCGGCGACCGACAAAGATCGGCGGCCCGGGAAGGCGGCGAAGGTAGCTTGCTACGGTGCCTCAGCGCCGGAGCCACACAGAAGCGAGCGGGGGGGCGGGGGAAAGCAGAGCGCCGGGCTCCCGCTTTCTCCTCTGGGTTCCCTCCCCTCTCGGAGCCGAACGCCAAAATGGCGGCAGCGCCGAGCCGCGGCAGCTCTCGGGAGACACCGCCCCGCGCAGGCGCAGCCGTGGCGCGGGGCTGCCACGCGCCGCCGCGCGCCGCGGGGGAGGGGCCGGCCGCGAGAAGCCCGGGGCCGTGCGCGGCTCAGCGGGCGGCGGCGGCCGGGGCTCGATCGAGTTCAGCTGTGGGGTGCCGGGCTCCGGCGGGCGGTGTGCTGCCCTCGCGTCCGGAGGGGAGGGAGCCCTCTATGCCCAGTCCCGCCAGGCTGGGGTCGTCGAACCTTTCCCTACCGCAGCCGGTCGCGCAGGGGCATTCCTGGTTGCGGGCCGTCTGAGTGTGAACCGGCCCGGTGGAGCACGGAGTTAGGCAGGGTGCGAGACCTCCGCGCCTGCCGCAGCCCTTCGGGGAGCGGGGCCGCTGTTTCCGCGCACCGCTTCCCTGGCGTGTTGGCGGCGCGGTTAGCCGCTGGTCGCTCCCATTAAACACTTCCCCAGTCCTTGGGCTGAGGACATCTGAGGGACACTCGCTTCCATCCTCTCCCTATGCCCCTCAGGACATCCTCCCTACTAGGTGCTGCCCAGCCCCTGACTCCCCGCTTGACATGGCACCCCGAGCAGCATTGCTTCCCTTCCTTCCAGGGTCCCTCCTGACCTGCCCCGGGCTGCCCCGGGTCCCTACACAGCTCCTAGCTCATCGGGATGCCCTGCAGCCAGTTCAGAGGCACACATCACCAGCCCTGTGGTTTGGCTGTTTTTGTTGGTCGGTTATTTTTTAAAGAAACACAACAGACCGCTGTGATAATCTCCTCTGATGCCGAGATAACTTCCTACGTGCTCTAAGAGCCAGGTCCCTGCTTCTTCATAGCCTTGCTCCCAGATGACAGGGTCCAAGCCCTGCCCGTCTCGGGGCGCGGGCGGGAGGGAAGATGGTGCGGCAGCTGCCGAAGAGGAAGGAAGCCCCGGAAAGGACTCAGCAGGCCTCACGGGCAGGGGCTGGGTAAGCACTTGGCACATGGTGCAGCATGAGCTGCCTGAACGTTAGAGGGAGGTTGGCACAGTGACCTTAGAGAAGGGCCTTGGCGTGCTCTGACTCACCTTTAGGAGGGCTGGCAATGAGTGTGCCGGGCTGCAACAGGCCAGGGTGTGACAAAATCATTGGATCAATTCCCCAAACGTGCTAAAAACCTTTGCAGACTGTGAGTTTAAATTTTGTGATTTAAAAAATAAATATTATTTTTGGTTGGTTTGTTTCATTTTTGCTTTGGGGCTGGCAGAAAGCAGCAGCACTTGAAAGAAAAAAACAAAACATTTTAAATAGAGACATAGATTTAGGGTAACTGTCTTGAAGTGCCTAACTAGACACTTGTGCAGCCTTATTCATAGTATCATAGTATCAGTCAGGGTTGGAAGGGACCACAAGGATCATCTAGTTCCAACCCCCCTGCCATGGGCAGGGACACCCCACACTACATCAGGCTGCCCGGAGCCTCATCCAGCCTGGGCTTAAACACCTCCAGGGACGGGGCCCCAACCACCTCCCTGGACAACCCATTCCCCACTCTCATGGGGAAGAACTTCCTCCTCACATCCAGCCTGAATCTCCCCACCTCCAGCTTCATTCCATTCCCCCTAGTCCTATCACTACCTGAGATCCTGAGAAGTCCCTCCCCAGCCTTCCTGTAGGCCCCCTTCAGATACTGGAAGGCCACAATTAGGTCACCTGGGAGCCTTCTCTTCTGCAGACTGAACAGCCCCAACTCCTTCAGTCTGTCCTCACAGGAGAGGTGCTCCAGCCCTCTGATCATCCTCGTGGCCCTTCTCTGGACACCTTCCAGCACCTCCACATCCCTCTTGTAATAGGGGCTCCAGAACTGGACACAGTACTCCAGGTGGGGTCTCACCAGAGCTGAGTAGAGGGGGAGGATCACCTCCCTCGACCTGCTGGCCACACTTCTCCTGATGCAGCCCAGGATCTGATTGGCTTTGTGGGCTGCAAGTGCACACTGAGAGCTCCTGTTGAGCTTATCCTCCCCCAGCACCCCCAAGTCTCTCTCCTCAGGGCTGCTTTCCAGCCAGTCCCTGCCCAGCCTGGATTTGTGCCTGGGATTGCCCCGACCCAGATGCAGGACCCTGCACTTGCTCTTGTTGAACCTCATGAGGTTGGCTTGTGCCCACCTCTCCAGCCTGTCAAGGTCCCTCTGGATGGCCTCCCTTCCCTCCAGCCTGTCTGCTGCACCACACAGCTTGGTGTCATCAGCAAACTTGCTGAGGGTGCACTCAATGCCACTGTCCATGGCACCCACAAAGATGTTGAACAAGACAGGTCCAGGCTTTGCCATCTTTTCTGCTCTGCCTTTTCTGAAAGCTCAGTCACAAGGTGCTAATTTTTGTTCTCTTTGTTCTTCATACTAACATTGGCAACTAGTGAGATGTTTGGCTTGGAACATACAGGCTGTGCCTCTGTAGGCATTTAGATGGCTGTAGAGACTCATCCAGTGCCTTCTGATTTAGACAAAGGCACCCAGTAACTATACCTTGGATCCATTCTTGCTGGTTTCAGTGCTTGTATCTGCCAATGAGAGTCAAACACATGTGGATAGGCTACAATAGCTTCTGAAGGATACTATGTTCTGTTATTTGAATAGGTTTGTCCATAGCCAAAATACAGATTAAAAATCCAGTACTTGGACTTGCAACAACATGCCAAGCAATGCTTAAAATTAATTACAAAAGCCACAAGTTAGCAGCAAAATTAGTAATACACTGCATGTGAAAAGGAACTAAAATTTCTCATTGCTGCATTTTAATAAAGGGTTTTGTGTGTGATTAAAAAAAATAAACCAAATCTAGCAGGCCAAAGACATAGTGGGTTTTGCCTCCATTTCACATGGAAAACACTAACATCTCAAAAGAATTGAGAATTGGGACTAAATAACATTTAATGATAAGCCATTTCTTGTGCAGTACTGCTGGAGAAGCAGCTTTGCTCCCCCTCCCCTTTCCCAGCCAAGAGGATTCTAAGGCATGGAGAGATTTTTCAGGGTTGGGAGGAATTGCCACAATTAGGGATTTTCTGAACCCTGTGTGCATCCTTCAAGTATTTTTCCAGGCCAGATCTTCTAGGTAAAAGATATCAAGTTCTCCTTACACATGAGAAGAGATTTGTTTAGAATAGAATAGACCAGACCAGACCAGGTTGGAAGAGACCTTCAAGATTATCGAGTCCAGCCTATCACCCAACACCATCTAATCAACTAAACCACAGCACCAAGCACCCCAGCCAGTCTCTTCCTAAACACCTCCAGTGATGGTGACTCCACTACCTCCCCAGGCAGCACATTCCAATGGGCAATCACCCTCTCTATGAAGAACTTCTTCCTAACATCCAGTCTAAACCTCTCCTGGCACAGCTTGAGGCTGTCTCCTCTTGTTCTGGTGCTGGTTGCCTGGGAGAACAGACCAACCCCCAGCTGGCTATAATCTCCCTTCAGGTAGCTGTAGACAGCAATAAGGTCTCCCCTGAGCCTCCTCTTCTCCAGGCTAAACAACCCCAGCTCCCTCAGCCTCTCCTCACAGGGCTGTGCTCCAGACCCCTCCCCAGCTTTGTTGCCCTTCCCTGGACACCTTCCAGCAACTCAACCTCTTTCCTAACCTGAGGGGCCCAGAACTGGACACAGGACTCAAGGTGTGGCCTAACCAGTGCTGAGTACAGGGGGAGAATGACCTCCCTGCTCCTGCTGGCCACACTGTTCCTGATGCAGGCCAGGATGCCCTTGGCTTTCTTGGGCACCTGGGCACACTGCTGGCTCATATTCAGCCTACTGTCAACCAGGACCCCCAGGTCCCTTTCTCCCTGGCTGCTCTCCAGCCAGGATCATTAATGGTACCTGCTAAGTCTGGGCTTCAACTTCCCAGCCTGCAGACAATCATCTCAGGTACATCACATCCCTAAAAGTGCATTTGCTTTGGGAAGAACAGATAAAACTGTGGTACTATTTAACTTTTTATTACACAGAAATACATTTATGCTTTTGTCTTACCTCTTGGCAGCCTCCCCCCTCAGAGCATGGCCACATAGCTGTGGCATAACCGAGGAGGTGGGGAGCTCTTAAAGTGCATCAGCTGCTGCTGAAATAAAAAACTCAGTTGGCAGAATATTCCCTTGAGAAGATCCTGTCCCACCTTCCTTGTGCCAAGCTGCTCCCTCTTCCTTTCACCAGCAGCTTCTGACCCCATCAGCTGGGCTGAATGCCAAACAGATTGTACATGTGGCTGGTCTCTAAGTGAGGAGAAGTAAATTTATGTCAAGGATATAGAATGAAAATCATTGTTTGCTTCAAATCAAGTACTGGGTATGCTTCCAATGCAAAATTAATGACCCTAATTTAAGCTGTGAGGAAATGGGAAGGGAGATGCTGGAGTTGGAGGGAGACAGATGGAGAAGAAATACAGTAGTGAAAGCAGTTAGGAAACAAAACATGGAGCAATCACAATCGCTTCTCCAAATGTGGAAGCCCTGACCCTACTTCAGGATGCAAGTCCACTAATTGCAGATTAGCAACTCTGCCTATATAGCTTTACCTCTGCACTGGCAGGAAATAGGAAAAGAGATCATCAAGAAGCCTAGTTACTATTCTTCTGGACTTCCTAACGTACCACCAGCAGCTGAAGTGTTGGTATTTTGATCACTCTCTCCTGGAAGAGTTCTTTGGCTGTTCTCTTACAGACCAGAAATAACTTCAAGCTTTCTTAGTTCATTCTCCATCTGTCCACAGTGTCTTGTGCTGCATTGTCTCTGAGGACTCACTGTAAAAAAAAATGAATGCTTTGCCCTGTAAGATACAGGACTGACATATTTAGATCAGAGAATTCATCAATAGAAACCATGGAATCAGTAGCAAATCCCTCTCTCTGTGAATTCATGTTTTTCTTGACCTAACACAAGGCTTAAGTGGGCTCCTGAAAGCTAAGTTCCTGAAGCAGTCTTGACAGGGAAACTGATGAATAGTAATTGTAGTTCTCAGCAATTTCTTCATAGAGGCAAGTAGTAAACAAAGTAGTTTATATCTGCCAAGTTAAGGGAAAATTGCCCATTTTAAAACATTTTGATTGTTTTTAATTGTTTAAAGCAATTTATTATTGTTTAGCCTATGTGTTAGCTTGAAAAGGCACATGCTGGACTAAAGCTGTATGATTAGGATGGTTTGAGCTAAGCTCAACTCCATGGATTGATACCTAAGCAAAATCAGTGCAGGACAGTGTATACTAAAGCCTTCAACAGTCACATTATGCTCAGATGAAAAAAAAAATTGGGGTGAATGAAAGCAAGAGAAGCTTTATTCACAGAATCACAGAATGCACTTGTGTGGAAGAGACCTTCAAGATCATCCAGTCAAGCTTTTAGAATAGAATAAACCAGGTTGGAAGAGACCTTCAAGATCATCGCGTCCAACCTATCATCCAACACCACCCAACCAACTAACCCATGGCACCAAGCACCCTGTCAAGTCTCCTCCTGAACACCTCCAGTGATGGTGACTCCACCACCTCCCTGGGCAGCACATTCCAATGGGCAATCACTCTCTCTGTGTAAAACTTCCTCCTGACCTCCAGCCTGAACGTCCCCTGGCTCAGCCTGAGACTGTGTCCTCTTGTTCTGGTGCTGGCTGTCTGGGAGAAGAGACCAACCTCTGCCTGTCTACAACCCCTCTTCAGGTAGTTGTAGAGAGCAATAAGGTCACCCCTGAGTCTCCTCTTCTCCAGGCTAAGCAGCCCCAGCTCCCTCAGCCTCTCCTCATAGGGCTTGTGTTCCAAGCCCCTCACCAACTCAGCACTGCAAGGTCAACACTAAACCATGTCCTAACACAAAGCAATGTTGTTATCAAAGCACACCTGCCCTGATCTTTAGTTCATGTAAGTTGGGGGTGTTACACCAGTAACTAAAAAACCCAGAAAAAAAAGGTAACATAGCCCTTCCTTCTAAGGCAGATGATCTGTTGTGAAGAAAAGTAATTTCCTTGTGAGTGCATTCAAAGCCTTCTATTGATTTGCTTTGCACAGCATCCAACTGCAACACTTGAGAAAGAATGCAATGACAAAATTGCCTTTACCGATAAATGGAAAACCAGGTGACCTGAGAATCTAAATTCAGTATTTATGGAATGGTTTAGAATAACAGAATTATAGAATCATAGACTTGTTAGGGTTGGAAGGGACCTCAAGCATCATCTAGTTCCAGCCACAGAAGAGGGACCATGAACAGGGACCCCTCACACTAGATCAGGTTGCTCAGAGCCACATCCAGCCTGGCCTTAAAAACCTCCAGGGGTGAGGCTTCCACCACCTCCCTGGGCAACCTGTGCCAGTGCCTCACCACAGAGCCCTGGAGCAGGCTGTCCTGGGGGTTTGTGGAGTCTCCCTCTCTGGAGATACTCAAAACCTGCCTGGATGTGTTCCTCTGTGACCTGCCCTAGGTGACCCTGCTCTGGCAGGGGGGTTGGGCTGGATGATCTCTTGAGGTTCCTTCCAGCCCCTAACATTCTGTGAAAGATCTTTAACTCATGACTGTCTTACATCCTCCTGTGTAACCTAAGAACCAGCCTGTCAGCTTCTTTATTTGTAATAGCAAGCAAACCCTCTAGTAGCATGCACAGGAAAAGAAGGCAGACAAAGAATGATTGATTACTTTTTCTTTTTTAATCCTCTTTTTTTTATCATGAAAGAGGGCTGAGAGACATTTTCACTTCTCTAAGAGAGGGCATCCCTGGTCTGTTGAGAAGTACCAGTTAAAATGGAAAATGCACTTGGAGGTTTCTTCCAATCTGGCTGATTCTGTGATTCTGTGTAACTTGAGTTAGGAATCTGAGTTTAGTCTAGCACAGCTGGGTCTAGAATATGGCCTGGAAGTCTGGAATCCTTTCTTGTTTGAAGGCAAACCAAATTGTCACTATGACTCCTGCAGTCTGGAAGGAGTGGCTGTGGTGATGTCCAGGTCAGAGAGATTTGTCCTTGCATCTCAGGGCTCTATTTAATTCCTGCACATGAAAATAACCCTGCAGGCAAAAGAGGAATACTTAGTGGTTCTCAAAATTGATGTGTAATGAAGTCTGTATTTCCAGGCTTCAGTGCAGTTCAGGGTTCATTATCAATAAAAAGAGTTTCTGAAGAAGCTCATAATCAGTTGCAGTAATCAGATGCAGTTACCCCATCTTTTATTTGCCTACTGGCAAAGGTTCAGAGATTCAAGTGAAAACTGGCAGTGCTGGAGAAAAAAGAAAACATTCAGCAAATGCCCTTCTTACCAAGAAAAAGCTGCTGAGCTCATTAAAAGAAGTGTGCAAATACTCTTGAATCCTTTCCAGTCTACTAATGCAGAGTCACCTGGGTGCATTTGGAAATCCTCTTTGTTTCCCTAAACAAAATATCCCTGAGAAATGGTGATATCCTGGAGCTCCTCTCGCTTCTCTAAAGCAGCACATCAATGTGCAGTATTTGTCATGAGGTGATGATCCTCAACTAAGATTCTGATTCTCCCTTTGCCCATCTCATGCCACCCCATTATTGCTACAAGATCTTGGTAGCTCCTGATGGCACTGATTACTTCCCCCCCCTCCAAGAGGAAGGATTCCACACTATTCAGGTATTGCATGGGTTTGGCCTTCCAATCAGCTTCCAAACTAATATTGAGGAGTCAGAAGCCAATTATTTGAAGGAAGGATTTACTATGTCTTATATTTCTGAGCTGCAGTTGCTCTGCATTCTGTTCCTGGCATCAGTTCAGCTACTGCAGGCTCTCAGATGAGTGCAGTCTCCAGTATCTCATCATCTCCTCAGTGCTTTGCGTTTCTTAGACTGTGGCAAACCAATCTCTGCTCTCTTTCTCCTCTCAAGCATCTCATAAAAGAATGAAGCCAACTGCCCATCTCCCAGGCTGCTGTAACTAATGTAGCACTACAGCACCTGCTGAAGCTCACCAGCTTTCAGACTCCACTCAGGGTTAATAAATCTGAGACAGCAGTTAAAAAAAGGGGGGGGGGGGGGGGAGGGGGGAAGTTCTGAGAAGGATTTATTAATTTATGCTCCTGAACAAATGTTTCTGACATGATGCATGATGAGATTGCCATACTCTGTACAGAGAGGTTTTTCTAGACATCTTCTTTCCACTGTGATGACAGAACTTGCAATAGAGGTGGTGAGGAGTGGGTGTCAGTTCAACAGACTCTACCCCAGTTACAAAGATGGCTGCATGCCCAGATGAGATGAAGCTTCAGGCTTCCTTGCTACTTTTTCCTGCATCTGTATGTTCAGTCTTGCTGAAAAACCAATTAAGCTGTCTGGCACCTGGCACAGGAGTGAAGACACGAGGGGTTACCTTCCTGTGTTAAGCTGGCTAGGAAGTTTTATAACCAAAAAGAAAAGGGGGAGGGGGGGGAATTAAAAAAAACAAAACCAAACACCCAAAACCCCACAAAAAAACCCAATCAAAAAAGCTATTTCAAGCTAAAAGCTGGAAGGAAAGGAGCAAGTCAAGCTGTGCCTTTTGGGTCTTTTTTTCTGTCCATGCTGAAGGTTAAGAACAGTCTCCTTTCAAAGCAGAAGACCCTCTATACTTTATAACCAGGGGCACTTTTGTGGTTAGTCTCCAAATGTGGCTTTCTGGCAGGTGGGCCAACACTGCCTGGCAGGGGCATTTTGTGCAGAACACTTGCAGGGGGTGGGGGGCAGACGCTGGCTGGGAATGGCGTTTGGTGCAGAACGCTTTACTCTTCAAACTTTTAAATACCGACTTATGTAGATAAGAAAGACATAGAAAACCTCTTCAGTATTTTTCTCTGAGCCTTAATTTCCTCATTCACTGGCAAAAAACCAAAAATATAGTAAAAGTCTCCTAATCATCACTTGAGTTGTCAAATTCCTCCCAGTCTGAGACGTAGATGAACTCCGAGGGGAAGTCAGGGTGGTATTTCATGCGGTCCGCCTGCCATTCTGAGCACCAGTTCTCTGTCTCCGTTAAAACAGACCTGGGCAAAGTGAGGACGCAGGCAGCCATCCCAGAAATGTCATCCTCCAGCTGGGGCCCTTCCTCCCAACAGTCTCTCTCTGCATCATAAATGTGGACGTAGTCCATGCGGATCCCTCTGTTGTGGGACCTGCCTCCCAGGACATAGATCCTGTTGTCTAAGACGGCGATGCCCGGCTCCCCGTGCCCTGCGGGAAGGGGACATACATTTGTCCACTGATCGGTGCTCGGGGTATAGCAGGCAACCTGTTAGGAAAAGAAAAGAGATTAGCCAGCCCCCAGCTGGTTTCTTAGTGACAGAGCCTGGCCACATGGTAAACTGTGTAGGGAAGGCAGGAGAGAGTGGATTGCTGTGCGGTGGGACGGCGCTTGGCAGCAGACTGCACACAACTGCCACAGAGCTGTGAATAGAATAGAATAGAGTAGAGTAGAGTAGAGTAGAGTAGAGTAGAGTAGAGTAGAGTAGAATAGAATAGAATAGAATAGAATAGAATAGAATAGAATAGAATAGAATAGAATAGAACAGGACAGGACAGGACAGGACAGGACAGGACAGGACAGGTCTCCACACTGAGGTGTCTGCATGGCAGCACATAGCTCCAGCAGCTCTCTTCAGCCACACTGTGTGCCTGTCAGTCCCCATGTCTAAAACAATGCCTTTAAAGTCAGTACTGTAGCACTGCTGAGGCCACATAGAATACAATAGAGTTAACCACGTTGGAAAAGACCTTTGAGATCATCAAGTCCAACCTATCATCCAACACCATCTAATCAACTAAACCATGGCACCAAGTGCCTCATCCAGTCTCCTCCTGAACACCTCTAGTGGTGGTGACTCCACCACCTCCCTGGGCAGCACATTCCAATGGCCAATCTCTCTTTCTGGGAAGAACTTCTTCCTCACCTCCAGCCTAAACCTCCCCTGGTGCAGCTTGAGACTGTGTCCTCTTGTTCTGCTGCTGGTTGCCTGGGAGAAGAGACCAACCCCCAGCTGGCTACAACCTCCCTTCAGGTAGTTGTAGACAGCAATAAGGTCTCCTCTGAGCCTCCTCTTCTCCAGGCTGAGCAACCCCAGCTCCCTCAGCCTCTCTTCATAGGGCTGAGCTCCAGACCCCTCGCACAACTCCTGCCCCTGCTGCTGCTGCAGGAACAGCTGGATGGCATTCAGAAGGATGTATGCAAGAGTGGAAGAGATGAGGACATGTGCTAACAGAAGGTCAGACATAATGCATCTGTTTACATCAGGGAAAAAGAAAAGTGCTGGACCATACAAATTCTGGCAAATCTGCTTAGCTGTCTCTGAACCTTTGGTTGGGGAGGTTTAGATTTCATTGGGTACTCACTTGGCTAACTGCTTGGATTTGTAAGCAGCTTCTGATCATTCACAGCCACTTTTCAGCTAAATTTATCCCTGCCACCTTCTTTGGCTTTGTAAGAGAAGTTACTTTTTGTGTCTTCATGTCTGTAGGCTGAACATCCCCACTTCCCTCAGCCTGTTCTCATAGCAGAGGTGTTTCAGCCCCCTGATTACCTTTGTGGCCCTCCTCTGGACCAACTCTAGAAGCTGGAATAAGACTCAAGATAATTCCCTTTAGCCATCACTCATCATCAGGTACTGCACATTTAATTGCATCAGACAGAAGCCATCCAACATATCCTTAACAACTCTGCCCTGCAATTCCTTAAGGCAAACTGCAAAGTTCTTGACTTAGAAAAAGGGCATGTGAGAAGACAGTGCAAAGCAAATCTTGTTGATGTGCTGCTTATTGGGCATGTTTCTTACCAGCAAATGCAATCCATCAGAGATGGTTTAAAACTGATATGGATTCCAGGTGCTAGAGCTTCAGTGCTCTCTAGGTTAGACCATGTGTTCAAGACAGCAATGAATCACTGCAAGTGCTGCAAGTGAGTTATGGAAGGCTGGTGCTGGGCAGGCAGTTCTACTTGCATATAGTGGGAGAAAGACCTCAGGTCAGAGTGCAAGTGTCCCTAAGAAACACTCCTCCAAGCAAGCCACAAGTGTGCCATGCTCTCACCTGGTGAACATCCCTTCTGTAGCCAGAGTCATTGTTGCTTCCCCCAATGACGTAGAGCTTGCCCAGCAGTGCAGCCATCCCATGCCAAGCACGTCTCACTGGACCATCTGCTAGCACCTCCCAGTGGTCAGTCTTTGGGTCATAACATTGGAGCTCCTTCAAATAGTCTTCTCCTCTCCTCCCACAAGTAATGTACATCTTGCCATCCAGCGCTGCTCCGGCATGTGCATAGACCTGGACGCCACATGGGAAAGCAAAAGGTTGAAGGTCTGCATTGAGGTTTTTTTTCTCCCAGTTTCAGGGTATGGAACAGAGGTCAAGGCAGTGATACTCCTCACAAGTGATGCAGGTATCAACATATGGAAGGATTTTCTTCTAGACAATTCCTTTCTAGGTGATTGTGCTGTAGGAGTGAATTTCTGAATGAAGGATGCTCCAATTTCTGAACCCTCCAGGACTGCAGTGGGTTCTCACTCTGCACTGCTCCTTGATCAGAAGGTCACTCACACTACTACTTTTCTCCCTAGTCTATGTGGAAGCTTTTCTGATGGAGCCTTTCCTCCTACAAGCAGTGTTACCAGGAATGCAGGATAATTCTACTTGGTAGCACACAGCTGGACCTTAAGGCTTTTTGTATCCCTAGCACATTTATTACTCATGACCTCACACAAACAGCTTATCCTCTTCTGCCTCTGCATCCCTTCTGGAAAATGGCAGCAATATTCCTATTTTTAAGGTGCCCTGAGGTTCTCAATTGAAAGGCATTATAAAATCATAAATATTTTGTGCTGCTCACAAAGCTTTAAAAGGTGTAGTAGAAATCAGCACAGTTTCTTACAAGATGACTCAGGATTTTATTTTGCTTCCCTAACCAAGATTCATCAAGAAGTTGTTTGTATTTACCTTCCTCCTCTGCAAGGCTTGTAGCATGAAAATGGAAATTCTTGCCTTTTTAGCAGTGTCAGAACTTGGAACAAGCTTTTCCACTCCTAAACCCAATTCCCATGTCACTACACCGTTTCCTGGTGTCTGGAGTCAAGACAGATGGTTTGGCAATTGCCATTAGAGTCATAGAATCCTAGAATGGCTCAGGTTGGAAGGGAACTCAGAGCTCTTCTACTCCAACCTGCCCACCATGGCCAGGGACACCTCTCAACTAGACTCAGCTGCTCAAGGCCTTACACAGTCTACCCTTGAACACCCCCAGGGAGGAGGCAGCCACAGCCTCCCTGGGCAGCCTATTCCAGAATCTCACCACCCTCACACTGAACAACTTCTTCCTCAGCTCCAGTCTAACCCTGCTCTGCCCCAGCTTCAAACCATTCCCCTTTGTCCTGTCTCTAGACACCCTCAGGAAAAGTCTCTCTGCAGCCTTCCTGTCGGATCCCTTCAGGTACTGGCAGGCAGCTCTAAGGTCCCCCTGGAGCCTTCTCTTCTCCAGGCTGAACACCTCACCCTGTGCTCACAGCAGAGCTGCTCCAGCCCTTGGATCATCTTTGTGGCCTTCTCTCTGGACTTGCTTCAACAGCTCTGTGTCCTCCTCATGCTGGGGACACCAGAACTGAAGGCAGCACTCAGCAAATAACATCACATTTAAAAATCCACATGAGAAAAGTATCTAAAGAGATGAAATCAGGAACTGGGGGATCTGCAGCAGAGTGTGTAGCTCTCACATTCCTTACCTCCTTCTTCAGAGGTGCCACAGATTCCCATGTGTTGATTCTGGGGTCATACCTCTCCACTTCCCTCAGGTCCTCGCGGTAATTCCGGCCTGCCACGGCGTAGATGTAGTTGTCCACAACACAAACACTGAGGTCAGCGTGCTCCTGCTGCAGGGGCTGGATCTGGAACCACTTGTTGTGCCGTGGGTCATACCTTGTGCAAGAAGGGGATCAAAGAAAGGGATTCATCAGGCCACAGGATCATTGCTGGCATACCAGGCAGCACCACAGATGGGGGTTACTCTCCGGCCTTTGGAGAGCTCAGTTGCAAGTGGAGGGAAATTTGGACCTGTCAGCCAGTTATTATTAGCAAAGTTGGTCTATGCTATTTTTAGAAGATGTGTTTTAGCTGACATAATCATGCTGTAAAAGCCTTGGGTTTTCCATCATCTTGTATATGGCCAGCAGGTTAGGGATCAAAATCTCTGCTTGCACAAAGCTATTCTACAAGGTAGCACAGTCTAAGAATAGAATAGAATAGAATAGCATAGCATAGCATAGCATAGCATAGCATAGCATAGCATAGAATAGAATAGACCAGGTTAGAAGAGACCTTTGAGATCACCAAGTCCAACCTATCACCCAACACCATCTAATCAACTAAACCATGGCACCAAGCACCCCAGCCAGTCTCTTCCTAAACACCTCCAGTGATGGTGACTCCACCACCTCCCTGGGCAGCACATTCCAATGGCCAATCTCTCTCTCTATGAAGAATTCCTTCCTAACATCCAGCCTAAACCTCCCCTGGCACAGCTTGAGACTGTGTCCTCTTGTTCTGGTGCTGGTTGCCTGGGAGAAGAGACCAACCCCCACCTGGCTACAACCTCCCTTCAGGTAGTTGTAGACAGCAATAAGGTCTCCCCTGAGCCTCCTCTTCTCCAGGCTAAGCAACCCCAGCTCCCTCAGCCTCTCCTCACAGGGCTGTGCTCCAGACCCCTCCCCAGCTTTGTTGCCCTTCTCTGGACACCTTCCAGCAACTCAACATCTTTCCTAAACTGAGGGGCCCAGAACTGGACTCAAGGTGTGGCCTAACCAGTGCAGTGTACAGGGGCAGAATGACCTCCCTGCTCCTGCTGGCCACACGGTTCCTGATATAGTCCAGGATGCCATTGGCCTTCTTGGGCACCTGGGCACACTGCAGGCTCATGTTCAGCCTACCATCACCCAGTACCCCCAGGTCCCTTTCTTCCTGGCTGCTCTCCAGCCACTCTGACCTCAGCCTGTAGCACTGCATGGGCTTGCTGTGGCCAATGTGTAGAATCTGGCACTTGGATGTGTTCAATCTCATGCCCTTGGACTCTGCCTATCTGCCCAGACTGGCAAGGTCCCTTCTGCAGAGCTCTCCTATCCTCTAACAGATCAACTCCTGCCCCCAGCTTGGTGTTGTCTTCAAATTTAATAGCACAGAGGCAAAAGTCCAAAAAGGGCATAAAGATCTGGTGAGTTCTGATTATTTCCCTAAACACCTGCTGCTCAAAGGGAACATTGTGAATTCAGATTGAAGTATCTCAGCTGGGTAATTTTACGTACAGAGAACTGGCTGTGGAGTGGAATGCTGCATGCCCTAAGGACAGCACAACTAAAACCAGCCCAAATGACCACAACACAGAGACAAAAGGATTTATTTAGTATCATAGTATCATAGTATCATTCAGGGTTGGAAGGGACCACAAGGATCATCTAGTTCCAACCCCCCTGCCATGGGCAGGGACACCCCACAATACATCAGCCTGGCCAGAGCCTCATCCAGCCTGGGCTTAAACACCTCCAGGGACAGGGCCTCGACCACCTCCCTGGACAACCCATTCCAGGGTCTCACCACTCTCATGGTGAAGAACCTCCTCCTCACATCTAGCCTGAATCTCCCCACCTCCAGCTTCATTCCATTCCCCCTAGTCCTATCACTACCTGAGATCCTGAGAAGTCCTTCCCCAGCCTTCCTGTAGGCCCCCTTCAGATACTGGAAGGCCACAATTAGGTCACCTTGGAGCCTTCTCTTCTGCAGACTGAACAGCCCCAACTCCTTCAGTCTGTCCTCATAGGAGAGGTGCTCCAGCCCTCTGATCATCCTTGTGGCCCTTCTCTGGACATGCTCCAGCACCTCCACATCCCTCTTGCAATTTCTGCTTCTGCAGTGCAATGGGCATGAAGCTTTGAACCTGGTCCTTCATCCTGCTCTTCTCCTTGGCACAGAAGAACCTAAGAAGAGGGGTCAGCAGATGGAGGGAGGTGAGTCTGCCACTTTGCTCCACTCTGCTGAGACCTCACCTGGAACACTGCATCCCTCTCTGGAGCCCTCTACACAGGAAGGACATGGACCTGATGGAGCAGGTCCGGAGGAGGGCCACAAAAATGATCAGGGGGCTGGAGAACCTCTGCTAGTAGGACAGGCCGAGGGAGCTGGGGGTGTTCAGTGTGGAGAAGAGAAGGCTCCAGGGACACCTAAGAGCAGCCTGCCAGTCCCTGAAGGGACTCCCAGGCAACCAGCACCAGAACAAGGGGACACAGTCTCAAGCTGTGCCAGGGGAGGTTTAGACTCGAGGTGAGGAGAAAGTTCTTCACCGAGCGAGTCATTCGCCATTGGAATGTGCTGCCCAGGGAGGTGGTGGAGTCACCGTCCCTGGAGGTGTTCAAGAGGAGACTGGACGTGGCACTTGGTGCCATGGTCTAGTCATGAGGTCTGTGTTGATAGGTTGGACTCGATGATCCTCGAGGTCTCTTCCAACCTTAGTTATACTGTGATACAAGGAAGCTGCAGAGGGACTGTTCCCAAAAGCCTGCAGGAACAGGATGAGGGGCAAGGCTTTGAAATGAGAGGAGAGCAGATTTAGATTGGATGTTAGGAACAAGTTCTGCATCATGAGGGTAGTGGAACACTGCAACCTGAGGCCCCACATCCCTGGAGGTCAGGCTCAACAAGGCTCTGAGCTACCTGATCTAGTGGACATGTCCCTTCTCTGACTACAGGGGAGTTGGACTGGGTGACCTTTGGAAGCCCCTTCCAACCCAAACCATTCTCTGATTCTGTAAGAGGACCCTTGAACACTGCTGCTGTGTGCACAAACACTTGAAAACTCAACCAGCAACAGCATTTTGGATTAAAAACCCTTCTGGCAGCTATACCCCTTTGTGTTGGGACTTTAACTACACACAGAGGACTTGTAGAAAATCCTATTTGAAGAACTTCTAGCCAGTCTAGGGCTCTAGCTTCATTACTGCTTCCCACAACCTTAATACTTCCCCTCCTCTACAAAGGCAGAGTGTGACATCTGTGATGCTCTTGAACAGGCAGCTCTTTCTGCCTCATCCTAATGAGCACTGATGGAAGCTTCCTGTTACTGTGAGGCTCATGTCTTTATTCCTTATGTTTTCTGGGGCCCCTCAGTTCCTACTTTTTCAGTTTAGCAAGCACACAGTTCTCACTACTGGCTTACTGATTCAGAGCTGGGCAACAGGGTGGTCATAAAAAGAAGGACAGGATTTGAGCCTCATCTTACCTCCAACACCTTGACTCTGCTCGAAAACCATTCACATTGTTGTCTCCACCAATTAAATATACAAAGTTATTGAGAACAGCAATTCCTTGGTTGGACATTCTGGGGGCTAGAGCAGCTGTTAAGTGCCTCCACTCTCCCAACAAAGGGTTCAGATACTTGGCTTGATCACTGAGGACAACGGAGGGGGTGGAATGCATCCCTCCGAATCCCACCACGCAGCGGAACTCCGATCTCAGCTGCGTCTGGGAGCTCTGAAGCATCGGCTGAAGGCATTCGTTCTTGTGGTACATGAGGGCATCTGCCACTTTGTCTTTTAAAGGACATGGGCTCAGTTTGTCATGGAGCCTCTGCAGGATCTGGGGGTCCATCAGAGGAAAACGAACTGTCTCGAGCAGCTTAAGAGGCTTCATCAGGGAAACCTGATCTGCCTCCAGCAGGTCTGTAGCGTAATGATAGAAGAGTGCCCCATTGTAAACCTCAAGCTCATAGTCCACCTCCAGGCGGTTGCTGCTGAGAAGGGAGTAGACCTTCTGCAGGGGTAGCTGGCGGTACACCTCTGTCCTGGAGAAAGCTGCAAAGTTCTTCAAGATGTAGGAGTCTAGCTGGTCACTCAGGTGCCTCAGGTCATAATGGTCAGCTAGCCTGTACACATCAAGGATGTTCTCTTCGTCTACCCAGGCCATGAGAAAATCACAACAGAACTTAATGACTTCTGGAATCTGAGAGGGAGAGAGAGAGAGAGTTTTCACCTGGGACACCAGTTGCCTCACACTCAAGAGACAGGTGACAGAAGCCTGCCATGACTGGAAGAATGGCACCCACAAGATCATAGACTCATAGAATTGTTAGGGTTGGAAGGGACCCCAAGGATCATCCAGTTCCAACCCCCCTGCCATGGGCAGGGACACCTCACACTAGATCAGGTTGCTCACAGCCACGTCCAGCCTGGCCTTAAAAACCTCCAGGGATTAGGCTTCTACCACTGCTCTGCTCACAGTCTGATCACCCTGCTCACTTGCACCCAATTCACCTTGCCCCAGAGAAAAAGAAGTCAACAAATGGAACTCAATCTACCACCGGGCTTCCAGCCACATTACACAGCACACCTCAGCTCGGCTTCAGGTGCAGCAGCAATGTGGCTGCCAAGGCACAGGGGACACAGGACAGCCAGCTGCCAGGGCTGTCAGTATGGCACCAAGCTGCAGGCTGCCTGAGCTGTCAGCATGGCACCAAGCTGCAATGCTGCCTGGGCTGCTAGCATGGCACCAAGCTGCAGGCTGCCAGGGTGGCACCAAGCTGCTGGCTGCCTGGGCTGTCAGCATGGCACCAAGCTGCTGGCTGCCTGGCAAGCACTCCTGAAGACAATGCATGGAGGACATGGTGAAAGGCAGGTTTGCAGCCACCCCACAGCTGCTCTTTTAGAGCACTACAGTCATAAGTGTATCAAGGCCTGGTACAAATCTACCTTCATCATTCCAGCACAGGAAGCCGTTTGAAAGGAAAATTAGTATCTAGTGTTGTCTCCTGAATACAGCTTGAAGTTGTACCTGGCAGGAGGGACTACTCCCAGATAAAGAACTGCTGTCCAAGAGCCTCTCTGCTAACTAAGTGGTGCTAGCTGTGTAGCAACCAACCAAAGCAAGCACTCAGAACATTTAAGATTTGGCACTGAAGCCTTGTGCTGCAGGGGAAATGAGAGAATAACCCCTGCCTTAAAGGCACTCAAGGTAGTGATGGGGTCAGGAGAGATTACATGCCCTTGAACTCCATCTGTGGAAGATCTTGAGGAGCACAATGACTTCTGAGCAGCAAGCCTTGTCCTTTACCACAGGCCAGAGGTACTCTGTTTCAGGGAAGATCTCCTAAGCACGTCAGTGAAGTGAATGCTATCTAAACCAGTCCTCTAGATGAAATGTTTGTGAGTAATAAGATGTTTCTAAGCAATAAAAACATTGGCAGAAATGAGATGTGCAAGCACTCATTCATTGTTCCCAACCTTCCATAGTTAGTTCCAGGGAATACAGCATCCCAAAGAAATCCTCCTCATCTGCCCCATGCTTTTTTTTCACCCCCTAACCCTCCTCCTCCAACCAGCTGCTCACATTTTCTATTCCTTTCATTGTTGCTTTTGTTTCTTGCCTCATTTTGTTTTTTTGTCCCATCTCCCAGCACCTCACCTGAAGCTGACAGGCTGCAGCTAAGGTTTCCTGTACACTGTTGACACTGAGTTCCAGCTCAGAAGTGTAAATGAAGTTCAAGATTTTACACATTGCATTGTAGGAGATGCCATGGATGTGAACTTCTTCTTGCTCCTTTTCTCTCAGTCCCCCTGCAAACATCCCTCTGTGAAAAACAAACAAACAAAACAAGGCACTGGCACATGCTGTGGCAGATGTGCATTGAAGCTCTTTTCAGCTGGCTTATCTTATGCTGTCCTGGGAACATAAAACTATTCAGGAAGATAAAAATCTAGCCAGATACCTGGATGGGATTGCTCTAAGGCAATGACACAGGCCTTTAGGACCTTTCATTCTGCAGGAAAACAGCAAGGGCCATCTGAAAGGTGAGACTGTCAGCTGAAGGGCTTAAAAGCACATCCAGTACATAAGGATGGCCAGTGGGGAGAGGCAGATATAAAACAGGGGAACCTGGGATTGTAGGAACTAATTCTAAACTAGAGCAGCTCTTCTTCCAGTCAGAAGTTTGTCTGGATTGCCATGGGATTGGTTTGTTTGCTCTATGAAAATAAATCCAGCTCAAGGAACTGCTGGTCAAACTGACCAAGGGAGTGCCCCAGGGAATGGGCAGTGGGTCACACTACAGAGGAGTGACCTGCTTCCAGTGACTTTTTATGTATTATGAAATACATAATTCATGCTGGAGCACCTCCCCTGTGGGGACAGGCTGAGAGAGTTGGGGCTGTTCAGCCTGGAGAAGAGAAGGCTCCAGGAAGACCTTAGAGCAGCCTTCCAGTACCTGAAGGGGGCTACAGGAGAACTGGGGAGGGACTTTTGACAAAGGCATGGAGTGACAGGAAAAGAGAGAGTGGCTTTAAGCTTGAGGAGGGCAGATTTACACTGGAGATGAGGAAGAAATTCTTTCCAGTAAGGGTGGGGAGACACTGGAACAGGTTGCCAAGGGAGGTTGTGGATGCCCCTCCCTGGAGGTGTTCAAAGCCAGGCTGGATGAGGCCTTGAGCAACCTGGGCTGGTGGGAGGTGTTCCTGCCCATGGCAGGGGGCTTGGGACTGGATGATCTTTAAGGTCCCTTCCAACCTAAACCATTCTATGAATGAATCCATGAAATGATCACCACAATAGACTAAGTCTTGAAATGCTAAGGGTATGTTAAAGGCAACCCAGGGTACATTTATGCAGAGGACACCTGTTCAGGTAGTCTCTCCTCTCTATATACCTCCAAACAGCATAGGCAGTGAATTTAGTGGAGGTTAAGTTCAGTGTGCAGGAAGAACAGCTTGAGACCTATAGAGAAATAACAGAGCCAAATGAAACCAGGCTTAGCACTGCAGAACCTCTTAGGGGGCTAACTTAAAATCCAGAAGCAGCATCCCAAGACAGAGTATTTCATAGAATCATACAATTGTCAGGATTGGAAGGGACCTCAAGGATCATCTAGTTCCCACTGTGGAACAGGGACCATGGGCAGGGATCCCTCCCACCAGATCAAGTTGCTCAGGTGGCTTCCACCACCTCCCTGGGCAACCTGTTGCAGTCTCTCACCACGCTCATGGGGGAGATCTTCTTCCTAACATCCAATCTGAATCTACCCATTTCTAGTTTTGTTCCATTCCCCCCAGTCCTATCACTCCCTGACACCCTCAAAAGTATCATAGTATCATTCAGGGTTGGAAGGGACCACAAGGATCATCTAGTTCCAACCCCCCTGCCATGGGCAGGGACACCCCACAATACATCAGCCTGGCCAGAGCCTCGTCCAGCCTGGTCTTAAACACCTCCAGGGACAGGGCCTCGACCACCTCCCTGGACAACACATTCCAGGGCTTCACCACTCTCATGGTGAAGAACCTCCTCCTCACATCTAGCCTGAATCTCCCCACCTCCAGCTTCATTCCATTCCCCCTAGTCCTATCACTACCTGAGATCCTGAGCAGTCCTTCCCCAGCCTTCCTGTAGCCCCCTTCAGATACTGGAAGGCCACAATGAGGTCACCTGGGAGCCTTCTCTTCTGCAGACTGAACAGCCCCAACTCCTTCAGTCTGTCCTCATAGGAGAGGTGCTCCAGCCCTCTGCTCATCCTTGTGGCCCTTCTCTGGACACGTTCCAGCACCTCCATATCCCTCTTGTAATAGGGGCTCCAGAACTGGAGGCAGTACTCCAGGTGGGGTCTCACCAGGGCTGAGTAGAGGGGGAGGATCCTGAGTAGAGGGGGAGGCCCTCCCCAGCTTTCTTGTAGCCCCCTTCAGATACTGGAAGGCTGCAATAAGTTCTCCTCAGAGCCTCCTCCTCTCCAGACTGAACAGCCCCAACTCCCTCAGCCCGTCCTCATAGCAGAGGAGCTCCAACCCTCTGCTCACCCTCGTGGCCCTTCTCTGGCCACGCTCCATTTGGGCACTGTGGGCTGGTGTCCCATTCAGACGCATGCCTGTCCCTGCCAGGCTGAAGGGTACCTGAAGTAGTCACAGGACGCAGCCAGCAGGATGCGATGGGCCTCGATGGGCTTCTCCTCCACCACCAGCACCACGTCAAAGAGGATGCTGCTGTCCCGCAGCGACACCAGGCCGCTGAGCAAGGCCTGCGAGTGCTCCGCGCTGCGGTAGGTGTTGCTGGTGCGCGGCGGGAGGGAGGCCTCCAGCTGAGCCTTGGGTGGCTGAGGCAGCTCCTGGTCCTCCGCCATCCCCGGCAGAAGTGCTCAGGCACCAGCCGGAGCGCAGCGAAACCTTCTGAGCCAGCGGGAACCGGCAGAGCTCTGTGTCCTTGGCTTTACCAACGCTCCGCTGCCCCCCACCTGCCGCGGGAAACAAAGAACTCTGCAGTCAGCTCCCCCCCTCCTGGTGGGTTGAAGTTACCCCCCCAGCACAGAACTGCCAGCTGGAAGCAAGTGAAGCTGTGTTCACAAGCATAACTACAACCTAGAAATAGGGAATGCAACGGCTACATACAAAATGTACAACACTTCACTGGCTCACAGGATGTTAGGGGTTGGAAGGGACCTCCAGAGATCAACCCCCCTGCCAGGGCAGGACCACAGAATCCAGCACAGGTCATATGAGAACACATCCAGATGGGGATGGAAAGTCTCTGGAGAAGGAGACTCCACAACCTCTCTGGGCAGCCTGCTCCAGTGCTCTGTGACCCTCACAGTGAAGAAGTTCCTCCTCCTGTTGAGGTGGAACCTCCTGTGCTGGAGTTTCTCTCCATTGCCCCTTGTCCTATCCCAGGGTGCAGGTGAGCAGAGCCTGGTCCCTCCCTCTTGACTCCCAGCCCTCAGCTATTGATAGACATTGATTAAATCCCCTCTCAGCCTTCTCCTCTCCAGACTAACCACCCCCAGGGCTCTCAGCCTCTCCTCATCAGGCAGTGCTCAGTCCCCTCATCATCTTTGTAGCCCTCCCTTGGACTCTCTCCAGCAGATCCCTGTCCTTCTTGAGCTGGGAAGCCCAGCACTGGATGCAATATTGCAGGTGAGGTCTCAGCAGGGCAGAGTAGAGAGGGAGAAGAACCTCCCTGGATCTGCTGGACACTTCTTACTGTACCCCAGGATGCATTAAATTGCTGATGGATATTTATAAACTTCTATTAAATCCCCTCTCAGTCTTCTCTTCTCCAGACTAAAAAGACCCAGGGCTCTATTTACATATGCTTACAATTTATAAACAACACAAGAACCAACCCCCCTGCACAAAACCAGAGGGTTACTGACAGCTTCCCCCTCCCTGCTCTTTTCCCTCCCCCCTGTACACATGGGACAAGAGAAAAAAAGGAGGAAAGCAGAGAGTAGGCTGTTAGTACTTAACCACAACAAAGAAAGGCAGCCAAGGTCAGCAAAGCCAGCAGGAGCACCAGCTAGAGCAAAGAAGCCAAAAAAGAGAGAAAGTTAGCTTACACAAGTAGCTTTATGTTAGCTATCAGACCACTGGGATTATTTAGACCTTATCATTGTTTCCCTTTTCACACCTGATGGGTCATTTATTTACACTCTACTACTTCATGTTCAAGATCTGTGGAAAATGTTCCTAAATCACAGCCTAAAACTGCCCCAGCCCTGCAGCACTGCCACTGGCAATAGCCAGGTGCACAGCAGCACAGCAAAGGGGCAGAAGGTGGCTGTTCAAAGAAGTGCTCTGACTCCTGGGCTTTCAGTCCCAGAGTCAGAGTATGTAGCACGTGGGAAAACTTGCACCCTGTGGTGGGACAAGGGGCAAGGGATATAAACTCCAGCACAGGAGGTTCCACCTCAACATGAGGAGGAACTTCTCCACTGTGAGGCTCACAGAGCACTGGAACAGGCTGCCCAGAGAGGTTGTGGAGTCTCCTTCTCTGGAGACTTTCAAGCCCTGTGTGACCTGTGCTGGATTCTATGGTCCTGCTCTGGCAGGGGGGTTGGACTCGATGATTTCCAGAGGTTCCTTCCAACCCCTAACATCCTGTGATCTGTGATTCTTTTTCTTAACCAGAGTTTCACTTCCCCAGCCCATTACCAGAATATTTTGCACTTCTGCATCATTTATAACAAAGGACAGACATAGGTTTTGCCAAATTCTAAGTTGGCTAATATCCTCAGATAACTTTGCTGCAACATAAACTGCACCTTCAATCTTTCTCCTGGTGTTTCCCCACAGTATCTGAAAGCTGCCTTCTCTCCCCAGCTTTGTTTTTTCCCTTTCCTTTAGCTGAGCACATTTCCAACTGTCAGGCTATAAAATCCTGTATGAAACTGTAGCCTTCAAAGTCAGGTTCCCTACTGTGACACCTTCAAGCTCGCATGCAGGGCTTCCCCTTCACTGTGGTTCCCTGCAGGGAGAGGGAATTTTCTCCAGTGCAGGCACTGTACAGGGCTATCCTGTACCTTTGTCTAGGGCTGCTGCTGACACTGTAGGAAGGTCCCCTATGGCCCATGGGGAAACACCTGTAGAAAGCTGTCTGGGGAATGATTGTGTTTCGTGCCTGTGCTTAAACGCTGAAAAATCTCCCGAGTCCTCTTTCACCATCCTGTAATTTACCCTTTCCATTGTCTCTGAAGAATGTCAGAAGCTGCAGCAGTTAAGAGCTCCCAGACTCTATCCAGTCATCCAAGGGCGTTGCATCCACCACCCCCCACCCTCCCAGCCCATTAGCAAAAGGAAGTAACTTGGCTGATCCAGCTGCTTCACACTGAGTTAGAACAGCCTCTCCCCCAGCGGCCTGGGAAACAGCTTAGTGGCACAAGGGACAGGCACAAGGGGTTATCAGCAGTCAGAGAAGCAAAAGCAGAACCAACCCAGCAAATCCAGACAAAACAATGAAGAAACAGAGCCACTGTTGAACTGTGCCAGCCACAGGCAGGGAAAGCAGCGCTGGAAAGCTCTCAGGGTGTTCTCTGCATGGTCAGTGAGGAAGGAGCTGTCTGGATGACACCATGAAACATGAAGGCATTTATTGTTCTGACTGAGGGAAGCTACCCTACACTGTCCCAAGCACCAGGAAGCAGAGAAAATGGGATGGAAAAAAAGCCCTGAAAAAGCATATTAATGGCTGTCTGCTCTTTGCTAGCAACCACCAAGACAGCTAGCACAGGAGCTCTGATGAGATATCCTTCTAAGGGGCACCTCCATGGTCCATCAGGCAGGGGAAACTCTCTGCCATCAGCTGAAGGGATGGGTAAGGGACTGGTTTTCATGGCAGTGATGCTATTCCTAGGTGCAGGGCTGGGATGTCATTGGTGTTACTGAAACATGGTGAGATGGCTCCCATGGCTGGACAGTGGGATTAGATGGGTTCAAGCTCCTGAGGAAAGACAGGCAGGGGAGGAGGGGTTGACCCTCCACATCAGAGACCAAATGGAGTCCATGGAGCTCCACCTGGGGATAGGAGAGGTGACAGGGACCTTATGGGTGAGGATTAAAGGGAAAGCAAGGGAAGCTGGCATCATACTGAGAGCCTGCTACAAGCCACAGCTCTGCTTCCCAAGGCACCTATCTGTTATCTGCTGTACCTTTTATCTGTGCTGTAGCCAGCAGCTGGGTCAGGGCGCATGCCCTGGATGGATCCTGCTGGTGTCACTGCTATTGCATGGTGTTAGAGGCACTTCCACAAGCACTCTTTCTATGCCTACCACCCATGCCATACAGTGTTGCTTACTAGTGTGTGGGGTGGGGGTGGATTTTGGGGTGGGTTTTTTGGTACAGTTGTGCTGACAGCCTTGATTCTCTACTGCAGAGAAATAGCTGGATACAGGGAAGATTATCCAAGTTAGTTTCTATGGAAACTCAGACATTTTTGCATTGAAGAAGCTCGTGGCTGTCAGTTCCATCCCTACAAAGAGGTGGCTTATGCAGATAGTGATATTTTCTTGTGCATCAGCTGTGCCTAAAATAGACCAGAGCTTGCTGGTGTCGGGTATCCAGATCTGCTTAGCTTACTGCCATATGGACAGGTGCTTCAAGCTTGGTAGGAGTCTCCCCTGCTTTCATAGTGAAATTGTGAAATAATCTAGGGCTGGAATGAAACTTGGGAGGTCTCTAGTCCAACCTCCTGCTGAAAGCAGGGAAAACTGCAAAATCAGGTTAGGACCCCAAGAACCTTGTCTAGGCAAGTGCAGACTCTCCATCCTGGGTGTTTATCCCCCAGATTTGGTTTCCTCATCCTCTCTGAATTTCATTTTCCTGCAGTTTGTGACACTTGCCTCTCATCTTTGGAACTGTGCACCACAAAGAAGAGTTTGGCTCTACCCAAACATTCTTCTGTACCCATTAGATAGCTTATAAAAGGGCAACTGGCTCTGCCCTTAGCCCTCTCTCCTCTGTACTGAACAAACACAGCCTTCTTACCTTGCATGTGCATGTCCCTCCTTGTACACCCTCCTGCCCTGTATGGTGATCTTCCACTGACCTCACAGGTGGTTTTTTTTCAGCATGGAGCTCAAAGCTGGGCATGACATTCAGGTTTTGTGGACCTGCATGTGCTAAGCAGAGTGGGGAACAGCCAACAGGTCATGGGAAATCACTGTGGTCTTGCTTCTTCAGTATGAAGCTGGCCTCTACTGAGAAATCATTCAATGTGCTGCCTATCAGGGCCCCCAGGCTCTCCTCTTGCAAGGCTCACTTCTAGCCAGGCTTGTCTCCAGCCTGCTGCAATATATGGAGTTCCTTTGACCCAGGTGCTATGGAAATTCACATGGTTTCTCTTGGTCTGCCCTTAGAGGTTGCTGATGCCTCTCAGTTGCAGCTCTGGCCTCTCTCCTGCAGGTCACCTTCTTCATAGCTTTTTTTTCTAATACAGAGCAACCAGCAGGGCATGCTGATTGTGATCCAAATAGATTAGGCTCTTAAAAGTCTTGGTGCATTTGAGGAAGTTTAAAACCTGTGCCCTACGGCTTTCCACACCTTTGTCTCTCCAAGAATTAGGATCTAAGCCAGGCTTCAGCAGCAAACTTGACAAGAAGAGACTAATCAAGACCTGAGCAAAATGCTAGCTATGCTGACTCTCAGGGGCTGCAAAGAGGCAAAACCTGGCTATGTACCAGAATTTCAGCAGGGCAGAGGGCACACAAATAAACAGATCAACTAGTCAGGGAGTGTGCAGAATAGGGATGCAGCTGGGTGCCTGCCAAAACAGTTCAGAAAACAAATGTGATGCAACAAACAATGCAAACCCAAAAGTATTGTTGCTCCTAACTGGAGTGCAAATACTGCAGGAATTCACCAACTGCACAAGAATCTGTAATGGGCACTTGTAAGACTGCTCCATGGGAGACAACTCAGTACACAATTATGTGTAGACAAGACTGAAGCCAGTTTCCAAAGGGAAGAGGGGTAAAGGAAAAACACAAGCTTTGCTCAGTGGTGCTTCCTTCAGAATTATCCCTCCATG
Organism: Melanerpes formicivorus; assembly: GCF_026170545.1. Taxonomy (NCBI): domain Eukaryota; kingdom Metazoa; phylum Chordata; class Aves; order Piciformes; family Picidae; genus Melanerpes; species Melanerpes formicivorus. The sequence continues at coordinate 605,307 of NW_027142388.1, forward strand.
CCTTCAGAACTGTGAAAAATGAATAAATACCTTCCTGAAATGCCTCTTCAGTTTAGGAACCTTCCACAAATACAGGAAATTACTTCAGCTACTCTTTTGACTGAGGTTCTCACAAATAGACAATTGCTAGGATGTATCTCAACATTAGTTTTGAACATTCATCAAAGGATGAGAGACTTTTGCTAGGCCAGACACTCTACCTTTCTTGAAGTCACAGGATCACACATCACAGGATGTTAGGGCCTCCAGAGATCATCAAGTCCAACCCCACAGAATCCAGCACAGGAATGCATCCAGATGGGGCTGGAAAGTCTCCAGAGAAGGAGACTCCACAACCTCTCTGGGCACCCTGCTCCAGAGCTCTGTGTTCCTCCTCCTGTTGAGGTGGAATCTCCTGTGCTGGAGTTTCTCTCCATTGCCCCTTGTCCTATCCCAGGGCACAGGTGAGCAGAGCCTGGCCCCTCCCTCTTGACCCCCAGCCCTCAGATATTTATAGAGATTTATTAAATCCCCTCTCAGCCTTCTCCTCTCCAGACTAACCACCCCCAGGGCTCTCAGCCTCTCCTCATCAGGCAGTGCTTAGTCCCTTCATCATCTTTGTAGCCCTCCCTTGGACTCTCTCCAGCAGATCCCTGTCCCTCTTGAGCTGGGATGCCCAGCACTTGGTGTAATATTGCAGGTGAGGTGGGCAGAGTAGAAAGGGATGAGACAGGAAGGCTGGGGAAGGACTTCTCAGGATCTCAGGGAGTGATAGGACTAGGGGGAATGGAATGAAACTGGAGGTGGGGAGATTCAGGCTGGAGGTGAGGAGGAAGATCTGCCCCATGAGAGTGGTGAAGCCCTGGAATGGGTTGTCCAGGGAGGTGGTCGAGGCCCCGTCCCTGGAGGTGTTTAAGCCCAGGCTGGATGAGGCTCTGTCCAGCCTGATCGAGTGTGGGGTGTCCCTGCCCATGGCAGGGGGGCTGGAACTAGATGATCCTTGTGGTCCCTTCCAACCCTGACTGATACTATGATACTATGATCTGCTGGACACTTCTTACTGCACCCCAGGATGCATTAAGTCGCTGATGGAAATACGCTAGCACATCACTCTGGGCTGAATTTCTGAGCCAGTTTCAGTTTCTAAGCATTAGGATATCCTTGATGTGTGGGAGGAAGCCAAAAGGTGTGGTTTTTGGGAAACAGCTTTTGCAAAGTGCTGTCTCACAAGTTTTGGCATTCATTCATTTCAGCAAACACCTGTTAGTTGCTTTTTTTACCCCCCCCCAAGCCTACTGCAAGTTATGTCTAAGGCATATCGAGACTAAAATATCTCATATTTAATAGGTAAAACATCCATGAAATGTGTCAAAATATACAGGCATTTAATGACTTCCCCCTGTAAACAGCAGCATAACCTAAAGAGGATGACGTTTCTAACTTAAATATTTTGCTTTATCCATGAGCAATTTGTAACCTCCCTAAATGCACAGAACTGCAAAGTTGCCTGCAGTGCATTTTTGGGAGGTGGCCCAACTGCTACCAAGAAATTGTAACAAAGAGAACCAAAATTCAGTGTGGTGCTAAAATGCTTTCTCTGGTGGCTAAATCTTTTAAAGAGTTTTATTATCTCTTACTACTTTTTTTTTGGTTTTATTTCTGTATTTCCTATTTCTTTATTTACTAGTTTTGAAACAAGACTTGCTTTTCATCTGAATCATTCAACATCCATGTTTTCACAGCATCACAGTATAACTAAGGTTGGAAGAGACCTCAAGGGTCATCGAGTCCAACCTATCAACACAGACCCCATGACTAGACCATGGCACCAAGTGCCACATCCAATCCCTTCTTGAACACCTCCAGGGATGGTGACTCCACCACCTCCCTGGGCAGCACATTCCAACAATGAATGACTCACTTGGTGAAGAACCTTCTCCTCACCTTGAGTCTAAACCTCCCTTGGCACAGCTTGAGACTCTGTCCCCTTGTTCTGGTGCTGGTTGCCTGGGAAAAGAGACCAACCCCTTCCTGGCTACAGCCACCTTTCAGGTAGTTGTAGAGGGCAATGAGGTCTCCCCTGAGCCTCCTCTTCTCCAGGCTAAACAATCCCAGCTCCCTCAGCCTCTCCTCACAGGGCTGTGCTCAAGGCCTCTCCCCAGCCTTGTTGCCCTTCTCTGGACACATTCAAGTGTTTCGATGTCCTTCTTAAACTGAGGGGCCCAGAACTGGACACAGTACTCAAGGTGCAGCCTAACCAATGCAGAGTCCAGGGCACAATGACTTCCCTGCTCCTGCTGGCCACACTATTCCTAATGCAGGCCAGGATGCCATTGGCCCTCTTGGCCACCTGGGCACACTGCTGGCTCATGTTCAGGCAGCTGTCAATCAGCACCCCCAGGTCCCTCTCTGTTTGGCAGCTCTCAGCCACTCTGACCCCAGCCTGTAGCTCTGCATGGGGTTGCTGTTTTGGTTTGAGTAGAGTGGCTGCTTATCTTTGAAGGGAGGAGCGCTAAGCTAAAAACAAGTGGCCTCCCATTAGGGTTTCAGCTTTTCCAGGCTCAGGAGGTAGTGTCCAGTTCTGTGTTCAGACAGATCTGGTAAACCTGTGAGGAATATGTTCTTCTGACAGGTTTGTCCCAAGAACTGTTAGAAAACCTCTCAAAATAGCCTGAAGTCTTTTCCATAACACCAAGAACACTTTCAAAAGTGAAGCTTCCATGGGGCCAAGTTAAGGACACCAAAACTGCCAGTTTATAAATCAGCTAATGGTCTACGTTCTATGAGTCTTGACTCAACTAGTTGGCAAGCCTTGAAGCTGCATTGTTGAATCTGCTTAAACCCCATCATGGAGTGTCCACAGTTTAAAAACCAAGAAGGAAAAAAACCCATAAATCAGGAAGTAATGAATCCTGTGCCACACACAACAATTAAGTGACCTGTAGCAGATCAGAAGCCTGAGTCAGTGCACTCCAGGTTTTATTTCTGCACCAAACATGAATTTATACTATGCACCACCTTAATTTTGTTCCTGCAGGGATGCTTGGGGCTTTTCCCCCTGCTCTGTAACCTGGACATTTCCAAACCAGGAACACTGAATGAGCAGTTTTCTCTGCAAGGGAAGAGTACCTGGAGATGCACATGGTTAAAAGAGGTGGCCTGACTTTAAGCTAACCCTGTGATGAAGAGGTGAAAGCCAGTTCAAGCACGGTTATGGTTTTACTTTCTCTTCCCGCCCTTCTGAAAACGCTTTTACAAGCCCTGAGACCCAGTGTCCTTCTCCCTTGCCTATCCCACCTCCCATGGCAAGCGAGGCCTGAGGCAGGTCAGGCAGCTTCACACAAGGCCGTGGGTCTCGGCCAGGCGTCCCCGGGCGCTCCGTGCGGGCGGCAGTGCCGTGGCTGGCCCGTGCGGGCGGCAGGGCCTCAGCAAAGGGCTGCCCTTCGCCTGGCTGCGGTAAGGGCGGCCCCGGGACCGGCAGACGCCGCTCTGCTGCCTGCCGCGCTGACCCCAGACCTGGCCCATGCCCCCGCTGTGCCCCCGCCCCCGGGCATCCCTGCGCCAGCGGGGGAAAGCAGGACACCGGCTCACCGCCCGGGCCTCAGTACCGAGGCGCCCAAGCGGGGCACGCTCCCGCGGGCGATCCCGGGGCTCGCTTACTCCCGACTAAGGGAACGGACAACGCCGCTGACCGGGGCCGGCCGGAGAGATCGCCTCCCGCGGGAAGAGCGGGCGACCCAGCCCGCAACCTGCACGCCCTCTCCGCCCCCTCCCGAGCCACCTACCGAGAGCGGCGGGAGCGGCGGCCTCCGGCAGCGGCTTCCGCCTTCATGTGCGACCCGGAAATCACGGCGACCGTGCCTGACGCGCCCGCCGGTGAGGGAGGAGCGGCCGCAGCCGGAACCGGGACGGACGGCGGGGGACGAGAGCCCCCCAGCGTCTCTCGGCCACTCGCCGACCCGAGACGCCCCAGCTGCCGGTGGCGCCGCAGCGGCCCTGGGCGCGGGCGAGCGCGGGCGTACCCGGGCGTGCGCCGGGCCAGCCACCCCTACAGCGGGGCCGGGGGACCCCGCGGCGCCGCCGCCGCCGCAGACCGGGCGCCGAGCCGGGACTACGTTTCCCAGCCAGCCTCGCGCCGCTCCCGCGAGAGCTGGGTGGGCTCGCGCCGGGACTCCATTTCCCTCCAGCCTCGAGCGCGCCGGAAGCGGCAGCGAAGCCCTTCCGGTGGGGCCACGGCGGCGGCGGGCGGTAGTGGCGCTCGGCGCTCGCGGCGGCAGGGATGGACGTGACCGGGGCTGAGACCGACTGGCGCAGCACCAGCTTCCGGCAGAAGCTCGTCAGCCAGATGTGAGTGCGGGCTGCGGCCTCGGCGCGGAGTAGGCCGCAGAGCGGGTCTCGGTCTCTGCCAGAGGGGCTTGGGCCGCTGCCGCGGCCCCGGGGGCCGCCCATGCCCAGGTGGCTGTGTCCCACCCGTCTCCGCTCTTCAGCGTGTCCCTTCCGGTCCCCCCTCCTTGTCTGGGTTCGTCTGTGGTCCCTGGTGTTTCCTCCGGGCCTTTCTGCCGCCCCCTTGTGAGGGGTCTCGTTACTAGTATCGATGGTAGCCGGGCCTGCTCTGGGGCTTCATTTCTCCCATCCTCCTCCCCTTCCAATTTCCTCTGCCCTAGGAATACCGCCTTCCTGTCCCGCTTGACAGCATCTTCTTTAGGACCAACTTTGCCATCTTTTTGTCCTATGAAAGCCGCTGTGCTTACCGTGGGTCTGAGTGTTTAGGACAGGAATTCAATAAACCTGCTGGTTTAAAGTTCACTCTGTTGCTTTTTCCAGTTGTTCTTTGCGAAAGAATCGCTTTACTGGAATTTCCCTGCTCTCCTGCCTGCTCTTGCTGATTTGTGGAAGGCTCTTTTCCCCTGCAAAAGGAAGTGAGAGCCCTGTTCAGTGCTTCTAAAGTCATGTGGCAATCCCTGTTTTTGTATGCTTGGAAAGCATGGTCTTACATGTAGCAGTGCTACAGGCTGGGGTCAGAGTGGCTGGAGAGCAGCCAGGCAGAGAGGGACCTGGGGGTGCTGGTTGATGGTAGGCTGAACATGAGCCTGCAGTGTGCCCAGGTGGCCAGGAGGGCCAATGGTATCCTGGCCTGCATCAGGAACAGTGTGGCCAGCAGGAGCAGGGAGGTCATTCTGCCCCTGGACTCAGCACTGGTTAGGCCACACCTCGAGTCCTGTGTTCTGGGCCCCGCAGTTTAGGAAGGAGGTTGACTTGCTGGAACGAGTCCAGAGAAGGGCAACGAAGTTGGTGAGGGGCTTGGAACACAGCCCTGTGAGGAGAGGCTGAGGGAGCTGGGGTTGCTTAGCCTGGAGAGGAGGAGACTCAGGGATGACCTCATTGCTCTCTACAACTACCTGAAGGGGGGTTGTAAACAGGCAGAGGTTGGTCTCTTCTCCCAGGCAGCCAGCACCAGAACAAGAGGACACAGTCTCAGGCTGTGCCAGGGGAGGTTCAGGCTGGAGGTCAGGAGGAAGTTTTACACAGAGAGAGTGATTGCCCATTGGAATGGGCTGCACAAGGAGGTGGTGGAGTCGCCATCACTGGAGGTGTTCAGGAGGAGACTTGACAGGGTGCTTGGTGCCATGGGTTAGTTGATTAGGTAGTGTTGGACTCGATGATCTTGAAGGTCTCTTCCAACCTGGTCTATTCTATTCTATTCTTACCTCCTTGCTTATAAAGATCAATCTCTTAAACCAGTCTTTTTTTTAATGATATGTAAACAGTTGCTGTGTGACTGCCTGTGGGTTTATTGCCTAGCTGTGGCAGTTTCAGGCTCTGCCTTTAAAGTTAGCTGCAGTTTGCTTTCCCCAACTGAGTTGAGCTGAGTTTTTGTTACTGCTGGTGGGTTAAACTACCACACTAGCTGTGGGCTTTACTTAAGGTACTGCTTCAGGATTAAAAGTGCCATGGTGCTCATTAAAGGAATACACCAGTGAGTGGTTGTCAGAGCCATGCAAACCTTCTTGGTGCTCAGAACTGATGTTTTGCTTTCTCTGTTTTCTTGTTAGATTAATCCCTTATGCTTTTCTTTTTGCCTCCCTCAAAACAAGCAACCAAAATATCCTCCACTGCTGTGTAACTTTGAGGAAATAAATAGGAGCAAGCAGATAAAAATGTGCTGAATATACATTTCAATGGAAGCATGCAGCAAGAGAGAAAGAAAATGACTGCTGCTGATTGATGAAGTCTGGTCTGTAGTTAACAGAGATGTGTGGCATGTACACAAGATCAGGAGATGGAAGTTTAATGTAGCTGTTAGCATTTAGTTGGAGGTTTTTAAGCCTCTTCATGTGGGTAGATGTGGCTAAGGGCTTGCCAGCACACTTTTTCAACTTGGTTTTTTTTTAACCCCATGTTGTTGTTTCAAGCCAGAAAGCTTTTTTTTGAACCGGGGCTCCTAGTGGCAGGATGAGAGGAAATGGTTTGAAGCTTGAGGAAGGCAGATTGACACTGGAGATGAGGAAGAAATTCTTTCCAGGGAGGATGGGGAGACAATGCAACAGGTTGCCCAGGGAGGTTGTGGATGCCCTCTCCCTGGAGGTGTTCAAGGCCAGGCTGGATGAGGCCTTGAGCAACCTGGGCATGGCAGGGGTTTGGAACTAAATGCATGCAGCTGTGAGCAGTTCTCCTATTTGGATTCCCCAACTCTTTCCAATCTGCTGTGGAGGATTTTCTTTCACTCCTTTGAGGGGAGCTGAGGAGCGTCTGACTGCTCTTAAAATGAAGCCACAGAGCCAAGAGGCTTCCAGCCATTGCCCATGCTGGGGGGCAGTGGGCAGCACACTGGGCTCTCACTGCTGCCTGGTGCTGCTCACTTGGGTTTGTGATCAGCTCACAGCTTTCCTTCTTTGCCAGGGATCTTAATGGGTCTTGAACACAAGTCCCATGAGAAGGAGCTGAGGGAGCTGGGGGTGCTCAGCCTGCAGAAGAGGAGGCTGAGGGCAGACTTCATTGCTCTCTACAGCTCCCTGAGGGGAGGTTGCAGGCAAGTGGTGATCACCACCTTCTCCCAGTGATCAAGTAACAGGATGAGGAGAAATGGCCTCAGACTGCACCCAGTCCCTTCCAACCCAAACCCTTCTATGAACCTATTTCCTGTGGCAGCATTTGGTGATGTTATATGAGTAAAATGATGCTGGCCCAGGAACTCCTTTTCTTTCACTGGAACAACTGATTCATGCAGTCCTGCTCTGACCTGGACAGGGGAATTAGTAGAGTTTTAAAAGAGAATGTGGTGTTCAAGATTTTTCAGCTGGACCAGCTGGCCTGAGTGAGAGGTTGCAGGTTGCTGGGTTGTAAACAAGCTTTTTGGGCATGGAGGGGGAATTCCTGAAAGTGGCATTGTTGTTAAATGCTTCCATTTTGTCAAACCCTAACTTTGAGTGTTCTGCATGAACTGAAAAAGACAAAGTTTTCCTTTGCTCCTTGTGATGCATTTGGCAAGCAGTTCTGAGGCAGATGAAAGTTGCCTTGGCTGCCACCATCTAGTTCTCAGAGTTTTGCTGAATTTGGTGTCCTGCAAGGATGTGATTCATTATTTAGTGTCCTTAACTCCATGGTAAAGCTCTCACTATTGAGTTTTTTGTTAGGTGACTTTCCCAATCTTTTAATGTAAATAGGGCATTGAGTCCATCATCAGTAAATTTGCAGATGAGACCAAGCTGGGGGCAGGAGTTGATCTGCTGGAGGGTAGAGAGGCTCTGCAGAGGGACCTGGGCAGATGGGCAGAGTCCAAGGGCAGGAGATTGAACACATCCAAGTGCCAGGTTCTGCACATTGGCCACAACAACACCATGCAGAGCTACAGGCTGGGGTCAGAGTGGATGGAGACCAGCCAGGCAGAGAGGGACCTGGGGGTGCTGGTTGATGGTAGGCTGAACATGAGCCTGCAGTGTGCCCAGGCAACCAGGAGGGCCAATGGCATCCTGGCCTGCATCAGGAACAGTGCGGCCAGCAGGAGCAGGGAGGTCATTCTGCCCCTGTACACTGCACTGGTTAGGCCACACCTTGAGTCCTGTGTCCAGTTCTGGGCCCCTCAGTTTAGGAAGGAGGTTGACTTGCTGGAATGAGTCCAGAGAAGGGCAACGAAGTTGGTGAGGGGCTTGGAACACAGCCCTGTGAGGAAAGACTGAGGGAGCTGGGGTTGCTTAGCCTGGAGAAGAGGAGGCTCAGAGGAGACCTTATTGCTGTCTACAACTACCTGAAGGGAGGTTGTAGGCAGGCAGAGGTTGGTCTCTTCTCCCAGACAGCCAGCACCAGAACAAGAGGACACAGTCTCAGGCTGCACCAGGGGAGGTTCAGGCTGGAGGTCAGGAGGAAGTTTTACACAGAGAGAGTGATTGCCCATTGGAATGGGCTGCCCAGGGAGGTGGTGGAGTTGCCATCACTGGAGGTGTTCAGGAGGAGACTTGACAGGGTGCTTGGTGCCATGGGTTAGTTGATTAGGTGGTGTTGGATGATAGGTTGGACGCGATGATCTTGAAGGTCTCTTCCAACCTGGTCTGGTCTGGTCTATTGTATTCTATTCTTGTTGTTTGCAGATGAAGATGTAAACAAAGAACAAGTTGAGGATTTTTCCCCCCTCCTCCTAGTCCAAACCTTTATTGGAATGCTAACTGATAGGACATAGAGTGCTGGGAGTGGCATTATTGCTAATACAGATGGAGTCATTGCAAAATGTCTTTGGGGTTCTGGAACATCAAAAGGAAATGGTGGATGGATATATAAAAATAGGTAACTTCTTTGCTGTGGACTTTCTCCTCCAGTTCCTTCCCCCCAGATGCCATATTGATCACTTTAGCGCAGCCACTTCGTGCTACCTATTTGTTGCCTCCTTTACTGGCCCCTTTTTGTTCTCATCCTGCCTGCTTCGTTGTTGGTGTGGGGCAGTGTGGATTTAGAGGCAACCTTTCTGAAAGGGGAAGCATTCAAAAAGGGAGGTGCCAATAAAGAATTGAATATAGCTTCTTCCCCTGCAGCAGAGCTCCTTCGTGAGCAGCTCGCTTTAAGGCTTGTTTGTACGTGGAGGAGTAGCTGTTCTGCATTATGTTTGGATTCCACTTCAGTTTCAGTTACTCTTGTGTATAAACAGCATTTTCCAGTGTCTGCCAGACCACAGGAACAAGTTAACATGGGAGAGCCTTAGAGCATGTAACTGTTCTGCTGTTATGTGCTTTGCTTCTAGGCTGCTAGTTGGCAAGGTAAGACGGTGAGTTGTGGCAGCCTAAGCTCCTATATTTTAAGGCTGTAGCATCTGCTCTCCTCACTTGTGTGGCTGTGTTGTTGAATTAGTTCAGGAAGCTGATCCAGCTTCCTGCTCATTCAAGCAGCATTCCTGCTGCATGGGAGGTGGTAGAGATTCGGGGGAGGGGGAAGAAAGCAGCGGCGCTGTTTCAGGCTAATGGAAATGTTTAGGGCAGCTGCTCATGCGACAGCAGTTACTGAGCACTGAGTTGCTGAGATGTTAATTGCAAGGTAAAAGTATTTCTTGGTAACTTGTTTGTGGAATGTAGACTGCAGCTGCTGGGCTGTGTTAAAACAGAACAGGTTTTGCAGGGAGGTGAAATGCTCCCAAGAATGAGAATGCCCAAAGGATTTGTATGGGACCTGACCAAACTCCTTGCTTTAGGGGGCTTTATTTTGTTGCATGTGTCACTGCTGAACTGCTTGCTGTTTTCTGGCTTACTGAGAATGCCCCTTCTGCTCCACCCCTGTCCTTAGCAGTGGGTGGTTTCTCTGGGCTTTTTTTGTTGTTGTTTGTTTGTTATTTATTTTTTCTTGTATGTTTAACACCCCATCCAGAGGGCAGATCTAGATCCAGGTTACTAAAGGTGCCATGCAGAAAGGGCAGCAATTCCTCATGATTCTAGCTGGTAAATGGGAAAGAAGAGTAAGGGAATTGAAAGCTTTTTCTTACCAAACCTGTTCCCTTTCTTCCCCTCAATTTTTCCATCAACAGAGCCTTTTCATCTTCTTGCTTCACCTGCTCCTTTCATGTGGATTGTCTCCCACCCCCTCCCTGCCCCTCTCTGCTCTGCCCCTTGCCCCTCCTTGATATTCTCACTTATTGATCAAATGTCTGTCTGCCTTAGGACAATTATTTTTGATTTCTTGGGGGGGGTGTGGTGTTTGTTTCTTTTGTTGGTTGCTTTTTCCCCCCCCCCAGTTCTTCCACTTTGTGTTTAGAGAATTCTTTTGGAAATGCCTGATGCTGGGCAGGCTCAAGCCCATTGTTCACCAAACATGGATTACATGAACCCTGTCGTTCAGGTTTCCTCAGCTGAACTGATCCCAGTATTTTGTTGCTATAATCAGGTGATAAAGTAATGCTTTGCTTAGCAGTTCTTGAGTTTCTACCAAGACAATTTGTGTTGTCTTTTAGAAACCAGTGGACATTGTTCTCTGCTCTCTGAAGAAGTTTTAAAGGGTGGCAACCTTAAAGTAATGCATGTGGGGATTTTGGGTGGTTGGTTTGGTTTTGTTCCAACCTACCAACAGGAGGTAAAAAGCTGTTTTGCAGACCCTCTTAGCTCAGAAAGTATTTTCTAATGTCTTCAATTAATACCTGGTCTTTCCCTCCCTCCCTCCCCTTATTTTTCAGTGATGAGGCCATGAGGAAGGCTGGTGTTGCCCATAATAAGTCCAGCAAAGATATGGAGAGTCATGTGTTTATGAAGGCCAAAACAAGGGTAAAGCATCTCTCTCTGCTTCCAGAAGTTACTGTCATGTCAAAAGGATTCAGAGTAGATAGGAAGTGAAAAAATGATACATTGGTTTATAGTTGTGATCACAGACTGAGAGCTTGGCCAAAGAGGGACCTAATGAGGTTCAACAGGGTAAGTGCAGTGTCCTGCACTTGGGAAGGAAGAATAAACTGCAGCAGTACAGGTTGGGAGGGGATCTGCTAGAGAGCAGCCCTGTGGAGAAGGACCTGGGAGTCCTGGTGGATAACAAGTTCTGCATGGGACAGCAATGTGTCCTTGTGGCCAAGAAGGCCAATGGGATCCTGGGGGACATTAAGAATAATCTGTCCAGCAGATCCAGGGAGGTTCTCCTCCCCCTCTCCTCTGCCCGGGTGAGCAACCTGTGCTAGATTCTGTGGTCCTACTCTGGCAGGGGGGTGGATTTAAAGATCTCCTGAGGTCCCTTCCAACCCTTAACATCCTGTGATCACATGTAGTGATCCTGTTAGCCTGCCTATCACTGAGCTTATTTTAAGTGCATTTTGGCTTTCTTAACCTTCTGAACCCCTCAACCACACTGCCCAGTTAGTAAAAACATTCTCAGTTAATGAACGGACTCTTGAACAGTTCCCAGGTGCAGTGAAGTAAAAATCTGTACTGTCAAGGAAGAATACTGAAGAATCAAAGTGGTGGCTGCAGTGTTTTTATTTCCTCTGCTAAAATGCCCCCTTCTCACCTCCAGGAGGAGTACCTTTCCCTTGTGGCCAGGCTTATCATCCATTTCCGGGACATTCGTAAGTAATTGGTGTTTGGGGCTGGGTTGGGGTTTTTAATCCTCACTACTGAGACTGGTCACCCCATCATGCTGTGCTTCAGTTCTAAACTCTGGCTTATTTTGCATATCCACCACTAACTGGAAAAAAAAAAATCTTTCAGCAGTTATTTCACCTTTTCAGCTTTTCCCACCTCCCTAATTTCTTCCTGTCTCTCTTGCCTTTCTTTCCGTTGCTTATGTAGCATTCATTTCCATTGCTTCTGTAGCATTGCATTATGTAGCTTTACAAGAGGGATCTGGAGGTGCTGGAAGGTGTCCAGAGAAGGGCTATGAGGATGAGCAGAGGGCTGGAGCACCTCTCCTGTGAGGACAGACTGAAGGAGTTGGGGCTGTTCAGTCTGGAGAAGAGAAGGCTCTGAGGTGACCTCATTGTGGCCTTCCAGTATCTGAAGGGGGCCTACAGGAAGGCTGGGGAAGGACTGCTCAGGATCTCAGGTAGTGATAGGACTAGGGGGAATGGAATGAAGCTGGAGGTGGGGAGATTCAGGCTGGATGTGAGGAGGAGGTTCTTCACCATGAGAGTAGTGAAGCCCTGGAATGGGTTGTCCAGGGAGGTGGTTGAGGCCCCATCCCTGGAGGTGTTTAAGCCCAGGCTGGATGAGGCTCTGGCCAGCCTGATGTAGTGTGGGGTGTCCCTGCCCATGGCAGGGGGGTTGGAACTAGATGATCCTTGTGGTCCCTTCCAACCCTGACTGATACTATGATTCTGGTTACCAAACTCTGGCTTAGGTTGGTGTATTTGCTTAGAACTACAGTGGACAGCTGGGGGTTTTTGAAATCATTCTGTGAAGGTATTTCCTGTGTATCAGAAGGGCCAAATTTACGTGTGACAAGCTTAACAAAGACAATTCATTCTTCTTCCTTTGCAGACAACAAGAAGTCTCAAGCCTCAGTCAGTGGTAAGAGCTCATTTTATTTATTCCCCTCCCCCTTGTTTGGTTGTTTTTTCTTCCTCCCTCCTCCCCATTTATAAATCAAACAGCTTAGCAGTCAGGGCTGTGGTGTACTAAGAATGAGAAGCCTGTGGATTCCCTGGCTGCTGGAGGAAGAGAAAGATGCTGTGATAGTCTTGGAGTTGTTCAGTGAGGAGGGTGACTGGCTTGGACGGTGTTTGGAATTTAACACTGGAGACTTGTTTGTTTCCCTTCCTGTCCTTGTGTTAGCTCACAGCACTAAGAGTCTTGAAAGAGCAAGAATGGTTGAAAAAGATCCCCTGAGCAGCCCTGGTACCAGCTTTGGGTTCTTCAGTGTGCTGCACCAGGGGCAGAGGCTGTGTGCACAGCATAGGCACTCTGCTGTTTGGCTGAGGTTAGATCTGATCTTCTCTTCTGCCTCTGCTAACTCATGCAGCAGTTCTGTTAGGAACAAAGAGTGACTCTCTTTTTTTTGTCTCTCTGCAGGCTGCATCTGCAGTCTCTGCCACTGATTAACATCCAGCCTGGTCATCTGGAAATGGTTTTATGAGCATTCTGAAGGGAGAGGGGGTGTTGCATTCTGTACTTGCTTAACACAGCTTCTGCAGCCTGTGTTGTGCCTCGTCCCCCTGAACTGCTACTTCCTTTTTGTGTACCCAGGATTCAGATGATGGCACTTGTCTTGAAAGGCACTGGGTTTATCCACTGCATAACTGTGGTGTGGTGCAGAGAACTGTATAGCTGAGTGCTTCCTCTGGGCTGAGCACTACTGCTCTGTGTTGACCTCAGGGGGAAGAGGCTTCTTGGGTCCACAGTGGGACTCTTCTTGGGTGTTGAGAGGCTGGATGTCCTCATGGACTTTTGTAGGCAGTTTGTTTTGACTTGCATATAAATTCAGAGATGGCTAATAAGTTCCTTTACTGTATTTAGAATCTATTTGGAACTTTGCATGTCTGAAGCACTTCAATCTTCAATAGTTAGAGAGAGGCAAAGATGTGCCAAAGCCTCTTGGCTCTCAGGCAGGGCAGTGAATGTTAGATTCTCCTGGTATTGGATCTAGTCATGGTCTGCAGCCAACATATCAGAGAGTGGATGATGGAGAAGAGAGTGTTTTGGAGAGGCAGTTGCATGGCTGCATATTGGTTGCTGTTTTCTTTGTAGATCCGATGAATGCCCTGCAGAATCTAACTGGGGGTCCCCCAGCAGGGGCACCTGGAATGGGCATGGCTTCTCGAGCTCAAGGAGCACCAATGACTGGGATGAGTGGCCTTGGCCCAATGGGACAACAGATGAGCCTGCCAGGGCAGCAGCAGCCTTCTGGAACCTCTGGAATGGCCCCTCATGGCATGCCTGGGGTCTCTACAGCTGCTCAGCCAAGTAAGTGTGCAGTTTGCTTCAACCACGGAAATTGTTAGATCAGCTTCTCAGAGCACAGCTCCTTCCCAGAAGGAAAGGGTGTGAAAGAGCTTTCATACTTCTGGCTCAATCAACCAAGTGAGCTGCAGGAAGAATTGATTTCAACTACTGCTACTGATGGAATAAATGCTGTCCTTGGTACAGTGAGGGACAGTCCAGCTGTTGCATGGGCAAATGCTTCTTTGGTCTTGCAAGAGCTTTGTTGTTGCAGGGCTCAGCTATGTTTTCTGTGGGCACAGTGTTCCTGCTAGTGATCTCTGTGCATATTTCCTCCTGCCTGTTTTTACATTTTTTACCCAGGCTGCTGACTTGAGCAGTGATGATTAGAGGTTGGGAGTAGGAAATGTCCTTAGAGGAGAGGGACTTTTTCTGAGGGCAAGGGGTAACAGTTTTAAACTGCAAAAGGGCAGATTTAGATTAGATACAAGGACGAAATTCTTCACTGTGAGGGTGTGAGGCACTGCAACAGGGTGCCCAGAGAAGTTGTGGGTGCCCTGTCCCTGCAAGTGGTCAAGGCCAGGTTGGATGGGGCTTCAAGCAGTGTGGTCAGTTGGCAGGTGGGGGTGTGTGTGAAAGTAGGTAATCATGAAATTGTTAGGGTTGGAAGGGACCTCAAGGATCATCCAGTTCCAACCCCCCTGCCATGGGCAGGGACACCTCACACTGCCTCAGGTTGCTTATAGCCACATCCAGCCTGGCCAGGGTGAGGCTTCTACCACCTCCCTGGGCAACCTGTTTGTGTCTCACCACCCTCACGGGGAAGAACTTCTTCCAACCCAAACCGTTCTAGGGTTCTGTGACTAATTCTACTGTTAATGTACCTCATCCATTTGAAGAAGCAGAAGTTCATTGATGTACTTCTGGGATTATCTTCAATTACCATGAGCTGTCCTGGGTAACACTCTTGCCCTGTTTGGGTCCCATGTTTTAAGTACAGTCTACTTTCTTTTTAGCCCAACTTCAGCTTCAGCAAATAGCTCAGCAGCAACAGCAGCAGCAGCAACAGTTCCAGCAGCAACAGGTGGCTTTGCAGCAGCAGCAGTTCCAGGCCCAGCAGTCAGCCATGCAACAGCAGTTTCAGGTGCAGCAGCAGCAGGCAGCAGCAGCTGTGGCAGCCCAGCAGCAGCAACAGCAACAACAGCAGCTGCAAGCCGTCCAACAGCAGCAGCACATGCTGAAACTGCAGATGCAGCAGCAAAACCAGCAGCAGGTGATGACAAACAGTTCCAGTGGCTGTTGAGGTGATCTGTGCTCTGTCACTTGTCAAGTGAGGCTTGCCTTGCATGGGATTACTGAATATCAATTGTGCCTGTTGTTAATTAATGTGTTTCTACTTAAGGGTAGGACTTCAGACTGGCAACTTCATTGGGAACATTACTAATGCATCCCAGAGGAAAGGCTTCATAGTCATTTGATTGCTTTCTTCTGTCACTGCAATAGAGAACTGAAACCATTGCCTCTTTCTTTCTAATAAACATCAAGGTAGTTTTTTCAGTGCACCAAGAACAGGGATATGGGAAAGAAGTAAACCCCCTTGTATTACTCTCAAAATAGTGCTTGTTTTGTCCTGGTGTGAATTCCATGTTGCCACTTAAGACCATACATACATGGAAACATGCATACACACATCATATATATTATCCTTAGGCACAAAAGCAGAAGAGGAAACTTCAGCTCTCATGCTCTTGTGCAGCTTCTGGTAAATAGTGATGCTGATGCAGGCTGAAGATGTGCATCTGAGCCCATTTGTACAGGAGAAGCTGTGGTGGGTTCCCCTTTGCTTTGGAAAAGTGTTTTAGTAGTGAGACAAGCTGGTAGTATTGAAACCATGGGCTGTGTACTGGGAGTAGATAAAAAGGTCAGGCTTTCCCTTTGGACTTAAAACCTCAGCCTGATGTAGCAGGTTTCTGTTTGCTCTTGGTTTATGCTATTAAAAATCAGGCTGCTATTGCACTGCTGGAAGCTTTAGCATCCTGGCTTTTCCTGCTTTTCAGATGCAGCAGCAACAGCAGCAGCAGCAACTACAGCGAATTGCCCAAATGCAGCAGCTGCAGGCAGCACAGGCTATGCAGGCACAGCAGCAGCAGGCACAACAGCAGCAGCAACAGCAGCAACAAATACCACAGCAGATACAGCAGCAGCCACCTCAACAAGTAATGCAACAGCAGATGCAACAGATGCAGCAGCAGCAACAGCAGCAGCAGCAACAGGTTGCTCAGGCACAACAGTCTCAGCTTCCACCGCAATCCCAGCCTCAACCCCAGCCCATGGTGTCTCAGCCACAGGCAATCTCAGGACAAATTCCTGGCCAGGTTATGCCTGTTACTCTCACCCCACAGCAATTAAAAGCAATGCAGGTAAGGGCTAGTGACCAGGTGATTGTTGGTTCATGATGATCCTCTAGAGAAATAAAAGAAGAAAAGATCTTTGACTTTTGCTTCTCATGAAGTAGGAAAAGAGACAACTTGTGAAGAGATCTGTAGCCAGCATATTATGAGAACAGAGAACAAGAGCAAGGGCTTTGAATTGCCTGGTGTGTGTGTGTGTGACTGAAGGCCATGGTGGCTCTCTAGCATGCTGGCTTTGCTTCTGCTGCCATCTTTGGTCAAAGTTCCTGCTTTTAGGAGAGTATGGCCAAGTCAGGTTTTACTCTGTTGAACATCTTGCTGGGCCAGCCTGGTAACGGTGCAGCTTTTTGAACTAGTGCGTTACTGTCAGCTTTTTCTGGGCTCCATATGTCTTGTGGAGCAAAAGCTGAGATGTCATCTCAAAACCTGCTTTCCTTTGGGCTTTGCTGGGGAGTGGAATGTTGGCTACACTTGAGAAATTACTGGCCCCACATGGACAAGTTGCTGCATCCCCTTTGTGCTCTGGCCTCCTAAGGCAGGAGCAGTATCACACCGACAGCTGCGGTGAATGTGCGAACATTTGAAGTGGTGCTCATTGGGAGGTGCTCAACACAGTGTGCTTGAGGGAAATCAGTGTGGCTGTGGTTAACTGTTTGCCAGAAAATTGAAGGATCTGTTATTGTCATGGGAAGACCTGGTGGTACAGGGAAGAAGTTACAAGAAGTTGAGTCGTGGGTGCATGCTCTGTGGAAAGACTGCTCTAAATGTTAGCAACACCAGAACTTGCTTTCAGAAAGCGAGCTCAAAAGCTCCTGGAGGAGTATGCATGCAAGGCTGATCTCACCTCCACATCCTTTCTTGTGACTGTAATCAACAAAGTTGAAAGAGGATTGTTTACTTTGTCCTTTTCTTTCCTACCCAAGGTAAGAGCACAGCTGGTCCAGCAGCAGCAGGCGGCAGCAGCAGCAGTGCAAGCAGCTCAGGCCCAAGCTGCTCAGATGGGAGCTTCAGGGCAGGTAAGGGCCCAGGAGCCAAGGTCATTAGTTCTAGACAAGTGCATGCTGGAGGTGAGCATGGAGGTGGGTCTCTGGTAGCTTTCTGATGAGGAGTCTGACCTTAGTCATCCTGTTGGTGAGGGGGATGTGGGCTTTTATGCTGTTTCTCCTTTGCCTGGAGTCAGAGGCAGGATTTCACTGACAACCTATCTGTGCATGCCCTGTCCTGAGTAGGTCAGATCCTTGCCTGTGCTGACACAGGAATGCACATCAGTAAGGTGACCTGCTGTGCTACAAGTCTGACTGTTGGTACTTGGAGTGTATCCTCCTCTTCCCTTCAACTTCCTTAGGTGACTGCTTTGTGTAGACTGATTTTTGTACTGTGACTCTTTGCCTGCTCCCTTTACTCACCCGTGGTTCACCTTCCATCTCCATGTAGTGACCATCAAGAACAGTACAGACAATGAAATCTTTCTGCACTCCCCCTTTCATCCATTCCTTTCACCTTTCATTCTTTCTGAGTGAAATGGCCAGTAGCTGTAGTTTGCTCTTGTTCTGGGTGTGGATTGTGAAGAGCAAATGGCATGTGGCAAAAGTGTGGAGTTACATTAAAAACAAAAGTGCAAAACCCAAGAGTGCTGGGTGGAAGCTTTGTGTCTAACACAGTTTGGGGTTTTTGTCCTGCAATACACTTGTAGCCCCAGTGGTTGTGCCTTGATGTGTGTCTGGTATGAAGGAGACAGGGGGGGGGTGTGAAATTTGGAATGGTTTGAGCTGAACCTCTCATCCCATTTTCCACAAGAGTATGGCATAGTCTTTCGTAGCTCACCTCTGTAGTGTTTCCTGTTGAGGCATTTCACAGGTATGGGTAAGTACTACTGTCACCACTCTGCAGCTGAAGAGACTGAGGCAGACAGGTGAGATGGGGTTGGCTAGGACTGATGGCAGGGATTTTTTCACAGACCCAGACATTCCATGTCTGCATGCACCATTTTCCCTTCAGTGCACAAGTCAGTTTGGAGTTTCAGTGAGACCCTGGGAAGGTTTTTCACATGGGCTGTGCTGAGCATTGGTTCTTCAATACACATCTCCCAGACTTGTATCAGGAATAGTGCCTTGTAGCATCATAATTCTAACCTGGCCCACATCCTTGGTCCTTTTTGTGTCAACACAGGATGTGAAAGCTGAGCAGTGGTAAGTACAGTTGGTACATCACTGACAGCAATGCAGAATGCTCTTTGTCCTTCTGAAACATGAATTAAAACTTCTGTTCATGTCTTAACCACATTTGCAGGTTGAGCTGCAGGGTCATAGGCTGACTGGGAGGAGACTTTGTTTTTTCCTTTTTACTAACTTGATGTGCTCTTTTCAACTCCTAAGCAGATATATTGTGCTTATCTCTAGTGTCAACTGAATTCTTGCCCCCTTCAGTGACTTCAGATGCCAGTGGCTTAACAGCATGGTGCATTTGAAAAGCTTCAGGTGCTGAGATGGCTGCCAGCAGGTTTTGTGTTTTAGCTTTACTCAGACATGTGCACTAAGCTCAGGGACTGCTCATTATGTGTCAAAGAGAAAATTCCAGGGGCAGGCTTTATACTCCATCTGTGTTCATGCCATTGAAATGGGAGCCTGCTAAAATTCCCTCAGCACTGTGAAGTCCAATCATTAAATGGTTTTCTTGTCCTGGTGTGAAAAAACAACTTCTGTATTTAACATTTAGTTTTATGATTGTGGCTGTCTACAAGATGACACTGCAGCTTCCATGGGGAGAGTGAATATGATCTAGAGAAGAAGTTTCTTTTAAGAGTAGATTGTGCTTTGTATTTAGTACACTTCTCTCTAGCAGACTTCTTCATTTGGTTCAGGGAAGCTTTTGTTCCAAGCAAACAGCCTAACCTTTGCTTGTGACATTGACACTTGGTCTCTAGGGGCTTTCAAACTGGGAATTCGGGTTGGTGTGGCTGTGGTTTTCCTTTTCTGTGCAGTCTCTGTTCCTCCTTCCTACACAAGTCAAAAGCATCCCAGGTTTAAGCCTAGATCCATGTGAGTTTTGAAGTTCTCTGAAGTCATAAAGGCATTCTGCAGGTCAGTGTTGCCCTGCCTGAGTGTCTGGTCATGTGGGCACGTAAAACTGATAAGTAAAGTAATGCCTCAGTAACCAGAGTGCTCCACAGGAGCTTACAGCACCAAGAGAACATCTGCAACCAGCTGGAGTTAAGTATTCATGAAGCTCAGATCCCTGTGCAGGTGCTCAGAATGCAGCCTGGCTGTTGGAAAATCAGAGCTGCCTTGGGTGGAGTGGCAGTGGCAGAGGATGCACACATGCCTGCCAAAGCCTGCATGCTCATGGAATTCTGAGTCTTTGGACTTTAAATGAGAGACAATGACAGATTCAGGATTCCAGTTGTCACATTCCACTGCATTTTTCTCAAGTAATGAGGTTTGCCTTGCAGCAGTGGAGGGAGAGCCTCTGCTTGCTTTCTGGTTTTATGGAGTAAAATTCTTGATCCAGCTTCCCTTGTGGAGGAGGATTTGCCTTCAACGTCAATCTCTCTCAAAAGCACTTGGACACTTGGTGGTGGTCTTCTGGTTTTAGAATAACAAGAACAACTCCTTCATGAATGTGTGGCTTGGTGCAAAACATGCAGTCTTTGGAACCCCCTTTCCTGACTCCTTTGTCACAGGTTTCACATGTGGGAATCGTTAAGAGAGTGGAATTGCTGTCATTTTATTTATACACACATTTCAACCCAAGCCTCCCCCCCCCCCCCCAACCCAAAAATACAACCAGCCAAACCCCACAGCTGCCATAACCATCATGAAACAAAGAGCTGAAAGCCTCTGAAGCAGTTTGTCATGCTGGTGTTCAGTGGTTTGCCAGACACCTGAACTAGGGGAAGTAATCCAAATCTTCACACTTTGGCGGTGTGGCAAGAGGAAGAGGGCCAAGAATGGGACACGTGGATCACCATAATGTCCCTGGCTTTTCACAGGCTCCAGAGATGCATTCACAAGGGTCTGTGATGGGGTGATTGTGCCTGGAAGGATGGAGTTGGGGTTTGTTTTATTTTTCCTAGTAATTTCCCTTTTTAATTTGGGTGTTTTGGTTGTTTGGTTTTTATTTTTGGTTTGCCTGGTTTTGTTTTGGTTTTGGTTGTAGTTAGGGTTGTGTTGCTTCACCAGCTCTCATGGAGCCCTTCACTCCACTTTGTAGCATCCACCTTGTGCTTTTGGCCAGTGCTGGGTTGTTGTGTTTGCTTGTGGTAGCTGTTGCATGCTGTGTGTGTACACGTGTTGCATGTGTGTGTGAGGTCTGAGGCGCTCTCATTCCTTTCCCCTTGGAAATCCTGTCTCTGACCATCCCTCTTTGCCTGGATGGAAAGGGATTGCATTGCTCTGGTGTTGTGAACTAACAGCTGTGCTGAATTTGACACTTTGGTTTTGTTTTTTCTTTTCTTTTCTTTCTCAGTTACTGCTTTCCTTTTCCAGTCTTGCTCTGTTGTATTTAATTTGATTTATTGTTAACAATTGTAAGCACATGCATCCTCTGACTCTCTGGAGATGTGTTGCTGGCTGCTTCAGTCCATTTACATAAAGCACTAAGCAAGAATGCCCCATACCATTTGCTGGCAGCAGGAGACTTCATTAACTCCTAGGTTGATTAGGGCCTGTGTAGGTTCCTTGGGAATATTGATCCTGGGGAAAAGTAGCAGCTCCAAGGACTTTCTGTAGCTCTGTACCAAACAGAATCATTCAAGTTGGAACAGATTAGGGTCTGCTCCAAGTCCAACCTTAGTCTGACACCAAGTCCAACCCAGAACCTTACTCTACATAGTTCACCCCTAAACCATATCCCCAAGCACCACATCCAAGCTCTTTTACTGACAAGTGAGTCTGCCAGAGTTAGCTGAATGCTACCTAAAACACATGCTCCATTAGCTGTACTTCTCAGCATGTGTGGTGTAATATTACATTTCAGCAACAGGGAGCCATGCAGATACTCTGCAGGTGCTTCCAGACACTGCAGAGTAGCAGAGTCCTACCTCTCTTTTAAAATGCAAATCCATTCTAATGCTAACCTTCATTCTTGGTCTAAAGGATTGCACCTTAGGCTGTGCTCAGTCTGCACAGCTGCAGAATCAAATAGAGTCTGAGTAAGCTTGTGCTAGATCATGGACTCATAGCAGGCTGTTTTAGCACAGCTTGGTAACAGAGGAATAGATACTTGTCAAAGTGAGAATACCTTTGATTGCTTCATTCTGTGGCTTATAGAAGTCAGGAAATAGCCTTTTGGTTTTTTCCAAACCCAGGAGGCCTTTTTGCTGTCTCTGGCCTTGTTATACTGTCACAAGTTAGGCTGGCCTGAAATTTTGCTCACTGTGGAGCATTTGTTTTAACAGCTGCTGTTGAGCTGTTGTCAGTGCTTTTATAATGCAGTTGCTGCTAAAGCCTTTGAGCCCACAGTGCCAAAGTGCCTCCTGAGTCAAAGTGCCACAGGAGCCTATAGCATTAGAAAAGCTGCTTCCCTGGAACATTTGTGACAACAGCCAGCTATTTCCAAGAACTCTGGACATCCAAAATGTCAGGCAAAGGGCCAGGAAATCCGTGGTAAAAGAGTCTGCCCTTGCCCCACCAGTCTGAATCCACACCTCAGCTGTCTCTCCATACCTAGGCTTTATTAGGTGCTGTCCAGAGGCAGATAGGAAAGAATCACAGAATGTTAGGGGTTAGAAGGGCCCTCAAAAGACCATCCAGTCCAGCCCCCTGCCAGAGCAGGCTGCCCTAGAGCAGACCATCCAGTCCAGCCCCCTGCCAGAGCAGGCTGCCCTAGAGCAGACCATCCAGTCCAGCCCCCTGCCAGAGCAGGCTGCCCTAGAGCAGACCATCCAGTCCAGCCCCCTGCCAGAGCAGGCTGCCCTAGAGCAGACCATCCAGTCCAGCCCCCTGCCAGAGCAGGCTGCCCTAGAGCAGACCATCCAGTCCAGCCCCCTGCCAGAGCAGGCTGCCCTAGAGCAGACCATCCAGCCCAGCCCCCTGCCAGAGCAGGCTGCCCTAGAGCAGACCATCCAGTCCAGCCCCCTGCCAGAGCAGGCTGCCCTAGAGCAGACCATCCAGCCCAGCCCCCTGCCAGAGCAGGCTCCCCTAGAGCAGACCATCCAGCCCAGCCCCCTGCCAGAGCAGGCTCCCCTAGAGCAGACCATCCAGTCCAGCCCCCTGCCAGAGCAGGCTGCCCTAGAGCAGACCATCCAGTCCAGCCCCCTGCCAGAGCAGGCTGCCCTAGAGCAGACCATCCAGTCCAGCCCCCTGCCAGAGCAGGCTGCCCTAGAGCAGACCATCCAGCCCAGCCCCCTGCCAGAGCAGGCTGCCCTAGAGCAGACCATCCAGCCCAGCCCCCTGCCAGAGCAGGCTGCCCTAGAGCAGACGACCCAGGAGGAAGGTCCAGAAGAGCCTGGTCTGTGAGCTAGCTGTCAGGGTGAGCTGCAGAGGGAAGCTCACTAACTTGCCCTCCATGCTGCCCCTAACCCCTGGAGGCTGCATGTGCTTCTCATCCTGCCAGTGCACTGCATTTCTTGTTTTGCGATTACTTTTGTCTGTTGTCCCTCTGTCCTCAAAGATGATCACCGCACCTATGGCCCGAGGTGGGATGCAAATCAGACCCCGGTTCCCGCCTACCACCGCTGTGTCCGCTACGCCGCCAAGCTCCGTGCCTTTGGGCGGACAGCAAATGCCACAGGTATTTACTGAGCCAGGAGTCTGCGAGGCGTGTCTGGGGCTGGAGCACTGCCTGGCCAGCAGGGGCAGCCTCGCTCTAAGGCATCGAACAACTGACTTGCTGAGCTTGCTCAGGGTGCTGGGCTCTCCAGGGTTTTCTGATCGATTTTCCTTTTAAAGAAGAGGTTTCCGTGGATCCTTTTTCCGTTTGAAAGAAGAGGTCTTTTGGAGAGCTCGGGCTGTCAAACAAAGAGGTTTTTGAAGTGGCTCTTTTAACATTTGAAAGGTTTTCATGTTGGGGTTTTGATTCAAGCCTGAAATTAGATCTTTGTGGTTTAGTCCTTGTCGGTACCTGACGAGTGTTTTGCAAGTCAGTACTGCTGAGTGGTGTCTGGGACCCTACTGATGTCCTCATGCTCTGCACAGATGCTTCTCCCATTACTGGTCAGCTTGGCTCACTTCAGTTTGAGTAGCTGCTTGACATGGCACCAGGGCAAAGAGAAATGGAGCTGATTTTACCTTTCATGGTTGGACATTTATCTTTCATGGCAGGAGGAATTGCCAGAAAGATTCCACTTGCACCTGCCACAGCGATGCACTTGTGTAGGCAGGCTGGCAGCACCCATCCAGCTGTGGCTGGAAGGTGTGAGGTCAGAGCACTGCACCTGCCTGGTGCAGATCCAGGGCTGTTGATGACCTGACAGGCATGTTGTGCAAGCAGGATGTGTTATTCTGGGGGAGCAGGAATGGGAAGAACTGGAATGAAGTAGCTGTTGCCAGTGAGTCAGGAAGCAGTCCTCCCTGCAGGAGTTTGCTGAGCCCTGTGTGGTGGTTGTTGGTTTAAGCAGGTGGTGGAATAGAGCTCAACTGTGTTTTCCTGTCTGTTACCCAGGAACCTCCTCCTCGATGCTAATTTCCAAATGTAACAGAAGGTGCAGTTTAAGTCCCTGTTACAACTGCATTTTGGTCGTGGGTTTAATGAATGTGTTTTCACTCTCTGCTTTTTTGTGTCCCCTGCAAGCTCGTCCTGGGGCTGTGGAATGTCTGCAACGCTGCTTCCTAGTGCTGCTGTGTCAAGTAGGCACAGCCTTTGCTTCTCAGGAGTTGGCTGAAGAGGGTACAGTGGCCAGAAAGACTCTACAGAGCTAGGCAAACACATCTCTTGGTGGTGGTGGTGGTGTCAGATAGGTGGTGGCTTCAGTCCAGGTCACTGATTAGCTGTGAGGTAAAATGAACCCCACGCCTAGGAGCTGAATCAAAAGAGAATTTACTTTGAGCTTTATTTGCTGTAGCAATTTATATAGGCTGAGACAATCATAGAGTCACAGAATGCTTTGGGTTGGAAGGGACCTTAAAGATCATCCAGTTCCAACCCCTTGCCATGGGCAGAGACACCTCCCACCAGCCCAGGTTGTTCAAGACCTCATCCAACCTGGCCTTGAACACCCCCAGGGAGGGGACAGCTGCAGCTTCCCTGGGCAGCTTTCCATCTACCATATAAACTATTCTTGATGGTTGGCTTGCTGATGAGGCCTTCCAGTAGATACTTAAGTATCAGATTGGCTTATATATCATAGTTGAGTCATAACAAAAAACCTCATTCAATCATCCAGTGTCACAGGCTGAGCTTTTAGTGGTGTCACGTCTGGTTATTGAGAAGGACCAAGTGCATGGCAAGGACTGTGAAAATGATGTAGAAGACTGAACAAGTAGAGAAGGCAGAAGAATGCAGAGATTCCTTTATTGGAGTGAGCAATGAGTGGAGTGAAAATGACTCTTGAGCAGGTGGTAGGGTGAGTGAATCATGGATTAGTGATGGTTGTGAAGCATGTTTTTAAAGCCACTCTGACGTGCCATACACTTGATAGCTCTGGATCAACACGTGTCTGTAGTCCTGTCTGCCAAAACATTTCAGGTCCTGGGCAGAAAAGTTGTCATTTACACCTCTCAATTTCATAAAATGCTGAAATAGTATTGGGGTTTGGGTGTGTTAGATAACTTCCTTCAGAGCCCTTGCAGCTGATAGGTTGGACTCAATGACCTCAAAGGTCTTTTTCCAACCTGGTTAATTCTACTCTATTTTTAATCCTAAGGGGCTGTGGTGTATATCTGGGTGTTTATTACTCATTGAAGAGTCTATCATCTCCTTGACTACAGCAGCAAAAGTCATCTAAACTTGGTGATAGGTAGCTCAGAGTGTCTTTTCTGTGTGGAAAAGAGTCTGAGTATTGCACTGAGGAATCCCTTTGAAGAGGGCCAGAGGTGAGATCGTGACTGTGTGGCCAGTTGGTGTTACCCCATATGACAACCATCTCAGTCTGGCCTCTTCTTCTGTTTTAATTCTTTTCCACAAGGCTTTATTGATTCTGCAGTGGATTTTTGTTAGGTTGGGGTGAGTTTGGGTTTTTTGGGGGGAGTGGTTTGTTTTGGTGTCTTTTTCTTTTACAATCTTTCCAATCACAAGAACAGAACTGGGTTGGAAGGGACCTTCAAGATCATCTAGTTCCAACCCCGCTGCCACAGGCAGGGACACCTTCCACTAGACCAGGCTTCAAGGCCTCATCCCACCTGGCCTTGAACACCTTCTCTTGTTCTGAAGGGGGGAGGAGGGAATAAAGGTAAAAAGGGTGAAGGAAAGGGGGCAACAAAGTAGTGTTTAAGAACCAACTATCCACAGGTCACTGGCTGGATCCAGAAGGACTTAGCTCAGAATCAGTGTGCTTTGAATTGTGTTTCAAGTATCTGGTAGCAACTATCAGATATTCACAGAACAGTTTGGCTTGGAAGGGAGCTTAAGGATCACCCAGTTCCAACCCTCCCTGCCATGAGCAGGGACACCTGCTACGAGCAGGGACACCTGCCACTAGGAGCAGGTTGTTCAAGGTCTTGTCCAACCTGGCTTTGAGTGTAGAATCCATAGAGAGGTTTGGGCTGGAAGGGACTTTGAAGATTATCATCTACTTCTCCCCTTGTCATGGGCAGGGATACCTTCTACTAGATCAGGTTGCTTGAGGCCTCACCCAGCCTGGCCTTGAACACCTCCAGGGAGGGAGTACCCAAAACCTCCCTGGGCAACCTGCTCCTCACTGTATTTTGTAGGAAGGTTTTGCATCAATCACCCAGAAATGAGAAATTCTTCAGGCTGAAAGCATGAAAACTGAATGACTCCAGGAGTTAATAACCCAACACAGCTCTGCCAAGGCTCCAAAGCAGCCACTGAAAATCTGCTTACGAGAGGAGGTAGAGTGATTAAACCCCCAGGCTTTGAGGGGAGGGGGGAAAAAAAGGCTGCCAGATGGAAACATCTCTCAAACAGCCACTAAAAACCTGCTTGGAAGAAGAGGTACAGAAAGTAAAACCAAGGTTTTGAGGGAAGGGGGGGGGATGTGGCAATGTAGCTCACACTCCTCTGGTCTTTGAATTGCCAGGGAATTAGACCTGCCTGTTTTGGTGCTGTCTTTTGGGCTTTTTTTTTCCCCCAAAGATGAAGTTTGGATGTATCTGAATATTTACCAAGCATGAGCTGCAATCATTGATAGTGGCACACTTGGAACAGCTAAAGGGAGGTTCATCTACCATCTGAAGCTGCTTTGCTTCAGTTGCCTTCGCTGAGCTGCTCAAGCCCTGCTCAGATTTGCTGGGAGCTGAAGGCATTCTGGTCTAGAAGCAGCAAGGACTTGGGGAACAGCAAAACAGATACTATTATTTTAAGGACAAGTTACATCCTTTACCTTCAGTGACTCATACTCAGGCTGAAGGCTTTTTAGCCTCTTCTTGAGTGAGGACACAGATATTGAATATTATTATAACAACTCTTACTTCTAGAGGAGAAAGCCATTATCTGGAGGAGAGAAGGCGCTGAGGAGACCTAATTGTGGCCTTCCAGTATCTTAAGAAAGCTTGGGAGGGACTTTTTAGGGTGTCAGGTAATGATAGGTCTTGGGGGGAATGGAACAAAACTAGAAATGGGTAGATTCAGACTGGATGTTGGGAAGAAGTTCTTCCCCATGAGGCTGGTGAGTCACTGGAAGAGGATGCCCAGGGAGGTGGTGGAAGCCTCATCCCTGGAGGTTTTTAAGGCCAGGCTGGAGGTGGCTCTGAGCAACCTGATGTGCTGTGAGCTGTCCCTGCCCATGGCAGGGGGGTTGGCACTAGATGATCCTTGAGGTTCCTTCCAACCCCTAACAATTGTCTGCAGAGCTTCACAGGATCTCTGTCTGGGTTAAAGGTGGAAATCTCCATGTGGAAATGCCCTGCATCTTGTTTCCATCGTGTTTGAAGATGCAGAGCCCCAGCAGGGTGCTCAGGAAGCACCCCTAGACCTCACAAAGCTTTAGCACCTGCAGAGAAAGCAGTTCCAAGGGCTCTTGTGCCAGACAACCCTGCAGTTCCCTGTCTGGCAAAACTGACCTTTGGGTAGGTCAGTGCCTGCTGGCTCCTTCCCCAAAGGGATCATTTCTTGGCACTGTTTAGTGATGAAGATTCACAAGTGACCAGAAGAACTCCAGGTGTGTGAGATCCTAAGATCTTACTGGTTTAAGCAACCTACTGATCTTGACACTTTAAAAGATGAATTTTGTGCTTTGGCAATCAAATAACTAATATGCTCATACAAGTTTTTCTCCAGTAGTTCCAGCATCAAAGCTTTCAAGTTCAGCACTGAATTATTACAGTCTGCAATGCAAGTTCATAAACTTGCAGTTTAATGCTGGGAGAAAACACCTCCAGAGAAGGGCCATGAGGATGAGCAGAGGGCTGGAGCTCCTCTGCTGTAGAGACAGGCTGAGAGAGTTGGGGCTGTTCAGAGGAGGCTCTGAGGAGACCACCTTGTGGCCTTCCAGTGTCTGAAGTGGGTTACAAGAAGGCTGGGGAGGGTGTTTTTAGGGTGTCAGGGAGTGATAGAACTGGGGGGAATGGAGCAAAACTAGAAATGGGTAGATTCAGATGGGATGTTAGGAAGAAGTTCTTCCCCATGAGGGTGGTGAGAGACTGGCAGAGGTTGCCCAGGGAGGTGATAGAAGCCTCATCCTTGGAGGTTCTTGCAGCTGGGCTGGATGTGGCTGTGAGCAACCTGATGTAGTGTGAGGTGTCCCTGCCCATGGCAAGGGGGGGTTGGAACTGGCTGATCCTTGAGGTCCCTTCCAACCCTGACAATTCTGGGATTCTAAATCTTCAGCAAACTGAAAATACAGAGGAGAAAAAAAGTAAGTAACACTGAGTTGATGTTAAAATAAAGCAAGGGATAAAGGCCTGGCTGGCAATAT
Source organism: Melanerpes formicivorus (assembly GCF_026170545.1). NCBI lineage: Eukaryota > Metazoa > Chordata > Aves > Piciformes > Picidae > Melanerpes > Melanerpes formicivorus. The sequence goes on from NW_027142388.1 coordinate 633,497, forward strand.
GGAAACCTGGATCTGACCTTACCCCAAGCTCTGCAGGGATTACCTTTGGGCTTGTAGAGCAGCGTAATGGTGGACTTGCAACCCAGGTTGCAACTGGTCAGACAAGGCTGTGCCTACTGGCTTCTCACTGAGAGGTGCAGAGTGGAAATGCTTTTTTTAGAGCTTCCTTTAGAGTAGAAATGTTTGTGCTGTTCAGTGTTACCCACCAGTACCTTGTGGCAGCCTCCTTTGCCTTGCTGTTAGCTTCTGCCTGGTGTTCACTCTTTCTGCTGGGAGCTTCTGAAAAACTGGCTAGCCTTATCTGCTGAGTGCCTTTCCTTGCCTGTGGCTCAGCAAACTGCAGGTAGGCCTCCAGCATGGTGTGCTCTAAACACTGAGAACAGCTTGGATTTGGTGGGGGGGTGGTAAGTGCAAGCTTTTGTTATGCTTTTGTTGTAGCTTTTGATCAGGGGCTTCAGGAAATGTAGGGCTTGGTGTCATGATCTGGTCACTCGAGAGTCACAGAGCTGTGAGATCTGGCCACGAAGGTGCTTGTAGGTGCAGAAACTCTCATCCTGCAGTGAAATAAAATAAGAGGTTTCATTTCCTCATCCATAGTGAAGACGAGAGGTAACCAAGTGGTCAGCAACTAGTGTAACTCTGGAGTTAAATGAGAAGCTAAATGGAGTTTAATAGAATTCAAGCTCCAGAGGGAGCAAGGTTTGCAATTTAGAATAGAATAGAGTAAGCCAGGTTGGAAGAGACCTTCAAGATCATCGTGTCCAACCTATCATCCAACACCACCTAATCAACCAACCCATAGCACCAAGCACCCTGTTCAGGAGGAGACTTGACACCTCCAGCGATGGTGACTCCACCACCTCCCCAGGCAGCCCATTCCAAAGGGCAATCACTCTCTCTGTGTAAAACTTCCTCCTGACCTCCAGCCTGAACCTCCCCTGGCGCAGCCTGAGACTGTGTCCTCTTGTTCTGGTGCTGGCTGCCTGGGAGAAGAGACCAACCTCTGCCTGTCTACAACCCCGCTTCAGGTAGTTGTAGAGAGCAATAAGGTCACCCCTGAGTCTCCTCTTCTCCAGGCTAAGCAGCCCCAGCTCCCTCAGCCTCTCCTCACAGGGCTGTGTTCCAAGCCCCTCACCAACTTTGTTGCCCTTCTCTGGACACGCTCCAGCAAGTCAACCTCCTTCCTAAACTGAGGGGCCCAGAACTGGACACAGGACTCGAGGTGTGGCCTAACCAGTGCAGTGTACAGGGGCCGAATGACCTCCCTGCTCCTGCTGGCCACACTGTTCCTGATGCAGGCCAGGATGATTGGTACTTTGTGTGTTTTGGGGTTGGGTTTTTTAAGCCCTTTTTAGTGAGAGTCAGTTGGGAAGAGCATTCTCTAAAAGCTGGAATTTCACTGAATTCCCTGCAAAGAGTGAAGAAATGTAAAGCTGAAAGCATCTCTAGACCTGTGAGAAAATAATCATCTGAACTTACAATGTTGCAAATAAACTGCTTTCAAAGAAGAGAAAGGGACTCGAGGTGAGAATTGCATCTTTCTGAGTGCCTGTTCTGGAAAACATTGCCATTTTGTCCCAAATTAGACATGAGCCTTTGGTAATGTGAAGTGGAGCTGTCAGCAAACATTCTGCACGAAGGAAAGCTCTTTGCTTCTGCAGCTAATTCAGGTAATGCAAAAAAAAAGGATCAAATTCATTCTGTCTGGGCTGATGTGCACTTTAGATGCTGCATGTCCTTGCCTTGGCTCTTCCCCAGCATCGGCAAATGATCTGAAGGTGCCCTGGGGCCGGAGGGGACGCGGAAGCCGGACGAGGAAGGTGCCTTGGGGCCGGAGTGGATGCAGAAGCTGGATGCCGAAGGTGCCCTGGGGCCGTAGGGGACGCGGAAGTCGGATGCGGAAGGTGCCCTGGGGTTGGAGGGGACGTGGAAGGTGCCCTGGGGCCGGAGGGGACGCAGAAGCTGGACACGGAAGGTTCCCTGGGGCCGGAGGGGATGCAGAAGGTGCCCTGGAGCCGGAGGGGATGCAGAAGCTGGATGCGGAAGGTGCCCTGGGGCCGGCGGGGACGCGGAAGCTGGATGCTGAAGGTGCCCCGGGGCCAGAGAGGACGTGGAAGCCGGATGCTGAAGGTGCCCTGGGGCCGTAGGGGACACGGAAGTCGGACATGGAAGGTGCCCTGGGGCCAGAGGGGACGCGGAAGTTGGACGCGGAAGGTGCCCTGGGGCCAGAGGGGACGCGGAAGCTGGACGCGGAAGGTGCCCTGGGGCCAGAGGGGACGCGGAAGCTGGATGCTGAAGGTGCCCTGGGGCCGGAGTGAGCGCGGAAGCTGGATGCTGAAGGTGCCCTGGGGCCGGAGTGAGCGCGGAAGCTGGATGCTGAAGGTGCCCTGGGGCCGGAGTGAGCGCGGAAGCTGGATGCTGAAGGTGCCCTGGGGCCGGAGTGAGCGCGGAAGCTGGATGCTGAAGGTGCCCTGGGGCCGGAGTGGATGCTGAAGGTGCCCTGGGGCTGGAGTGGATGCTGAAGGTGCCCTGGGGCTGCAGTGGACGCAGAAGCTGGACCCTTGCCCTTGATTTTAAACTGGTATCTTCCCTCTCCGCCTGGCTGGGGATTGTTTGGGCCCATTGTTATTATAAGGTCACCTCCTGCAGAGCTGTAAGGACCGTTCCAAGCAAAGTGTCCTGGACTGAGCAGTGTGTACCAGCAACAGGAGGCCATGCTAGGCTTCCTTTAGATGTGCTAAATACCACCTGGGGGAGTTCCGGTGGATATTCAGCCAGTGACTGAAGGACAACAGCAAACTGAAGTGTCTGTGACTTGTGGATTTCCAGGAACCTTGGCTTCAAAATAGTGCTTTGGGCTGAGGGAAAGTGTTGTAGCTCCTGAAGGTGTTCACCAGTGTCTTACAGGATGCACAGAGGGGTTGCCCATGCACAGCACGTGGCTTCTGGGGGCCAATTTAACTGATTTTGTTATGTTCTTAACTTCCAGCCTCAGGCCATAGGAGCTCTGCACGTGCTTTAAAGATAGTGACTTAAAGTCTGCGTTGCTCCAGCATGCTCCTGGCCATCAGACAGGCTTTTGGTTTTTTTTTGTGTTTGGTTTGAAGTGACCACAGGGGAAAAAAAATGTCCATCAGAACATCTGGCTCTGGCATTTTACAGCATGCAGAACAAACTGAAGTCGTTACCCAGGGGTTGGTGCTGTTCTACCGATGCTCTTCCCGGCCTTTTTTTTCGCCTTCAGGCACACCTCAGCATTCTCCAGAGGTCAGAAAGACACCTCATTGCATTTATTGATTTATTCCCACCCAGCCATGCACTTGGGAGCAGCTTCTGCCTCCATCCAGATTTTCAGAAGCAGAGTGTTTTAACAAGATGTTAATGCTTCAGCTTCCTTAAGTTTGGTGGGGTTTTTTTTCCTCTCCTTTCTCCTAAAGAAAAACAGTCAGGAAGCTACAGTCAAGTCTGACAGACCTTTGAAGACTGCAATTAAAATGCCACAACAAGGAGTTTTTGTGGCTGCTAAGTCTGACCTCAGAACTGGTTTGGGGGTTTTGTGGGTTGGGTTGTTTGGTTTGGTCTTCCTGCTGTTGTTTTTAGTTCTTAACGAAGCAGTTTTTCCAGCTGCCCCTTTGGACATTTTCATTGGAATGTGATGGTTTGGGAAATTAAACCAAATCCTTACAGAGTTACTCAAACTGTGTGCAGGTTTTAATGTGGTGTTTGTTTTTTGTAGTAAAGTTGAGATGACCCAACCCTGAGAGCCTCAAGAGTGACACAGGTGCAGCTATCACCATGGGGGGGAAGAGGAAACTAACATTTTCATTTCTTGTAGGCCTGAGGATCTGCTTCTCTCCATAGGTAAAGCCTTTTAGTTAGGTTCCCTTCCTCTTCTCCCTTTTGTTGTTACTGATCTTCTCTTTTTCCATGTTTCAGGTCAGCCAGAACAACATCACCATGATGTCATCCCCATCTCCTGTCCAGCAAGCTCAGACGCCCCAGTCGATGCCTCCACCACCACAGCCATCTCCTCAGCCAGGCCAGCCAACCTCCCAGCCAAACTCAAATGTCAGGTGAGCTAGACTGCAGCTTTTGAGGCTTTCTGAGGCACTCAATGGATCTTTCCACCCTTTCAACTGGAGCAAATGAACTGCAGTGAGAGCAGAGGTAGGACTGTGCCCAACACACGCAGAGCCCCCCGTTTTAAATGAACCTCTGTATGAAACCCTGACCAAGGCTACCAGCAGAGCTACAGGTTGCTGTATAAACACTTGCTGACAGAAGCTCTGCTCACAGGCTGATGATGTTTCCTTGACAGAGCCTGGCAGGTTTGATTGTTGTGCTTCTTTTTCAGCTCTGGCCCAGCTCCATCACCCAGCAGCTTTCTGCCCAGTCCATCTCCGCAGCCATCCCAGAGCCCAGCAGCTGCACGAACACCTCAGAACTTTAGTGTCCCATCCCCAGGTCCTTTGAACACTCCAGGTAAATGATCTGAGAACTCTGCTGCAGACTGGATGGAAGTTTGGGGCTGGTTTGGGAGCTCTGACAGCTCCCAGCTCTTGTTGCTCGGCACACACTGCAAGGTGGTGAACCTGCCACGGCACAGCACTGCAACAGGGGACCTCTCAAATCCAAATGAGTTGCCACCTTCTTTGTCATCACTGAATGATGTGATGGCTTTTTGTAGCTTCCCCAGTCTTTTGAGGAAAGAATGACCCTTCATCTGATGGAGCAAGTTTATAGGGGTACAACGAGCCCTTAGTTCCATGCAGGAAGGACCCCTGAGCACCAGCATGCACTTAGCAAGGAAGCAAACACTTCATGAGAGGCTGCAGGCTGCTCTGCTGCCAAGCACCTCCCTAGGTGTACTCTGATACTTGTGCTCTTCTCTCTCCCAGATGTAATAAGCAGTTTCTGACACTGTGACTGGAAGTGACAAACTGGCTCCTTCTCATGGCAGTGTTGTGGGGGCTGCAGTTTGGAAAGCACCAGCTAAGGAAAGCTGCAGCAAATTCAGCATTTTGATTTGGTGTGTAATGCAGCAGAGTGAAGGCAAATGAGGGCCTAGGAAAGGGCTATATGAGGCTTAGGATCCTTTCAGAACAAAGTGGTCCACAGAACGTGTTCTTTCTGCACAAAGACTTGGAGGCTTGGGCAAGCAGGTAAACTCTGGAAGGCCTGCATCAGGAATAGTGTGGCCAGCAGGAGCAGGGAGGTCATTCTGCCCCTGTACACTGCACTGGTTAGGTCACACCTTGAGTCCTGTGTCCAATTCTGGGCCCCTCAATTTAAGAAGGACATTGAGACTCTTGAACATGTCAAGAGAAAGGCAACAAGGCTGGGGAGAGGCCATGAGCACAGCCCTGTGAGGAGAGGCTGAGGGAGCTGGGGTTGTTTAGCCTGGAGAAGAGGAGGCTCAGGGGAGACCTTATTGCTGTCTACAACTACCTGAAGGGAGGTTGTAGCCAGGTGGGGGTTGGTCTCTTCTCCCAGGCAACCAGCACCAGAACAAGAGGACACAGTCTCAAGCTGCACCAGGGGAGGTTTAGGCTGGAGGTGAGGAGAAAGTTCTTCCCAGAGAGAGTTGTTAACCATTGGAATGTGCTGCCCAGGGAGGTGGTGGAGTCACCATGCCTGGAGGTGTTCAAAAAGGGATTGGATGTGGCACTTGGTGCCATGGTTTAGTAGTCATGAGGTGTTGGGTGACAGGTTGGACTTGATGATCTCTGAGGTCTTTTCCAAGCTTATTGATTCTGTGATTCTATGAAGTGAGCTGTGCTTCGAGAGGGCCACATGTCGGACTCAGGCTCTGCAATGAGAGAATGCTGTTCTGGAGCACCTTTTATCATCCTCCCTGTGACATGCAGCCTTTACTTCTTGCCAGGAAATCCAAATTCTGTCATGAGTCCAGCCAGTTCCAGTCAGTCAGAGGAGCAACAGTACCTGGAGAAACTCAAACAGCTGTCAAAATACATCGAGCCGCTCCGGAGGATGATCAATAAGATAGATAAAAACGAAGGTGAGCTTGCCTGTGTCCAGTGATCCTTTTCTCTGTCAGTGGTCTCCTCTGCTGGAAGCAGCAGTACCTTTGCATTTTGCAATGGCTTCTGTTCCAGGAGCTAAAAGGGACAGTGAAATTAATTGCTGTGAAGAGTAGGTAAAATCCTCAGCCTTAACTTCCTGCCAGTTTTCTGTTGAGGCACAATGGGCGATTGGGATGAAAGATCTTTGATCCTCACCACTTTCATCAGACTCACCTCATGCTTCACTTGTAGCAGTAAACTGCCAGTATGGGAGATGTTCTTGGGGTCAAGCTTTGTGTCTCTGATCCTGTTTCAGATAGGAAGAAGGACCTGAGTAAAATGAAGAGTCTCTTGGATATCCTGACTGACCCTTCAAAACGGTAACTGTTTCTCCTTTTGCTTCACATCAGCTTCCTGGCCCTTCAGAGGTTAGCATCCAGCCCTGCTGGCATTGTGGCTGGCTGTGGGGCTCACAACAGAAGCACTTCAGCCAAGGTGACCGTTTTGTGGTGATGGAGTTCCTCCTTTTCTGCAGGTGCCCTCTGAAGACGCTGCAGAAGTGTGAAATTGCTCTGGAGAAGCTGAAAAATGACATGGCTGTGGTAGGTAATGCTTGGTGCTACCTTAGAGCTGCCTTCCTTCCAGTAGCTGAAGGGATCCTGCAGGAAGGCAGAGGGACTCTTCCTGAGGGTGTCTAGAGACAGGACAAAGGGGGAATGGTTGAAGCTGATGCAGAGCAGGGTTAGACTGGAGTTTAGGGAGCTCTTCAGTGTGAGGGTGGTGAGACTCTGGCACAGGCTACCCAGGGAGGCTGTGGCTGCCTCCTCCCTGGGGGTGTTCAAGGCCAGGTTGGTTGAGGCCTTGAGCAGCTGAGTCTAGTTGAGAGGTGTCCCTGCCCGTGATGGGGAGGTTGGAGGAGATGAGCTCTGAGGTCCCTTCCAACCTGAGCCAGTCGAGGGCACAGTGCATTGAAGGACTTTGTGCCTTATGTAGTGACAGGATGAGGGACAGTGATTTGAAATGAGAGCAGAGCAGATTTGCATTGGAGGTGAGGAACAAGTTCTGCACCTGGAGGCTGCTGGAACACTGCACCAGGTTGCTCAGGGAGGTGGTTGAGGTGTCCCTGCCTGTGGGGTGGGAGGTTGGAGGAGGTGAGCCCTGAGTCCCCTTCCAGCCTGAGCCATTCTAGGATTCAGTATTACAGACTTCTCTTTTTGTGCTGATTAAAGGAAAGGGGCTTCTCTTGTGTTTCAGCCTACTCCACCACCTCCCCCAGTGCCCCCCACCAAGCAGCAGTACTTGTGCCAGCCCCTTTTGGATGCTGTTCTGGCCAACATCCGCTCCCCGGTCTTCAACCATTCCCTGTACCGCACGTTCATGCCAGCGATGACCGCCATCCATGGCCCACCCATCACGTAGGTGTCACTGCCCTCCTCCTTCTTGAAGGAGGAAATGCTTCCTTGTAGATGGGCTGTGGACAGGTGGGAGTTGAACCTTTCCTTTCTGCACCTGTGGAAGCTCTGTAGTGTTGCCATCCTCACTCTTTCACTTGGTCCTTTGTGGACTCTTACCCAGGGCCCCGGTGGCTTCCCCTCGGAAACGGAAGTACGAAGAGGATGAGAGGCAGACCATCCCCAATGTCTTGCAAGGGGAAGTTGCAAGACTAAATCCTAAATTCCTGGTGAACCTGGACCCTTCCCACTGCAGTAACAATGGCACAGTCCATCTCATATGCAAGCTAGGTAAGCAAGAAGAGCCCAAAAGCTGACTGCAGAAAAGTGCTGGGCTTGATTGTAGCAAAAAAACTCTCCTAACAGTCTTGAATCTTGCCAGCCTGTGACTTCTGCAGGGAGCCTGTGCCTGGCAGCTTCCCAGCCCTGCTTAGCCATGACACCCTGCACAGGCTGCTTCAGTGCACACCTGGAGAGTTCATTCACACTGATGCTATCCTTGCACTGCAGCTGCAGTAGGTAAACTCGTACAGTACCTTAAAGATCACTTGTTAGCAACCAGCTCCGTCCCTGGTTTCACCAATCCTGCCATGCAGGAACTGTTCTGTTTCCAACAACTAGCACAGAGCTGCAGGAGTGTTAATTGTGGTGAGTTCTGCTTCAGTTTGCACCAACGATCCCTGATAGTTGTTGTGTGCTCAAGAAAGAAATTGAGCTTTGGGGAAACCTGATAGCAGCCTGCCAGTGTGTGAAGGGGCTACAGGAGGGATGGGGAGAGTCTGATTCCAAAGGCCTGCAGTGACAGGACCAGAGGCAATGGCTTTAAGCTGGAGAAGAACACCTTTAGATTGGATGTTAGGAACAAGTTCTTCACTATGAGGGTGGTGGAACACTGGAACAGGTTGCCCAGGGAGGTGGTTGAGGTCCCTTCCCTGGAGATACTCAGGCCCTGGGCAGCCTGGTCTAGTTGGGGATGTCCTTGCTGACTGCATGGGGTTTGGACTGCATGACCTTTGGAGGTCCCTTCCAGCCTGGACCATTCTAGGGTTCTATGATAGGACTGGGGGGGATTGGATCCAAGCTAGAGGAGGAGAGATTTAGATTAGACATTAGGAAGAAGTTCTTCCCTGTGAGGGTGGTGAGATACTGGAACAGGTTGCCCAGGGTGGTGGTAGAAGCCTCATCCCTGGATGTTTTGAAGGCCAGGCTGGACGTGGCTCTGAGCAATCTGACCTGGCATGAGGGGTCCCTACCCATGGCAGGGGTTTGGAACTGGATGACCCTTGAGGTCCCTTCCAACCCTGACAAGTCTGTGACCTTTTTTGCCTCACCTGAGTAATCCTAAAGCATGAATAGGCTGTTACCTGTTGGCTCTTGGATACCCATGAGGAAAGCAGATTCTTTCTTCCCCCTTTCACTTGAGAGACACAAACTGGTCTTGTCCTGAGAATCTAAAGCAAGATGGGGAAGGTGGAGAGATGTTTGAGGGAGCTTTTCTTCCAAGAGTCTGAGTGGTGTTAAAATGAGCAGGGAGGGAGATTTCCCTCCCAATTCCAGCCTGCTTTCTCGGGCTTCAGAGGCTAGAAACCAAGCTGAATGAGGCAGCAAGCCCCCACTCTGCTTTGTTCTGATGGGAACTGTTTGCCTCCTAGATGACAAGAACCTTCCCAACGTCCCACCGCTGCAGCTCAGCGTTCCGGCTGACTACCCAGACCAGAGCCCTCTGTGGATCAAGAACCCCAGGCAGTATGGTAGGAGGCTGCCAGCAGGGCATTTCCTGGGCATCTGTAGTGGGGAGATTCGTGTTGTTTTCCAAGTTACTGTAACTGTGTTTCTCTGCTCTTTCTCTCCAGCAGCCAACCCCTTTTTGCAGTCAGTCTATCGGTACATGACTTCCAAGCTCTTGCAGCTGCCGGACAAGCATTCAGTCACAGCACTTTTAAACACCTGGGCACAAAGCATTCGTCAGGCCTGCCTCTCTGCTGCATAACAACTCCCTCTCTGCCTGGGGAAGCAAGAGAGAGAGTCTCAACAGCTGGCCTCTTCCCACATGCCACTGGAGAATCACAGGCATCCCGGGGAGGGTACTCCAGAAGAGGGAAGGCTTTAAGTTGTTTCGTTCCTAGGTGTTGGGTTCGGTAGAGAACCTGATGTTAGACTTAGCTTTCATGCTTTTTACCTTCTGCCTTTCTGGACTTTTGCCAGCATTTTCAGATACACAAACTGTGTATATATGGTTCTTGGGACTGTATTAGGATTGAGTTTTTATTGTCTTCTTAGAGAAGAAATTATTTGTGGACTTCTTTCAGGAAGCCTGGTATAAGAGGGAGTAGGGGGGAGAATGTCCTCATTGGCTTCAAAGTTTGCTCAGTGCCAGTATTCCTTTCCCACTCTGTTTTGTGACCTGATACTGCCCCAGAAAGAAATGAGCTGCAACTAGAATGTGTTTGCAAACTTCTCAGTGGTTGCAGGAACCTTTTTTCCCCCCTCATGAGCTTTGTCCAGAAATGAGAGAAATGACAGCTTTTCAAAGGCATCCCTCAGGCAGGTGAGGTGAATCTGGATCATGATGCTTGGGAATGGGGTAAAAAAAATACAGCTTGTTTGAAACACTACTTTGTATAAATGGTTTTTGGTTAGCATGGACCACATTCCTCTGAAAGAATGAAGTGATGAGAGAGAGGAGACATTAGTGTGCACCCTTAAGAACTCACTCAGTGTGGAGGTGGGGGTGGAAAAACCCCAACAGTGTAAAGCCCCTGCTGCCACAGATCAACCCAGCAGCCTTGCAGCTGCACTTCTCTTCCCAAGGGAGCTGTCTGTCTCCCCTTGGAGTTGAGGCAGCTCAGTGAAAATGCTTCTGTGCTGCATCAGGTTGCTTTTAAAACCAGAGGAAAAAGAACCCCAAGAGCCCAGCTCAGTAGAACTGACAGCCAAGATTTCATGCCTTGAATGATGGGCACCAAGTCAGCTGCCTTATGGTTTGGGCAATTCTGATGTAAACCTTTGCTGTGGGTAACTTCTTTCATGCACAGCCTGATTGGTTTCTGTTCCACACAGCTTCTAAGTTGCTCACTCCCAACTGGCTGGTACAGAAGCCTTTCAGATGTCAGTGTTCCCATTCTATCCTGCACCACCTTCCTGTGCTGGGCAGCAAACCTTAAAAGAGGAGCTGGGCACAGGAGTGTCAAGAATTGGCTCTGACCTTTGTAACTCTGTGTGGTGTCATCAGTTTTAGGATGTTTTCAAATGTGGCTACTTAGCAAGCACTGACTGAGGCAGCAGAATGCTCTCAGTATTTTGTACATGAACTAATGCAGCATCTGTTTGTTTCTATTGTAATAAATTTATTCTTATTCCTGGGTTGGATGCTAGCATTGCACTGCTCTGCTCTTCCCACACCTCACAAACCACTTCTCCTCTGGCCTTGGCTCCTTTGCTCTGGGGTAAGTGGAAACTCCCATCCTTGGCTCCATCAATAGAATAGAATAAACCAGGTTGGAAGAAACCTGTGAGATCATCGAGCCCAACCTATCATCCAACACCATCTAATCAACTAAACCATGGCACCAAGCATCCTTTCCCCCAGCCAGTCTCTTCCTAAACACCTCCAGTGATGGTGACTCCACCACCCTGGGCAGCCCATTCCAATGGCTAATCACTCTGTGAAGAATTTCTTCCTAACACCCAGCCTAAACCTCCCCTGGCACAGCTTGAGACTGTGTCCTCTTGTTCTGGTGCTGGTTGCCTGGGAGAAGAGACCAACCCCCAGCTGGCTACAACCTCCCTTCAGGTAGCTGTAGGCCGCAATAAGGTCTCCCCTGAGCCTCCTCTTCTCCAGGCTAAGCAACCCCAGCTCCCTCAGCCTCTCCTCATAGGGCTGTGCTCCAGACCCCTCCCCAGCTTTGTTGCCCTTCTCTGGACACCTTCCAGCAGCTCAACATCTTTCCTAAACTGAGGGGCCCAGAACTGGACACAGGACTCGAGGTGTGGCCTAACCAGTGCTGAGTCCAGGGGCAGAATGACCTCCCTGCTCCTGCTGGCCACACTGTTCTTGATGCAGGCCAGGAGGCCCTTGGCTTTCTTGGGCACCTGGGCACACTGCTGGCTCATGTTCAGCCTACTATCACCCAGTATCCCCAGGTCCCTTTCTGCCTGGCTGCTCTCAGCCACTCTTACCCCAGCCTGTAGCACTGCACGGGGTTGCTGTGGCCAGTGTGCAGAACCTGGCACTTGGATGTGTTCAATCTCCTGCCCTTGGATTCTGCCCATCTGCCCAGCCTGTTGAGGTCTCTCTGCAGAGCCTCTCTACCCTCCAGCAGATCAACTCCTGCCCCCAGCTTGGTCTCATCAGCAAATTTACTGAGGATGGACTCAAAATAAAAAAGCAGCAGCCTGGTCAGCAGGGGAAGAGAGCTGATTCTGAGACTTTGCTCCACTGAGACCTCACCTGCACCACTGCATCCAACTCTAGAGCCTTCAACTCAGGAAGGACATGGACCTGATGGAGCAGGTCTAGAGGAGGGCCTCGAAAATGATCAGGGGGTTGGAGCACCTCTGCTTGGAGGACAGGCTGAGGGAGCTGGGGGTGTTCAGCCTGGAGAAGGCTCCAGGAGACCTTAGAGCTGCCTGCCAGTACCTGAAGGGTACAAGAAGGTTGCAGAGAGACTGTTGGCAAAGGCCTGCAGTGACAAGAGGAGGGGCAAGGGTTTGACAGTAAGTTTACCCTGGGTTATAGGAACAAGTTCTGCACCATTCTCAGTCCTACAGCTGATTCTTGCTCCAGAGCAGGGTAAGAGGCTTCTGTGCAGTTAGTGCTGAACCAAGTACAGTTCTAAGGACAGGGGGAGGTTGTTCAGGCTTATCACTACTGCTGCCCCCTTCCCCCTTCAATGGGGAAAGTCAGGCACTGGAGTCCAGAGGAAGGCTTTTGTAGAAATAAGAGGTACAGTGGGCTCCCCCCTACCCACAGCTGTTCATAAACCCCAGTTAGCCTGGACATTCAAAACTACTTCAGGAAGAGCTGATACTCTTAAATTCAAACATTTTAGTCAGGCTCATCCTCAGAAGGTTTATTTTCACAAGTGGAATCCATGAGAGCAGGAACTCAGTGTTCATGTGGTCTGCAGTGGTCAGAGAAGAGAGTCATTACCACAGCATAGAGGAAGTAGCTGAGCAGGATAATGAATGTGCAGCCCACTGGCCCAATGCAGAACCAGGATGCAAGGCAGTAGAGCAGCAGCAAGGAAATGAGAGTCCTGTAGCTTGCCAGAAACCTCAGGCTGATCCTTGGTCCCCAGTTGTGGCTTGTTCTGTCCTTCACCACAGGGCTGCACCTGATCCTCTGTGTGAGCTGGGGGTTGGTGAGATGATAGCGACAGAGTCTGCCCACAAAGTCTTCCCTGGAGCAGAGCACCTCCAGCTGAGCAGCAAACTGGGAAAGGCAAAGTTCAAACATTAGCATTCTGTCCTGTTTTCTTTTACCCTTTCCTTCTTTATGGGCTGAGAATCATAGGAAGGAAGGGGGAGGAGGGGGAAAGGATCAAAATGCACTTTTAAAATGCACAACTGCTTCAGTCCAGACTTAGAGAGAAACAGAAGCACATCTGAGGAATCCTCACTCTTGTTCACACTGCCACAGGGGCACAGGCCTCACAGTCACAGAATGGGCTGGGTTGGAAGGGACCTTAAAGCTCATCCAGTTCCAGCCCCCCTTGCAAGGACACCTCCCACCGCCCAGCTTGCTCAGGGCCTCATCCAACCTGGCACTGAACACCTCCAGGCAGGGGCATCCACAACCTCCCTGGGCAACCTGCTCCAGTGTCTCCCCACCCTCCCTGGAAAGAATTTCTTCCTCCAGTCTAAGTCTGCCCTCTTCCAGCTTCAATCCATTCTGTCACAGCTAGGGGAAGCAAAGGACTGGTGCTGAAAGAGGAAGAGCATTCTGAATGCAGGCTAAGGAACACACTCTAAATGTTAGCTCTTGCTGCTTTGTGCAGGAAAAGCAGCAGGGCAGCTCCAGCAGCAGGGCTGACCCCACTGGGGAACGCCCAGCCGGCTGCCAGGCAAGGCAGGAGGCAGAGCAGAGGAGGTGCTCGCTGCGTGCGGCAGCGCAGGCCTGCAGCGCAGAGCGGCAGCGCAGGGCGGCGCTTACCCTCTGGTTGAGCAGCGAGGAGAGGCGGAACAGCAGCCGCACCAGGGTGGCGCTCTCGTAGCTGCGGATGGGCTGCAGCTCGGTGTCCCCCTGGTACTGCACCTCGAACCTGCGCAGGCCGTTTATGATCTAGAGACAGGAAAAGGCAGCGCCTGAGCCTGCAGCTTCCCCTGGCAAGGCCTTGCTCCGGGCAGCCCTCAAGCCCCAGAGAGCTTTCGTGTCTCTGGCTGGAGGACAGGATGCAGGCAGCTTTCTGCTCTCACCTGGTACCTGCCGAGCTGGGTGAGAACCAGGCCGTCCTCGCTTTCAATGCAGTCTGGGAGCTGCTTTTTCCCATTCTCATCTTGGGCTGCCCCACACTTCAGCATCATCTGGGTCAGCTGGGCCTCATTCAGCTACTCAAGGAAGCACAGTTCTAAAGCATTTGTTTGATCTAGCCTTCTCTTCCTCACTTCACAAACTCCTTATCCCTGGAAGCCTTTGACTGCCAGCACCAAGAACTGCTTAAGAGCACCTTGGTTAGACAGTAAAGAGAGATGAAAGTCTCCAGCTTTCTTGACTGTGCTCATCAAACCCAAGAGAACTGTGCTGTGTGCCCCCTTACTGCTTCAGAGCTGCCCAGAAGCTGTCATCTTCTAGGTCCTTCCTGCTTGAGGGAGTGTGGCTGACAAATGACTCTGAGTTTAACCAAAGCAACAGCCTAATTCTGCTTCCTCCAGTCATCTCTAGCTGCACTCAAAGGTTTAGAGCTCTTCACATTTAGAAAGTACTGCACTGCTTTAGCAATTGAACCCAGCCCTTGCCTGTTTGTAAAGGAGACCAGGCAGCAGGGAAAAGATAGGTTTGAATCAACTCCAGAAGAGTGCTCACTTGAAACTAAGTTGGTTTGCTCCTTAGAACTTCAGAGCATCTCATTCCATCTACACTGAAAAAGGTTGTGAAGGGCTCAGGTCAAGTCAAGCCTAGGAGGAGTTTACAACATGTACTGGCAGGGTCTCTGGGTGGCTTTGTGACCCCCAAAGTACAAGAGAAACAGAAGCACATCTGAGGAATCCTCACTCTTGTTCACACTGCCACAGGGGGACGGTCCTCACAGTCACAGAATGGGTTGGGTTGGAAGGGACCTTAAAGACCACCCAGTTCCAAACCCCCCCTGCCATGGGCAGGGACACCTCCCACCAGCCCAGGTTGCTGAAGGCCTCATCCAGCCTGGCCTTGAACACACCAGGGAGGGGGCAGCCACAGCCTCCATGGGCAACCTGCTCCAGAGTCTCCCCCCCCTCCCTGGAAAGAATTTCTCCCTGCTGTTACGTACCTTAAAGATTTGGCATAAGTATTCCAGTGCCTTCTCTAAATACTCATCTGTTTTCTTGATGCTGTCTTGCCCCATTTCATCCAGGTCATTGCCTGTGTAGGAACCATTCATCTCTGATGGTGTGAGCCTAAACCATGAGAAGAAGGAATGGGCCCCCATGGTCTCTGCAGAATGGTCTGAGATGGACTTGGCCGTCTGCTGCGCCTGACAGATTAACTGAGCCAGTTTTAACACCTGCAACAAAGAAAGAAAGAAAGGTGCTGTGGGACAAACACAGGAGCCTGAAACATCAAGCCAGGGATAAATCTCTGCCTGGGGACCTGGCAGCAAGAGCAAACTCCCTTTGAGCTCACAGGCCCCTGCGTAGGTGCACTTCCAGAAGGGCAAAGGCAGCTCCTTGCTGTTGGAGCATTGAATGGGGTGAGGCTGCTCAGCAAGCAGGCTTTGTGCAGTGCAAGGCAGCACTGGAGAGAAGCAGGCTGCTTGCTTTTCACTACAGATCTTGCTTCTGAGCCCTTTTGAGTCTCTGACCATTGGTATTTATATGATCTCTGTGTTTATACATCTCTCTTGGCTCACTCACAACCAACAGAGGAGTTCTGATGGTTTTCTTTCTACAGCAAACTAAGCTCTGAGCATTCCCATCTCCTCCTGCAGGGAGTCAAGATTTAGCTACTGGGAAACAGCAGGTGGGTTCCCATGGCCAGGAGGCAAAGGCAGACCATAGTTTGCATTAGCAGTGCCAGGTGGGACACAGAGGTGCCCAGGGACGTTGTGGCTGCCCTCTCCCTAGAGGTGTTCAGGGCCAGGCTGGATGAGGCCTTGAGCAAGCTGAGCTGGTGGGAGGTGTCCCTGCCCATGGCAGAGGGTTGGAACTGGATAATCTTTTGAGATGCCTTCCACCCTAAAGCATTCTCTGATTCTCTAACTGCTGCTCAGGGGTCTCAGCTGGCTTTTTTCACTCCTCTGGCAATTTTGGGGTGGCTGACAGGTACCAAGCAATGCAGTGACTCCCAAGTTCACAGCCAGCATTCCAGAGAGGAGCTGCCTTCAATATACTCCTGAGGCAGCAAGCTGCTACACTGACTGACTCTGCAAGTATCAGACAGATCTTCACAGCTATGCTGGGCTGACAGCCCTCCACTTCCAGAAGTCCCCATCAGCAAACAGCTATCCAGCAGGAAAGGTTTTCCAGGCTGAACTCCCCCTAGGATAGCTGCTCAGCACTGAGGAAACCCCTGGCGGGTCAGACGTGTGCCACAAACCCACTGCTTACCAGATTCCTGACTTCTGTGCCAAACATCTGCTTGTACTGGAAGTCCTGTCCTTCCAGGCTGTAGACATGGCTCTTCACCTTGAAGGAGGCATCTGTGATAGTGGGAGGCCACGAGGAGAGGAAGCTGCCACCAAAGGAGGAGGTCATGAAGAGCCGGTGTTGACGATGGGGAATGACGAGCTCTGGCTCCAGGAACAGCTGCTCCCCTGGGGTCGGAGACAAACAGTGAAGATCATCATCACTCTCCTACAAGAAAGCTGGGGAGGGACTTTTTAGGGTGTCAGGTGATTCTTCATTGAATTCTCTTTGCCCACAGGAGAAAAATCATTGAATGACTCAGGTTGGAAGGGACCTCAGAGATCATCCACTCCTCCCTGGAGGTGTTCAAGGCCAGACTGGATGAGGCCTTGAGCAACGTGGGCTAGTGGAAAGCATCCCTGCCCATGGCAGGGATTTGAAACTAAATGATCCCTTCCAACCCAAACCATTCTATGATTTCATTGTAAACCCCAAATTCTGTATTCTTTATTCCTTAAGAAAATGAGTGGAATGAACTGGGAGTGGTGGTGGCTAGAGAAGAACCACAGGCAAGTGAAAGCACTGGGACAGACTACAGCGAACACACACACAAGCTCTTCAAGCATGCCAAAGTGGAGGGCAAGTCTGTTCACCTCAGTGCTTCTGAGGCAAGGTATAGCCACTGTGAAGACAGAGAGGAGAGCACAAGTTGTCCCAAGCATCCATTTACCTTTCAGGATCATTTCAGCAAGGTTGGGCTGAGCAAAGACCTTGGCTACTCGGAACACCATGAGAGCGTTCTTTGGGCTGACCAAGTCCGTCCGAAGAGCTCTGTTCAGGAATCCTACAAACAGCTTGGTGTACATGAGCAGGTTTTCCTGAATGAAGGCAGCCCTGTCAAAGGGAGCACAGCCCTTGTGAGCACAGCCCCTGTGAGCGTAGCCCTGTCCCACTGAGCACAGCCCCTGGGAGCGCAGCCCTGTCCCACTGAGCGCAGCCCCTGGGAGCGCAGCCCCTGGGAGCACAGCCCTGTCCCACTGAGCACAGCCCCTGGGAGCACAGCATTGGAGCACAGCAGCTGTGAGCACAGCCCTGTCCCACTGAGCACAGCCCCTGTGAGCACAGCGTTGGAGCACAGTCCTTTCCCACTGAGCACAGCCCCTGTGAGCACAGTGTTGGAGCACAGCCCTGTCCCACTGAGCACAGCCCCTGGGAGCACAGCGTTGGAGCACAGTCCTGTCCCACTGAGCACAGCATTGGAGCACAGCAGCTGTGAGCACAGTCCTGTCCCACTGAGCACAGCCCCTGGGAGCACAGCCCCCTGCCCCCAAGCCAGCACAGCAATACACAGCAGTTGCTATTTCCTCTTCTGCCAAAGGAGTCATTAAGGGCATGCTTTGTTCTGGCTCTGCGGAGATGGTTTACTTGCACTGAGACAAAAGACTACTCAGAACAAAAGCCTGAGCGGAACAAATGGTCTTTGAGGAGCTGAATTCGGGCTGGTGTCTGCTTCCCGAGATCTGCTCTGTCCCTGAGGAGCTGCCGGCTGGGCTCAGCTCACCCCCACTTGCTTTCCTCCTTACCATTTCTCCGACACGCTGCGAGGCAAGGACTCTGCACTCTGGGGTGGCTTTTCTGGAGCATACCTCCAAGGCTGCAAGTAACTTAACCACATCTCAAGAACCTAAGCAAAATCACACAGAAAGGAAAATCAACACCACAGGAGCATCAGTACTTTCAGGAAAGGAAGACAAAGACTGGGCAAGATGATCCGAGGTGCCTGCCAACCCCTGCCATGCTGTGACTCTGCAAGAGGGCTTCTGTTTGGTTCTTCTAAGCCTAGTGAACATTATCCTAAGGACACCTGCAAGAAGCTCTCTAGGAATCTAAGCACCTTGGGAAAAACAGAGCTGAGGAAGCCAAGTGCATGTTCACAGACTCCTAGAAGGGTCCAGGCTGGAAGGAACCTCCAAAGCTCAGCCAGTCCAACCCCCCTGCAGTCAGCAGGGACAGCCCCAACTAGATCAGGCTGCCCAGGGCCCTGTCCAGCCTCACCTTGAGCATCTCCAAGGAAGTGACCTCAACTCCCACCTCCCTGGGCAACCCATGTTAGTGCTCCACCACCCTCAGAGAGAAGAGCTTCTTCCTGATAGCCAATCTAACTCTGCCCTTCTCTACTTTGAAGCCATTGCCCCTGGTCCTGTCCCTGCAGGCCTTTGCAAACAGTCTCTCTCCAGCCTTCCTGTTGCCCCCTTCAGGTACTGGCAGGATCCTGTTAGGTCCCCTTGGAACCTTCTCTTCTCCAGGCTGAACACCCCCAGCTCCCTCAGCCTGTCCTCACAGAGCTGCTCCAAGTCCCTGATCATTTCTGTGGCCCTCCCCTGGACCCTCTCCATCAGGCTGCTGTTCTTTAGGACCACTCTGGGTTTTGTCTGACACCCAAAAGAGATGGCACTGGGACATGTTCCTGCCAAACCCAAACTTGGTGGTTACACCTCAGGTGCATTTAGCAGTTCTGGTGGTGTTCACTAAATCCCTGCTGGAGCATAGATCTTACACTGCTGTCATCTCAGCTCTCACCTTCTGCATGTCCCACACCCACCATCCTGAGGGCACAGAGTCCTGACTGCACTGAAGCCAGGAAAAGGTTTGCTGTGAGCTCTGTCACCATCTCCTGTGGCATCCTAACTCACCTGTGTGCCTCAAACAGCACACTGCAGCTGCAGGTGTGGTGAGCAAGGCCTAGCTTTGTTACACTCTGCATTTGTGAACTCCTCCATTAACTGCCCAGACTCAAGGCTCTGAGGCATTGCTCTCCCTGCTTGCAGGAGGCAATGTGTGCAAAGTCTGAGATTGAACACATCCAAGTGCCAGGTTCTGCACATTGGCCACAACAACCCCATGCAGTGCTACAGGGTGGGGTCAGAGTGGCTGAGAGCAGCCAGGCAGAAAGGGACCTGGGGGTACTGGGTGACAGTAGGCTGAACATGAGCCAGCAGTGTGCCCAGGTGCCCAAGAAGGCCAATGGCATCCTGGCCTGCATCAGGAACAGTGTGGCCAGCAGGAGCAGGGAGGTCATTCTGCCCCTGTACACTGCACTGGTTAGGCCACACCTTGAAGTCCTGTGTCCAGTTCTGGGCTCCTCAGGTTAGGAAAGATGTTGAGTTGCTGGAAGGTGTCCAGAGAAGGGCAACAAAGCTGGGGAGGGGTCTGGAGCACAGCCCTGTGAGGAGAGGCTGAGGGAGCTGGGGTTGCTTAGCCTGGAGAAGTGGAGGCTCAGGGGAGACCTTATTGCTGTCTACAACTACCTGAAGGGAGGTTGCCTGGGAGAAGAGACCAACCCCTACCTGGCTGCAACCAGCACCAGAACAAGAGGACACAGTCTCAAGCTGTGCCAGGGGAGGTTTAGGCTGGATGTTAGGAAGAAGTTCTTCCCAGAGAGATTGCCCATTGGAATGTGCTGCCCAGGGAGGTGGTGGAGTCACCATCACTGGAGGTGTTTAGGAGGAGACTGGCTGGGGTGCTTGGTGCCATGGGTTAGTTGATTAGATGGTGCTGGGTGATAGGTTGGACTTGATGATCTCAAAGGTCTCTTCCAACCTGGTTTATTCTATTCTATTGTAACTGAAGACTGTGTTGGTTTGGTTTATGACCTATCCAAGCAGGCAGCAAGGAGTTAGGGTCTGTAAGACTATCTGTTTGAAGAGCTTCTCAATCCACAGCCATCCTTAGTAGCAGGAAAATCAGCCAACCATCATTGTCACCAAGACCTATTTAACTTCCTTTCTTGAGTCTAACAGGCATGGACCTGCCACAGAAAGATTTTCACTGCTCCAGACCAACAAAAAAAGGAGGGGTTTAAACAGCTGCTAACCAGCAATAACTTAACTACAGCAAAGGCTGGCTCTGGCAAGGCCAGGCTGGGGGAGAGCAGCAGGTACATACAGCTCTGAAAGAGGCATCCAGAGGCCAGTGCCCAAAGCAGTGCTGCAGGAAGATGTAAAGCTTCTCCTGGACAAAGCGAGGGATTACAACCCTGCAAGCAAAGACAGCCACAGGCACAAACCATTAGCACAGCTCAGCAACAACAAAGCCACCAAAACACAGCAGAGAACTCCAACCCAGCAACCCACCCACCAAAACACAGCAAAGAACTCCAACCCAGCAACCCACCCACCAAAACACAGCAAAGAACTCCAACCCAGCAACCCACCCACCAAAACACAGCAAAGAACTCCAACCCAGCAACCCACCCACCAAAACACAGCAGAGAACTCCAACCCAGCAACCCACCCACCAAAACACAGCAGAGAACTCCAACCCAGCAACCCACCCACCAAAACACAGCAAAGAAAGCCAACCCAGCAACCCACCCACCAAAACACAGCAGAGAACTCCAACCCAGCAACCCACCCACCAAAACACAGCAAAGAACTCCAACCCAGCAACCCACCCACCAAAACACAGCAGAGAACTCCAACCCAGCAACCCACCCACCAAAACACAGCAAAGAACTCCAACCCAGCAACCCACCCACCAAAACACAGCAAAGAACTCCAACCCAGCAACCCACCCACCAAAACTCAGCAAAGAACTCCAACCCAGCAACCCACCCACCAAAACACAGCAAAGAACTCCAACCCAGCAACCCACCCACCAAAACACAGCAGAGAACTCCAACCCAGCAACCCACCCACCAAAACACAGCAGAGAACTCCAACCCAGCAACCCACCCAACGACTCAGCACCCTTCCACCGATGCAGACACAGAAAGGGATGGTCCAAACTTGTTCTTTCTGAAGCAAAGCTGCTTCTGGCCCTTGAATTTCAACCCCACTGCAGAAACAAACCCTGGCCAGACCCCCCCTGGTAGCAGTAATTTGTCTCTTGGCTTCTGCAAAGATAGAGACTGACCAAAGAGCAAGGCACTCCCCTCCTGGGGGTGCCCTTCCCATCTGCCCCCCAGGCTGCTCTTGGGTGCTTGGCAGCTCCTGGCAAGGCAGCATGGTGGCTGCAGGAGAGTTCATTGGAAAGGGTAGAACTCTGAGATATTTCTTGGCCCTAGGAGTTTAGCTCAAGGTCTCCAAAAGCAATCAGAGAGGCTGGGAGGGAACCTAAGCCATTACTCTCATGTATTTTAATGGACCCCTGTGTTCAGCCATCAAAAATCCCTCAGCAACAGGAGAGCTTTGCCAGGAGGTTTCAGAGGCAGGCTGCTCCTGGACCTACCTTTTGAACTCCTCCAGGGGGCTGGCTGTATGGGAGTGGGCTGAAGGGGAGAGAGGCTCTGGTTTCAGGCTGTTGCTGAAAGCATGGAGGTGTTTGACGAGCAGCCTCACCACCAGCACGTGCTCCTCGGTGGGCTTGAAGGCCTCCTGGATCCAAAGCAAAGCACAGCAAGGTGATGAGCAGTGTCATGGCCACAGAGAGGCCAGGAAGAGCACAGAGCACAGCTCAAAATGCAACCAATGCTCCCTTTCTTCCAGGTTCCTCACAGCCTGGTGCCACCTGATGTCAGACAGGCTCCCTCCCTAGGACAGCCTGCAGCCACCCCCTGCCATCATCTCTCTAGGGAGCAGCAGCACCTTGGAGAATGTCACTGGGAGAAGCCCCTCTGGTGCCCTCAATTTCAGGCTAGCACTAAAGAACAGAGTGAGCTGTAGGTTTGGACTTACCCCTTTCTGAAAACACAACATTCAGCCTCTCACTGTGGGTCTAAGGTCATGGCTGGGGACACCACCACAGATCCTTTATTTATGCTGCTGGCTGGCTTTGAGTTCTCCTTCCTATGCTGCTGCTCAGCTGCCTTACGAGAAAGAATCATCCTGGAAAGAGCCCTGGGCAGTGCAAGAACTGCTTCAAGTTCTGCATGGCCCTGCTGTTTCTAGCACCACCACAGGTAGAAGCAGCCTGGGGAGTGCTGGTGAGCCAGGGTGGTGCCACCAGGAAATGAGGGCATGGTATGGCAGGGTGAGGAGTGAGGCAAAAGGAGTTAGGCCTGGGCACTCAGCTTCAGGGCTGGTCTGCTGCAGAAGCTGGGGACAAAGCCCTCTGCTGCTGCAATCTGCTCTAAGAGCAGTGAACTGATCTCAGCCCACTGTTGAAGGCAGACCTGAAGGGGTCACTTTCAGCCCAAGTCTCACAGCTCTGCTGTCTCTCCAGAGCTGAGAATGTACCTGACACAAGAGTGACAGCTGCCAGGAGCCTCTTCAAGCTGCAAGGCATCTCCAGGATGCCAAAGGCAACCAGGCTGAGCTGAGGCACTGGATGTGATCCCAGGGGACTGGCAGGCATTTTTACACCTAAAAACTTCTTTCTTAAACAGCATTCCCAGTGCTGGGGGCAGGGAAGGGTTTGGGGTGTGGGGTGGAGGTCCTTCCTGTGGCCTTTTCTCTGCAAGGCCTGAGGCAAAGCAGTTGTGGTTGCACAGCCTCTTCAGGGTTTTGTAGCACACTGTAAAGCTCACTCCAGAAAGAAAGATTCCAGGCTGGAGGAAAAAGCAGCCAGGGCTGAGGATAACATCCATCACCAGTGCTAAGGAAGGCTGCTCTTGAGTGCTTGGCAGCTCCTGGCAAGGCAGCATGGTGGCTGCTGGGGTTTATAGACAAGGGTAGAAAGAACTCTGAGAAGTGGCTTTGCCCTAGGAGTTTAGATCAGGGTCTCCAAAAGCAATCAGAGAGGTTGAGCACTCTGCTGTTAGGCCTTGAAAAGGTGCCATCACAAATGAGAACTGCAGGCTCCCCTTGCAGGTGCCTTTGGAATCACAAACCCAGCAGCCCCACCCCTTCAACACCCCCTGGCAGGTGATGATGCTGCAGTTTTCCCACCCAGCAATCCTGATCCTCTCCTCTTAGCCTAGCTCAGCACCACCACAAGCATTATTAGTTTCCAGAGTGGCTTCTCCCCCACCAGCTGCTGTCCAGCCTTGGCTTGCAGGCTGGGTGGCTGCCACTCTCAGCACAGGAGTGAGAGAAGCAGCCTAGCACAAAAGCTTGCAGGGCCAAGCAGCAGTTCCTGCTCCCCTTTCGAAGCAGCCCCTCCAGTACCCACTGCACTTAGAGGATCACCAAGCAGGACAACTCTGTGTAGTGCTGCAGAGCTTCACAGCACAGGCTCAGCCCTCCCCTTTCCCCAGATGAAGGCCCCCTGAGGAAAGGGCTGAGGCAGGGAAAGAGGAGTCAGGAGCTTGTTCCAACAGGAATGTTTCTGCATGCACATCTCCTGAACAATCTGCAAAGGTACCCAGGTGTGCTTCTGCAGGAGTGGGCAAGGCAGGGCTGGATTCCCAGCACCAATTTGGTACCATCCAGTGGCATTTCACTGCCTAAACCCCCTAGACATTACCTACCTTGCTTAGAGGTGAGAGCCATGCAAATTCTGATCTTCTCTTCCATGCAAGGTTTGCTTAAATGACTTTAAATGAGTGTGGGAGGGGCAGAAATCTGCCAGCAGTGAAACCACTTTGAGTGTCAAAAAGCAAAGGTGTCAGCAGAGCTGCCAAGTCTCTTTCTGCAAAGCATCACCAGAATGCAGCTCTAAAGATGGGATTCCAAACCACTCCCAGAATGGGCTGGGGTGGAAGGGACCTCCAAAGCTCACCCAGTCCATCCCCCCTGCACTCAGCAGTCCTCCACTAGAGCAGGTTGCTCAGAGCCCTGTCAAGCCTGGCCTGGAACATCTCCAGGGATGGAGCCTCAACCACCTCCCTGAGCAACCTGGTGCAGTGTTCCAGCAGCCTCCTGGTGCAGAACTTGTTCCTCATCTCCAATGCAAATCTGCTCTGCTCTCATTTCAAATCACTGTCCCTCATCCTGTCACTACATAAGGCACAAAGTCCTTCTAATGCACTGTGCCCTAGACTGGCTCAGGTTGGAAGGGACCCCAGAGCTCATCTCCTCCAACCTCCCCACCATGGGCAGGGACACCTCTCAACTAGACTCAGCTGCTCAAGGCCTCATCCCACTTGGCCTTGAACACCCCCAGGGAGGAGGCAGCCACAGCCTCCCTGGGCAGCCTGTGCCAGAGTCTCACCACCCTCACACTGAAGAACTTCTTCCTCAGCTCCAGTCTAGCCCTGCTCTGCCTCAGCTTCAAACCATTCCCCCTTCTCCTCTCTTTAGACACCCTCAGGAAAAGTCTCTCTGCAGCCTTCCTGCAGGATCCTTTCAGCTACTGGCAGGCAGCTCTAAGGTCCCCCTGGAACCTTCTTTTCTCCAGGCTGAACACCCCCAGCTCCCTCAGCCTGTGCTCACAGCAGAGCTGCTCCAGCCCTTGGATCATCTGTGTGACTTCCTCTGGCCTCACCCCCGCAGCTCTGTGTCCTTTCTCATGCTGGGAACACCAGAGCTGGAAGCAGGATTGGAGGTGAGGTCTGAGCAGAGCCAAGGGGCAGAATCCCTTCTCCTGCCCTGCTGCCCAGCACACAGCTGCCTGCTGGGCTGCATGAGGGCACTGCTGGCCCCTGGGGAGCTGCTCAGCAACCAACACCCCCAAGCCTGCTGCTCTCACAGTATCACTAAGGTTGGAAGAGACCTCAAAGATCATCAAGTCCAACCTGTCACCACAGAGCTCATGACTAGAGCATGGCACCAAGTGCCACGTCCAATCTCCCCAACCCACTCTGCACCCAGCCTGGATTTGTGCCTAGGACTGGCCAGTCCCAGCTGCAGTTCCCTGCCCTGTGACTTGCTGACCCTCCTGCAGCTGGCACTGCACCACTCCTCTTCTCTCCATGCCCTTTGCTGAGCCCTCTCAGTCTGTCCCCAGAGAAGGTTCAGCAAAGCTCTGTGCAGGGACCTCAGTCGAGCCGCAGCAGCAGAGCTGGGCAGAGCTGCTCTCCAGCCAGCCCCAGTACACTTTGCAGATTATCTGATGGAACAAGAGCTTGCCAAAAGGAACCAAAATGAGCAGATGGTAATACTTGGTATGCTTGGAGGGCCTGGTAGCTGGGTTGGGCAGGACTACCGTGGTGCTTACTGGAGATACTGAGTCGGTAGTGGAGAACCTCCAGCTGAGACAACAGAAACAAAAAGGAAGGGGGAAGGGGGGGGGGGGGGAGGGGAAAAAGAAGAGGAGAGAAGAGAGCAAGAGAAAGAAAAAACAAGAAAAAAAAAGTGAGAATGAGGCCAAGGAAGAAGGGTGGGGGGAAAAATATGAACATCACAAATACAGTCAGGGACAACACATCACAGCAGCAACTGCAGCCACAGTAGCCTCTTCATCCTGCTGACTACCTCCTCACTGCTCCACCCCCTCTCTATCCACCTGAACATCCAGAGAACATCAGGCTGGAAGGGACCTCAGGGAGCATCAGCTCCAACCATGGACTGGGAGGTGGTGTCCACAAAGCTCAGCTGTGGCTCTCCTCCTCCCTACCCTCAGAGCAAGTCCCGGTGGTAGGGGAACTGGAGCTCCTGCCAAAGGAACTCCCTGCTTCAGGAGTGAACTGAGCTGCAGTGAGGATCTGCAGCCTGCTGGGGAGTGTCTTGTTCAGTAATGAAGTGAAGCTGTTCAGTACTCTGCAGGCTGTTTGAGTGGCCTTTAGGAAATGCTGTCCTTTCTCCTGTGCTGCTGGAGAAGCAGGGTTTGTGTGCTGGGAAGAAACTCCCAGGGAGGCTTTCTCCTTCCCAAGGAACAGGAATTAAAAGCAAGCTTGGCTTTTTACAGTCATTGTGAGCCTGCCCAGTTGAGTTTCCAGCAGTTCAGAGAGATCCTCTGTTTCTACTTAAAGGCCATTTGGGGAGGCTGCAGGTCTGGTGAACTTCCTCCCAGGAGGAAATTCCTTTGACGCTTAGGGCACCACCCTGTGTACAGCCAGGCAAAAGGCAGCTGCCACAGTGTGTGTTGGCAGCCTGCAAGCCTCACCAGATCCCTTCTGGGAGTTAGGCAGAGCAGCCCTGGGCTGTGCTGGTGAAGAGGATACTGCAGTGACAGTGCCACACATGTATGGGAGCAATGAGAAAACATGGGACAAAAATATGTGCCCTACACAGATCCCAATGGCTCCTGCCAGCATGGAAACCACCTCTCCAGAGCACAGCTCTGCTGCCTCTCTACAGCCCCTCCCCAAGCTCCTCTAGGGCCAGTTTGGTGCCTTTTGGTTTGACCCCCTCAGCCTGGCAGGATTGTTACTGCAAGCTCCCCAACAGCTCAGACACTGCCTGCTCCTCAGCTGCCTCCCCTGGCACAGGAGGAGCCTGTAGGCTAATGGTGTTCCACAGGCAGTGCTGGGATCTGTGGCACCTGGCACTGGAAGGTCAGGAAGCATCACAGAAGTTTTAATCAAACAGCTTAAAGGTTCCCTGTGACTACAGCAGAGGGGAACAGCAAAAGAGATGCTTCAGGCTTGGGCTCTGGATCATCAGAGAGAGGAAGAGCAAGGAGCCAGGGGAAAGGAAAAGAGCAGAGTCAGTAGGGAGGAGAGAGGAGCTCAGGGTCACACCAGAGCTGGAAGGGCTGCAAAGCAGCTAAGCAGGAGAGAGGCACATCTGAAAACAGATGATTGGCTGTTCATTCCCATTCCACCCCCTTCTGCTTCTCAGGAGAAGCCTCTGACACCCTGACCAAGGCTTAAGGGAAATCTGTCACTGCTTGAGGCACTTCACAGCAGTCACACATCTGCCTTGGCCCATCAAAACAAACACAGAGCAAGTTCTGGGGAGCCTCATCCCCTCCTCCTGTGGGGAAGCTGTGTAGACATGGAGTCACTGATGGCCAAACAGGCACAAATGGTCACTGACTCCTTCCCCTTCCAAACACACAGAAGGCCAAAGAGAATCAAGTGAACCTGCAGCATTACTAAGCCTTTTAAGGGTAAGGTTTAGGGTGACCTTGGGTTCCCAGTCAAGCCCTTTAAACCCTTCTGTTGGAACAACCCTTCCCTTTCTGCAGAGTCTGCTTCCTCATCTGAGGAACTGAGAGGCAGACTCTGGTCCTTCAGCCTGCCCTGAGACCAGCCTACAGAGCTTCCTTTGTGCACCCCAGTCCCCAGCTGCTCTGAAACCCTTCCTCAAGCCTGCAGGAGGGATCCTTCATCCATCTAAGGAGGTCATGGAGAATTCCAATCCCTTATTTAGGTCTTCTAAACCCCAAAGAGTGAAGACTACTTCATGCCCATGATTAGTTCTCATCAAAGATGAAACCAAAATACCATCAGGGGGGAGCTCTGGCCTCAAGCTGGGGCTCAACACAGCCTGGGGAGGATCCTGCAGGGATGATTTCAGAGAGCTTTAAGGTCTAGGCCTGTCCTACTGATTCTGCTGCTAATCACTGTCTGTAACTGCTGCTCCCTAGAGCTAGGGGAGAGCATCAGCAATGCAGAGGGTGAGCAGAGGAGGGAAGTTTAAAGCAATCCTTACTTCTGGCCTAAGCACAGAACTGGATGCACAGAGACTGGACAGACAGACAGACCAAAAGTACTTCAAGCAAAGCCTTTCCATCACAGGTGCAGAGCCATGCTGCTGGGAGCCCCAGCTGGAGACTGCAGCAGCAGTGAGGCCACATTTGGATGTCAGCTTTAAAAGGACAAAACCCCCTCAGTACTTCAGCCCTCCAGTGGTTCTCCCTGGCACAAGGCCAGTGCAATTTCTCAAGTCAGTCAGCTCTCACCTGGCTTCTCTCACCCAGGAATAGATCCTGAGTACCTTTCAGACTGCTTTCCCCTTCTATTAAAGTCCCACAGTGACCCAAGAGGGAATTCAGAGGATCCATCATTTCCCCCCCCTTCAAATTCACTTTACATCTACAATGCCTTTGAACTTCAGGCTCCTCCACACTTATTTTGCCCCACATGCAGTAGTTTGTTACTGAAAAGGCCACCACAAAGTGCTTCAAACAGCCATTAGCTGAGCAAGAGTGTGCAAGGTCACCTGAGCTCTGCAGCTACAGAACTGCTGCTGAGAACCACGAGGGTGAAGATACTTTGGAGGAGTTTGGAATAGGAAGCAGCCAAAAAAGATTGCTTCTTTCACTTAACCCCTGAAGCACAGCCTAGCAAGGCTTCCTTTGTGGTTTTAACTTGGGTTTGTGCTTAAAAAAAACAGGGAAAAGGTTCCAGATCTCAGCAATGGTTCATTGGCATTTCAGTGGCCACCACTGCTGGAAACCAGTGGGAGCTCTTTGGCAGCAGCCCCCCTGCCCCCAGGGGGATTGAACAGGAAGGTTTTGTAGTGGGCTTCTGGTTTGATTGGTGGTGTTCAGGTTGTTGTGACCCTCCCACAAGCTGGGCCTCCCACCCTCCCAGAATAAACCAACAAAGCAAACCCAAGGCAGCTTCTGCCATGCTCTGGGTGGCAGCACTGATTCACAACGTCCTGCACCACCGGTGGGGGAAACTCTGCTCCTCTGCACCAAGACCCCCACAGCAGCCTCCAGAGAACAGGAGATCTACCCCAAGGTAAAGAGCTCAAGCATCAGATGGCACTCACGAAGCACAGACTGTTACCTTGACATGAGGGGACTGCATTTTCTGGTACATTTCCAGGGAATAATGGTGGAGCCACATCTCAACAAAGATCTGCAAAACCAAATCATTTGGCTCAGAAATCATCCAGGGCTAGACAGAAGCCAGGGGTAAGGGAAGACCAGAGAACAGGATGTGAAAAGCAAGCTGTAGCTGGAAACAGGCAGCTGCTGAGGGATGTTTCAGGTGCTCCTCACAGCCATGCCATGAGCAGGCACACTGCTAGCAGCTGTTGAAGCACCAACAGTTCAGTTCAGGCACCTGTTGACACAGCAGGAAGCTGCTTCAGAACAACTGTTCAGTATCACAGTATCACTAACCAAGGATGGAAGAGACCTCGAGGGTCATCGAGTCCAAGCTATCAACACAGACCTCATGACCAGACCATGGCACCAAGTGCCACGTCCAATCTCCTCTTGAACACCTCCAGGGATGGGGACTCCACCACCTCCCTGGGCAGCACATTCCAAAGGCTAACAACTCTCTCTGGGAAGAACTTTCTCCTCACCTCGAGTCTAAACCTCCCCTGGCGCAGCTTGAGACTGTGTCCTCTTGTTCTGGTGCTGGTTGCCTGGGAGAAGAGACCAACCCCTTCCTGGCTACAGCCACCTTTCAGGTAGTTGTAGAGGGCAATGAGGTCTGCCCTGAGCCTCTTCTCCAGACTAAACAATCCCAGCTCCCTCAGCCTCTCCTCACAGGGCTGTGCTCAAGGCCTCTCCCCAGCCTTGTTGCCCTTCTCTGGACACGTTCAAGTGTTTCGATGTCCTTAAACTGAGGGGCCCAGAACTGGACACAGGACTCAAGGTGCAGCCTAACCAATGCAGAGTACAGGGGCACAATGAGTTCCCTGCTCCTGCTGGCCACACTATTCCTAATGCAGGCCAGGATGCCATTGGCCCTCTTGGCCACCTGGGCACACTGCTGGCTCATGTTCAGGCGGCTGTCAATCAGCACCCCCAGGTCCCTCTCTGTTTGGCAACTCTCAGCCACTCTGCCCCCAGCCTGTAGCTCTGCATGGGGTTGCCATGGCCAAAGTGCAGCACCTGGCACTTGGACTTGTTGAATGCCATCCTGTTGGACTCTGCCCATCTGTCCAGTCTGTCGAGGTCCCTGTGCAGGTCCCTCAGCAGACTCTCTTCTGCCTTCCCTTGATGGGGAATAGAACAAACACCTCTGTGCTCAACCTCTGCTAAGAGCACAGAATTGATGCAGGATTAACCCCAAAAAATGAACAGATCAGGTTTAGAAACCTGTATGGCTTGATGTCAGTACTTAGATGTAGACTGCAGCAAGGCCTTGGACACCGTCCCCCACAGCAAACTCCTGGCCAAGCTGTCAGCCCATGGCTTGGACAGCAGCACTCTGAGCTGGGTTAGGAACTGGCTGGAGGCTGAGCCCAGAGAGTGGTGGTGAATGGTGCCACAGCCAGCTGGCAGCCAGGCACCAGTGGTGTCCCCCAGGGATCAGTGCTGGGCCCCATCCTGTTCAGAATCCAGATCCTGATCTGGATAAGGGCATTGAGTCCATCCTCAGTAAATTTGCAGATGACACCAAGCTGGGGGCAGGAGTTGATCTGCTGGAGGGTAGAGAGGCTCTGCAGAGGGACCTTGACAGGCTGGGCAGATGGGCAGAGTCCAAGGGCATGAGATTTAACATACCCAAGTGCCAGGTTCTGCACATTGGCCACAACAACCCCAGGCAGTGCTACAGGCTGGGGTCAGAGTGGCTGAGAGCAGCCAGGCAGAGAGGGACCTGGAGGTGCTGGTTGATGGTAGGCTGAACATGAGCCTGCAGTGTGCCCAGGTGCCCAAGAAGGCCAATGGCATCCTGGCCTGCATCAGGAACAGTGTGGCCAGCAGGAGCAGGAAGATCATTCTGCCCCTGTACACTGCACTGGTTAGGCCACACCTCGAGTCCTGTGTCCAGTTCTGGGCCCCTCAGTTTCGGAAAGATGTTGAGTTGCTGGAAGGTGTCCAGAGAAGGGCAACAAGGCTGGGGAGGGGTCTGCAGCACAGCCCTGTGAGGAGAGGCTGAGGGAGCTGGGGTTGCTTAGCCTGGAGAAGAGGAGGCTCAGGGGAGACCTTATTGCTGTCTACAACTACCTCAAGGGAGGTTGTAGCCAGGTGGGGGTTGGTCTCTTCTCCCAGGCAACCAGCACCAGAACAAGAGGACACAGTCTCAAGCTGTGCCAGGGGAGGTTTAGGCTGGGTGTTAGGAAGAAGTTCTTCCCAGAGAGACTGGCCATTGGAATGAGCTGCCCAGGGAGGTGGTGGAGTCACCATCACTGGAGGTGCTTAGGGAGAGCCTGGCTGGGGTGCTTGGAGCCATGGTTTAGTTGATTAGATGGTGTTGGGTGATAGGTTGGACTTGATGATCTCAAAGGTCTTTCCCAACCTGGTTAATTCTATTCTAGATATGCAGTCTCAAAGAAAAAGGCATGAAGTGCCTTTCTAAATGACAACTGAAGTGTCACAGAGGTTCTTTGCTGCACTCTCAGTGCTCTCTGCTTGAAAAAGCAGAGATTCCTCAGCCAGCAGCAAGGAGAGCTCTGGGCTGGTTTCTCTTCCTTCCACCCAACTGACCTGAAGCAGTGTTTCTGACCTCCAGATCTCCTGGGAAGCAGGGTCAGCATTCACAGAGGGCTGGTGGGCAATGTGCCTCTTCAGCAAGCTGGTGTGGTGCATCCCATAGGAAGTGAAAGGCACTGCTGGAGACCTTGGAAGGCAAGTCAATGGAGACACTGAGGTCAGTAAGCCTCAGCACAGGGAAATGGATCACTGCTCTTCATCACCAGTGGAACACAGTCTAAGAAGTAAAACTGCACAGCTGATCACACTCAGCAAGCTTCTGCTTCTAGTCCCTAGCTGGAACCAAACACTCCATCACCAGGCACTGAGAGGTGCTCCTCCCCCTCCACTCTGCCCTGCTGAGGCCACATCTAGAATTATTGTGTCCAGTCCTGGGCCCCTCAGGGAACTGCTTGAGAGAGTCCAACACAGAGCCACAAAGGTGCTGAAGGCAGTGGGACATCTCCCTGCTGAGGCCAGGCTGAGGGAGCTGGGGCTCTGGAGCTTGGAGAAGCCTGAGGGCTGCCCCCAGTCCTGCTGCAAAAGATGATGAGATGTTGTTGCCTGTAGCTGCCTTTTGTGCTCCAGCAGCAGCTACCTTTCACACTCCCAAATGAAACCTTCATGGTAAAACTAAGTGAACCTGAATCTACTTAATTGTTGTAATTATGTGGCAAGTCCATTCAGATCACAACAGAGTGGAGGTGCTTTCCACTCCAGCAAGCTGCACTTTGTACTCAGTGCTCCCAGGATTTGCCTCTGGCACTGCAGTCATTACCTGGGAGCTGGGGAAGGGATGGCTCCCCCAGGGTTTGAGGAAGGGGGAGGAAGAACACTTCCTTCTGTGGGCAGGAAACACTTCAGGTATGTGTCCACCAAGATGAAATAAGCACTGTTGGAAGGACTGACGTGGTGGGTGACAGCTGAGCTCTGAAACAGACAGAACACAGCTGGAATCACAGACTGGGACTTGAAGGCACTCCTAGAGAGTGCCTGCTGCACAGCCAGGGCCAAGGAGCACAGTGAAGCCAATGGTTATGAAAGGTGAGCTGACAACAGACACTTTGGTGTCTGCTCTGCTCTGGTGAGACCTCCCCTGCAGTGCTGGGTCCACCTCTGGGGCCCTCAACACAAGAGAGACCTGGACCTGCTGGAGAGGGTCCAGAGGAGGCCACAAGGATGAGCAGAGGAGAACCTCTGCTGTGGGCACAGGCTGGGAGAGTTGGGGCTGCTCAGCCTGGAGAAGACTCCAAGGGGACCTTAGAGCTGCACTGCAACATCTGCAGGGGACCTGCAGGCAGGCTGGGGAGGGACTGTGGGGATAGGCCAAGGGGCAGTGGTTTGGAGCTGGAGCAGGGCAGAGTTAGGCTGGACATCAGGAGGAAGTTCTGCACAGTGAGGGTGGGGTGAGACTGGCACAGGCTGCCCAGGGAGGTGGTTGAGGCCCCATCCCTGGAGACATCCAAGCTCAGCCTTGCTGTGTCCCTGTGCAGCCTGCTCTAGCTGGAGGTGTCCCTGCTGCCTGCAGGGGGGGTGGAAAAGATGTCCTTGGAGGCTCCCTTCCAGCCCAGTGCCAGCTGTGACTGTGTGGAGCAAAGGTAAAGCAGCTACACACAGGGGAAGTGCTGCTGCAGTAGTGAATGTGACCAGGCCTGGAGGAGTGCAGTACCCTACAGCACAGCCAACAGCAGCAAGAGCAGCCCAGGGCCCAGAGAGCACAGTACCCACCACTGCACAAAGGAAGCCTCTTTGGAATCCTGCTCTGTGCTGCATGTTTGGGGTGGGCTGAAAATTCCCCCCAACATTCAGCTGCCAGCCCAGCCTAAAATTACCAGAGTGCTGCTGGGCTGGCTGCTCCCTGCTGTATCCAAGGTGGGAATGCTTGTTTGTTATCCAGTCTGGCATCACCAACTGGCCCAAAGCAAGGGCCAGCTCTACAAGTGCAGATCAAGTGGCTGTTAGCTCAGCTGGACAGCATCTCAGCAGGCTCTTAAAGCACTGGGGAAGAAAGGCTGAGAGTGCTCCAAGGGAAGACTTGCACAAGGCACTTACCTTCTGTGTAATCAAGCTAATTGCAAAGTAAAACATGTAATACTCAAAGGGATCTGGAAGAGGGAGAGAGTCAAGGATCAGAGGATAAAAAAGCAGGTTAAGAGATCTGGGCAGGCTGACTAGAAATTAATGAGGCTTCATTTTGTCAGTGCTAAAATCAACCCAGAGCAAAAACCCAGCTCTGCCTTCTGGCTTCCCAGCTGACTCCATCACTGGGACCTGAGGTTCTACCTGTGGTGGGCCAAGGGGTGCTGGGGCCAAGGGGTGCTGGGCCAAGGGGTGCTGGGCCAAGGGGTGCTGGGCCAAGGGGTGCTGGGGCATTGCTCTTGTTAGCACATTTAGCTATCTCCCACTGAAAAGTGCAGCTGCAAGCTAGACTGCTGCCAAGCTAACCTGGCCCCTTTTTTCTGTCACATTACATCAGCCATGAGCAGTCACAGAGCCAAAAGTTGTGCAATAGAGGCTCTGCTGAAACCCCTGGGAATTCTGGGCTTGGCTTGAAGGAGGCCAGAGATGCCCCCCCAGAAAAGCTCAGGCTGATTTTTCTTCCTTTGAATCCAGACATTTCTGATCACCCCAAGCTGATGTAGCACAGCCATGATTTAGAACAGACACATCACCACCACACAACAGAAAGGATCCTCACCTCTCACTCTGGGGTTAAGTAAAAAGGGATTAAAATACCCAACTCTTAAAAGGATACTCAGAGCCAAATTCAACCCTAAACCACCAGAGGAAGGGAACTGGACTTTGTTGTGGTATAAAGAGCACTCTGGGAGGACTTGTTCTTGTATGGAAGCCTTCACAGGGCCCTGAAAGACAGAGCAAAGGAATTATTAAGCCTGGCCACTCAGCACACCTGGAGTGGGTGCTCAGGTAGGGAAGCTCTGCTGCATTTCAGCATTCTGGGGTGAAATCTGCAACAGCTCAGTGGGATTCCACTGCACTGCAGCAGTACCTTGAGCAAATGCACACTCTTCAGACACCAACCAACTTCCTCACTGAAAAGGAGCATTCAGTGCAATAACATCACTGCAATGTGCTGCCCAGGGAGGTGGTGGAGTCCCCATCCCTGGAGGTGTTCAAGAGGGGATTGGACGTGGCACTTGGTGCCATGGTTTAGTCATGGGGTCTGTGGTGACAGGTTGGACTGGATGATCTTTGAGGTCTCTTCCAACCTTAGTGATACTGTGAACAGGCAGAGAGGGACCTGGGAGTGCTGGGTGATGGTAGGCTGAACATGAGCCAGCAGTGTGCCCAGGTGCCCAAGAAGGCCAATGGCATCCTGGCCTGCATCAGGGACAGTGTGGCCAGCAGGAGCAGGGAGGTCATTCTGCCCCTGGACTCAGCGCTGGTTAGGCCACAGCTTGAGTCCTGTGTCCAGTTCTGGGCCCCTCAGGTTAGGAAAGATGTTGAGTTGCTGGAAGGTGTCCAGAGAAGGGCAACAAAGCTGGGGAGGGGTTTGGAGCACAGCCCTGTGAGGAGAGGCTGAGGGAGCTGGGGTTGCTTAGCCTGGAGAAGAGGAGGCTCAGGGGAGACCTTCTTGCTGTCTACAACTACCTGAAGGGAGGTTGTAGCCAGGTGGGAGTTGGTCTCCGCTCCCAGGCACCCAGCACCAGAACAAGAGGACACAGTCTCAAGCTGTGCCAGGGGAGGTTCAGGATGGATGTTAGGAAGGAGTTCTTCCCAGAGAGATTGGCCATTGGAATGTGCTGCCCAGGGAGGTGGTGGAGTCACCATCACTGGAGGTGTTTAGGAGGAGACTGGCTGGGGTGCTTGGTGCCATGGTTTAGTTGATCAGATGGTGTTGGGTGATAGGTTGGACTTGATGATCTCAAAGGTCTTTTCCAACCTGGTTAACTCTATTCTATTAATAACAAAACCAAAAGAAGTCTTCCCAGCTGTAGTGGGGAGCAGCAGAAAACTGGTGTTTGCCTGAGGGTTTTCTCAAGGTCACTTTGCTGTCAGCCAGCTTCCTTTTGCTAAAGGCTGTAGAACTGTCTGAATCAATTTGTAGAGAGCAAGCAGCCATGGCAGCAGCAGGGGAACAATTCTGCAGCTCACCATTTTTGTCTGAAACATCACACTTCACATCCAGGTTAGCAGTTAAGTCCTCCAACAGATGGGCAGAAAGCAGGGCCAGGGAAGGCACTGCTCTGTGGTCAGCCTGGGGCACCACTGTCAGTCCTGCAGCTGCCAGTAACCAAGAGAAAGCACACTGCTTCCTCTGGGAACAGGGCAGGAGTTACACTGCACTCTGCTTGCCTGAGCAGCAAAAGACACCAGACAGGACAGCACCCAGAGAGACCTGGACAAGCTGGGGAGGTGGTGCCCAGGTGAGACTCATGGGGTTCAACAAGGTCAAGTGCAGGGCTCTGCAGCTGGGCTGGAACAATCCTCACTGTCAATACAGACTGGGGGAGGTGGTGTTAGAATGCAGCCCTGTGGAGAAGGACTTGGGGATGCTGATGGATGAGAAGCTGGACATGAGCAGGCAGTCTGAGCTTGCAGCACCAGAGGCCAATCACATCCTGGGCTGCATCCAAAGCAGCACTGCCAGCAGACCCAGAGAGGTGATGCTGCCACTTTGCTCTGCTGAGCCCTCACCTGGAGTACTGTGTGCAGGTCTGGAGCCCTCAGTACAGGAAGGACATGGACCTGATGGAGAGGGTACAGGGGAGGGCCATGAAAGTGATCAGGGACTTGGAGCAGCTCTGCTGTGAGGACAGGCTGAGGGAGCTGGGGGTGTTCAGCCTGGAGAAGAGAAGGCTCCAAGGAGACCTAATAGCAGTCTGCCAGTACCTGAAGGGGGCTGCAGGAAGGCTGCAGAGACTGTTTGCAAAGGCCTGCAGGGACAGGACCAGGGGCAATGGCTTCAAACTAGAGGAGGGCAGATTTAGACTGGATATCAGGAAGAAGTTCTTCACTTTGAGGGTGGTAGAACACTGGAACAGGTTGCCCAGGGAGGTGGTTGAGGCCCCTTCTCTGGAGATATTCAAGGTGAGGCTCAAGGAGGCCCCAGGCAGCCTGATCTAGTGAAGGATGTCCCTACTGACTGCAGGGGGGGTTGGACTGGATGACTTTTGGATGCTCCTTCTGGCCTGGACCATTCTACAATTCTAAATAGCAAGCTTCCAACAACCACCATGGCTGAGGACTCTTCTCTAACCACAGTTTAAAGAGATGGAGCACTGAGGCTACACCAAATGAAGCACATGCAAAGTTCCAACAGCTGCAGCTGCAGCAGCAACAACAACAACATTCTTTTCTTACACATTTCTTTGTTACTCACTGGAAGATATGTGACTGGGAAATCATATCTGTACTCTTCTGCTTGGAGTTTGTAAACCAACTTCATCATGGGGCCACTGCAAACAAGCAGCAGAAAGAAAATTCCTTGTGAGCCCCCTTTCTCTCCTGCCTCACTATTGTGAGCTTAAAAAAAGGTCAAACACTGGTCAGTTGTTCACCACCCTTTCTATTCTGTGCTGACATGATGAAGTTTACCTGGGATCCAGGAAATCCAAAGCCACGGAGTACTCAGTAGGATTCGTTCTCCCTTGCAAACAGCGAAGATTCCAGCCCACAATGACACCATCCAGGCTACCAAAAATGCTCTCCACCAGCCAGGGGAAGATGCCATGGAGTTCCTGTGGGGAAAACACACACAAACAGCTCATGTCTGCAGTCCCCCACTTGAGCTGCACACTCCAGGATGCACAAAGATGCAGGCTGAGAGCTGCCTGTAAGCTTCCGTCCTACAGAGTGGGTTGCAATCACAGGGAGCCTGCTGAAAGTGCAGATGTCCTCAGCAGCATCACATCCACACCTTTGTCACTATTTTTCTCCATAGACTGAGGCTGAAGGGCGTCAGTAAAGTGCAGCACACTGGCACAGCCTTTTAAGGCCTGGATCCCCACTGTGTTACTTGGGGTCCTCCCCAACGCTCCGTCAGAGATACAGCAACAAAGGGAAGAGTACTAGGAGCAAATAAAAAGCAAACTTCCCAGCTCACCTTGGCGGGAAACTCCTCAATGACCGTCTCCAGGTCGTGGCACCTCTGAACAAACGGTTTGTTGACACAGTCCGCCTTCAGAGTGGCCTGTTATGAAGCATAAACGAAACGGATCAGCCCCGCCAGAAAGGACGATATTCAGCGCGGACATGATGGGAACCACCGCTCCCCCCCACTCCCCCAGCCCCACATTGCGCCTCTCCTCCAGGACAGCTCCACTGTGGATGCAGCCCAAGCTACGCCGAGCGCCGCTTTCACTTCACGGGCGCCTAACAAAGCCCGCACGGAATCGGAAAACGCAGTCCCCCACCGAAAGGGGCCGGGCCGCTGCCCGCTCACACAGCGTCCGCTCGCCACCCACCAGCAGGAAGCTCGGCTGCTGCAGCTGAGGCCCGGCCATGCCGCCCCTGCCCGCGGCGGGCACGGCGCCCTCAGCCTCCCGCGACTCCCGCGGCCGCCGATCCCGCGCTCGGCCCGGCGCAGCTCTTTTGCGTCACCGCCCCCGGCCCGCGCCCGGCGCGCCGCGATGACGTCACCGCGCCCTGCACGCCTGTGCGCGGGCTGGCCCCGCTAGGGGCGCCGGCGAGTTCCTGCAGTCACAGAGTCGTGGACTCAGTAAGGGTGCGAGCGACCCCGAGGAACGTCGGCTGCGGCCGGCAGCCCAGCGCCCCCATGGCCGGCACAGAATCAGCCGGGCTGGAAGAGAACTCCCAAGATCACCGAGTCCAACCCATCACCCAACCCCATCTACTCAACCAGACCATGGCACTAAGTGCCTCATCCAGGCTTTCCTTAGACGCCTCCAGGGACCTCATCACCTCCCTGGGCAGCCCAGTCCAAAGCACAATCACTGTGAAGAACTTCTTCCTAACATCCAGTCTAAACCTCCCCTGGCACAGCTTGAGACTGTGTCCTCTTGTTCTGGTGCTGGGTGCCTGGGAGCAGAGACCAACCCCCACCTGGCTACAGCCTCTCTTCAGGTAGTTGTAGACAGCAGTAAGGTCTGCCCTGAGCCTCCTCCAGGCTAAGCAACCCCAGCTCCCTCAGCCTCTCCTCATAGGGCTGTGCCCCAGACCCCTCCCCAGCTTTGTTGCCCTTCTCTGGACACCTTCCAGCAACTCAATATCTTTGCTAAACTGAGGGGCCCAGAACTGGGCACAATCAAACCATGTCCTGCAGTGTCGTGGCCACAGGTCTCTTGGACACAGGTCTCTGGATGGGGACTCCACCACTCCCCTGGGCAGCCTGTGCTGGTCACTGGCCACTCTTGCAGCAAAGTGTGGTAGTTTTAGGCTGTGCCTAGGAAAAATTTCCACAGATCTTGAACAGAAAGTGATAGAATCATAGGAGCTGAGGCTGCTTAGCCTGGAGAAGAGGAGGCTCAGGGGAGACCTCATTGCTGTCTACAGCTACCCACACAGGGAGGTTGTAGCCAGGTGGGGGTTGGTCTCTTCCCCCAGGCAACCAACACCAGAACAAGAGGACACAGTCTCAAGCTGTGCCAGGGGAGGTTTAGGCTGGATGTTAGGAAGAAATTCTTCCCAGAGAGATTGGCCATTGGAATGTGCTGCCCAGGGAGGTGGTGGAGTCACCATCACTGGAGGTGTTTAGGAAGAGACTGGCTGGGGTGCTTGGTGCCATGGGTTAGTTGATTAGATGGTGTTGGGTGAGAGGTTGGACTTGATGATCTCAAAGGTCTTTTCCAACGTGGTTCATTCTACCCTACCCTACCCTACCCTACCCTATCCTATCCTATCCTATCCTATCCTATCCTATCCTATCCTATCCTATCCTATCCTATCCTATCCTATCCTATCCAGAAGCAGACAAGCTTTGGGACACAAGCCAGATTTTTGGGCACTCTGGCTTCTCTTGAAGGCTGACTTGGATGAGAAGTCCAAGATGGGAACATCTGATTCTGTTAATAGATAGATTGGAGAGAAGGAAATATATTAGAAATAATGTGATTGAGAGAACCAGCACAGGTTTCTGATCAATTGGGCAGACTTTGCTGCTTGTGCAGGGTTAATTCAATCTAATCTCTAATCTCCTCCTGCAAGGACAGGTTGGGGTGTTGTAAGAGCAAGGACCTCTGTGTTCTGTTGGCTGCAGAATTGTTTGGGTGTGAAGGGTGGATATAATGATGAGAAAACATGCAGGCTGCTGAACCATGATGGGCACAAAGCCAGGCTGCCAGTTAATGAGAATTCAGCTGGAAAAGAGCCTGGACTCATCCAGGTGAGTGGGAAAAATAAGGAGAAAAAACCAAAAGGGGTGGGGGTGGGGGAGGGTATTTTCAGAACTGTGATCAGATTTCTGCTCCACCTGAAGCAATTTCTCTTTCCAAAGCTTCTCACCTTACACAGACATAAACCTTATACTGTCCCCAACGTGCAGAGACCTGCCAGGGCTGCAGGCCAAAGCTTCACACGTGTAAAGATGAGCAGAGATTCACATCTGAGCAGACTGTGGTGTGTTTATCCAGCCAGGAGGAACACTTTTTAATAGTGAACTTGTCTCTCATGAACACATCTCTGCTGTCAGGGTCTTACAGAAGGCTTGAGTTTCTCAAAGGACAGGACTTGGTTACTCTTTGCATTTTAAACACTCATCTGAAGAAGCTTGAGAGGATCCAAGGGCTGGAGCGCCTCTGCTATGAGGACAGGCTGAGGGAGCTGGGGTTGTTCAGCCTGGAGAGAGGAAGACTCCAGGGGGACCTTAGGGCTGCCTTCCAATAGCTGATAGAGAACAAACAGAGAATAAGTCATGGCCTTAGGAAAGGAGGCAGCTTGGAGGCATGCTATGGATGGAGCCAGCTGTAGCTGGTTGGCTTGGTGACTGATAAGAATACTTCATGTTATTTTTATCCTCCCAGTTAAAACCAGCTCCTTCCAGAGCAGTGAATCTCTTTAATGATACCTTTCACAATCCCCTCTTCCCTTTGGGAAGCAGAATGTCTCTCCCACTGCTGGCTGCCTGCCAACTGCCTTTCATCTCTGTGCTTTCTGGTTCTGCAGGCGTTTACCCTCTGAAGCGTTTGCTCACAGAACAGCAGGCAGTGGGGTTGGGGTTTTTTTAGCTCCTGGCAGTCAAGATGAGAGGAAATCAATGTAAGTTACTGGGGTGAGTGGCCATGAGGTGACAGCTGACAGCCTTGGAGATTGGGTGCTTCAGCCTGGCAAGCAGGATGAAACATGCATGAATGGGAAAATGCAGAGAGAGCTCCTGAAGGAGAAGGGTTCAGGAGCTCAGAAAAGAATACCAAAGAGCAAATAAAATCCCCTGGGGGAGAAAGGAATTTTTGCTGGGGTCTCAACATAAGAAGTGTCTGCAAATACTGAAGGGGGCTCTGGCTCTGCACAAACCAGTGGAAGAGCCTAGGCTGACCTCAATACTGGGAGATCATTGCCTTCAAAACTATTTGCCCAGGGACCTTTTTCTGACACGGGCTAAGCAAGATAAGTGTGTGCTGACACAAGTTTCTTTAAGCAAAAGCATCTGCTCTAGGAAGGGGAAGCCTCCAGATGGCTCCTGGCAGTTGCCTGCTTACCCTGATCTCCACCACTGTGATCTGGGTCTAGGCACCCTGGTACCTGCTAGGAAGGCCTTTGCTTTTGACTCTGGTTTGAGACAACCAGCAGAAGCTCTGACATGCAGTGCTGAGGAGAGTCAGTGAAGGTTTGTGGGACCATCCTGTGTGCATGCTGGGAACCATTCTGCTGCTGGGTTGTTGCATTCTGCTGCTTCCCCTTGGGAGAGTCACCTCATCACCAGGAACTGCTGTAGCTTGGTGTCTGCCTGAAGGACAGAGGACAGCATTGGCTGTGCTTGGGTGGGAGAGACTTTGCTGATGCATGAGAGAGAGAGCTAAGAGGAAGAGGCTGGTGAGGCAAGTAGAGACACAGACAAAGAAGTCTGATGGTGTCAGTCTGTCCAGGTGGTTAGGCTTGGGAGCTGGAATTGTCTGGAAGAGTGCTGTGACTGAGATCAAGGAAGCTGTTAGCTTCTGTTGGATGGCTTCAGTGCCCAGGAGAACTTGCTCTGTGCCATGTTTTGTGCACAAAAGGGCACAACCAGGACAACCCACAGGTTTCTGAGTGTTGCATTGCAGGGGTTATAAAAATCAGCACCAGCAATGCCAGAAGAGCTGTGGCTGCACCTAGATCAGCATCAGCTATCCCATCCAGACCTACCAGCTGTCCTGTGCAGCACAGGGACAGGATGATGTGGTCTCAGCAAAGTTCTTGAAGCCATGCTTAAGGAGTTGGTCTCAAAGATCTCCAGAGGGCCCTTCCAGTCCCCAACCCCCTGTGATGCTGTGAACAGCCTAGGAAAGATCCTTTAGTCTTCTTCCTGTAGGTGTCCACATCTCCCAGCCTATAACTGAACTGAGCATGGGTTTCTAAATGCACTGAGGCACTGATGGGTCAGGCACTGATGTTCCTCATAACACACCTGATAGGACAGAGCACTCATCAGCTCATTATTAGCCACTGAAGACCAAGCTTTCTGGCATATGCCATTGCATAAGGCTTGGTACAGGCACAGAGACAGGACTGGGAGCCTAAGAAAGAAAAATCCTAGCTGAGCAGTGAGAGAGCTGTGCTCCAGAAGGCTTGCCAAAGTAGCTGGAAGGCTGTTGGTAGGCTTTGGTCAGGACTGTGTGACCTGGGGATGTGGCTGTGATTCTGGCTTAGAGCCTAGCCTAGGTTTAGAGTCAAGATTAGGGCTGTGACCTGAGAAATTCAGGCCATGTGGTAAGAGTGAAGTGCAAAGGGGATGCCAAGGTAAAATGAGGGCTTCTGCTAAGGCTCTCCACTGAGTGGTCCTTTGCCTGGGGGCTGGAGCTCACAGGACCACAGGCTCACAGGATGTTAGGGGTTGGAAGGCACCTCTGCAGATCATTGAGTCCAACCCCCCTGCCAGAGCAGGACTACAGAATCCAGCACAGGTCACACAGGGCTTGATACTCTCCAGAGAAGGAGACTCCACAACCTGAGTTCCCCATGGATAAGTGTCAGCCAAGGGTAAGTGAGAGACAGGCCCAAGTGGCTCTTAGGCTGGGGCAGTGAGGTCCTTTTCAAGCAGAGCTGTACACCCTCTGCCTCCTGAGCTAAGAGTAGATGATGCAGGTGCCAGCCCCAAGCCTGGCACCACAATACACTGGAAGTGTAACCAGGAGCAGAGTTCTGCACAGCAGCCCTGGGGTGGAGCTGCCCAAGCTAAAAGGAAGGATTAAGGCTGTCTCTGCCAGGGAGGGGAAGCAGATGGCAGGAGTGGTGCCCCTGGCACAGGCAGGGTTAACACAGCCCAGGCCCCACACCCACTCACTTTTCTGGGGACACAGCTACTCTGCTATGTAAACAGAGATTAAGTTCATTGCATCCTTCTGAAGAGCCCTGCTACCAAACTGTGTTTAGAGTTGCACAGGGGGCCAGGGGGAGGGCAGGCTTCCCAGTTTCACTAATCAACTTCTTTTTGCTTTTTGCTTTCTTTTTCAAGTTGTGTAGTTGTTTTTTTTTTCCTCTCTGTTTCCCAGAAATGTGTTCTGCTTTCCAGCCTTTAGTATTCTGAGCTCATACTTCTAGCATGCTGCGAGCTCCATACTTCCTGCCCTTTGATTTTTAGCCTCTGGGCATTCCCATTGCCTC
The DNA here is from genome assembly GCF_026170545.1 of Melanerpes formicivorus. Taxonomy (NCBI): domain Eukaryota; kingdom Metazoa; phylum Chordata; class Aves; order Piciformes; family Picidae; genus Melanerpes; species Melanerpes formicivorus. Next base: position 676,479 of record NW_027142388.1, read on the forward strand.
ACCACCCATCCTTGAGCTGCAGTTTTGTGACTGCTTGCCTCTCGCCAGCCGTTCCGTCTTCCCCTCTCAGAGCACGTGGGGTTGAGGTTCGTGGTACTTCTGGTAAAAGTGGGTGACTAAGCACCCCGGGACACAGGAGAGGTGACTCTCCTTGGCAGCAGACTGCATGAACGTTGCTGTGTGTTGGGAGTGCAGAGCTGCTAAAGTGCAGCCCCTTCAGCAGCTGTGGGCAGAGGCATTTCTGCTTGCTAGAGAGCTGCTGGCAGCTTCCTGAGCAGCCAAGCCCCTTGACAAGAATCCTTTGCTTTGTCTGCATCCTGGCTGGAGCTGAGTGAAGTCAGCCTTGAAAAACCATCACAAGTTCACTACCTCTCTTTTAAGTACTTTGTTTCTTTCTAATCATTTTACTACTACCCACACAGGGAGGTTGTAGCCAGGTGGGGATTGGTCTCTTCTCTCAGGCAACCAGCACCAGAACAGGAGGAGAGAGTCTCAAGCTGCACCTGGGGAGGTTTAGGCTGGATGTTAGGAAGAAGTTCTTCATAGAGGGAGAGATTTGCCATTGGAATGGGCTGCCCAGGGAGCTGGTGGAGTCACCATCACTGGAGGTGTTTAGGAGGAGACTGGCTGGGGTGCTTGGTGCCATGGGTTAGTTGATTAGATGGTGCTGGGTGATAGGGTGGACATGATGATCTCAAAGGTCTCTTCCAACCTGGTCTGGTCTATTCTATTCTATTCTATTCTATTCTATCCTACCCTATCCTACCCTACCCTACCCTATCCTATCCTATCCTATCCTATCCTATCCTATCCTATCCTATCCTATCCTATCCTATCCTATCCTCACTTTGTGACTGATCAGAGATGCCAGGTGACAACCTCCCAGAAAAAAAACCCCAGACTTCTGCTCTCTTACAAGAGCTGCCTTTGCAGGATGAGACCTTGTGATGTACATGAATAGGCATCACCTTGGAGGGAGGAAGAGGAGGCTGAGAGCAAGTTCCAACTTTGGCCCTTGCTGTGTGACACCATGGACACCTGTCCTCTGCAGCGAGGAGGCACCATTCATCCTCACTTGGCTGAACCAGTGAGGAACCACCAATGGAAGTGCCTGCACTGAGAACCAAGCTTTTGTGTGGCTCTTTATGTCTAGGCTGACCCAAATATTATTCTCTGCCATGTTCTTTGTTGGAAATGATTTCTAGTCCCTCGTGTGTGCAGTGAGAGAGAAGCTGCCACTGCTTCTGCACCATGAAGGTGGTGGAACACTGCAACAGCTTGCCCAGGGAGGTGGCTGGGGGGCCCATCCCTGGAAATACTCTAGGTCAGGCTGGACAAGGCTCTGAACAACCTGATCTAGTGGAGGATGTCCCTGCTGACTGCAGAGGGGGTTGGGTAGTTCGTTGTAAATAGAATAGAATAGGCCAGGTGGAAGAGACCTTTGAGATTATGGATGTGTAACAATGAGATCATAGAATCATAGAATCAATAAGGTTGGAAAAGACCTCAGAGATCATCAAGTCCAACCTGTCACCCAACACCTCATAACTACTAAACCATGGCACCAAGTGCCATGTCCTGTCCCCTCTTGAACACCTCCAGGGATGGGGACTCCACCACCTCCCTGGGCAGCACATTCCAATGGCTAACAACTCTCTCTGGGAAGAACTTTCTCCTCACCTCCAGCCTAAACTTGCCCTGGTGCAGCTTCAGACTGTGTCCTCTTGTTCTGGTGCTGGTTGCCTGGGAGAAGAGACCAACGCCCTCCTGGCTACAACCTCCCTTCAGGTAGTTGTAGACAGCAATAAGGTGTGCCCTAAGCCTCCTCTTCTCCAGGCTGAGCAACCCCAGCTCCCTCAGCCTCTCCCCATAGGGCTTATTCTCATGCAGCAAGCAACAAGAGCCAAATGCTGCCCAAGTAGCAGCTGAAGAACTTGTCCTAACAGGCAATAAACTACACCTAGGCCTTGCACCTGGACCAAGGCAGAAAGGGGAAAGCTCCAAGAGAACTGAATACCAGGAGAACCACAGAAAGGCTACTGCCCAGTGACAGAGCACACAAGAGAGAGAGGGAGAGAGGACCCCTAGCCCTCTCTGAACCAAAGTATGGTGGGTTACAGCCCATCCTGAAAACAGGGTGGAGGGCTTGTGAGTGCTTTGCCCTCCCTGCAGGGCGTTTTCCCCCTGGGAAACTGAGTCTGTTCCACTCCCCCCTCCCTGCCCAGCTAGGGTATACATCATTTAAACTGTCTTCATAGGTGGAATGTAATACCCACAAACAAATAATAGAACCTGTAAATATACTGTGTAAATAAGTGACAGTGGTGAACAGAATAGAGTAGAATAGAATAGAATAGAATAGAATAGAATAGAATAGAATAGAATAGAATAGAATAGACCAGACCAGGTTGGAAGAGACTTTCAAGATCATCGCGTCCAACCTATCATCCAACACCACCTAATCAACTAACCCATGGCACCAAGCACCCTGTCAAGTCTCCTCCTGAACACCTCCAGTGATGGTGACTCCACCACCTCCCCAGGCAGCCCATTCCAATGGGCAATCACTCTCTCTGTGTCAAACTTCCTCCTAACCTCCAGCCCAAACCTCCCCTGGCACAGCCTGAGACTGTGTCCTCTTGTTTGAAGAGACCACTGCCAGACAATATTAAATATAAAATATAGAAAATATAGAATCATAGAATCAGTCAGGGTTGGAAGGGACCACAAGGATCATCTAGTTCCAGCCCCCCTGCCATAGGCAGGGACACCCCACACTAGATCAGGCTGCCCAGAGCCTCATCCAGCCTGGGCTTAAACACCTCCAGGGATGGGGCCTCAACCACCTCCCTGGACAACCCATTCCAGGGCTTCACCACTCTCATGGGGAAGAACCTCCTCCTCACATCTAGCCTGAATCTCCCCACCTCCAGCTTCATTCCATTCCCCCTAGTCCTATCACTACCTGAGATCCTGAGCAGTCCCTCCCCAGCCTTCCTGTAGCCCCCTTCAGATACTGGAAGGCCACAATGAGGTCACCTCAGAGCCTTCTCTTCCGCAGACTGAACAGCCCCAACTCCTTCAGTCTGTCCTCATAGGAGAGGTGCTCCAGCCCTCTGCTCATCCTCATGGCCCTTCTCTGGACACCTTCCAGCACCTCCATATACATCTTGATCAGCAGCAAACACTACTATGCCAATTCTGGACTCCTGGAAGGGGTGGTTTGTTTCTTTTTCCCCCCATTCCCACTGCTCAGTCTCATCAAATGAGCAACAGTGGAGCTTTTGCATTTCTCCCCATGTCCCAGCTGAGTAAATTTAGGGACTGCAATAGCAGCATGTCCCAAGAGGAAAGTGTGAGATTCTGGAGGAAGAAAGGAGCCCTTCACAGTGATCATTGTGTGGGAAAGTGATTATGGCTAAGTAATACACCAGCTCCAAAGGGAATTGTGCAAGACCATATCTTGAATGGATTTGAACACTGGGGGGGGGGATTTCCAAAGTAAAATAGCAGTGAGTGATGAAGAAGGAGAAAGAAAAGGACCCCAACCCAACTCCAGGAGACTGACTTTTCCCCTCCTTTGTGCTGCTTTGGTCCTGGTGGAGACAGCAAACCCTTCTTGCACAGAGGTTGATTCCCAGGAGCTGCCAGAGGGAAGGAGGGAAGGAAGGGAACCCATTCTGCAGCAGTGCTGTTATCACTGGGACCAAGGCAGAGCCCAGAGCCTGTGTCTGTAGTTGCACAATCAGCAATAAACCTCTTCTTTTTTTTTCACCAAGGCTGTTTGTGGAGCTGTTTTTTTCTCCTTCTGTCAGTTTCTCCACTGCTTCCCTTGTGAAGTACATGAGGGTCATGAGGGCAGTGAAGAACCTGCTCTTTTCCCCTTCCCATGCAGAGAAGCTCAGCTTGCTTCTGTTTGTAGATGGGCTGGTTCTCATGAGATCCTGACTGACTTGCAGCACTCATACATCTGGCTTGTTTTTCCAGCACTTATCCTCCCCAAAGAGTGCAGCAGGGAGAGAGGGCAGTGGTGCTGAGTGCTCAGGCTGTGCTTAAGCTGAGCCTCACGAGAGGGGAGTCTGAGGCCAGTGTGAGTGAGTCTCTCCAGCAGCCAGAGATCACATCCCTTCCTAGCCTTTCTACACCAGCTGCACATTTCCTCCCTGCCTCTCCCTTTCAGTGCCAGTTCTGCTGCTGGTGGGTGTCCCTGGGCTCCAGGGGGTGGGCAGACGGGAGCTGCACACCTCCCCTGGCTTACTGTCTACATGATCTTGTGTCTCACAGCGCTGCAGGGATGGGCAGCTCTCTGGGGCCTGCTGTCTCCAGAGGGCAGTGGGGTCTGCTTGGCTCCATTTGGTCTCTGACTGAACATTCCTGCTCATTTTGGGGAGGAGATGGAGTCCAGATGCTAGTCCTGGTCATGATCCATGATTCAATGGTTTCAATGCGCTTTAAGCTCTTTGGCCAGGCTGTGTGTGCACTACAGCACAGCTCTGTCCCTTCCCTGGGAAGCCCAGACAGGCCTGCTCTCACTTTTTTTTTTCAGTTCTCATTTAGAGGACTTTTTTTTTTCCTTAAGAAATATAAATCTGTCCTCTCCTGGCTCCTCTCCCCAAGAGGATCACCTGGCTCTCAGAGGGTCTTTTCAGGCAGAAGTCCCTCTTGTTTCTGTATATCCTTCACTGACAGCAAGAACCACCTGAAGGGTGGTTGTAGCCAGGAGGGGGTTGGTCTCTTCTCCCAGGCAACCAGCACCAGAACAAGAGGACACAGTCTCAAGCTGTGCCAGGGGAAGTTAAAGCTCAAGTTGAGGAGAAAGTTCTTCCCATAGAGAGTTGTTAGGCACTGGAATGTGCTGCCCAGGGAGGTGGTGGAGTCACCGTCCCTGGAGGTGTTCAAGAGGGGATTGGACGTGGCACTTGGTGCCATGGTCTAGTAGTCATGAGGTGTTGGGTGACAGGTTGGACTTGATGATCTTTGAGGTCTTTTCCAACCTTGTTGATTCTATGATTCTATGAACTTTGGAAAGGGTTGGACCAGCTGCACAAGCAGCCCAGTGCAGAAAGAGCATCAGGGCTGCTTGGCTCTCACAGCAGATCTAAGTATCCCAGGTGCTGCCTGAAGAAGAGGAGAACACCTTCTCCTGATCTGCTTGACAGAGCCCAGTGCCTGCTGGCCAGGTTTGCAGCATGGTCAGCCTGGCTCCTGGTGGAAGCTCAGGCCCTTCACAAGAAAGCCTGTGCTGGGCATGATGTTACTGTGCCCACCTGCAGACCTTTGCCCTGCTCCTTACCAAACTTCATGAGGTTCCTGTTCAAGCTCACCGAGGTCCCTGAGGCTGATGCTCTGCTGCTCACAGAATCATAGAATTGTTAGGGTTGGAAGGGACCTCAAAGATCATCGAGTTCCAACCCCCCTGATGTGGGCAGGGACACCTCACATTATGTCAGGTTGCTCAGAGCCACATCCAGCCTGGCCTTCAAAACCTTCAGGGATGAGGCTTCCAGCACCTCCCTGGGTGCTCATCCTGTCAGTGACTCCCTTTGTTTTGAGCCCAAGGTCTGCATTTTTGGTGCTATTACTTTCCTGCCAGCTATATTTCAACCAACAAAACTTTCTGTGAACAACCTTCCTACGGCTTGTGTAATGCCCAGATCCTGAGCTCTTCACTAGAGCTCTGCAAAAATCCCTGTTGGAATCACCCATCAGCTTCCTCAGCTGATTCCCTCATGCAGTGAGAGAGGCTGGGGCTGCCTGGTGCTGTGCTCTGTGCAAAGAGGCTTCTAGGATGCCAGGGACCCTGACCTGGGCAGGTCTGCACCTGATCAAGGCAGTGAACCATCACTGCATTGACTCTGCCTCACTGAGATCTCATCAGACAGAAGCTGTTATACATAGGTACACGTGCATCCCACTACAAATTAGTCCTATTTGGTACTTTGAGTGAATTTAGTACTTTCAAGTGAGTTAAACCCCTCCACAAATGTTCTTTTAGGGTCACTACTGTAATGCTTTGGCCTAACTTGGTCACTACAGAGTTCAGGCAGAGTTTATTCTTGGTGTCTCTGAATGGACACAAAGCTCCCTTTTGTTTTCTAGTGTCTATGTTTTCAGCTGCTGCAGTAGTTGGCCTAATGAGATTTAGTAGCAAAACATTTCCTGCTGGACTTGCTCCAGCTGAGCACTCAAGAGTTAAAGACTGAACCCTAAGGTTTCACTGATAATATAACCTTGAAGGTGGCTGCACTGTTGTAGGCAGAATGAAAGGCAGATGCTGTGCAGCAGACTGCCTGGATAAACTCACCCAGCGAAGTGAATGGAGAGGACTTCCCCTTGGGCAGTGGCTGTGTCTTGTGCCCCACTAATCAGAACTGTGCAGATAATTGACTTGCATGACCAAACTGGAGAACAAAGGAGGATTTCTCTCAGGCATTCCTCTCTATCCATTGGGAAAGGAAGAAGGAGGCAGCAGCTCTGCCTTCCACATAGGAGAATCATAGAATTGGTAGGGTTGGAAGGGGCCCCAAGGATCACCCAGTTCCAACCCCCCTGCCATGGGCAGGGACATCTCACACTACATCAGGTTGCTCAGAGCCACATCCAGCCTGGCCTTCAAAACCTCCAGGGATGAGGCTTCCACCACCTCCCTGGGCAACCTGTTGCAGTGTCTCACCACCCTCATGGTGGAGATCTTCTTCCTAACATCCAATCTGAATCTACCCATTTCTGTTCTATACACCAAAGGTGTGAGAGTTGCTGCAGTCTTGCTGTCAGTGATGTGAACTGTGATGTGAGTCCTGTGTCTGCTCAGGTGCTTTGTTTTGTTCATGATCCCAGCCCACTGACAGATCCCTCACAGTGGGAAACTGAAAATGAATGTGGCTGAGGAAAAGAGTGCAGAGGATGTTGGACTCTTGATCCATGTCCTCTTCAGATTTGCCCCCTCACAGTCTTCCATCACTGCTCTGCTGCTGCTGCTCTCCTACCACACAGACTACACATGAGCACTCTCAAACCCTTTCAGGGTGTGCAGGAGGAATCTGTTTAACCATTACAGCTGCAGCCAGAAGTGTGTAGTTGTTCTCTGTAGTCATTTTAAGATCCTCAGAGGTGTGCTGGCTCTGCTTGTGACCACCTTGCAGCCCCTTTTGTGTGTGCAGAACTGGCTCAGCTCTGTGTGTTGACTCAATTTTGCACACCAGGTAAAGGACCCAGGTTTGGGACAAGATACGGAGCAAATTCAGTTTGCAGAAGAGAAGGCTCTGAGGAGACCTTCTTGTGGCCTTCCAGTATCTGAAGGGGGCTCCAAGAAAGCTGGGGAGGGACTTTTGAGGGTGTCAGGGAGTGATAGGACTTGGGGGAATGGATCCAAGCTAGGGGAGGGGAGATTTAGATTAGATATTAGGAAGAAGTTCTTCCCCATGAGGATAATGAGAGATTGGAAGAGGTTGCCCAGGGAGGTGGTAGAAGCCTCATCCTGGAGGTTTTGAAGGCCAGGCTGGATGTGGCTCTGAGCAGCCTGATCTAGTGTGAGCTGTTCCTGCCCATGGCAGGGGGGTTGGAGCTGGATGATCCTTCCAACTCTGGCAGTTCTGTGATTGTGTTTCCTCTTCTCTCCCCTCTACAGGAGGTGAGGAGTGGCCTGCTGAGAAGAGGACATAAAGAGAAGAAACCTTATCTTGCAATGAATGTTGTGCAGGGGATTTCCAGGGAAGGAAAATGTATCTCTGCCTACTCTGATAAAAGGAAGCTGGGGAAATGAGCTGGGTATTAGCAGGAAAAGCCATCACAACTCACAGCCCCTGGGAGAGAGCTAGATTCAGAGCATGCTTTGGCTTGGCCATGCCAATGTTGCCTGTTCCCAGATGTCTCCTAGAGCGTGGGCAAAAACTCAGCTAGGAGACAGAGTACTGCCAAGCTGCTGAGCCAGGACCTGGAGGGTTGGTCTTTGGCATGCTGTGAAATTAACAGGAAAACCAAAAGAGCCTTGATTCAGAAGGTTGCTTTTCCTGAATCAGAGGCTTAGCTTTCATCACTACTTCTGAGAAGCAGCAGAGGAAAG